>NC_081410.1:277677618-278337618 GCF_030272615.1 Cryptomeria japonica | reverse complement strand
GCCTAAGTCACGTTTTGTGACTTCACCATCACCAAAGTGACCGATCTTCCTGAATGATAGATCGGTTGACTTACTTAATCTTTCCTTGAGCTGAAGTACCCTTTGATCATTCAATACCAATGTTGTTTCCATTAATTATTGCTTATTGAAAAGCAACACCACTTTACCTATACCACTTCACCGGTTAGTGTCTTCATCGATAAGTGTTGGACATCAATGACAAACCTTAGCACATATATCGGTTTTCTAGATTGACCAGTTTTGTCAATGCCAACAATCCAACACAAACTTCTTTAGGTGACATGCATATGGGCCCATGTAGTCCACACATTAGTATTTCTACCTTAGTTCCTCCATCAAGGAAGACAATCAATGGAGCAACACATTATTCAGTCAAGGAACGACGCAACTACAGTCATAAGGTAAAGCCTCACACATTTGAGGTGGGTGACTTAGTTCTTAGAGAGAATCCTAAAAATCAACAAGACCAAGAAAAGAAAGGAAAATTTGAGCCCAATTGTCTTGGTCCTTACGTCATCACAACAATCTATGGATTAGGTGCATATCAGATTTCAACACCAGATGGAGAACCTTTGGAGGATCCTATCAACATCATGCACCTTCCCAGGTTTTACACATAGCTTTTCAGAGTATCCTAACTCAAAAATACAAAAAACATAAAAAAATATATCAAAAATACAAAAAAATAAAAAAAATATCAAAAATACGAAAAAAAATAAAAAAATAAAAAAAATCATTACTTGGTGAAAACCTGGCAAACAGGCGCCTGGTGACACAAAAAAAGTGAAAAATTGAAAAAAGTAAAAAGAAATAAATCTGTCCAATGGTGAAAACAACTTTGGTGGTGCCTTGGGCAAGTACCGTGGTAAAAATCGGGTTACCAATGCCATGTGTAGAGACATTGGTTTTCTCCTTCAAGATTCAATCTTGTCCTTTCACTTTGCACACACTCATAGCCTACGCCTCCTTAATAAATTTACTCATTCCCATCATGGCTTATTATTGATCTACCTAAGATTGGTTAGCCATTCACAATAAACCTCTCTTTTCGCCCTTTCCTTTTATAATAAATCAGGTCCAATCTATAGCTAGGGCAAAAATCTTAAATCTAGTGATGGAAGTGGTATCTTGAGCATCATATGTTTTGAGGAGTATCATCTTTTTCTTCCTCCTTTCTGTTCACAATCCACATTAAGAGATCACTTGCATTGCCAATCTACAATAAAGTTCTAATCTTCTTCGCAATAAAGTATCAGTTTCATGGATTTAGTCAGTTTCAGATGAGACACAAGTAGCAACAGGCTTTCAACAAATCAAATCTTTTAACAAACTTTGGCAACAACATGTTTTTTCAGGATTATTTGTCCTTTATCAGATTACAACATTGTGACCAAATCAAACATGTTAACATATGTGGAAAGGAACACAAATAAATTGAAGATTTCATCATGTGTTGGTGTCAAGTCTTAGCTTTATTTTGATTCCATCTTTTTGTTGACATGTCTTTTAGCTTTTCCAAGATGTCTCTGACTAGAGATTATATCTCTAGGATGTCTTTGACTAGAAGGGCGAGGATGGAGTATGTTCACCTATTGTTTGTTGTTTGTGGATTGTCTCTTAGTAATACTATGAATTTTCCAAGGATATGAAGACACTGTGAGTCTAGTGTGACTGGGGCATTTGTTGTTTGCAATTGTGTGATCTCCATGCCTATACCTATGTTGTCATAACCTATTTTCCATAATAAAGCTCAATGATGATAAAGCACAAGAAGCTCTTTCACTTCCATGTCTTCTATCTTCCATTCCCCTTTTGTGATTGACCTCCATCGTCCTTCCTAAGTCTGTGTAGCCTGCTATCACATGATTGAGTATAATGACACGTCAAAAATATCTGCATTTCATGTAGTTTGCACCTACATCATTACATATTAGCACATCTCATTTCATACATACATATAGAAATCATAATCACATCACATTCTGCACACACCATTGATTAATAATCATATACACATCATGCATTCTCATCATGTTAATAATCATACATCCATCCACATATAGTACATCCACATTTGCATAAACATATAAAATAAAAAAAGATCAAAAATATATTGCATTTCATCATGTATATATTTGCATTCATATCATAAGCATCATAGAATCATTATAAGAACATGCACAAACTGCATCAACATATAGAACATCACATAGGAACACATGCATATAGTTGTCACAAGGATAGATCATCTCATATATATATATATATATATATAATCATAATGTGTTATAATACAATGATGTCAATATCTCATAAGGCTACAAAATCACCTGAAGGTGTCTACATCATCGTACAAAATACTGACACAAAAACTGGATCTAAGAGAGCTATGATGAAGATCCTCCCTCAGAGTCAGCTGGCCTCAAAGGAACCTGAGCTCTCGAAGTCCCTACTATAGGATCACCTCCTTTGCCTCCTCCTCCTAGTGATGCAGGAGGACCCATAACCCTGCCACTGAAATTTCTGGCGTTTGTCTCCTCTTCCTATGGTAGTCACCTTGGAAGCTCTGTTGAAGTTCCTAGCTCTCAGCTCTGGAGGAATGATTGCGTAATATAGATCTCTCCAGTAGGATATCTCCTCTCCTTCCCATAGGACATATGCATATCCAGCCCTTGTGTCCTTAGTTGCTCTCCTACCTTCCCTCAGTGCCTCCTCAGCCTTATTATATCTCTGGATGACATGATCCCTCTCTCTCTACATCTCTGCTAATTGTCACCTCAATCGAGTCACATCTCTTTCGAGATCCTCGATCTCATCGACCTATCCTGTTGCAATCTCTCACATCACTAGCATCTCATCCTCCTCCTCATCTCCACCCTGAGAACCCTCTTCTTGTCTATCTTGTCCTTATGCATCTCTCCCTGGTACCTGTCCCTATACCTGTCCACCAACTTGTAGTACATGTCCTCATCTACCTCTCAGTGGTCTCGGTGGCCTCCCTCCCTATAGATCTTGTCTCTCCTCACCCCTCTCTCTAGCATCCCTCTGTCCACCCCTACCCCTCACCACCCTCCTCGCTGCTCCTCTCTTGTGCCTCCTCCATCTGCCTCCACCCCTGTCCTCATCATCCTCATCATCATCATCCTCCGCTGCCACAGGCTCATCTAGATTTGTCAACCTCGGTACTGGATGTCCTGCAAAATAGGCATCATACACTATATATGTACCTGTGTGAACCACATCCCTCAGTAGATCCCATGGCATAGGAACCATCTTCTCAAACTATGTAACTGCAGCATCATAGGACAAAATCGGCCCCTAGTGAGCCTACTCTCGCACTTTTCATGCAAACTCTCTTGATCCTCAAGGCACCCTTTGCTACCACCCAAACTGCATGTAGACCCTATCAATCAAATGCTTGTCCAGTATATAGGGCATATGCCCAATCAAGTACCTACTCCTGAAAACATATGGTAGCTTTGTGGCGTCCTCCTCCCAATCCTCACAGTCAAGATAGGGTATCTATGACACTATCTATGTCATCTATAACCTGTCTCCAATAGTCCACCTTCCCAATCCGTGGTTGGGAAGTGATCATATTGTACAATTATGCATAGGACTATCCATGCCCTCTCCCTTTGAAGTGAACCAGTCTAGTCACAACAATGTGATTGTATGAACACACCTGTAATAGTCACTCCACAACCTAACCCGTAGCCATTGAGATGCACAAACTAGTGAAGCTCATGATACAACTGTGCTAGTACACATAGACCCTACACATACCTTGTGTGATGTGTCACTAGTGTCTCTAGAGTCCTCCCCCAACCAATAGCCATACCTTGTGTGATGTGTCACTAGTGTCTCTAGAGTCCTCCCCTAGCCAATAGCCATACCTTGTGTCACTCTATCTAGAAAAAGGTAACCACTAATAACCCCTCCAACAACTGTTGGTAGTCTGTGTCCAGTAGCTAGCATAACGTCCTAGCTAACATGACCCAATCTCATCTCCAACTCTAGGTCACCAAAGACTCATTTCAGTGAATCCCTGTCTCCCTCTCTATCATACAACACCAGCTCGTCATGGATCAGTATCCTCGAAATCCTGTAAACATCCTCTAAAGTGACATACATCTCGCCAGTCAACAAATGAAATGAACAGGTCTTAGAGTGCCATCTCTTTGCTATAGAAGTCAGTAATCCTCTATTCACTCGAATCTCGGGCAGATACATGATGTGTCTCAATTCCATACCCTCAACAGATGCCCGCTCCTCAAAGGTAAACTCTGGTCGTAACCTATGTGTCATAGGGAATCTCTCCCACGACTCTATTTGGGGAAGGTACTCCTACATCCAATCAAACCAATCATATCAATCCTAGTGATACTTATGTCTATCACATAGTGCTACTTTATCCTATTTAGAGGCCCTACTTGAGTGTATCCTCTCGATAGCTTATCCAATTGGCAACGCATGTTTATCACAAAATTGTCAATTCTAGCCTATCTCTCAGTTTGTCTTCTTGGGGCACCTGCTTGAGTGTATCCTCATAGTAGCTTATCCAATCGACAACGTATGTTCATCACATAACTATCGATTTGACCCTACTTAGACACAAACGCGTTTTTACAACACAAACATGGTTTTTATCAACCTAAACATGCTTTCTTGCCCTAGACGCACCTGCACATCACATACACGCCACTATCCTACACAAATGCGCCTTTGTGACACAGACGTGCCTTCTGCACATAGACGCGTCCCTATCAAACCTAAACACAATTACATTCACAAATGTGACCAAACCTAACCTAGACACACCTACCCTGCCTAGACGTGCCTGACACTAACCTAGACATGTTTCTAGTACAAAACACCGATTTCACATTTTTATTTATCTACCCTAAAATTCATTTATGACAACAATAAATGAAAAAATGTACAAAGAGGCTTCGAGGTACTTACCAGCTCACCCATGTCATCCGGTCTTTGATATTGCCGAACTCGATCGAATCTGTGAACTCTATCCATCTCTGCTAACTGCTCTGACTTCTCTAAGCTCTCTCTCTGCACTTTGATCTCTTAAGTGTGTGAATGAAAATGAGGATGTTTTCCTTGTGGCCCTATCATATAGGCTACTTAACCCTAGTCTTCTGTGTCAGTTTTTCTTCCCCGTGTCAGTCTCTTTTTCCCACATGACCTTGTCACCCTATCTTGTCAATCCTTTCTAGCCTTTCTTTCTTATCAAGAGATCGTCTGCAATCCCTTTCAGTTTTCCCATCCAATCTCTCGAGGGGGCATATCATTCCCATCATGGGGCAACTTTGTATCAATTTATCTTATCTTCTTTGAGCCGACATGACAAGCTGCATTGTCTCAAAGAAGGGCAAAATGTAGACACCTAAAATTGTCTTGTCTAATTAAATAAATATTTATTTATTTAATTATTTTATCCTAAGTCTTCTATTAATTAAATAAATTCTTATTTATTTATTTAATTTATTAATCCTCTTCTAAGCATTTCCTTATTTAAATAAATACTTTTATTTATTTAAATTGTCATTTTCCTAAATTAAATAAATATTTTATTTATTTAATTGATCCCACTTCCTCTATTAATTAAATAGATATTTATTTATTTAATTAATTCATTAGCCTTTTCTACCCATGACACATGTCATTCATCTCTTACCTACCCCCTTTATCATTTAATTATTTCCTCTACCTACCCTTTAATCCTAGCCAACCATTTATCCTCTTCACCTTTTAATCTTATCCCTCCATTTCCTAAAGTGTCTTCTATATAAGAGGATACTCTCCTTCATTATCAACCCTAATCGTCTAATCACCTAATGACAAGATCAAGCTTTCTTGCGATCAAGTTATCAACCACATTTCCGTTCTTTATTGAGCTCTTGTGTATACATAAAATCTAAGAGCAAATATATTAAACAAGATCAATGGAGATAGGAAGAAATGGAGACTTGACATGTGAATGCTATATTTTGGTTTATTTTGTTTGTTTGCATGGTCTTAGGTATCTTCATTTGTGTATGGTGGATTACTTTCATTGTTAGGCTAGGGTTTTGTGGTTGGATTTTTGTTAGTCTTTCAATATTGTTGTTTTTCACTATCCATTTTCACTATATATAGTAACTAATCATCATAACAACATAATACCATCTAACATCATTAATAATCTAATTAAGTCATCACATGAAAAATATCAACAGTATCAATATCTGACATATCAAAGTAAATCTAACTAAGATCTGAATCGAGTCGTGACATCAAGAGGATGCCCTATCTGACATCTAGCTTAGCTAGAGAGCTGCAAGTCGCCCTTGGTCATGCTTGTCCCTAAGCATGAGGACAATCATCAAGAAGAGAGAGATTCTCTTACCCATTCAATACAAAAAGATAATACTATGAAACAGGTGAGCTTCATTGTTCCCAGCCTTTGGGGGACATTCCAACAGTTTGTTGGATGCTTATTATTTTTTCCTTTCTAATTGATTGCCCAAGAACATGTAGAGCATCAAAAGCTGGTTAGAAAAGGAAGTTACTTTGATAAGCCAATCAATGGATTTGTTTAACCTCCTTTCAGAGTTTGGAGATTATGTAAATAATAGTTAGATGTTTTTCCCTTCCAAGAAGAGCAGTTGCACATGTTGTATTCTCCTTAAGAGAATGCATGTTTTAGTTTTCAGCTTTCCTCCAAGTGCCATAGTGCATATGTTGTATGGATCCTCCCAGATGCCCAATGGACAGCTTTAGTTTTCTAACATTGGCATTTGTGTGCCCTTATGGTTCATCATGAACAACTGATTTGAGATATATGGAACAAATCAGTAAGGTGGAAACTCCCTTTTAGCATGGTTAGCATTTTGGTCTACAAATCCAGAGATTTAAGGTTCTCACCCTCGTAGGCGAAGGTCCCATGTGAGTCGCCAAAGCTATAGATAATATCTACATTTTTGCAAATTTACACTCAAGGCATTGTTAGAAACATGTCAAAATCAGTTCGAAAGAGATCTGGAGTCGTGCAAAGGTGATGGAGCGATTAGAGGTGAGAAATCTATATTTTAGGTATTTTTCTATGTTTCAGTATTTTGCATTTTGGAGGCCTTCAGAGGGAAATTTGGGGTCGAAATTGTCGTAAGTCCTTTAACTTGATAGTTGTAGGCATAGTGTTAAGGGACTAAAATTAGATCTTTTGAAGCCCTTTCCAACGGTGTAAACAGTTTCAAATTTCGAGCATCGAGCAGAAAGTTATGATCTCACCAAGTTGAGACCAATTAGTTGCCTCTAACGAAGAAGAGGTACAAGTGTGCCACATGTTAGCACGGTGCGGATTTTAGCAAGTCTGCAACTTCTTATTCTCCCAAAGGCGCGTGGGAGTGCCACGTGTTGGCACCACGGGGTTTTCAAAGGCAAAAGGAAAAGAAGGCTCTAAAAGCTCCACTAGCACACCATGTGTGTAAAGCGCATGCAAACAGAAAACGAAGAAAGAGAAGCTTCCTGCGAAGGCAAAAAAAAGCCACTTGTCTTCAAAGCAAAATGGTGACCCACGCCTGTGAAACTTCCCTAACTGCCCTTAAAAATTGGCAAAAGCGGATTTTGAGGATCAACAATCCAAAAAAACCTAGACAACAAAATGATACTCTTGAAAAGTACATATAAGTAATGACAAAATATAATAATTGATGAGAGATAATGACAAATCTAAAGAAATAAATAAAAAATAAATAAACATAATCAATATAGTACATAAAAAACATTCCATCGAAATAAGGACAAAAATAAATTAAAAAATGAGATGAATATGTGAATTTCACAATTATAAAATGGTTCTGCAGCCTTCAAACCACGTTACCACCACCAGCACCACCCGGGTTTTAGGGAAGAGTGGATTTAAAGCCGGAGAATATTTGGTCGTTTTCCTCCGCCGGAAGAAACGGCACATTCATTCAATTTTCCTTGTTTTCCAAGGTAGATGAACATTTTTCCAAAGGTGGCCTTGTAGCATGACGTAAATAATCCTTCCAAAAAGTCAATTAAACTTTATTCCGCCCAATCGCCTAAATCCAAATGAGTTGTGGGGCTCAAAGTTGGTTGTTCCGCTAATTTCGTTGTTATGCTCTCCAGCTTTAAGATTTAGTCCAATAATAGACTCAACAGTATTATTCTGACACACAGAATGTGGAGAAACAAGATCTCCTCTGTGCAATGTGCGTTCTATTCTTCTCACGCCTCCATTCACATTCAATTGCGTACTTCCTTTCATTCTCATTGGATTTAGACACCTGGATTCAGAGTGCTCGTCGTGTCTGCCTGCAAATTTAGGATTTTTTTCTGCACTCGGGAATTTACTATCACAATCAATTCTCCAATAGATAAGTGCCCAAATTTAAAATTCGAAATTATGATCAGTCCATCACGTGATTGCTTGCTCAATTTTCTTTTAATAGACAGTAAGCTTTATCTTGGTTTCTCTTTTTATCTTCTAAATTCTAGCTGAGAGAGAACTCATTCTGCAAGTTTCTTATTTTAGATTATTTAAGAAGAAAACAGAATAAAAAACAATGAGATTACAAAGAGAGAGTTTGATTTTAGAAAAAACTCAGTAGTATTGAAATGGTGATGAAGACAGTTAAATTGTGATAAATAATCTTGATGATAGATCATGGAGTATAATCTGAAACATTGATGACATATTTATTAAGTCAAATACAGAAGCTTTCAAAGCTTTTAAGAAATTCAATATCACTGCTTTCTAATTTCTTACTTAGTATTCTGAGAATACCCAATGGGAAGCTTCCCATGAAAACATCCGCAAGGTAGTTCCAATTCTACTTCCTCTCCAACAGCTGCAAATTATAAGTAATAGGCTTCAACATTCTTACATGACACCCCTATAAACAAACTACTGTGAATATTAGGTTATGCCTGTTACAGACCTCAACTAGAATTAAGGTAATTCCATAATCTAACATACGTGCAGGCTCCTGGCAATGTCCATATGAATTTTGTGCACACATCAAATCTCATGGATGTCTGTTTGATTTAGGGCAATCACAGGCATTTCAAAATTATGCTCCACTGTTGAAGATCTTATTGACTCTTCTTCAGAAATCATGTTTTATCAGTCACCCACCTCTTTTTTTAAAGCCTAGACTGCATGCATTTTTTTTGAAGTGTTTTGAATTGCTACAGATATTGCCTATTCTTTCATACGCCCTTAGTTTGTACTTTGTTGGAATATTGATGGTAGAGTCAAGAACTACTAAAATTATCTGCTTACCTGTTTTGAATTGCTACAGATATTGCCTATTCTTTCATACATATTTAGTTTGTACTTTGTAAAAATATTGATGGCAGAGTGAAGAACTATTAAAATTATCTGCATTCCAATCACTTGAGGTACGAAATCTGAAATATCACTGAAGCAAACCTTGTTCCCAATGCCATTATACAACACAGGAACAGTTCTAACTTCAATAAGTTTAGTGTTTAGGCAAATCTCTGTCAATCATAATGAATTAATTGCCAGGATTCCCCTGTTTCATCCAGACTCTCAAGTTATCTTGATGGGATGCAAAAGTGGGAAAATGAAGAAGACTTCTCCTGTTCTGCATAGGTTGGCTACATGAGTTCACAGTTGGTCCAAAACTCGCAATGCCTGCATCCATACCTGGACCCAAATACAAGTAGTCAGATGCACTTTGGTACATGAATTCTGAATTTTATTAGTATGATGCGCTATTGAAAGTGACAGAATGAAATTTCAACTTGAAACTACCTGCTCTCTACTGGTCTCTTTTATAACCTCATTTATATACAAAAGTGATAAATAATCACTTGCAACTTTTTTAAGAAATTAATGTTTGACTAGTGTGTGTAATGTTTTTTATATAGAAAAATGTAAATTTCTTAAGAAAAGTCAATAAAACATACACAATTAAAATCAAACATAATCATACACACTGTGGAAAACCCATGTCAACTACTCAAAAATAAAAAATAAAAAAAATGGAAAACTCATACCAACTACTCCAATAAAAAGCAGGGGAAAACTCATACCAACTACTCCAAATGAAACTTCATTTTATAATGGGTTTTGCACAGCAAATGCATTGCAGTTATATAAGTTGCTTGCATCAGATAATATAGATCTTTGTTGCTCCCAGCAAGAAGAAGCTGTTCAATGAAATTTAAAATGTAAGTCTCTGTAACTTTGGAACGACTGTTGAGAACATGTTTAACCTGATTTTTTTCTCTTAAGACTTTATTATGTTCTTTTGTAGATCCATAGAAGCCTTATTTCAATAGGTAGAACTGCCTAGATTGTAAATAGCAGCTTTCATTATTGTGGGTTATTCTGTCTTTGCCCTATTCTTTATGACTCGTGCTTATTCATATTAAGATTCTAGCTCAGTATGGGATATAACTTCAAATATCTTTGTAACCACTAGAGTGCTTCAACTGGAACAACAATTTTGTTTCCAAGAGTTCAAGTATTTCATGTTGATCTAGCAAATATGTGTAATTGAAGATATTGTTTGCAGTTCTTTTTTATTGAAAATTACTCTTTCTAAAGCTCCCGAAATTATTATCTAACAGTGTTTGTTGTACAGTTCAGGCTTTGTAACATTGAACAGAATCAATGACTTTCTCAGAGTAGAACCAGAGCATGTTGGATTTTTATGATGGGACTTATTCCATTAAAGAAATCATGTCAGATAACAGTCAAATCTTTCAGTGATGGGAAATCAGTAGACAATAGTGGAGGTGGTGGATGATGGTAGCTTAGTTAAGGGTCCTTCAATTGGCATCACTTCAGATTGTAATCTGGGTAGCAGCTCTCATCTTAAGCCTTTAGTGATGCTGTCTCATTTTAAGTAAGATGTTACTATGCTGGAACGGTATAAGGACATGGAGATGTTAAAGAGTGCATTAAAACCTTGCATTTGAAAGACAACCTGCCAATAGAGGCTGATAAAATCTTGGTTCCTGGTAAACCTTCTTATGAGTACTGTGGCCTGGCAGGTGGTATGGAACGAAATTTTAAAGAGAATACAACAGCTCCTCTTCTCAAAAACATGAAGAGTGGAAAGATTTTTCAGAATAAAGCTCTGCATTTTGAGAAAGAGGACTGGTCCAATTTGGCAAAATGGTCTAGTTTAGGAGTGGCAGCAGGTGGCCTGACCGTTCATTCTGAAAGAGAAACATCCTTGCCCTTGTCAACCTTGGAATTGTCCACCTCACCTTTCTCTTCTAGTAGAAATGAAGGGGAACTGTTTTCTTTTCATCCTTCTCTGGATTCATCGGATGCTACTTGGAGTTCGAACTTGATGAACAAATCGTCCTTAGATAAGATATTAGAAAATCAGGATATATCTACAGATTGTTTAGGGAATGGTCACAAAGAAACAGTAAGAACATGTCATATTGATGCAGACAATGGAAATCTTGAAAGTAGGTCTTCTTATATTCCGCTTTGGAGCCCAGAAATATGGGCCAGAGCCAGAAATGTTAAAAGCAAATATTCTGTATCTGCTTCCCCTGGAGCCATCTATCCTACATCAAAAATAGTTAGTAATGTATTCAAACCATCTGAAAATCAGTCAAATGTAGCTTCAGAAGTTGGAGTTCCACGCAAGCCGGTCTCGTATGCCTCAAAAAAATATAAGACGCTTTTTGCCCCAAATCAAGAAAAGATTTCTGAAAATCTTTTAGTTTCTGTCAAAGAATCGAGCGATAGTCATTTAACCACGTCAACTTCACCATCTCAAGCATCTCTCTCACAGGGTCTTATTCATCGTGTGCGCAAGAATGGCCTTCCCTATTATACTTTTTCCTTGAATGAATCTTATCAGGTTCTGGTAGCAAAGACATGGAAAGCAAAGAGTACTGACAGAGAAGATTTGGACTGGATGTATACATTTCACTCTAGCCATGATAATAAGAAAACAAGTAACAAGAACAGATGGGTATCTTCAGTGATAGAGGACAAGAACGCACTCGATCTTGTGGGGCGGATGAGAGTCTCCAGTTCATCGTTACCTCCTGTTGAGAGTTTCAGCAGCTCACAAGATAATGTCCAAACTGAGTTTGTTCTGTTCAGTGCAACTGCAGACATAGAACCCGCCAATGGGACTCCTAGAACACCAACAAGGCTGGAAGAGAAGAGCATTTTTTATCCTGATCAGTCATTTCGCTCGACTACTTTAAGTATAAATTCCTCTGTTTTGTCTCCGACATCAACAACCTCCCTTCTTCCTGTTTCCAGCCTCCTCCTTCAAATGCCTTATCCAGGACATATGGTGCACGTACGTGACTTGAAAAAGTCGAGGTTTGATAATTCACGGCAAAATTCTTTCAAACCACAATCTGTGGATGAAAATACAGCTACAGAGGAAAACTATTTCAACTCAGATATGTCAGAATTAGCAGCTATAGTGATCTCTACCCCTTCCTCACAGTCACAAAGTGTGAAAGGAAGAAGTGAAAAAGTTGCTGTCTCAAAAGTTTCAGGGGGATGGGGTTTAAAATTTCTTGAGAAAAGTTGTGCGGGTTCAACTCCAAAAGTTGAACTTGATTGCAAAGAAGAAAAACCTGAATCTTGCAATTCACAGTGCAGCAACATTTTAGTATCAGGTTCTCCTCCAAGCAGAAATAGATGCAACATTGAAGAGCCAGAGGATCCCTTAATTTGTGCAGAGAAAAATCAGACAAGTGTGACAGCGATAGTGCCAGCAGATGTACATGGTTTGCCATTAACCGATTCAAGCCGTCCTTCATCTTTGATTGAAAGATGGCGACTTGATGGGAAGTGTGATTGTGGCGGATGGGATATTGGTTGCCCAATAACCCTTTTTCATGGCCAGAAGCAGAATAGAAATGAATTTATTATGGCTGATCCAATGATAGATGTTTGTCATTCATCATTTTTGCTTTTTAAGGTATAATTCTCTAACTCTCACATTGCTTGCCAGCATGGCATGCTTATGCAAGTAGTCTGCCCTTTTTGGGTGACTTATTCAACATACATATCATATTTCTTCCTGTTTTCATTGTTTTTACTCGAAGAATTTTTTTTTTCACTACTGGGAATAGCTTAGCCTGATTATGTAACCTCATTGCAGGGAGGAAAACAAAATACCCCTGCATTCACAATAGAACCTGTTGATGAGGGTCTCTATATTCTTTCCTTCCACTCACAGCTATCAGCTTTACAGGCTTTCTCTATTTGTGTGGCTTTAATGCATGTTGGAGATCCTGTTATGAATGAATCAAGGAAGTCATTGAAAGACATTGATTGAGGGGACACCTAATGCTTTCTGAATCATACACCTCTTCCACCACTGGGGGATCATTATTAACATTGTGAAGTGGTTTAATGCAGACCTGGTAGCCAATGTAGCTATTGATTTAGTCAGCACACGTGTATAAATATAGAGATCAAAAAAGGAATGAGTGAACTATCTTCTGCCAATGCTGGTATTTTTCAAACGCACTCCTTGATATTTTATCAAATTACATTTGTGCCAGGCTGTGGATTTCTTTGAATTGTTAGATTGTTAAGTGAAACATGTTCTGTACTGTTATGAAAGTAGCTTTAAATAACCTCTCCCGCTACAAGTTTTGTCAGCCATTCTCATTCTCGCAAGGGTAAAAGCTAAAGAGGCATTAGAACCAGAGCAATCAGAAGCCATGGGATCCACATAGCCGTTGGCTCTTTGTGCTCCAGCTAACAGGTCCAATTATTGGTCTTGTGCTCTCATTAACAGGTCAACCTTCTTTGTATTCTCACCTGCAGGGGCAACTACTGTATTGGCTCTTGTGTAAAATTACTGTGCCTATTTATATGGGCATATGTTTAAAGGTTGGGCATATGCTTAAAGGTGAAGTGAAACTGTATTGGAGAAGAGTTGAGTTTTTCTGATAGTAAAATTTTTTTATTGCACTTTTCACTTGAAAGAATTTCTTCATAGGAAAATACTATGTCTTGTCTTTACTTTCTATTATTCATCAAAATACTGCATATTATCTTTGTTTTCTTTTCTGCTTTTCTAGTTTTTGTATCAATTACTATTTCTATTGTACAAGTTTATCAGGTTTCTTTACTCTACAATAAATTTATAATAGAAAATATTATATATTTTACAAAAATGTTATTATTATTGTGAATTTATGGCTTAAATTTTTTATATTTACTATTGTGATTTGATTTTCTTTTGTATTTTATATTTACTATTGTGAATTTATGGCTTAATTTTTTTTTAAGAGATTAAAACACACATTTTCTAAAATATATAAGAAAACTAAAACTAGTATATTTATATTTAAAAAAAAAAAAATGTAATATACGTGGAGGGATATCAAAAAATAAGATTAGCTATTAAAAATAAGACATTATTTGTGAGAGGTACGTACTAATGTACTAATGCGACATTGACATTTATATCATATATTGGTCTTGGGAAAATATATATTTACTTGCTTTTTAGAGTAAGGAAAACTTATAGTTGTAAAGGCAATTTGATATATTAGTGAAATGTATTAGTTATTAAGAATTTTGGAAAGCAAAAAAATCAAACTTTTAAAGAGAGAAAATTGTTGTTTTCATTTTTCAATCTACTTTTTCAAACACATTCACTTGAGGTGTTTGAGAGTGAGGAGTGAGCAAGATTAACAACTTTCTGAGCTTTGATTATCATCAAAAGGAAATTGTAAATATCCTAATTTTTTTAATATTTACAGATTTGCAATGAAATAAATTGAAAAAAATGTATTTGCATGAGTTCAGTTTTGCAAGGGTTTTTAGCAAATGTTATATATCTAAAAACTAAATCATAAATATTGAAATGCGTTATAATAGAGTTAAATCAATTGATAAACCAACAAAATTTTGGCATTAAATTTAAAGTATAAATTGCCAAGTAATGCTCATAAATTACAAAGAATTTATACAAGATTTCATTTATGAATAACGTTACACAATATAGTCCAAAAATAAGAATTCAAACACATAATTTTGATGCTTTCCTGGAATGTCATTGGCGGCTAGCAAGTTTGAAAGCTCCAACAATTATAGAAATGAACGTGCTAAGGATGTCTAAATTAAGGATATTAAACACTCATTAACCCCATTTGTCTCTGAATTTCTTTTGTTGAAATCTCTAATGCTTATACTCAGAAAATGGATTATTTCTATTCAAAAATTGCTTATAATCCCTTGTCAGTAATGAACCAAACCCTGGGCACTCAAATCAACACTTGTCATGTAATGCCCATCAAAATACCGTGGAGAAATAAAGCTAACTAACATGCAATACGAGATAAAAAATTTAAAACATCTACTAATGCAACATATACAACCATCTACTCATATGCATTTAACATCCATTAACAAGGTAAGCACATAATCAATCATGAACATAATCATAAGTGTTTTCATACAGTAAATAAGCGCAAATTGTATAATCAGATATCAAAGAGCGAATCACAACTCTAATCTAATCAATATTACTCCTAAATTACAATGAAATAATGCAATAGCAATTGAATTGAAATAATGATCTATTTAAGACTCCCTCAATTGAAATAGAAAGGCTTCCATTGCTTTCTCCATTGTTGTTGATATAGGTGGCTCTCAGGTATTGCACTTGATTTCCTGCATAAGATAGACAACAATATTAAAGACTACGATTATGTGATTCTAGATGCTGAATGCTAGATTGAATTGAGAAAATGATGTTGAATTTATAGATTTTCAACACAGAGGAGGTGAGGATTTGAACTCAAGTGTTGATTGATAAACAACTGAAATTGATTGATCAGTTAACAGAGTTGATTGATCTGTTAATAGAATTGATTGGAGAGTGAACTCAATTGATTGAACAATAGACTGAATAGACTAGCTAGTTGACTGGATTGATTGATTAGAATACTGAATTGATTGGAGAGATAAGTGGATTGATTGACCAGCAAACTGAATAGACTAGGGAGATGACTGAATTGATGGATTAGTCATAAAAAGCTGATTTTGAGTTAAAAAAGATGATTGATGAGTTAACTGATTAGATAACTGATTTGATCAATCAGTTTTGATTTTAACATGTGTTGTAGGAATTTGAAATTGAATTTGATTTTCATTTTCATTTTCAATTTGAATTTGGTCATTCGAATGCTAAAATGCACATGAAATTATCTGAAATTCAGATTTGGTGAAATGTGAATTTGGAAGAAATGAAATTAGATGAAATTAAGTGAAATTCGAATTTGGGGAAATATGAAATGAAATTATATGGAATTATAATTTGGGAAATTAGAGGAATAAGTTAATTAATTTAAATAATCTAAATTAAATTATTTAAACTTAGGAAATAGAATTAATTAAATAATAAAGATTATTTAATTAAGGAATAAATTGTAATTAATTAAATAATTGATATTTAATTAATAATTGAGATACGGTTAATTGATTAAAATGATTTGAGAATATAAATAGAATAATTAGAAGTGTTGAAGGGCGATGATTAGAAGAAATAGTTATTTTAATCAAATAATTAAAGAATTACTTAATTAAATAGACGAATAATTAGTGTAGAATTAATGAGACATTTTTAGGTGTCTACATTTGCTCCTCTTTGAGACAATGTCGAAATGACGTTGTTTCAAAGAAAATGAAAAATTTATGCCCCAGTATGCCTCGGTGAAACTAGGGTATATTGCCCCCTCGAGAGATTGTTTGTGCATTGAAGACATGAATGATCTCTCGAAAGAAGAAGAATGTTAGATGAACAATGAAGAATTATTAATTTATGACATGAATGAGTTTGATTAAAGAAAAAAAATGATTGAAGTGATTTGTAGATAAGATTGATAGGACTGATGGGATTGATAAGATAAAGTCTGGTTTTAGGAAGGACACATCCTGTATAAGACAAAATGATCAAAAAGTCTAGTTTCAAGAAGGATACATCCTGCATAAGATTGATTTGTCTGGTTTCATGAAGGATACATCCTGTATAAGACAAAGATAGATGATCATCTCTGGTTTCAGGAAGGACTAATCCTATATAAGACAAAAATAGATCAAAATATGATGAAAGTGTAGAATAATTGATTGATAGATGGAATAGTTGATATGAGAAAATGATAGAATCATAGATGAAAAGATTGGAATTAAGTGATGACAGAGATCATGTTAGAATGATTGGAAGAATTGAAAAGGTTGATTCAAGAAAAATTCTTGATGAGAGAATGATCTGAAGAGACAATCAACATGATGAGATCAGAAAAAAATGAAATGATATGATTGATGAAGAATAGTCTTCTTGTCTTTATTCATAGTGCAATACATTTTCATCATTGAGCCTTATTATGTAACAATGAAACTACATACATCAAGGTATAAGGAACCAAGATGCAAATATATCTCATTGCAAAGAAACAAACACATAGAAGACAAGGAATGAACCCTCCATTCTGGGAATTACGCTAGGGGTCGAGGTATATGTGGCATTCACAAGTTGAATGCTCCTATCACAGACACCCATTAGAGCAATTGCCCCAGAACTTCATTGGTTCAAACCACAAACAACAAACAAAGAAAAGGATCATGCCCATCACGACTCCTCTAGTCACTTTTTGGACATCCTTGAGTAGCTAGAAATATGATCTTCGCCAATTTGATAAAAGATAAAACCAACTAGAACAAAATGCAGCAACCGTATTGATTTTTGTCTTCATGTGATTACTTGATCTGATTTTGATAATGTCTGGTTTCAGAAGTTTTGGACCTTGTATAAGACCGATCTGTCTAGTTTCGAGTGTATCGATTCTGTTTAAGACAAGATGTTGATCACGTTGATAGTTTGATAGTGATTCGATAGATTAGACAGTTGATCAGTTTGATTGAAAATGTTTTGATAAGATAGTTCTATCCTTTGTTTAACTTCGTGTGAAGTGTTTGCTGGATATCTGCTAGGGTGTTGTATTCTTGCGAGACAATTTATTGCTAGTTTGTTTTATGTTTTCTGGATTTTTAGTTTGTTTTTTATTTGTTTTTTTTATATTTGATGTTTATGGTTTTTTGGTATCTTTAGATGTTTTTGTGCTTTTTTGAGGATCGTATTTGAATTTTTTTGTTGTGAGTTTAATGTTTTTTTATTTTTTTATTTTTTTAGGACTTTTTCGAATGTTTTGATATTTTTATGGTTTTCAAATGTTTTTGGTATTGATGAAACATGACCTGCCATTAATTGATAAAGATAAGACTAACTTGGACAAAATCCATCAGTCATACCTAATCTATGTCATTGTTTTGATTTGTGTGATCATTGATAGGAATGTTTGGTTTCAAAGAGTGAGTACTCAGTATAAGACCGATCTGTCTGGTTTCGAGTACACCCTTCCTTGAATAAGACATGTTGATGTTTGATAGTTTGATTAACAAGACATGTGATCAGTTTGATTGTAGACTTTGAGAGTTTGCTTGTTGTTGATTTGATTTGATTGATGGCCCATGCTTTCTTGCTTTGATTTTTTGCTTTTTTATTTTTTATTTTTTCATGACATTTTGTTATTTTTTTTTTTTTTAGGACTTTTTATGATTTTTAGAATTTTTCATGACATTTTGTGAATGTTTTGATTTTTTTTTTTCATGACATTTTGTGAATGTTTTTGATTGATTTTTTAGTGACATTTTTTATGATTTTTTTTTTGATTGATTTTTTTTAAGACTTTATCTAAATGTTTTTGATTGATTTTTTCAGGACTTTTTATGATTTTTAGAATTTTTTCAGTTATGCCCCCAAGTATGCAGACCTATGATGATAACATGATGATGCATAATGCGGTGGATACAATGAATTTTTAATATGAGTTAGGCTAATGCAAGATGCATGACAAAAATGCAGTTCCTATTCAAACAAGGATGAGTTTGTGTGTCTTTCATTCTAAAATGCACTAATTGGATTAAAGGTGTGAAACGTTTCAGAGATAGGAGTTCAATCCATTCTCAAGAGACTTAGACCATCCAACCTAACACACTATGTAACCAATATTTATGAATGGAGGTGCATAAAACTTCTCCATCAACTCTTAAAATTTTGATCTTCTTTTACCCATATGTGTGTGCAATTGATTTCATTCCAACTTTTTATAACCATCAAAGACCCTTGGAATCCTATGTGGCTAGCTACATGAGTTATTCTAACTTCAAAAGCAACCTGGATAGAGTCTCGCTACCAACAAGCTTTTAGGGCTTCGACGAGGTTATGCACTATAATCTGTCAAACATTGCTCCATTGCCAGTAGGCATCCATAGCCCTGATGGAGTTACTTGCATGTTCTCATAGTCAGGATTTTGTTTCTGTTGCACTTGTATGCATGATATATCATTTTATTTTTTTGTTTTTGCCTTGAGATTGACATAACATTTTTTCCTTTTATTTTCTTGCCTTGACTTGTAAGTAATGAAACCTACTTGGGTATGACAATTACAGTGACACTGAAGCAAAATATTAGATTTTTCACTAGCCACATGACCAACTAGATATCTATAATGACTTAGAGCTTTTTATTAATGTGTGAGATATAGCAATTGATAGATTTTGGGTAACATGACTTGATAGTGAAACTTCTACGCAACCAAGGATAAAGCTTAATCATAATGTGACGTTGAAGATGAATGACTAAAGACCTCCTAAAGACTTCATGAACAAGTATCTAGGAAATGAGACAACCTTAGTTCCTTTCAGTGCTGACAGGTGAATGACTCAGACAATCATCATGCTTTTATTGATGCAACTATATATTGTGCAATGGTGATATGCAAGCAACTATGATGCACTCTGAAATGGAGATATGGAATGCAATAAAGAAATATGCAAATGCAGTACTAAAGTTTGAAATGATCCCACCCTTAGATGTAATATATTTTTAGGGACATGTTGTTATTGAGCTAGTATGAACTTTGTGTAGATATTTCATTGGTATTTGTTTCAAGAGTTGGATGAACCTCTTTTTCAATAGGATATGTGGTTGGGAGTCTTTCATGTACAGTTTTTGCTATAGCCTCCTTATTTTCAAACCAATTCGAATGTGGTAAATCTTCTTGCCCCGAATCTTTCAAGTGTGGGTGTATGAGGCAAATAGATTTTGGTTTTGAAGTTGTGATATGAGTGGGTGTTATGCTTGTTTTTATTGATGCACTTGAAGAAGATGATGAAACCAACCAGGCGTTGATCTTATTAGCTATGACGTAACAATATGGGTGTTGATTTCAATAGTTGGTGCTATGCTTGTTTTTGTCACGACATTGGCATTTGATGATGGTGCACATACCATTGTTGACAAGTTGTCCTGTGTAGTATGATCTGGATTGTTGATTTTATTGATAAGGGGTTCATGAACAACTTGTGTATTGGAATTATGAGAGAGACTAGGAGAAATGATAATGGGATCTTGTTTAGGAGGTGGATGTTAGATGGTACTTGAAAGAACATCTTTCTCTTGAGAAACAAGGGTATTATTATGAGTGGAATAGAAAAGAACAAGGGGATCATCATAAGATTCTTGATAGGTGGAGTATTCATAAAAAACTGGGTAGGATGAAAAGGTTTGTTCTTGATCTTCATTTATTTCATGACTGATTTCTTCTGATTTTGGATTGTCCTCATGACATGGGGGAGTTTGCATGGGAGATTTTTGGAAAGTTTCAACCTTTTGACTTGATGAGAAAGGATTTTGAATGAGACTCTCTAAATCATGACTTGGATTGGATTGGATTTGTACTATGGATACCCCTGGGGAGATTGTGTTATTGGATAGAGATGACATGGGTTGGTCTTGTGTGACTTCAAGGGATGATGAAATGATGGATAGATATGATTGATTTGGAATTTGGTTGAATAGGATTTGATTTAGGTTGAAAAGAGTATGATTTTGGGTGAAAGAGGTTTGATTTTGGTTGAATGAGTTTTGACTTGGGTTAAAAGAGGTTTGATTTTGGTTAAAAGAGTTTTTATTTTGGTTGAAATAGTTTTGGTTTTGGTCGAAAGGAGTTTGAATGTCAGGTTGATGTGATTGGTATGTTTGATATGTTGGGTTGAAAGAAGGTTGAATGTTGGGTTGAAAGAAGGCTGGCATGCCTCTAATGTTGGTTGAATTGAGGTAGGAATGATTTTGTTTAATAATGAAGGTTGGCATGTTTGAATGGTCTCACAAGAAGAAGAAGGTTGGCCTAATAATGATTCCCTCATGGTTATCACCTCCCTCATCATATTTTCTAACCAACCCCTATGGTTGCTAGGACTAGTCATGTCTCTCATTTGTTGTTGCAAAGTATTGATTTGTTGAGCTAATGTTTCTATGGATGGAAATGGAATAGGAATGGAAGGGATGAATTCTTCACCTTCCCTACGAAATGCATAACGCCAATCCATGATGTTTGCTTGATTGGTTTGAACCTAAGATCACAACATGTAAAATGTTTTCTTCATTTATAGAATGTTGCAAAAGTTTGATTTGATGTTGATGTTGACAAGTTTGTTTGCTGCAGGGTTTTGATATTGTTGATATTGAAACTTGACTTTGATGAGGGATTTAATCTTGTTGATGTTTATGACAAAAATTTGGTTGAGATTCCACTTTGTATTTGGTATTTTCTAAGATCTTTGAACTTGGTGGAATGTAGCAAAGGGTGCTTGTTTCAATCCATATAAAGCTTTCCTTAACCTGCAAACCATGTTTGTATCATCTGACAGTGAAAAACCATCAAGTTGCTCAATATAAACTTCATCATCAAGATGCCCATTCAAAAATGCACATTTAACATCCATTTGATAAACCTTGTAGTTTTTATAAGCAACATAGGCGAGAAATAATTTGACAGATTCAATCCTAGCTACATGTGCAAAAGTCTCTCCATAATCAATTCCTTCCTTCTGAGAATATCCTTTACAAACCAATCTAGTCTTATTCCTTATAACTTGACCATCCGCATTCAATTTATTCCTAAAAACCCATTTAGTTACAATAACATTATTATTTTGAGGCCGGGGAACCAAAGTCCATGTGCTATTTTTCTCAATCTTATCGAATTCTTCTTCCATAGCTTCCAACCAATATTCATCTTTACATGCCTCAATTACTGATACTGGTTCTGTTGGTTCCCCAAAATGGATGGGTTTACACTACCACTGGGCAGAGACCAAGCTGATTCCTCCAAATATCTATGGAGATCTACCTACAACTATCTATATCTGTTAGGCTTGGACCAACATTAACAAGGACACAAAGTCCTTCTACACTTTAGGCTCTACAGAACTAGGGAGGGTGATCCCTTCAGTAAATTTCCTGCTCTCTCCAATGATACTCAGGAATTTGTTGAAAACAAAGCAGATTATCTCATAAAAAGACTCAATAGAAAGGGAGAATGCTCAAGCATGGAAAATCCTTCAGTGATCCTCAACCTTAAGCTGGAGTATGAGAAAGGGCGGGACAACTTTAAGAAAATACATAAAACTTAACAAATAATATTATGATATTATGATATTTGTTTTGAGAAATCATAAAGAGGATAAACTAGAAACTTAAAACCTAATGAAATTCGCTAGCAAATACCAGTGCCTTATTCATTTGGGTTACAGAGTCTTTGAAAAGAAAAACTGAAATCTGATAAAAATTTGTCTAACAGTTGGTTTAGTCTAGAACAATACTACCTTACAATATCGTTCTGCTTACAATCCTTCACCTGAACTATTTAGCAAATCCTGTTACAAGTCTTATTTCTTTGTAATCTCATTCAAGCATTTAATTAACCCCTTGGACTAAAACATTGAATGGAAGAATACATACATCATAATAATGCAACAAACAAATGAAACCCTTGATCCCATTTGCTTAAAAGAAGATAAAATCGCACACAAGAGAGTAAAGATTAGGAAAATATATTTGCATTAATATCATAAGAAATATTTTATCAAATAACAGTCAACAAATTTAAGTACAAAACAACCCACTTGAAAAGGAAACTCGCAATTGTTCTATTACTTTTTGATTTGCAAAATAACATTATAGTCCCTACTACTTCCTATGACTCTCTTAACCCTATAGAAAAGATCTATTTTACAGAGATCCTTCTCAAAAAATTTGGAACCCTAACTAATGGCCTTGATTTCCCTTTTATAGAAAATAAGCAAGCAACAAGCTTCAAGCCAAAAGACACTTATCATCGAAACCAAGCCTTAGAGGCTGTACACAATTCTGTTACAAAATATTCCTTATCCACATGCTGGTGTTTGTGATGAGGTGGAACCAAAATATTCAATCGATTATTGGTAGAAACAAAAACACTTGAGCTGTGCCAATATCACCCAGACACCTCCGGGTGGACCCTTAGATGCTCAATGTAAGGCCCTACCCCGACCCATGCTAGTATTTTAGTGATTTTCATGTTGGAACTATTTTGGATGCTTTATTTTTATGCATTATGGATATAGAACTTTATATGATCCCAGGAATTGGATAACATTGATATATTGATGCTTCATTTCTATGCATTGTGGATATAAAATTTTATATGATTCTAGAATATGATAGCATTGAGATGGTGTATGTCATTATTTGATTTGCAGGACTTTATTATGATGCATATCTTATGAATGGATTAAATTTATGAGGATTATGATAATTGCTTATGTGGATTTGCCTTGTTATATGGTAAATTGATTTGTATGATGTCAATTGTATGCAAAGTGATTGATTTGTATTCTTATTTATGTGTTTAATATTATATGAGGCTATTGGGAAGTACTAATGTGTAATTGAGATGCATAGGAAAATTATCCATGTGACCATGGAAAAATTATGGAGAATCAAGCCTAGGCCTATGTACGTTCGTAAAACCAGGGGTTGTCTATTTGGAGAGACAACACCCTGTATGTATCATATTTTATTCGTAAATGTAAACATTTGCATAGGTGTTAAATTGTAATTATTTATCTGTGTGAATCCTACAAGAGACAATTCCCATGTCTGTATTAGTGATGTGGAACTCTTTTGTAGTGTCATTTGACACATATGTTGTATGTTGTGTTGGCATTGTCATGTCACCTTTTTTGAGAGATTTATTTTTATTTAATTGATATATTTCCAAATTATCCTTGAAGGTTCCAAGAAATCTAGGATAGTGAGCCATTAGGAGGGTCAACTCAGAGTTGACCCGTAGGTAAACTTTAGGTGGACTTTTAAAGGGTTAAACCAACTCCTAGAATCAGTTTTGGAGCATTTTTATTGGGCCTCATGGGGTACCTATGGGTGAAGGCCAAATTTGGCCATGTGTCCTTCCCCTAGGACTTGTTTAACCTCCCAAAAAACTGGGTTTTCCTAGATGGCCAAATTTAATCTTTAAGAGTGCCATCCTTGGGTAGATAACCTTCTTGGTATGTGTCATTCCTCTTCCCCATTACATTCCTCTTCTTGAGGTGCCTTGGTTAGGGAGTGTGTAAGACCTAGGGAAGACCAACCAATGGGAGCCTCTCACTCTATCCAAGAGGTTGGAAAGAGTGGGAGAAGCCTTCTTAGGCAAGAGATTGAAACTTAGGGAGTTAATCACCCACTCTCCATCCTTGGAGATTTTGCAATTTTGAAAACCAGTTTTAGAATAGAATTTTGGCTATGTTGCAGAAAAGAATTGTGGGATTGGGCTGCTCTTCTCCAAGATATCCCTAGAAAACCCTTGGTAGATTCAAGGTTGGTGCATTTTCTTACTTGTACGTTGGAAATATGTTTGTAGGATGACTTGAATGTAAATGTTGCTTTCCTTGTATTTCTTTTGTGAAAATATTTTGTGAGCTTTCTCTTATTTCTGTTCGTATGCATTTTCTTGTGTTTTGGGAGTATCCAAGGCCTTCTTACCCTTGGGAGAGTAGAATGGTCTTGGGGGTGGAAGGAGTTTGACAACCTTAGAGTGAGAGGCTCTCATTATGAGAGTGATCTCAAGGGTTTTTTTATGTGACCCTTGCTGCATATATAGTTTTGTTTATGCATTCGGGGGTCATAAGGGGAGAAAGTATGGCATGTATGCCTTGGGGGTCATAAGGATGTTGGGTTAAGATGGATTTTTGTTGTGTTCTTGGTTTCCATGAGTTGGATGTGATCTACTATCTTGCAGTTCTCTTCAAGGTACTTGGTCCACTTCCACCCATGTAAATATCACATTATGTGATAAAGTTCAGCCTTGGGATGGGAATGTGTTTGCTTGAGTTTTTCCCTCCCTTGTTTGTGTTTGCTTGAGTGTAACCCGTCTAGGACTTGGTTTTCCAAGCTCGGGGGTGGCTTCTAGTAAGCCTAGGCTGGGAGGTGAGCACTCCATGGTCACAACCTTAAGATTTTGTATGCAGGTTTGCTTGGAAAAGAAGAAAAAGGAAAGCTAGGAGTTGCTGATTTTATTTTATTCCAGAAAGAAAAATAATGTAATATTGTATTTCAGATGCAAAAAATGTAAAAGAGGAGTTTTAGGTTGTATTTATTTTGTATAAAGAAATGTATTTATTTTACTGAAGTCCTCATTATTAGGAATGAGAGACCAGTTGGGTATTTCACCCATTGTAAAAGTTGACAAATTGTATTCAGATTTTCCTTGTAAAAATGGTATCCTTTTAAGTTGATATTGCAAAAAAAAAGAGATAAAATGGACATTAAAGGAAAATTAGTTTTGTATTCCTTTTTTTCTTAATATTTCTAAGTGTTTTCTAATCTATATTATGCTGCTGTCATTTATCTGTCTCTGTCATGTTTTCAAAAAAAAAATGCGGAAAGTATAATGAGAATATTAGGAAGTAGAAAAGCATAAATGTTGTGTTTTTCTGTACTATTTAAATACTGCTGAAATTGTGTTTATTATTGTCATTTTTCTATTTCAAAAAAAATGCAGAAAGTTAAAGTAGACAAATTTAAATTTACCTTTTTCTATAGTTAACTATTATAAATTAAAATGAAAAGAAGAGTTGTTAGATAAATTTGTTAGTTTAGAAAGTCTGTTGTTATGCGATTTAAAGGAAAATATATATACATACACAGATTTAGAAAACCGAAAATTACTAATAGATATATGTCTAATTTTGATGAAGAAATGAACTTTGTGACATAAGTAACAAGCTCTTAAATCTGAGAGTCATAATATTGTCAATGATGCATAATAGAAATCTATTTAATCCAACCAAATGAATATTGTATACATGTTTAACTAGATCACATTTTGCAAAAGAAGAAAAAAAGAAATGAATGTGTATCTATTATATGCTGTCATTATTTTGCTATTTCCTGCATGTTTAAAAAAGGGAAGAGATTCTAACCCTAGAGACTGATATATATATATAGATATATAAATCTATATATATATATATTTATCTATTAAAAAGAAAAAAAAAAAATTATAACAAAAAAAAAACTAGGGCTTCGGCCCCTACGGGGAGACCGCGTAGTGGGCCGCAACCCACAAGGGAAGTGGCTTGGCCGTTCCCTGTGGTTGGCATCCCACAACAGTGACTGCAACCACACTGTGGGCCAAAACCCACAAGGGAAGTGACTTCGGCCGTTCCCTGTGGGCGACATCCCATAGTGGCAGCAACAGCCACACTGTGGGCCGTGACCCACAGGGCTTGGTTGCGGTTGTTCCCTATGGGAAGCCTCATGAAACCGCCACCCACTTCAAAAAAAAAACCCCCCCGCGGCTTCCCTTCGAGTGGCTCTGCCCCTTCAAACTGCCGCCCTGCCTCCATTTCGACCGCCGCCTCCACCGTACTCTACAACACATACACAAAACACACACACACACAAAACCCTAGAAACCAAAAGCATAGAGAAAGGATTTTTAGATAATGAAAATATGCAACCCTAACCCAATTTCGGGTTAGGATTAGCATTTAAATAATGAAAGAAAATTAGAAATGCAACCCTAGCCCACATTCGGGTTAGGGTTAGCAAATAAAAAAAAGGGAATTGTTAAGTTGATTTTAAATAAAATATAGGAGAAGAATTAACTCTACTCTAATTAGGGTTTGAAATTAATTAAAATAAGAAGAGGGGGAAATTCTTTTTAAAAATTTGAAAAAGATTTCCCCCTATCTTATTTTAGCTAAATGTGTTATTAATTTAAACTCCTTATTTGATTAGGGATAAAATTGATTTTAATATAGTTTTTTTTTGGAGATTAATGTTATATAGTTACATTAATCGTATAATTGATTTAATTTAATTAACTAGGGTTACTATATCATTATTTTTATAAATTCAATTAAATATGGACGTCAAGTTAAATTTAATTTGGGGGAAATTTGTAAATGAAAATTATTAATTATTTTATGCAAATTTTTAGCCTATGAGGCCAATATTGGCCAAATTATTTAATAGTTGAAATTTGAAGGTTTAGGGGAAATTAAAATTGGCTATAGTGTAAATTATATTTATTTGGCAAATAACATTATTGAATTTGTAACCTTATTGGTTAAATTTAAATAATGAATTTGCATGCGCCCAATTAATTAATTTTAAATTTAAGATAACATTTTCATAATTTTTGGCCTGGAATGTTTTAAATGCAATTGGGATATTTAAATATTCCTCGACCTTAATTAGCGGCAAATTAATTAGGATGATTAAATTAACTAATTAAATTGTGATGACCCTCTTAGGGAATAATTAGTCTTCATTAACTATTGTCACCCTATTGATTGAGTTAATTATTCTAACCTTAGTAAACAATTATATTTACATCTTAGTTAAGACAAAACTTAATTGATTTCTTTATAAATGTAGATTATTTAATGAGTTTATGCTGTTTAAAAAGAAAAATTTTGTTGTTCTGTTTTTGCCCAAAAGTTTGGGCACGACACTCAGTCTACTCCATAGCATTTCTCCTCCTAAAAAGGAAAATAGATCCTAACATGAAACAAAACTTTTCCACCGAATAGGGGAAAATCTTCGGCCTTTATACCCTGGATCAGAGAAAATGGAAAGAAGAGCTTGGGGGTAAACATGATTTGTTGAGAAGGTATTGCAGTTTCCATGCTGTTGCAGAGATGATTGGTTGCCAATCCTCCCTCAAATAAATCCTTCTTTCAGCTCCTTGTGAGCTCCTTCTTGGAACACTCTGCTAACAAAATACAGAGTAAGAGTAGAGAATATGTCTTGGGTAGCCTTTTTTGATAAGAAAAGGCTTTCACACCCCCTCTGACAATCCTCTGATATTTCACAACCCCTCTAACAATGAGCAACCTCATACTAGAGAAAAAATATCCATCCAGTGTCACAAAATATGCAATGACTCTATTCATAGTTTTGTTCAAACACCATCCTCTCACTGATGAAGAAATACTCAGAAAAATGAAGAAGCTTGTATCTATTTCTACTCATTCTATCATCTACCTAGTGAATTTATAATCAGAATTCCTTTCAATGTGGCGGTGCTAATCCATGTGAAGAATCATCATCCTGATATCTTTTGCTCACCTTGTTAGCTATGGATTTCAGCAATCATGCCTACAACTCAAGACACCACCATTTTTAGGCCATCACTCCATTGACACCTGCATGTGTTCACCTTATGTGAATGATTTTATTATGATCTTATTGCTTTCTCAGTGTACAGTCTCCTACTTCAGGATTCCTGTCAACAGGAAAATCTATGAATTTATCAGAGAACTCGCAATCCATCATATCAAAACCTGAAGCTTTTCTTGATCCTTTCACATCTTTGAGCTATCAATTTTGACTATCTAGTCAATCCTGAGTCGACAAGTCTGTATCTCATTCATTTTGCCCTTTTTTCCCGCGGGCTATGACTGGTGCCTTCAAAATCCCTCCTAATTTCTCATTTGAAACTCAACCACAGATCTTACCCAACTTGGCAAATCTAACGGTCATTGTTTGCCGACTCAACACTTGACTTTCCATCTGTATCAACAGACCCACCAAATCCTGACTAAACAGTGCCATATCATCTTTTAATCAAACTCCATCAATGGCCCCACCATAGGTCTTCTTGGTCACCTTGGGACACATGGCATCATCTTGCGATGCCGTAGTCCATAACCTCCTTGCAACTTCCATCGCAGGAATACAGGGGCCGTCAGATCTGTTCAAACTTTACCGCTTTGCACAATGCCCGTTAACTCCTCCAGAATTAAAAATTGAGCAACTTTTACCTCAAGACAAAACATCTCCATTCATTTTGAACACGTACAAATTGATGGGACTGTTAGTAGACAGACCTTTACTGCCTGAGAATCGGTAACATAATTCTTTGACTGGTTATACTGCCAACATCACCGGTTTCCACTGAGAACACGTGGCACAATCTCGTGGTTCCGCGGTCTTTAAAACCCTGGCATCTTTGATCACGTGAAAGCACGAAACATTGGATCCATCTTGTCTTTAGCAAATGGTCAAAATACTTAGGACTTTTGGGATTAGGGAAAACATAAGCACGTGCACAAAAATTTAAAAGGGAAACCGGTCATAGGGAACTTTTATGCGCATGACTTAGGAAAATCATATTTTATAAACCGGTTAACCACCACTTAATACTTTAGAAAAAGAAATGGCCCCACTCATGGTAAACAACCCTTGGCTTTAAGTGGGAAAAAGTAACATCAGAATATATCATTGTTAGGGCTCCCTTCACAAAATGTAAGAAATTTTGATAATCCCTAAACCCCTTGGATCATTTATAGAGGATAGAAATAAAATCCGAAAATTAATATTTGAGCTCAAAAATTGAAAATTTCATGCAATCAATTTTCAGAGCTATCAGGTTCAACTTGTGAAATTAAACATACCTCATTAGTTGCCAGTCTTCTTCTTGTCATCACTCCATTTCTCTTATCCCCAATGATCTGATCTTCTGAATGATTCAATCTCACATACCTATGAGTCCTCTGACTCTCTATTGCTCTTCCCTAATCTTTAATTACTGTAGAATTATCTGAAACTGTCGGAGTAACTGGTTCAAAACTCTATTCCGATAAAGGTGCTACCAGTTTAGATATAATCATTTCCACTACTGGTTCCTTCTCATAAAATTCGATTTGACTTTTGTTTAGCTCATCCACTTTGACATCAGCACTCTCCACAATTCTCTGCAATCTCTTGTTATAATATCTATATGCCTTGCTTTCATTAGAATAACCAAGAAATATGCCTTCATCACATCTAGGATCAAATTTTCCAATGATATCATCTCCCTTGATAAAACATTTACTATCAAATATTCTGAAATACTTAACTATAAGTGTATTGCCAAACCATAATTCATAAGGTGTCTTACCGGTTTCTCCTTTGATATGTACTTTATTGAATGTACAAACCACTGTGCTCACTGCTTCTCTCCAGTAGATATGAGGTAGACTGGCTTCTATCATCATTGTTCTACCAACATCCGAGATAGTTATGTTCTTCCTTTCCACAACTCCATTCTGCTGAGGTGTCTGGGTAGTAGAAAATTGTTTTCTTATACCATGCTTCTCACAAAAGTTATTAAACTCACTGGATATGAATTCTCCACCATGATCTGACCTCGGACATTTGATCTTCAATCTTGTTTCAGTTTCCACTTTAGCCTTAAAGATTTTAAACTTTTCAAATGCCTCAGATTTTTCTTTTAGAAAAGTAACCCACATCATTCTAGAATAATCATCAATGATTAGCATGAAATATCTATCACCTTGAAATTTTTTAAAGCTAGTAGGGCCACACAAATCAATATGAATAAGATCAAGAACATCATTTGATTTATCTTATATACTCCTAAAAGAGGTTCTGACCTATTTACCCATTTGACATTCTTTTTATACCGAATTATAGGTCTTCATAATCTTAGGTATATCCCTAACTACCTTAGTTGAACTAATCTTCACAATGCAATCAAAATTCACATGACACAACCTTTTATGCCATAGCCAACTCTTATCAATCTATGTAGTAAAACATGTCTTCTCACCAGAGTTCAAATGAAATATGTTACCTTTTGTCTATGTATCAGTTGCAATCTCCAAACCAAATCTGTTAATGTTTTTGCATTTTCCATCTTTGAACTATAATTGAAATTCCTTATCTACCAATTGTCCTACACTCAAAAGATTATGCCTTAAAACTTTAACATAATTAACATTTTCAGTATTGTTCTTACTATCCAATGATATAGTTCCTTTTCCTTTGATCATACATGCTTTGTCATCTCCAAATCTAACTAGACCATCATCAAATTCTTACAAAGATAGAAACTTCTCTTTATCTCCAGTCATATGATGTGAACAACCACTATCAATTACCCATTCATCCCTGTCTTCAATTTTAGCAGCAAGTGCCTTCTCTTTAGGTACATTCTCTTCCACTGCCGGATCATCTTCCTCGATAGCCAGGAACACCCATTCCTTTCCATTGTCGGAACCACTAGCAGAATCTTCTATCGATTCATCATCAAAATCAGTAATGCCTTCCTCATCCGCTATGTAGCATTATTTGTCTCTATTTTCCCTGTACTTATACTTGTTATGATATCTAGGGTTAGGCTTAAATGATCTTTTAACTCTTTCTTCAAATCTTGAATTCCTTTCAGGACATCTAGATGCAAAATGACCAATCTTATTACATGGAAAACATTTAAAAGGTGCTTTTCCTTCATACTTACTTCCTACCGGTCCTTTAGGTACTCTTCTAGAAAATAGTGCTTCAAGTTTCTCAAACTCATCATCTTCTCTCTTCATATCTTCTAATTCCTTTACATATAAAGCTTTCCAATCTTGCTTACCGGTTGCAGATGTAGATGCATGAAAAGCAGGTTCAACCTTCACAACTCCAGAAGGTCCAAATTCTTCAAGCTCAAAAGTAGATAGTTTCCCAACCAAGGTATCTTTGTTGACAGATGTATTAGCCATTTTTTTCAATTCATTAATATTAGTAGCCTTCATTTTGTAAGCCAATGGTAGGGCTCTCATAACTTTAGAAATAATTTCATCTTCGCTCAGAGTTCCACCGCAACATTGAATTCTCATAACAATATCATTTACCCTTTCTATGAATGCAGTAATCCTTTCATCTTCTTCCATCTTCAGGTTTTCATATCTCACCCGGTAACCATCAAGTTTAGCAATCTTCGCTATAGGGTCACCTTCAATAAAAATTAAGAGTCTCCAACTTATCCCATATAGCCTTTCCAAATGATTTGTCGGTTAATACCATTATTTGCTGATCAGAAAGTGCATACAAGAGGGTTTCTCTTTCTCTACAATCATTCTCAAGCTCCTTATCTAGTTTTTCCAGAGGAGGATTGCCAGATGTCAGATTATGAGGTGTGACACCATTCTGTGTGATCTCCCAAATCTCCTTTCCAAGACATCTCAGATGAGTCTCCATCTGAATCTTCCATACTGTGTAATTTGTTCCATCAAGCCTAGGAAAATCTCTTTGAAAGATAGCTCTAGATGAATTGGATGAACTTGAACTGTTAGATGCCATAATATCTTCCTCAAGCGGTTAATCTTTCTATAGAGAGGACCAGAGCTCTAAAACCAATTGTTAGATAGTTCAAATAACGGAAGACAACTAAGAGGGGGGGGGGGTGAATCAATTGTCACAGGTTACCAAAACCATTAGCAATTAAAAATTTAATACCAAAACCAAAAATATTAATAGCAGAATAGGAGTTAAACTAATTAAGCATAAATAATAATCACAAAATGAATACCATCCACATGACACCAATATTTATACGTGGAAAACCCAGTAAAGGGAAAAACAATGGTGGGAAGCCTACCCACAGTCAGATAATACTTCTGCAGTAAGTTTATGAATTACAATTGAGGGGCCTCCACTTTTAGAAAGGCCAACAACCTAAAGCACACTGCTCATCAGAAAAGGAGCCTCATTGACTACATATAAATCTAGATTACAATTTGGAGAAGTGTTGAACTGCAAAAGATAGCATCTCCTATGCCTGAGTACAATTCTAGTTAAGCTCAATACCGGAGGACTAAATCCTCTTACATAAACAAAATTTGATCTTCAATGATCGACCAAATCCTCTTTCTGAATGATAGTACATTATTCGTACATTACATTCCTTTCCCATAACCATATATCTCTACCATATATGATCTACAATGAGATCTTACATCTCTATATACAAACCCTCGACCATAAACAATTAGGTCAGACACCAGATAATAAACCAATTATATAATTACAAACCATGTTGGCCTTAGACCAAACAAATAATATCCAATACATAAGACATCCCAAAAACACATCGAGAGGTCCAATCCACACATTAAATTAAAGTTGGCCCATAACCTAGATCAATTGGAACCCAGTATAGGTCCACACACTACAACAATGATCTCCATCTGCCAAGTCTCGAACATGATCACCAACAGCATCCTGAAACTCCACTAGAAGCTACACCAACACTACTTATGCAATTCATCAAATATCTTCATGAAAAGCTCTGTCGGTGAAACACTCATCAGAACCAGAAACCAAGCTTCTAAGAAAACAAGATAGCATATGATCACTAGACCAAAACCAACTTATTGAATATGAACATGAGTATCATGAACAAGCCAATTCCATAACCAAATCATACCGGAGCCTACCGGATCATGCTAGATCAAAATCAACTAGAAACCACTCAATCTATCGGGACTAGAAGGGTGTTAGTAAAGCATCCAAACAACTAGTGTTGGGATCAATGACAAAATATCAATGCAAAATATCAATGCAACACATAATCAATTCCACCAAATGTCCAACAAGAATATATTGATGTTCAAGGATTAGAAACTGCAGGTGAGGTTTGGGAAAAGTTAGAGACAATCTATGGAGGAGATGAGCATGTTCAAAGTGTCAAAAAGGAAAGCTTGAGAGGAAAGTTTGATGACATGAGAATGCTTGAAGGAGAAAATATTGCAGAGTATGGTTAGAGAATCAAAGAAGTTGTTGATGGCATAAAGAGTGCGAGAGGTAAAATAGAAGATGATGCAATAGTAAGTAAAATGCTTAGAACTCTTCAACCTCAGTATTCTATAAGAGTATCTACAAACCAAGAACTTAGATCTATTTCAAAGGATAAGGTACATGTTGATTCATTGATTGGTAAGCTTACAAATTTTGAGTTAAATAGTTTTGATAATAGTGTGACAAAATCTACTGAATCTGCCTTTAAAGCTTATGTTACTAATTCATCCACTAGAAAAGGAAAAGATATATCTCAAAATCATGAGTGCAGGACGAGTCATGGAAGTAACCGGGGAAATGAAGACAATCAAGATCAAGTGATGAAGCTTGAGGCACTGTTAGCAAAGAGATTTCTGAGAGGCACTAGTAAGTATAAAGGAAATCTACCTTTGAAGTGTTTCTCTTGTAGTAAAATTGGTCATATTGTTGCTAACTGCCCTAACACCGATAAGAAAGAAAAGTTTAGAAGATTCAAAGGAAAGGGCAAGAAAAATTATTATGTTGTAGTAGATGAAGGTGTGACCGATGAGGATTTGGAAGATGAAGATAACAATGAAGAAATTGTGTTTGTAGCCATGAAGGAGGAACTGCAAGATGAAAAGGCATTAGTATCTCATATGAAGAATAGTGATGAATGGATTATAGACAGTGGCTACTCACATCACATGACCGAAGATAAAAGTAAGTCATAACCCTTAATAAATTTGATGGAGGTGTTGTTAGATTTGGAAATAACTCTCCTTGCATGGTGAAAGGTAAATGTTCAATCTCTCTAAATGGGAAGAGTAATGCTGATGATGTGTTTTGGGTTGATGGTCTAAAGAATAATCTTTAAAGTGTTGGCCAACTCAATGATAAAGGTTATTTGCTTGAGTTTAAAAGTGGAGTCTGCAGAATTCTTGGAGGTAATGGTGAACTGATTGCTACCAGGAAGCAAACTAGAGGTAACTTATTCCATTTGAATAGTAATATTAATAATTGTTTGGTTGTAAGAGTGGAAGATAGTTGGTTATGGCATAAAATATGTTGTCATGTTAATTTTGATAATGTGGTTAAGATAAGAAAGTCAAGTGTTGTAAAAGGATTACCCTAACTTGTCAAACAAGATAGTGTGATATGCAAAGATTGTCAAATCGGTAAGATGACCTCTATTTCATTCAAGAGCAAGAATTGTATTTCTGAGAATATTTTAGATTTGGTACATATTGATCTCTATGGCCCTATGAGAACAAAGAGTTATTACGATGATAAGTATTTCATAATTTTCACCAATGACTATTCTAAAATGATGTGGGAGACATTTTTGAGAAATAAATCAGAAGAATTTAGTAAATTTAAATTATTTAAAGCTCTGGTTGAGAATGACACCGATAAGAACCTGAAGTGTTTAAGATCAAATCAAGGAGGTGAATTCACATCTAATGAATTTGTTAAGTATTGTGATGAACAAGGTATAAAGAGACAAATGTTTGCTTTGAGGACACCACAACAAAATGGCATAGCAGAAAGGATGAACAGAACAATAGTTGAAGCTATAAGTGTTGGCAATATGAAGGAATTGATTATGTGTTGCATTGATGTTTGGTCATTGATGTCAACACTAGCTATTATGGTTGGTTACCGATAGACACATTTTGGTTACCAGCAGAAGAACTAGTATTACCGGTAAGGGTTTAAGGTTTTACGGACAAAGCTTTTACTGAGAATCTTTGACAGTATGCATAAATAGTGTTGGTGCAACTTCTAGATGGAATTTAGGATGCAAAAGGTGATCCTTGATCATTCTTTGACTAATTGGAGACATCTATTTGGCATGGTGGACACATAATAGGTCCGGTACCTATCTAGGTTATGGACTGATATCATGTTAACGTGTTCTCTACACATTACCGAGATGATTTATGGATTGGTTAATATTTTTTAGGTCTAAATTCGACATGGCATATAATTGTAATATTTATGTATATAATGATCTTAATGTAATATCTTTTAGGTGGCCAACCTAATTGGTTTAGGCCTTAGGGTTTGTATAAATTGATGTATGATCTCGTTGTTGATCATGTCATGGTCATGGAATGCAATATCATATGCAAAGGAGATTTGGTCGATCATAGGTGATCGAATTGGGTTCATGTAAGAGGTTAAAGGCCTCTGGTATTGAGCTTAACCAGGACTGTAATCAAGCATGGTAGATGCTATCACTAGCAGTTCATTCATTTGGATTTTTGTCCAATTATCTTGAGGTGGTTATAACCTCTCTATAGTTAGTGAGACTCCTTTGTAATGAGCAGTATGCTCTAGGTAGTGTGCCTTCCTACATATGCAGGCCCCTTATTGTATCATATACTTTCTGCAGAAGTATCATCTGACTGTGAGTAGGCTTCCCACCATGTTTTTTCCCTTTACTGGGTCTTCCATGCACAAATCATGGTGTTATATGGTATGGTTGCATTGTGTTAATTCTCTATTTCATTCTTAAGTTTTATTGCTTACTGGTATCTATTTTTGCTATTTCGGTATTCAATGTTTGTGTGCTCCGATTTAAGGTTATAAAGTGGTTTGATTAATATAATCTGTTGATAACTGATTCACCCCCCCCTCAGTTGTCCACCAATTATTCTAACAATTGGTATCAGAGCTTTGGTCCTCTTTTTCAGAACCGTAACTGCTTGAGGTAGATCCTATGGAAACTAATACTTCAAATCCACCGGCAACTATTTTCAGAAGAGAAATCCATAAGCTTGATGGAACAAACTATGGGATATGGAAAATCCGAATGGAGACTCATCTTATATGTCTTGGCAAGGATATTTGGGAGATCACTAAGAAAGGATATACACCTTATGATCTAGCATCTGGCAATCCTGCTCCTGCAGACTTGGAGAAGAATATTGAAAATGATTGTTGAGCTAGAGAAGCCCTCTTGTGTGCATTTATTGATCAACAAATCATGGGATTGACTGATAAATCATCTGCAAAGGTTATGTGGGATAAATTTCAAACTCTAAATGAAGGTGATCCTACTGTCAAAATTGCTAAACTTGATGGTTACCGGGTAAGATATGAGGACTTGAAGATGGAAGAAAATGAAAGAATTGCTACATCTATGGAAAGAGTAAATGAGATTGTCATGGGAATTCAATGTTGTGAAGGATCTTTGAGTGAAGATGAAATAGTTTCCAAAGTCTCAAGATCCCTTCTATCAACTTACAAGATGAATGCTACTGCAATTAATGAATTGAGAACAATGGCAAACACTTCAGTTAATAGAGACATTTTGATTGGAAAATTATTTGCTTTTGAGCTTGAAGAATTTGGACCCTCTGGAGCTGCAAAATCTAAACTTGCTTTTCATGCATCATCATCTATCGACAAAAGTGATTGGAAAGCCCTATATGCAAAATAATTGGAATATATGAGGACAGAGGATGAAGAATTTGATCAACTTGAAGCCTTATTATCTAGAAGAGTACCTAAAGGACTGGCATGAAGTAAGTATGAAGGAAAAATACCTTTTAAATGTTTTGCATGTAATAAGATTGGTCATTTTGCATCTAGATGTCTTGAAAGGAATGCAAGATTTGAAGAAAGAGTTAAGAAATCATTTAAGCCTAATCATAAAAGATATAGATTCAAGAAAAACAAACAATTCTACATAGTAGATGAGGAAGAAGTAAGTGATGATTCAAAGGATGAACCGACAGTAGACTCTGCTAGTGGATCTGACAATGGAAAGGAATGGGTGTTCTATGCATTAAAGGAAGATGAATCAGAACAAGATATCAAGAATGAAGAAAAGGCCCTAGCAGCAAAAGTTAAAGACAAGGATGAATGGGTAATTGATAGTGGATGCTCACATCATATGACTAGAGATAAAATAATTTTTTTGTGCCTACAAGAATACAATGGCGGTCAAGTCAGATTTGGGGATGACAAAGCATGTATGATCAAAGGTAGAGGTATTATTTCTCTGGATGGATAGCATAATACTGATAATGTCTATTATGTAGAAGGTTTAAAGCATAATCTTTTAAGTGTTGGTCAATTGGTGGATAAGGGATTCCAACTTCAGTTCAAAGTTAGAAAATGTAAAATCATCAACATAACTAGTTTGGAGATTGCAACCGGTACTTAGACTGGAGGTAATATATTTTACTTGAACACTGGTAATAAGACATGTTTGATTTCTCATATTGATGAGAGTTGTCTATGGCATAAGAGGTTGTGTCATGTTAATTTTGATTGTATTGTTAAGATCAGTTCAACAAAGGCAGTTAGAGATATACCTAACATTATAAAGCCTCATAATCTAGTATGTAAGGAATGTCAACTGGGAAATAAAGTTAGAACTTCTTTTAAGAGCATACATGAAAAATCTAATGATGTACTTGATTTGATTCATATTGACTTATGTGGTCTAGCAAGGATGAGAAGCTTTCGAGGTGATAGGTACTTAATTCTAATAATTGATGGTTATTATAGAATGATATGGGTGATGTATCTAAGGGAGAAGTCTGAAGCTTTTGATAAATTCAAGATCTTTAGAGCAAAGGTGGAAACAAAAATTGGATTGAAAATCAAATGTCTGAGATCAGATCAAGGTGGTGAGTTCACTTCTCATGAATTTAACAGTTATTGTGAGACAAATGGAATTAGGAGACAGTTATCTCCACCCCGGACTCCTCAGCAGAATGGAGTAGTAGAAAGGAATAATAGAACCATTTTGGATGCAGAAAGAACCATGATGATGGAAGAAAAATTGTCTCACATCTACTAGAGAGAAGTAGTAATTACAATAGTCTACACATTCAACATAGTTCATATCAAAGGTGAAACTGGTAAGACTCCTTATGAATTATGGTTTGGACATACACCTACTATTAAATATTTCAGAATTTTCGGAAGTAAATGTTATATCAAAAGGGATGATTCAATTGGGAAGTTTGATCCTAGATGTGATGACGGGATATTTCTTGGATATTCAATTCAAAGACAAGAATATAGATGTTATAACAAAATATTGCAGAAAATTATGGAGAGTGCAAATGTGAAAGTGGATGAGAAATATAGAAATCAATCTATATCATATGATAGGAAACCAATAGTGGAAGTGATCATAACTGAACCAACAATGCCTCAACTGGTACAAGAAACTGAGATACTTACACCAGTATAATCATAAAATTCAATTGTGGCTGGTGATCAGAATAGTGAACCTGAAGTTCAGAAGACACCAAGGCATGTGAGATTAAATCATTCTAAAAATCAAATCATTGGAGATAGGAACAAGGGAGTTATGACAAGAAGAAGACTAGCAAATGAAGAGGTATGTCTTATTTCTCAAATTGAAGCGACATCTTTTATTGAAGCTTGTAAAGATAAACATTGGTTAAAGGCTACGAAAGATGAATTAGATTAGATAGAGAAGAATGAGACTTGGACTTTAGTTCCTCGATCTAAAAATAAGAATGTTATTGGAACTAAATGGGTTTTTAGAAATAAACTAAATGAGGATGGTCAAGTTTTAAGAAACAAGGCTAGACTGGTTTGTAAAGGATATTCTCAAATGGAAGGAATTGATTATGGTGAGACATTTTCACTTGTAGCTAGAATTGAAGCTGTTAGACTATATCTTGCCTATGCAACATTCAAGAACTATAAGGTCTATGAAATGGATGTTAATTGAATGGTGAGCTTGAGGAAGAAGTATACATTGAGTAGCCTGATGGATTTTCACTGACAAATGACAAAGATATGGTTTGTAGGTTAATGAAAGCATTATATGGATTGAAACAAGATCCCAGAGCTTGGTATGCAAGGTTGGATAAATATCTTTTGAAGCTTGGTTTTACTAAAGGTAGTGCTAACAATAATTTATATTACAAGATCACTGATGATGATATTCTGATTATTGAATTATTTATTGATGATATCATTTTTGGAGGAGAAGATAAATTGTGCATGGAATTCTCTAATAATATGAGGGATGAATTTGAAATGTCCATGACTGGTGAGATGAGATTTTTCTTAGGTTTGCAGATTATTCAAACTGACAAAGACATTTTTATCTATCAAACTAAGTATCTAAGGGAATTATTGAAGAATTTTGGTATGGAGAATTCCAAACCGGTAAGTACTCCTATGGTGACAAGTGAGAAATTATCTATCAAAGACACATTTGCATCGGTAAATTTGACAAGGTATAAGTATATGATTGGTGGCTTCTTATATCTAACTCAGACTAGACCACATATTATGAATGCAGTAAATGTTGTTTCAAGATATCAAAGTAATCCTAAAGAAAATTATGAATGTGCATTTAAGAGGATATTCCTGTACTTGCAAGGAACAACATAATATGGCTTATGGTATTCTAGAGATGATAACTTCACTTTATGGGCATATACAAATTCAAATTGGGCAGGAGATATTGATGATATGAAGAGCACTTTTGGTGGAGCCTTCTTTCTTGGAAAGAAATTGGTTTCATGGATCAGCAAAAACCAGTCATGCATTTCTTTATCTACTACAGAAGCTGAATATATTGGAGCAGCAACTAATTGCACTCAAGTCTTGTGGATGAAGAAAATGTTGAAGGATATCAAGGTAAATTCTAGTGAATTGGTAGTTATCTATTGTGATAACTTTGTAGCTATTGACATATCTAAGAATCCGGTATTTCACTCTAAGACTAAGCACATTTCAATAAAATATAACTTTTTGAAAGAAAAGGTGGAAGAAAAGGAAGTCAAATTTGTTTATGTGAACACTAAAGAGTAGATTGCAAATATATTCACCAAACCATTGTCTAAGGAATCATTTGAATATTTGAGAGATAGGTTAGGGGTATCTAGCCCTCTAGCAGAAACTTAACTGATGGAGCAGAGCATTAGTCATGTATGCATCATCAACTTTATCCTTTGCTCCAGGTTGATCTAGTGGTGCTACTATTCAGGGGGAGTAGTCAGCTTTGAGATTCATAGGATTTTGATATCTATGTCATATCTTTGGTAATGATGTCAAAGGGGGAGAGTTATATGTGAAAAATTCAGATCAATTTCAGATTGGACTGCACTCCTTAGGGGGAGTTGCTGGGATTTTTTCAGTTTTTTATTGTTATATCTTCTATGAGAAATGTTTGGCATTTATTGGCACTTATATGTTTTCTTTTTCACATCTAGTGTTGCCATCAATGACAAAGGGGGAGATTGTTGGCAATATGAAGGAATTGATTATGTGTTGCATTGATGTCAACACTAGCTGTTGTGGTTGGTTACCAGCAGACAGGTTTTGGTTACCAGTAGAAGAACTAGTGTTACCAGTAAGGGTTTAAGGTTTTACTGATAGAGCTTTTACTGAGAATATTTGATAGGATGCATAAATAGTGTTGGTGCAACTTCTAGATGGAATTCAAGATGTAGAAGGTGATCCTTGATTGTGCTTCGACTGATTGGAGACATCGCTTTGGCGTGGTGGACCCAGATTTGGTCTGGTACCTATCTAGGTTATGGATCGATATCATGTTAACGTGTTCTCTAAATGTTACTAAGATGATTTATGGATTCGTTAATGTTGTTTTTGTCTAAAGACAACATGGCATATCATTGGAATATGTATGTATGTAATGATCTTATTGTAATATCTTTTAGGTGGCCGACCTAATTGTTTTAGGCCTTAGGGTTTGTATAAATTGATGTAAGATCTCATTGTAGATCATGTCATGTTCATGGAATGCAATAACATATGCGAAGGAGATTTGGTCAATCATAGGTGATCGAATTGGGTTTATGTAAGAGGTCAAAGGCCTATGGTATTGAGCTTAACTGAGACTATAATCAAGCATGGTAGATGCTATCACTGACAGTTCATTCTTTTGGATTGTTGTCCAATTATCTTGAGGTGGTTATAACCTCTCTGTAGTTAGTGAGAATCCTTTGTAATGAGCAGCATTCTCTAGGTAGTGTGCCTTCTTGCATGTGGAGGCCCCTTATTGTATCACATACTTTCTGTAGAAGTATCATCTGACTGTGGGTAGGCTTCCTACCGTGGTTTTTCCCTTTACCGAGTCTTCCACATACAAATCATGGTGTTATATGGTATGCTTGCATTGTGTTAATTCTCTATTTCATTATTAAGTTTTATTGCTCACTAGTATCTATTTCTTCTATTCCAGTATTGAATGTTTATGTGCTCCGGTTTAAGGTTATAAAGTGGTTTGATTAATATAATTTGTTGACAACTGATTCACCCCCCCTCTTAGTTGTCCACCAGTTATTCTAATAGTAAGAACCATGTTATTACAGGGTGATGCATCCAAAATGTCTTGGAGAGAAGTAGTCAATACTGTTGTATACACTTTAAATCGAGTATTGGTAAAGAGAGGTAACAATAAGACACCCTATGAGCTATGGTATGGAAAAACACCTTGTGTAAGTTATTTTAAAATTTTAAAATTTTTGGAAGTCAATGTGATATTAAGAGAGATAACTACACTGAGAAATTTGATGCAAAATCTAATGAAGGAATTTTTCTCGGTTACTCTTTTAAGAGTAAAGAATATAAATATTACAATAAGAGAACTAAGAAAATTGTTGAAAGTGCTAATGTAAAATTTGATGATCTATCTGATAAGTTTGAAGGTACAAGTTGATCAAAACCTAAAAAGGATGATAATGAGGAAAATTATGTGATCATTGAACTGGAGACAAAGAATAATGAAGAACTAGCAAATGTATAATTAGATGCTCAACCGATAAGGGATGATAGTGAGGAAGAAGATGAAGAACCTGATGCAGATGCAACACATACAATACCTAGATATGTCAGATTGAATCATTCATAAGAGAAGAAATTGGTGATAAGAATGCAGGTGTGCAAACCAAGAGAAAGATTTGAGAGAACTCATGTTTGATATCTATAATTGAACCCAAGTCTATTAAGGAAGCACTAAAAGATGACGATTGGGTTAATGCAATGAATAAAGAATTAGATAAAATTGAGAAGAATCAAACATGGTCACTTGTTCCTAGACCGGAGGATAAGAATGTAATTGGAACAAAATGGGTCTTTAAGAATAAATTGGATGAAGAAGGAAGAATTGTAAGAAACAAGGCAAGGTTAGTCTATAAAGGGTATGCTCAAGAAGAAGGTGAGGATTATGGTGAAACATTTACACTTGTTGCTAGATTAGAAGGTGTAAGGATATTGCTCACATTTGTTGCATATAAGGGATTCAAAGTTTACCAAATGGATGTCAAATTAGCCTTTCTAAATGGGATTCTAAAAGAAGTATACATTGAACAGTTAGATAGATTTTCCTTGATTGATGATAAAGACATGGTGTGTAAATTGTATAAAGCACTATATGGTCTAAAAAAGACATCGAGAGCATGGTATGAGAGATTACATGCACATTTGATCAAAATTGGATTCCAACTTACCATTGAGGACATCAACATTTATTTAAAGAGTGATGGAGACAAGATGTTGATAGCATAAGTGTTTTTAGATGACATAGTTTTTGGTGGAAATGATGATATGTGTATGGATTTTGCTGATATAATGAAAAAGGAATTTGAAATGTCTCTAATCAGTGAAATAAAGTTCTTTATTGGCTTACAGGTCCAACAACTGGAAGGTGGTATTTTTATTTGTCAGACCAAGTATATCAAAGAGGTGTTGAAGACTTTCAACATGGAAGACTGCAAACTGGTAGGAACACTGATGGTGGCAGGCTGCAAGTTGTCAAAGCAAGATGATTCCCCCATTGTTAGCGAAAAAGAGTATAGATCTATGATTGGCAAGCTACACTATGTTGTTCATAGTAGACCGGACATTGCTCACATTGTTGGATTAGTGGCTAGATTTCCAAAAGAGTCTAAAGAGAGTCACATGGTGGTTGTGGAGATATTTTTTCGGTATCTCAAAGGCATAATAGACTATGGTTTATGGTATCCCTGTAAAGGAGATTTTACTTTGGATTTCTTTACTGATGCTGATTGGGTAGGTAATGTGGATGATCGGAAAAGCACAACTGGTGGAGCTTTTCTACTTGGTGGAAGATTAGTAACATGGACGAGTAAGAAATAAACATGTGTTTCTCAATCTATAGCTAAAGCATAGTATGTAGCTGCATCCATGAATTGCACACAAGCAATATGGATGAGACATGTGCTAGAAAGATTAAAGATAGATATGTATGAACCAGTGACTATCTATTGTGATAATACAAATGCAATAAAAATTTCTGAGAATCTTGTACTTCATTATAGAACCAAGCACATTTAATTGAAGTATCACTTCCTAAAGGAAAGAGTTCAAGAAAAAGAGGTGAAGATGGAATATGTGAAGAGTAAAGATTGGTTAGCTGATATCTTTACTAAGCCCTTACCGAAGGCTACCTTTGAGTTTCTTAGAGGTAAACTAGGGGTTAGACCCCTACACCAGAAGAACTACAATGATGGAGATCCATCAATCCTATGGTTTTCATGTTTATCTTTCACTAAGGATTGATGAAGGTACATGCTACTCCTTTGGGGGAGCAAGTCTGATGTAAAGTTATGATTTAATGCTTTGTTATAATTTTTTTGATTTGAGTAGCAGAGATGATAGAAGAGGCAGCAACAAAATTGAATACAAGTGATGCATTTACACCTTTGGCATTGATGTCAAAGGAGGAGAAGAATAGAAATCAAATATGGAAGATATGGGAGAAATTGAAGATCAGATTGAGAGAAGCATTGGTTAAGGAAGAGATGACAAAAGGAGGAGAACCAACAGATGATGTGTTACTGACAAGAAAGTTGCAGATGATGATGTTACTCTGATTGTATATCTGATTGGTGTTGCCATCAATGCCAAAGGGGGATATTTTTGGCATTTGGCATAATTGATACATATGCAAGTGAAGCAGTTGAAGACTGATGACTACACCGGTAAAGGATAGAATTCTATATGTGATGAAGAGATTGAGATTTTGTGATTAGATGACATGATCAACTATTTATGTTATCATTGATGGCAACTGATGTCAAATAATGTTCTTGATGTTTTGTTTTTTCATCTAAGTGATTTGGTTTACCCAAAGATAGGGTTTACCAACAGAGAACTAAAGTCTGTGAAATAAGACTTTAACCGGTAAAGCAAAGATGTTTTGATTGAATCAGATGATGAAAGAAGATTGGTGATTTGCAGTTTGGAAGGTGAGCTTGTATCATGTAAAAGAGTATATGACTAGAACCAGAACTTGTGAAGATTACTGGAAGGCATGTTTCAAATTTATGGTGAAGTTTTGCTAAGGTTTTAGTAGGGTTTAAGACCGGTGAAGAAATCATCAAACTGGTAATGATTTTTGTTATGATGGTGATCGATAGTGAGTCTACATGAAGGTGGAAACATGGCACAACCCGCATGAAAAGATTTGATAAGTGTTTTGGTGTAATTCAAGGAAGAATTTCTTGGGAATCAACGAAGTTCTTAGTAGAGTATTTTGAGGGTTTAACTTTGGTACAGATTGGATTTTCGTGATGGGTTACGATCAACCAATGGTTGATATTGCATTGTAATTTGTTGTAATGATCTATATATTGATCTGAGATGATCTCTTATGATTTAAATTATAAATTCATGATGTAATTAGGGTTTAGTGGCCGACCTACTTGAGATGGCTATTTAGGATGGCATAATTGATGTTTATGATGTCGGTGGTCTTAGATAATGTGTTAAGCCATCCAAGTGAAGTGTGAGATCTTCCTGAGAGTTGCAAAGTGTTGTGCATAACTGGATCTGATCAAGCTAGCAGAGAAGTGCAACTAATAGATTATGTTTTTACTATTGTTCCCTTACAGTTGCAGCAGGTTAAATCCCTTAATTGGGTAGGTCCTAATAGACCTTAAACATTTAAGTCCCCGAATAGGGTACCTCTTACAAGAGTGTTAAATCCTCTCACGAGGTTGATCCTAATAAATCATTAAGCTCCTAATTGAGCTTCTAGGAAAATCCCTTAACTAAGTGACTCCTAACAAGGTCTGCTCCTAATAGGGCATATTGTAAGCTCCTAACAGGGTGTATTGTAAGCTCCTAACAAGGCATACTTGAAAAGAGTACAAATATTTGTGGGTGCCAACTCCCACCATGGTTTTTCCCTATTTGGTTTTCTACGTCAAAAAATTATGGTGTTCATGTGTGGAATGTTTTTCATGTGATGTTCTTATTTATGTTTCATTTCATGCATTATTTCTAAGACATCGGTTATGATGTTTTATCAGAGGTTTATCAAAGGTTATTGGTATTGATAAAGTGAAAGTGTTTTGATCTGATTGATGAGGGTAATGAGTTGGTAAAAGATCAAATCTATATGATTGCTTAAGTGGTGAAAGAATTGATTGATGTGGTAAAAGATTTGATTAATGTGTTAACTAAATCTGATAAAGAGTTTGTTAGATCTGATTAAAGAAGTTGAGATATTTGTTAATGTTGGCATTGTGTTTTCATTGATGTCAATAAGTATAGGATGGCAACTGGTATGGGAGATGAATGTGTAGTACTGTCATTGATACATACAAGATGTGATGTCTTTGATGTCACCTAGCTTAGCAGGTAATCGGTAAGGAAGAGAAGGTCATGTAGCATTATGGCCATTGGAGTCATCGATAAAAAAGTTAGTGTTGACTTGTGTTGAAGACATAAGGACTATAGACAGTAAGTGACATGTTGGCAGTACATTGTGGCCAACCGAAAAGAGAGCAAGATGTTGGGATGTTGATTGTGATGAAGAGGGGGAATGTTACAAAATCACATCAACAACATAAGTGAAGTATGTGTAGGCCACCGATATGCTATGTGGATATGAAACAATAGGAATCCCACTGGATAAAGATGTAGTCACCAGATGAAGAGATGACTGAGAGTGAGTTTGCCCATTCGATTCACATGTACATGTTTGAAGATATGAATGCTTAAATAGGGAAGCCACATTGGTGCAATGCAGGATGCAAATGAGAAGGGTTCACTCCCACCGGTAAGTGGAGCTTATATCCTATTATGCATGGAATGAATCATAGTCCTCCAAGATAAGATAGAAGAATAAAAGGTAGGTGATTAAAGGCTCCCACTAGATGAAATGGTGAAATACTATGTTGTGTTAGGTGCATAAGATAAAAAGATATGCACTAGATTAGCCGGATAGACAATGATGAGTTGTTGTTACAAAGATTGAAGGATATGGTTGTCACCTTGATAAACATGTTAATAGAAGAACCTGTCTATTGATAAAGAAGGCAAGTTTGAGAAGTTGGAGATAGATGGAGATTGGTTAAGGTTGATGACATGGTGTCATCAAGGTGGTTGCTGATAAGTATGTGCACCGGCAGTGTTGAGAAAGTGTAGATGCAAAAGGCTCCCATCTATTGATGATGTGCATTAAGTAGGCTAGCAATTGTGCTGACTAGTTTAGGTTGTCCACTAGAAGAGAAGCAAAGTGCAAGATTGAAGATAGGTCATTTACAGTCTAACCGATAGATGAGCCCGATTGTGTGGCTGGTCGGCGATCCTGTCTAGACCAACATAGAAGATCTAGCAAAGGTGTATACCGACAAAAGGGGCCATGTGGAGGTGAAGTGGCATGCATGCACATGTTGGTGAAAGTGTCATCGATAAGGTAGGTGGTGACTGGTTGACATTAATGTCGATAGCATGTTTCATGGGTCAAAGAGTAGAAGAGTGCGACTTGAGACTGATAAGAGGACAAAGATCAGATTTGATGACTTCATGACCAAGGTCGAGTGTCTAGGTGTTGATCAGGGTAGGTGAAGCTATTTGCATAATCACTTCATAGGTGTTTGATAAGTACAGACCAAAGAAGGTGCCATGTTTCTCGAATAGGGAAAACATGTTCTCAACATAAGAGGATTGGTAGAGTGATTGATCCATTGCAAGCAGTTGATCTTTGGATGAATATCTGATTGGATTTGATCTACCTTGGGGTCAATGAAGAGACCCTAGTGAGCCAGAAGTTTGAATGTTGGTCATGGAAGAAAAAATCAAGTATAAATATGTCGACTCATGATAGAAGTGATTGATGATGCTGCAGCTCGGGTGATGAAGGATATAGAGTGAAAGAGCAGAAAAAGAGCCAACTAGTCATATAAGTTCAATGAAGATCATGATGACTGTGTTCTCAAGATAGAACTAGTGAGAAGAGTGCAATTGATGGGGGTAAAGCAACCGATAGACTATCATTGAGCCTGATAGTTGTGTGAACTTGTGAGCAATTGAAGTAACCAATAAAGGAACAAAAGAAGAGTGATCTTGTAGAGAATAAATAGAGAATACTTGTAGAGAATAAATAGAGAATATTAGAGTAGGGGTTAAAATTCCAAGTGAAGTGACCGACAATCAGTAAACTGATAGTGTGCAGAGAGAAGAACCAACAGAGAATAAGAAGAGGCTGAACCGGTAAGGTTGCAACAAAGAAGAAATATTGCAGAGGTTACATAACTCATTTGTAACCGAGAAACTACTTTTTTATTCATCATATGAATTTGTAATCACAAAGTTTGAGCTCGGTGAAGGGGTTGGTGCTCCTTGGGTTGGTGCCCTAAAGAAGGAGTGGTACTCCTTGGGTTGGTGCCCTAAATGTTGTAACTGAGGTTTTCATTGTGAGGCTAGATTGGAGCAGGAGACTCCAGCAACATTTCTCACCGAAGTTTTTCCCATCTTGGGTTTTCTCGTACATATGGTGTTATGTGGTGTCCCTTTTTATGTGTGGTTGCATTTGTGTCATCCTCCCATCTAATCAGTATGTCTACTTTATGTTAGATCAGTTAACTGGTATATACACATAGTATAGAAAAGGGAAAATATTTGGAAATCACTGATTCACCCCCCTCTCAGTGGCATCTTGTGTTCAATAATTAGTATCAGAGCCTAGGTTCCCGGTCGATAAGCTGTCTCTAGCTTGGGTAGATTCTAGTATTTGAATACAATGGTTTGTTTAGTGTCCACTCCTACTCTAGTATTTCATGGTTCAACCTTTTCTATTTGGAGTCATAGGATGGAAGTCTACATGTTCTCCTTTGGGTTTGATGTATGGATGTCAGTAGTAAATGGCTACTCTAGTAAAGTCAGTCCTCCCACCGATTCAGATGCAAAAGGAAGAAACTGGTGCAATGATGTAGCAATGAAGGCTATACTTTGTGGGTTATCAGATGATGTTTCCTCAGAGGTGGACATATGAAAATCGGAAAAGAGCTTGTGGGACATATTAAAGAAGCTCTATGGAAATGAGCCTAGCACTGCAGAACCGGTTTGTGAAGATAAGATGAGAAATGAAACTCATGTATCTGTAGATGATGAAGGCAGATCTATTTGCAGTACCAATAGTGATGAATAAGGAACCCACTTCTTCATGGCTCAAGAATTAGAGGATGAGAGGCACACATCAGAGAATGATCATGTAGATCACTCCTACCAGCGAGATGTGTTTGGCAGTGATAGTGAAGGAGAAGAAGAAGATGAAGAAGAAGTTGATCTTGAAGGGGAACTTGTAATTACACTTAAAGAGCTTAGTAAAGTGAGGAACAAATACAAGTTATTAAAGAATGATGCAGTTGTGGAACATAATCGGTTGATCATATGCCTTGAAGAATTTGAGAAATATATCTCAGAGTTGAAGACTCAACAAGAAGAAACCAAGGAATGTAGGTGTAAAGATCTAGCATCTGAGCTAGAGGCAAAAGATAAAGAGTACCAGCAACTAGAAGGAGAAATGGAGAATCTCTAAAATGACCTTGAGAAATGTCAGGATGAGCTCAAGGTAAGAATCCGGTTTGATGGCAGCAATGATGCCTTGGACCAAATGTTGAAGATGCAAAAGCATGCTAAGGATACTGGATGATTAGGAAGTGGTGTCGATGAATGCTCCACCAAAAATAATGTCCCCCACAATGACATTCTATTTGTCTCCTCAAATGGAGATAACAAGGGATAATATTGTTGTATGTCGGAGGTGTAATAGGTTTGGCCATAAAATCATGATTGCAGAAGGATGAATGTGCAATCATATGGTAACCAGTATAGTATCTATGCTTAGTATGAAAATGGATTTAGAGCATTTGAAAAACAAAATGATACATGGAACAAAAGGAGAAGAGGTTTGGCTCCTGCAGGACCAAGAGATCCACCGGTTCTGGTAGCAGGTTACGATGGTATGACCAGAAGAAGATGGTCTAACTAGTTTAATAGAAGGTCCTCCAAACATGCATTTGGAATGAGCACTATTTACTTCTATAGTAATGCTTCCAGTCATGTGGTAGAATTTGGTAGGGCAATGACCCATCAAAAAAAAAAGAAAAGACCTCCTCCCAAGACTGAAAATGGGAAGAAGAATGAGACCAAGGAGGTATGAAGGAAGAAGCAAGAAGATGCAACCATGGACCCACACTCTGTATTCAAAGCACTGATGATATCTCCTAAGGCTTAAAGGTGATGCAAGACCTTAGGGGGAGTAACATATTGATCATATCATTCACCCCCTCAGTAGAAGAGGACACATGGAAGAACAGGTTGTTGTCGGTATGAAGGAAGGGAATGTGATGGTAAGTGTGTGTAGTGGCTACCTTGGCTACACACCCATAGATTGGAGATGGATCACTACTACATGTTTCAATAGATGGCTAATTAACAATTGGTATTAGATGCAAATTGACACAAGAAGATAGGAGGTAGAGGAAGGTGCTCTGGTAGAAATGATGGACCGATGCAGGAAACCGGTATGTGCAGTAGGTTACTAGTATGTATACTAACTGATAGTGTGGGTTATATAAGACAATGAGGTCCAAGATCATTGCATTAACTCCAGTAGCATGGAATGAGGAGTTTATGTCTCAGGTGGCACTGATGAAGAGAAGAATAACATATGTTGGCCTAGTAGTTGATTTTGTCTGCATACATCCTTTGTGGGCTAACTAGTTTGTTTTTTGTCATGATAATGATATTGTATGGGATTATGTACACCTAGGATCATGCCATATGTTGTGATGAATATAATGGAGCTAAAAGATCATCAATTGATCAAATATGCACAACTCAACCATTATATGGTGCAAATTGGAGCTCCAGTTTTGAACCTGATAGGTAATAGGAACTTGAGATGTATGACTCAGAGGGAGGTGACAACCATTTTTTCTATTTTTTATAAAACTTACTAGACACAGAGGGTGTGTAAGTATCTATGGGTGTACCGGTATGTTTATTGTTAGATATTTAGTTAATCCCAAAGACATTGAGAGGGGGGGGGTGAATCAGTCTCTAACTGGTAGATGAAATATTTAAACTTATTTGCAACTTTATAACTGAGATTAATATACCGGTAAGAAAATAATAATGCAGTAAAGAGAAACAAAAGAATCAACATCAATGCACACCATAACACAAATATTTTTGGCGAGGAAACTCGATAAGGGAAAAACCTCAGTGGGATTTGTGACCCACAATATTTACTTAGTACAATAGGGGCCTGCACATGCAGGAAGGCCAACTACCTAGAGCTCACTGCTCAACACAAAACGGAGTCCCACTAACTACAATTGGATGGTTAAATTTAATAACAATGTACTGCTTCAAAATAGCATCTGCAATGCTAGATTTATTACTGGTTTAAGCTCTGTCTGATACCTCTGCCAAAACCTTACTTCGCTCTGCTCTGCTTCTTATTCACTCTCGAGATAAATACATCAAAGTGCATATACAATTATCCAGTATCATACATACATTTTATTACCTACTTTTCATACAACCATTCCTCTTACTCTACTCACAAAATGACCTACAAGATCTCATACATATATGAGTCTTTACAATACATCATGTCGGTTGTACAATTTACAATTTACATTATATAAATAATATTATTGCTAAGTCAGCTTTGGATGCCAGTATGATCTATTGCTAATGTAAATTGGATGTCGATGTGAATAAGCTTGTAGTATCTATCAGTCCTAGTAGGTGAAGTCTTTTGCCGGTATAACCTAAGAACCATGTTCAACCTTGTTGCCACTAGTTAAACCTAGTTGCCACTGAGTTGCCATTAATGACAATATCTACCATTCTCATATGAGTGTATAATGCCAATAATATCTCCCTTTGGCATTGATGGCAACACTCATGAGAAAAATAAAAAATGATATCCAAAACTGAAATTGCTCCCCCTGAGAAAATGATCTCCTACTATTCACTTGTCACCATGCCTTACTCTATACATTTTTCTCATTATACTACTCCCCCTTTGACATCAATGACAAAGGATGTATAAAAAGTATCAAAAATTCAAAAAATTACTTAGATACCTGTAGAGTTATCTTAACCTCTTCTTTATCCACTTTCTCTTCCTTATTTTCATTCTTATTTTCTATCGGTTCTGATTGTGTCTGTTCTTGTTCTTTTTCTATTTTTTCTAGTATCTTAATATTCTGCAGAGTGTCAATAGTCTTGACCGGTGATTCAGAGATCTCAAAAATTATAGCTTCATATTTATTTTCCTCTGCAATTTACTTATCCATTACAATATTGATATCCTGAGTGTCAACATTCATTCTGAATAGAATGTTTGACTCAGGATCAATATCATCTTCTTTCACTTCCTCTGACTTCTCTTCTTCAGGCTGATTTTCCATTTCTGTCGGTGCCTCTTCTACTGCCGGTGGGGTGTCTTGTGCCAGTGGTGGTAAGTTGTCCTTAACTGTGATATCAGGTACACTACCAACCTTACTCTTACCCTTGTCTATTTTCTGATATACCTTCGTGAAGGATTTATCAATTTTTTGTCTTTCATTTTCTTCTTAACTCTTTCTCAACAAAGAATATGTCCACTTATCTGATGTTTCATCTTCTATCTCTTTTAATCTACTGGCCATGAGGCTAACTTGTCAGTGACCACTGACAAAAACAATCATATTAGCTTCAGATATTAAATCATCTATTTCTTGCTTAGACTTAATAGGATGAATTGCTAATAGAGCCTCAACCTTTAATTTCTTATCTAACTCCATAATAGACATTCTTTTGGCTTCAAGTCTAGAGTATAAATCATTAGGAAGAACATCTATAACCTTAATAAGAACCTTCTTATATATATCCAGATACAAAATTATACTTTCCTCAGTAGTATCCTTTAAAAGAATGATAAAACTTATTAACATTACTAAGATTTCCTTCTTGAGTTATTTCATTACCCAACTCTTCCAGTGAAAGAATATCAGATGCCTTTTGTTCCGTTTTCTTCTGTGTAACTTTCTTCTTGGGACTACTAGGCTCTCTCACAACTTGTTGTTTCTTTCTTAGTGTCCTTGTTTTTTTTGGTGATGGAGCAGGTGCCGGTGAGGGTTTTCTCTTCTTCCTTTCCACCCTTTTGAATTCTGTAGCCTTGTCATTGTTAGAGTCCGATGAGGTAGCCACAGGAGAAATATGTGCTACCGGTTGTTGTTCCAATTTTCTTTCTTGTTCAGCAACACCTTTCATCGGATCAAGTTTCAACAATCCCTTTTTAACAACTTCAACAAACTTCGAAGCATCTTTTATTATTTTGTCTCTTTTCCTCCTCTACTTCTGAATAGTAACATCACTCTCTATGGTTTTTGTAGTGCCAAAGATCTTTTCTGTCGGTTCCGGTGGAGCATATAGGATTATCTTGGCATAAAATTCCAGAATGTTTGAATCAACTTCATAACCCATCTCAGTTATCTAGTCAGTTCTAGGTCTAACTGCCTCCATCCATACTTCATCTCTTTTAATTACAAAGCATATGTGTTTGTCATATTTGTCAACAATGCTTTGAGGGATTCTTTCCCTTTGTCTCATTTTAGCTTGAAAGTCCTTGAAATACTCTTTTACATGCTTGTCACCATCTGAACCCATGTTGGTAATTGCCTCCTTTATCTGTTTTCCAACAAAAATATCATAGGCAAAGTATTATGGTCTATACCAGGAATCACTTTTGAGAAATATAGCATTAAACATCCAAGTAAATTGCCAAATTTGAAAGTTCCCTTCTTGTCACCTTTAATCTTATCCAAATTCTCTATTAGTTCATCTTTCAACCATTCACACAAATCAATTTTTGCATTGTTCATTATCATCTCATTGGCACTATGAATGCATAGACTTGAAACATAATTTAGCCTATTGGTATGTGCCACCTTATATCCAATAACCATACTAGCATATCTGACATTGTTATCAGTTATATCACTAACCCTAAGTGATTTGTTATCTGATGTTGCATCGGTTAAGTTCATAACCTCCTTGTTTGGAATTTTCTTTTTCTTCTCAAGCCTAGTGCCGGTAGAAGGTAAACTAGTAACAACCTTAATTGCTTCCTTAGTGATTTTGAAAACTGAATCTAGCCATAAAAATTCACCGTGAACTCTGCTAAGAACATAACGGACAATCTCATCTGAAAATTTAGGAATGTGATGGATGTCTACGAATCCTAAATCTTCCACAATCTTGTGTTCTGATTTGACTACACCTTGGTTGTCTAAGATAACATTCATGAACATGTTCTTTAAATCCTCGGACCCTAAATCTTCAATGTTATAATGAATGTATGCCCTAGGGTTTTTAGCATATGCAACTCCCTTCGGGATTTTTGAAAATGCACCAATGGAGTCATCCAACTTAGCTATCTTAGGGATGATCTTAAAGACTGGTCTAGGTTGCTTGATATTTTCCACAATAGTAGGGTTTGCAATGAATTCAAGAATGAAAGATGAGGAAGCCATTTCATAAGATAAATACCTTTGATTGTCAAATGCAAGTGAAAAGCTTGGATGCCCTGAGAATCTTGCTGCTTTTCTTCTTGAATGTTGGTGCTCAAATCTGCGCTCTTCAAATGCTTGAATGCTTTGGTAAGTCGAAATGAGAGATTCCAGTGCTTTATAACCAAAATTTTTATCTTACAACAGCAATAAATGCTTTGTCAGTTAAGTGAATACTCAACATATCTGTTGATAAAGAAGAATTGTGACTTCTTACCACCATCTGAGGGTAAAATGCATGATATTCAATTAGTTGCCTTACCCCAAAGGATTATTCCTTAGTTAGATAAAGAATCTCACGTCGGTGCAGGATTACTCTATTTTGTCGGTGCAGAGATAGATTCATCATTTCTCTGATCTCTCTTCTTGACCCATTGTTTAGTGAATTCTTGCTTAATTTCATTCACCTTTTCCTTGCCTTTATCATTAGATCCTTTGTTGTTTGTCAGTACATTCTCGCTTCTGCAAAATCTTGCAATATGCCTAATCTTGTTACATGCATAACAAGTTACATTGTTTCTTTGAATAAATTTTCCGTAACCTTGACCAGTTTGAGTTCTGAATTGATTAGATAGATGTCCATATCTACCACAAACATAATATTTCACATTCATTCTACAATTGTCTGAGTTATGACCATTTTTATTGCATTTGGAATAGTGATCGGTGGATGAGTTTGTATTCTGATTATTCCTAAATCTGCACTGATTTTCTCTATGACCAAATTTGTTGCAATTAAAACATTTTCTATTGAATTTATAAGCATTAGGCTGCCTTACCGGTTCGCTGTGATCATGATTGTTTGTAGTTCTAGAGCTTTCTCCATGTTCAAATCCAAGTCCAACTGTTTCTCCATTAGGTTTTTGACTTTTCAGCATATCATCAAGCTTGTCTGAACTCTTTTTGAATTTGTCTTTGTATTCATTTGTAGTGAACAACTCACCTTCCAGAGTGCTAACTTGTCTCATAAGTTCCTCTTTGTCATGTTGCATGTGAATCAAATCTATTTTAAGAATATCATTTTCATAACTAAGCCTTAGAGATTCATCTGATCTTTCATTAAGTCTTCTAGCCAAATCTTCCTCATTCCTCTATCTTCAATATCCTTACATAGTCTCATGGTTAAGTCTTGCATCTCATTCTTCATGTTACTGTTCTCTTATCTCATTTTCTCTGCAATACCTCTAAGAGTTTCTTTTTCTTCATCATCTTGTTTTTGCAGTTGCTCATGTAATTATTTTCTCTTGTTCTACGCCCTAGACAAGTTTTCTTGATGTGCTTTGATGAATTCCCGAGCAGTTCTGAGTTCATCTTCCAGCTTGATATTCTTTAATTTTTCTGCATCAAAATCTTCAAGAGCTCCTTCCAACTATTGTCTTAAACTTTCCATCGATACCAGTTTCAGAATCTTCCTCAAGTTGTTAGGTTTCTGCAAATAGAGGACCAGGCTCTGATACCAATTGTTAGATATTTGGTTAATCCCAAAAACACTAAGAGGGGCAGGGGGTGAATCAATGTCTAGCTGGTAGATAAAAGATTTAAACTTATTTGCAACTTTATAACTTAAATTAATATACCGATAAGAAAATAATAATGCAGTAAAGAGAAACAAAAGAATACACATCAATGCACACCATAACATAGATATTTTTAGTGAGGAAACCCGCTAAGGGAAAAACCTCGATGGGATTTGTGACCCACAATATTCACTCACTGGCCAATATGAATAAATATTACTTAGTACAATAGGGGCCTGCACATGCAGTAAGGCCAACTGCCTAGAGCTCACTGCTCAACACAAAAAGGAGTCCTACTGACTACAATTGGATGGTTAAATCCAATAACAATGTACTGCTTCAAAATAGCATCTACAATGCTGGATTCAGTACCAGTTTAAGCTCTGTCTGATACCTTTTCCAAACCTTACTTCACTCTACTCCGCTTCTTATTCACTCTCAAGATAAATACATTAAAGTGCATATACAATTATCCGATATCATACATACATTTTATTACCTAGTTTGCATACAACTATTCCTCTTACTCTACTCACAAAATGACCTACAAGATCTCATACATATATGAGTCTTTACAATACATCATGTCGGTTTTACAATTTACAATTTACATTACATAAACAATATTATTGCTAAGTCGGCTTTGGATGATGATATGATCTATTACCAATGTAAACCGGATGCTGGTGTGAATAAGCTTGTAGTATCTGCCGGTGCTGGTAGGTGAAGTCTTTTGCCAATATAACCTGAGAACCATGTTGAACCTTGTTTCCACTAGTTGAGCCTAGTTCCCACTGAGTTTCCATCAATGACAACATCTACCATTCTCATATGAGTGTATAATACCAACATTTATGTCTTTGGAAGTACTTGAGGTTGTGAGATATTTCAATGTCTATCCACATGAAATCACAGTTGGACCACCGAGAGAGTTGTCTGAAAAAGAGGGAGTGTTACCTGCATAGGAGAACATACAAAATTGGTATCAGAGAAGATACAATTAGTATCAGTGTTAGCCTCAACACTTGATATCAACAAATTGGGGTCAGAATGACTTCTACATATCAAGGGGAGATTATGCAGTCTCACCGATAGGTATGTTGTATTCATTGACACATGTGTCTTCAATTGGGTTCAAACTTGTATATGCATGTGTGCCCGATTTGCATATACACTTGGTTGTTGTGCAATTTGGTGTTAGTTGGTGGTTGATCCCTCCATCTCAAGTACTCTGATTTGAGAGAATGCAAAGTATGAAGGTAAAAGGAGAAGATGCATCCGGGAGAGAAAAAGGGAAGAGAAAAATCTATTAGTGCCCTTTGCCATTGTTGTCAAAGGGGGAGAGAGTTTCTGTAGTATTTTAGATACTACATGTGTTGGCATCAATTCCAAAGGGGGAGATTATTGTTATTGTGTTGTCATTGATGTCAACCGGTATAGGATGGCAACCAGTATGGGAGATGAATGTGTAGTACTGTCATTGATACATATAGGATGTGATGTCTTTGATGTCACCTAGCTTAGCAGGTAACCGGTAAGGAAGAGAAGGTCATCTAGCATTATGACCATTGGATTCACTAGTACACAAGTTAGTGTTGACTTGTTTTGAAGACATAAGGACTATAGACTAGTAAGTGACATGTTGGCAGTACATTGTAGCCAACCGACAAGAGAGCAAGATGATGGGCTATTGATTGTGATGAAGAGGGGGAATGTTACAAAAATCACATCAACACTAGAAGTGAAGTATGTGCAGACCACTGGTATTTTGTGTGGATGTGAAATATAAGGACTCCCACTGGATAAAGATGTAGTCACAAAATGAAGAGATGACTGGCAATGAGTGTGCCCATCTAGTTCACATGTGCCTGTTTGAAGATATGCATGCTCAAATATAGAAGCAACATTGGTGCAATGCAGGATGCAAATGACAAGGATCCACTCCCATTGGTAAGTGGAGATTATCTCTTATTATGCATGGAATGCATCATAATCCTCCAAGATAAGACATAAGAATAAAGGCAGGTGATTGAAGGCTCCCACCAGATGAATTGGTGAAACACTATGTTGCCTTAGGTGCATGAGATCATAGATATGCACCGAATCAGCCTGTTAGACAATGATGAGTTGTTGGTATAAAGATTGAAGGATATGGTTGTCACCTTGACAAACTTATTAATAGCAGAACCGGTCTATTGATGAATAAGACAAGTTTGGGCAGTTGCAGACAAATGGAGATTGGTGAAGGCTGATGACATGGTGTCATCAAGGTGGTTGCTGGTAAGTATGTCCACTGATAATGCTGATAAAGTGCAGATGCAGAAGGCTCCCATCTATTGCTAATGTGGATGAAGTAGGTTAGCAAGTGTGCTGACTAGTTTAGGTGCTCCACCGAAAGAGAAATAAAGTGCAAGAGTGAAGACAAACTGGTTGGGGTATAATTGGCAGGGTCTGTGATCCGGTATATGAACCCGATTGTGTGGTTTGTTGATGATCTTGTCTAGACCGACACAAAAGATCTAGCAAAGGTGGATGCTGATAAAAGGGGCCACATGGAGGTGAAGTGGCATGCATGCACGTGTCGGTGAAATTATTTTCGGTAAGGTAGGTGGTGACTAGTTGACATTAATGTCGATAGCGTGTTTCATGGGTCGAAGAGCGTGACTCGAGACTGATCAGAGGACAAAGATCTGATTTGATGAGTTCATGATCGAGGCCAAGTGTCCAAGTATTGATCAGGGTAGGTGAAGCTATCTACATGATCACTTCATAGGTGTTTGACAAGTGCAGACTAAAGAAGGTGGCATGTTTGCCAAATAGAAAAAACATGTTCTGAACACAATAGGATTGGCAGAGTCTGATTGATCCATTGTTGAAGTCGATCTTTGGACAAAGATCTGATTGGATGTGATTTGTCTCAGGGTCGATGAAGAAACCCTAGCGAGCCAAAAGTTTGAATGTCGGTCATGGTGGGAAAACTCAAGTATAAATATGTCGACTCATGACAGAAGTGATTGATGATGCTGCAGACTAGGTGATGAAGGATGGAGAGTGAAAGAGCAGCAATAGAGTGAACTAGTCAGAGAAGGTCATTGAAGATCATGGTGACTATGTGCTCAAGAGAGAACATGTGAGAAGAGTGCAACCGGTGGGGGTAAAGAAACTGACAAACTATCATTGAGCCAGAACAAAAGAAGAGTGATCTTCCAGAGAAGAAACAAAGAAGATCAGAGTAGGGGTTAAATCGCCAAGTGAAGTGACCGACAAGTAGAGAAGAAGTAGAGGTTGAACCGGTAAGGTTGCAGCAAAGAAGAAATATTGCAGAGGTTACAAAACTCATTTGTAATTGGGAAACTACTTTTGTATTCATCATATAATTTTGTAATCACTGAGTTGGAGCTGAGTGCAGGGGCTGTTTCTCCTTGGTTGGTGACCTAAAGAAGGAGTGGTACTCCTTGGGTTGGTGCCCTAAATGTTGTAATTGAGGTTTTCATTGTGAGGCTAGATTGGAGTAGGAGACTGCAGCAACATTTCTCACCGAGGTTTTTCCCATATTGGGTTTTCCTCGTACATATAGTGTTATGTGGTGTCTCTTTTTATGGGTTACATTTGTGTCATCCTCCCATCTAACTAGTATGTCTACTTTATGTTAGATTGGTTAACTGATATATACAGATAGGATAGAATAGGGAAAAGATTTGGAAACCACTGGTTCACCCCCCCTCTCAGTGGCATCTTGTGTTCAACAATTGGTATCAAAGCCTAGGTTCCCGGTTGATAAGCTTTATCTAGCTTGGGTAGATTCTGGTATCTAAGAATGATCATGCAGATCACTCCTATTGGTGAGATGTGCTTGGTAGTGATAGTGAAGGAGAAGAAGAAGATGATTCAAAAGTTGATCTTGAAGGGGAACTTGTAAATGCACTCGAAGAACTTATTAGAGTGAGGAATGAATACAAGTTATTCAGGAATGATGTAGTTGTGGAACAAAACTGGTTGATTAGATGCCTTGAAGAATCTGAGAAATGTATCTCAGAGTTGAAGACTCAACAAGTTGACGCCAAGGAATGCAGGTGTAAAGATGTAGCATCTGAGCTAGAGGCAAAAGATAGAGTATCAGCAGCTAGAAGGAGAAATGGAGAATCTTCGAAATGACCTTGAGAAATGTTAGGATGAGCTCAAGGTAAGAATCTAGTTTTATGGCAACAATGATGCCTTGGACCAAATATTGAAGAAGCAAAAGCATGCCAAGGATACCAGAGGATTAGGAAGTGGTTCTGGTGAATGCTCTGTCATCAAGAATTTCCCCCATAATGACATCTATTTATCTCCTCAAATGGAGATAATGAGGGATAGACCTTCACTGTTTGGAATACTCCCCCGAAGAAGGTTGATCTAACCAAAACCGGTGAAGACATGAAGCTAAGGATGATGACTAGTGTTGCAAGAAGGAGGAACAATACAGATCCCAAAGGAAAAGGAAAGATGGGAGAAGGCAGCTTCACCGAAGGCAAGAACATGAGAAGACAACAAAGAAGACCTCCTACTGGTAGAAGACAAGGAAATGCTATCACCCACAAGATAAAGAAATTGTGGGAAGAGAAGAGATCAGATGGATGCGCTGCAGAGCGTGGACAATCTATGATCCATTCCCGAAGAAGCAAAAATGGAGATACTAAACCAGTAATATCTCCTCATGCTTGGCAAAAATATAATGTAGGTCACAAGCCTCCTTTATCTGCTTATTGTTTTACATGCAAAGAATATGGTCATAGAGTAGTGGAATGCAGAATGAAGTCTAGGAATAGACAGTTTACTCTTCTTAGAGACAATATTGTTTTCTGTTGGAGGTGTAATAGGTTTGGGAATAAAAGTCATGATTGCAGAAGGATGAACATGAAATCATATGGTAACCGGTATAGCAGCTATGCTTAGTATGAAAATGGATTTAGAGAATTTGAAAGACATAATTTTACATGGAATAAAAGGAGAAGGGGTTTTGCTCCTGTAGGATCAAGAGGTCCAACGGTTCTGGTAGTAGGTTACAATGACATGACAAAAATAAAATCATCTAACCGCTTTAACATAAGGTCCTCCAACCATGCATTTGACATGAGCAATATTTGCTTCTATAGTAATGCTTTTGATCATGTGGTAGAATCTGGTAGAGAAAGGAACCATCAGAAAAAGAAGGAAAAACCTGCTCCCAAGACTGAAAATGAGAAGAAGAATGTGGGTGAGCATGTATGGAGGAAGAAGCAAGAAGATGCAACCATGGACTGACACTGTGCATTCAAAGCACACGTGATATCTCCTAAGGCTTAAAAGAGATGCAGGACCTCAAGGGGGGTAACATATTGATCAGATAATTCACCTCCTCAGTAGAAGAGGACACATGGATGAATAGGTTATTGTTGGTATGAAGGAAGGGAATGTGATGGTAAGTGTGTGTAGTGGCTGCCTTGGCTACACACCCACAAATCAGATATGGATCACTACTACATGTGTCAATAGATGGATAATTAACAATTGGTATCAAATGCAAATTGACACAAGAAGACTAGAGTGAGAGGAAGGTTATGGGGTAGAAATGATGGACCGATGCAAGAAACCAGTATGTACAATAGGTTATCGGTATGTATACTAATCGATAGTGCAGGTTATGTAAGATGATGAGGTCTAGCATCATTGCATTAAATCTAATAGCATGGAATGAGGAGTTTATGTCTCAAGTGGTGCTGATGAAGTCCTGAATGACATATGTTGACCGAGTAGTTGATTTTGTCTACATACATCCTTTATGAGCTAATCAGTTTGATTTATGGCATGACAATGATATTGTAAGGCATTGTGTACACCTAGGATAATGTCATATGTTGTAATGAATATAATGGAGCTGAAATATTATCAATTGATCACACATGCACAACTCTACTGGTTTATGGTGTAGATTGGAGTTCCAGTTTTGAACTTGACTGGCAATGAGAACCTGAGATGTATGACTCATGGGGAGCTGGCAACCATGTTTTCTGATTTGTATTAGACTTGCTTGACAAAGAGGGTGTGCAAGTATCTATGTTTGTACATGTATGTTTATGTCTCTAGAAGTATTTGGGGGTGTGAGATATTTCAATGTCTATCCAACCAAAATCACAACTGGACCACCGAGAGAGTTGCCTGAAAAGAGGGAGAGTTACTTGCATAGGAGAACATACAGTTGGCATCAGAGAAGACACAATTGGTATCAGTGTTAGATTCAACACTTGATAATAGCAAATTGGGGTGAGATTGACTTCTGCATATCAAGGGGAGATTATGAAGTTGTTGGCATTTTTTATGTTTATGTTGTGATTGTCATTGATGGACACACACTTGCATTGAGATCTCCTTTATATGTATGAGTTTGAGCACAACTGGTATTTGTTCCAACCGGTATGTTGTATTATAGTCTTTAGACTATTGGTGTTTTGCAAAATGTGTTTCCTGGTTTAAAGTAGCATGTTGACCCCAAGCAGTTCGTGGATACCAAGCGGTACAAGGGACTAAAGCGACATAACACGTTTTTAGCAGTCTTCATTTTTGTCAAACTGGCAACTGGCATTTTGTATGAACCGGTAATACTCTGTGATGAGTTACCAACCGACATTTTGTGATGAGTTACCATCCACCGATTGTTTGACGGTGCTGACACTTTAACGGTTCTTTTTGTGTCGTGGTACCAAGTATGTCTAGGTTCATTGAACCTAGGAAATTGTTATGTAATCCTATTGGACCGACATGAAATTAGATTCCTTTATAAGGACACCATGTCTAGGGTTTTAGGTTGTTGATGTGGAAAAGAGTGAAAGTTTATGTTGTTGCTAGGGTTTAAGGTGATTGAGGAGTTAGAGAGAATATGAATGTGTAGAAGACTGAAGTAATGCTGAAGTGCATTAGGAACGAGGTAGCAAGGATCTAACCAAGCAGTCTGTGCTACTAGCTAGATCAAACACTTGTTGATTACTCACATCTTTGACAAGTCAGTATCCCTTAACCGAGTAGGCCCAAAAGCCTTTTGTAAATCCTCTAACAAGGTGGTTCACATCTGTGGATCTAAAATCCTCTAGCAAGGTAGTCTTTAATTGGACTTATCTCCTAACAGAGATTGAGATTCCTAACAAGATCTGTTCTGGTAAAGAACATTGTAAGACCTTAACTGGTCTTATCTTAACCGGTCTGGTTCCTATTCTGTAGATAGTTACTTGTGAGTTCTATCTCACCGTGGTTTTTCCCATTTGGGTTTCCATGTCAAAATCTCATGTGTTAAGGTGTTTGTGCTTCTGTGGGTGAATGCATTATTTGCTATTTGGTTTGCATGTGTGTTAATCGGTTTGTCTGCTAAATTGTTTTACCAGTTTACTGTCAGTCTTGTAAATTGTTTAAGTGCAAATATTTTTGGCATACTAATTCACCCCCCCTCTTAGTATTCATCAATTGGTATCAGAGCCTACCTTTCTATAAGTTTAACTACTTGGAAAGAGATATGGGGGAATACTATATAAGGGAACTTACTCATCGGCTCACTCAGTCTGAGCAAGCCTATGATGATCTTATGGTCAAATACAAGGCATCTCAAGCAAAAAGGAGAGAACAGGTAGAAAAGCTGATGGAGCTATCTAAAAATAGTTCTTCAAATGAAGTAGACATGGAAGCCCTAATTGCAGAAGTAACTAAGTTGAATGAATCAAACTCCAACCTGAGAAAGGAATTGGAAGGACTGACTATCCGGATGTGTCAAGAGCTTGAGAACCGGAGGAAAGCTGAAGATTTGGTGAGAGAAAGAGATCATGAGATCTCCAAGATAAAACAAGAGATCAGTGCCCTAACTGCTCAACTCCATGCAAGCAAAGTGGAAAAGGAAGACATGAAGGAGAACTGAACATTGCCATCTCTGAGAATGAAAACCTATTGGAAACAAATGCTGCTATTTCCAAAGAACTCTCTAAGTCAAAGGAAATACTTGCTAAGTTCAACAAGAGCACTATCAAGCTAGAGAAAAAGCTTGAATCTACCAAACCAGTCAAGAATACCAATGGACTTGGCTATTCCAGTCATGAGGAAGGTGAGACCTCTGGTACAAATGCTGGAACATCAAAGAAACAACTAGCATCAAAGGATAAAGGTAAGAAAAAGTTTAAACCTGTTTGCTTTAACTGTCTAAAAGGACATACTGCAAATGTGTGTAGGAGTAAGGCTTACAACAATTTTCCTTATTTCTTAAATGATAAGCCTAGATCCTATAGATTTGATGGTAACTATTATGCATGCAACAAGTATGGGCATAGAGCACCTGAATGCAGGTCTGTTGTGAATAACACTGGAAGATATCCTCAAAGGACCCAAGGAGTTGGTCCTAAACCTTTTATGAACCGGAATCACAACCGGTTTAATACCTTCAATCATCAGCGAAGAAGCGGTGGCTATCAAGCAGCAACGAGATGGAGAGAAAACTGTATGGTATGTCATGGTCATGGTCACACTGTTGTAACATACAAAAGGAAGAATGGAAACATGAACAATGGACCTTGGAGAGCACTTGGATTGGTCTACTATCACTGCAACAAACCGGGTCACATTGCCAGATTCTATAGATCAAGAAAGGACATATCTGATGATATACCGGTCACTCTAGAAGGAAACATTGATGTTGACACTGTTCAAGTGGACATGAACAAAACCTAGAAGAAGAAACTAGTGGTGCTACAAGAGGAACTAGTTTCTACACCTAGTGTGGAAATCATAGAATCGACAAACTAAGCTTCAAAAAAGCTTAGGGGGAGCAAATGGCGAAATGCTTTGAATCCCCGGTTTATACTGGAAAAGGACCTTAACCAGTATGTGATACCTCTCATTTGGTAGAAGACTGGAAATGGTAAAAAGGCAAATTAGGGTTTACGCCCTAATGGAGGAGCATTAATGATGGTAGGTGAGAAACATACTTAAAAGGATTTTTCAAATCATTTCTCACTATCAGTTTTCGAGCAAAGAAAAGTTTTTCAAAGAGTAGAGTGATGAAAAGGCGATTTGAGCTGAGATTTTGAGAAATTGAGAAATTGCGAAGGAGATTCAAATTCAAACTACAAATGGTCAAGTGGAGAACACAAAGCAGTGATTTAGCAACCGCGGAGTGTGAAGTGAAGGAGAATTAGCAAGCCCTAAATTCACGTGTTTCAAAAAGGTATTTCTTGAGTTCTTGAAATTTCTATCATGGCTTCCGCATCTCATACTAGTTCTAGTGCATCTGTCAAGTCTACAAGTTTTATTCAGCAAAAGTCTAAGCATAATGACCTATCACAAGTCCTGACTGGTGTGATAGTAGAAGAGGGAATTTCTGACTACATAGATTGCAAGATTGAAGACCTAGGGTCTCTAGCTATCCACTCCTAGTTAGGTTTATTTTGTGGAAAGGATAAGATCAAGCCGGAGTATAATAATTTGGAGAAGAAGAAGCTCCACAATGTTGTTTACTCCCTGGAGGATTTCACATAGGATCATATAAGGACCATTCTGAGAAAAGTCCATGGTGATAAGATGTACTTGGAGAGAACACATGACATCACGTCATAGGCAATTCATGTAGTCACCAGATTCTACAACATAGGGGAAGTGCTAGCCCTAAGGACGGTAAGCAAAACTGAAATGTCCAAGCTCACCGGTTCAGTGAGCGACTCACGAGGCATGACAGTCAATTATATCAAGGATGATCTGGTGAAGTATGCATGTATGGTGATTGGATACCGGACATTCTCAGGCATCATAATTAACTTTGTATTTGTTGCAGCGGTAAATGCCACTTATCGAATGATAAAGGAGGATGCATCATTTGATTTGTGCACCAGTATGCAGAGACAACTCCTGTTGAATATGAAGTCAATCAAACAGGATAATACACTAAGGTTCAAGTTTGGGCAACTACTGGTTGGGTTGTTCTTCTATTTCCAAGGCTACTTTCCAGGAGTAGGAGATGTCCAGTGGTTTGCTGACCAACCAATGACCAAGAAAATCAAGGAAAGCATTGAAGCAATTGGAACCAATTACCCTGATGTTCTTAACAAGAATTTTGATGAGTTCAGATGGAAAATGAGCCAAAGAATGAGAATATTTGGTGACATTGTCAAGAAATATGAGGACGATATCTATTTCACCATCAAGGTGGATCAGTGCATAATGGAGGCTGTTGAGCCTAGACAAGAAGAAGTGGAGCCAATGGGCTATGAGGTGATGTACGATATGCAGGAAGGGTATGCCTCTACCTTTATTGCCTCACCTCTTGATCCTAAGGAAAAGAGGACCGAAACCTATCTGGAAAGTGTTACATTGGTTGAGGAACCCTCTGCAAAGAAAGGAAAAGAACCTGCAGTGAAGAAGGCAAAGGCAGTGCCTGCAGTATCAACACCGGTTACTACTGCAACTCCAAAAGTGACCAAGCAATCACCAGCCAAGAAGAAACTGGAAGTGGCACTGGCTAAAGTGTTCAAGAGAAAGAGGAAGACAAGGAATACCTCTCCAGACTCAGAAGAAACTGTGTCTAAGGAAAAGCCAAAGAAAACATGTCAAGCAAAGAGAAAGACAAAGAATGAACCAGCATCATCTGCATTGGTAAATATAGATATCTCTTCCTATAAACCTTTGACACATTATCAAAGAACAATAAAGAATATTAGGAGAAAAGTGCTACATGACTTAATTGAGTATTTTGATGACTTTAATGATGATGAAAAGGAAGCTATTGAAAAGGAAATAATTCAGTATTTATGTGTTAATGTGTGGGGGAAAAAGTGAGACTAGGTTAACATGCCCTAATCCTACCTTTTGACACACATTACGGAATACGAAAGAGCCTAGAGATATCGCACAATTGGCTACTTCTTTTGGTGAAAGAGAGAGCCATGAGATATCTATTAGGATTTCTATTCCCTTGTTGAAATTGTAAGATCAAGCAATGCAAGTTCAAACCCTAATCCCAAAATGCAAGTATGAACTAATAACAAGATTGCAGAATTGAGATTAAACAATGAACAGCTGTAAATACAAGGATGAAATAAGAATGCAGATGTGTACCCAGAGTCAAAATCAGACTGAAAATGTTCGGGACGGGGGCGCGGGCGCCACTGTCCTGAAAACTGCACCGGAAACTGCTGTTCTGCACTCTGGAACACTGTCGGAAAGCTGTCTGAAAGCTGTCTATCCGGAGGACCAGGGTGCCCAGCGCCTCTGTCCTAGGGACTAGGGTGCCCAGCGCCCCTGTCCTGGTAGGACCAGGGCACCCAGCGCCCCTGTCCCAGTCTTCTGCTTTGCAATTTGATACAGAGTGCTGTCTCGACCTTCTCTCTCCGGATCTGTATCCCGTGGTGTTGTCTGAATCCTGAAACCTGCAATGATATCTGAAAAAGGGTGTATGGGCGGCTATATAGGGTTTTGCCTTAGTCAAACCCCCACTTCGGTGATTTCCACCTCCATGAATAGCCAAGTTGTTTTGTAAAATGTATTGTGTGTGCAGACCTAGTGTGTGTGCAAGGTCCTAAAATGCAAGAAAGCAAACTAGAGCAACCTAGAAAGTAAACCCTAATTGCTTGTAAATGATAACGTAAATGCTCTAAATCAAGATGCAAAGTGATCTAAAGCATGAATAAATGATGTATTGAAGCTTATGTAAAGACATGAAAACAACATGAAATCATACCCAACCCTTAAGGGAGGAGTACAAGCCAATCTTCAGTCGGTAATCTCCTATTTTTCTTCAATGTCTTCCAAGCCCTAAATGGATGAATGGAATTGATAAATGCTTGATAGAGGGATGTTGTAAGATGTTGAAGTCTTCAAAGATCTGCTCTTTTGCTGCATATGAAGTTCCTGAAAACAAAAATCCAGATCCTTTCAAATGAAGAAAGAGAGCTCTTATGTATGAAACCCTAGGTCGCAATTTCGTCTTTTGGCCGACCTAGAGATTGAATATCCCGCCAATTTCTTGGGGTTAAGCTTTATTTTATGATTGGATCGCGCTCCTAAAATTTTGGGAAAAATGTCCAGGACCGTGTGCACTCCGGGCGCCACGGTCCCGACAACTTTTCACCAAATTTTCAGGACCGTCAGATATGATGATTTTAGAGAGAATCCCGAAGTTACAGGTGATTTCGAGATGTTTTGACCCCCGAAATTAAGCCCCCAAGCTCAGAATAGGGCCTAATTAGGGTTTTTGATTAAGTGATGTATTGGAGGAATAAAATGAAAGGGGCATGCTTTAATGAAAGGGCCCAACTTTGTGATGTGGAAAATGGTGAAATAGAACCTTTAGACCTAATTAATTTGATTAATTAAGTGCTAAAGGGGAAATGCCATGCAAAGTGCAACTGCGCCAAGGCGAGTGCTAAACTAGGTGTTAAATTGTACTGCTTTAGCAAGTGCGTACAATTTATGACGTTACATTTAGCCCCCACTTTAGCGGTCATATGAGTACTACGTGCATATGCAAGCTAAAGTACAAAAAGTAAACATTATTTGAAAAAGGATATATCCATAAGTTGTCGGACGAAGCCCCCAGCGGCATCTGCAGTACACAGTTAGGAACCGCACCCTACAAAACACACGTTAGATCACAAAAATCACCTAATGCTTACTAAGGAAAGTGATGAAATTTGTGAGTAGCTATATGCCCCTGCTGTTTCGACTTGCTTATTAGGGAGGTGAAACAGGGTAGCATGTTTACTTACGACAAATTGTGTAAGAGAGTATTGATGAGGGATCTTCACTGAAAAGGCTTCATCAGAGCACTTTTTGGAACATCCCGAGAGTAGGGGACTGAAAATACGATTCCTATGCAACAAACGGTTCAAAAATCGCATCTCCCAAACTCAAGTTATGATGAAATGAGTGAAAGAGGAAAATTAGGGTTTTGAAAATAAAGGTACAGGAATGAACGTATATACCTTGAAAGAGACACTTGCATTTGTCACTTTGTTGATTCTGAGTACTGTTCATTACAGCGGAGCCCACATAGCTATCATCATGCCTTCATGATGACCGGAGCATCCCACGAGGGTTGAGATCCTGTGCTAGGCTGTGATTGATGATGAGCCACTGGACGAGGTGAGTTGACTGAACTTTGACTTTTGATTTTCTGCATTTTGACTTTTCTGTGATCATATGCAGGCCCTGAAGGCTGACCCGGGGCCCACCCAGGGCGCCATGGTCCCTGTGGGGCACCCTGGTCCCCCTAGGGCGCCATGGTCCCTGACAAGGGCGCCATGGTCCCTTCAGGGCGCCATGGTCCCCTTAGGGCGCCATGGTCCCCTCAGGGCACCATGGTCCATGACAGGACACTATGTTCCCCAATCAGGGCTTGGCGAGGGGTTTTAGGACTAGCACATGATGTTCGACAGTTTGCATTAGCGATTTTGATGATCGAGTACTGATTATGGTTATGTTTTTGTGTTGTAGGGCCTTCCGTACATGAGAGAGCATACAGCGGGACATATTCTTCGTAGTTTGCGAGATCAGATTCCGCAGCTTACTCAGTCAGAGAGAGACACACTGTTGATAGGAGGATTATGGTATGTGATCCTCATGCCAGCCATTCGGTTCCATCCTGCGATGCTGATGGCATTGATGGAGCGATGGGATCCTGACACATGCACATTTCACCTTCCAGTAGGGGAGCTGACGGTCACACTTGAGGATGTGTACCGTATACTTCGTTTGCCTATCAGAGGAGCGACTGTTACATATGCGACTGATCGGTCAGTAGAGGATCATCAAAGAGAGCAGGTGTATTGCATAGGGAGAGTCATGCCGAGCGAGATGAGAGGTCGCATCATGGTCAGCTGGCTCTTACATCCTACAGGGGAGGTACCCCTTCTGAGACGCCTTATGATAGCCATCATAGCACTAGCCGTCTGCCCTAATGGGCAAGGGACACACATGCATGGGGGTCTCACATGGTGTATCAGAGCGATGGAGAGACACAGGAGAGTGTATGCTTGGGGTCGAAGTATGCTTGCACATCTCTATCACGACCTTGAGGAGTATGTATTTGGACAGGGTTGTAGTTTGATGACATGCACACTTCTGCAGGTGTGGATTTTAGAGCACTTCACATGCACCAAGCCCGTCGGCTTTCCGCTGAGTACAGCGAGTGAGCGACCTAGGGTGTTCTCTTATCCACTTACCAGCGAGTGGAGATTTGTTATATTGGAGAGTGATTTTTGACAGACTGACAGCCGAGGTGACAGTGTGGAGACCTTACCTATGGATGCACAGATGGGATGGGATGGAGAGACAGTTAGCATGCCTACAGAGGAACCGCCTACTGCAGGGACGATATTCACACATCATAGTCCCTTTCTACTTTGATCGAGTACGGAGGCAGTTCAGGCTAGAGCAGTGTGTTCCAGCCGATGTGCCCATCTATACTCGACACTCACGAGTCCTTCCCAGACCTAGAGCAGTAGCGAGACCGATGATAGATGACATCGAGACTACAGATATAGAGGGATCTGATCAGGATGTAGTCACTGATTATTCTGCAGAGCCTGGAGCACAACGCAGGTATGTCTCATGGTTTATGAGATCATATCCAGGTCCTATCTTTCCACCAGATCATCCGACAGGCTATCTAGGCCCATGGAGACATGGAGACCAAGACGAGGACCAGGGATCCAGGTCAGAGGAGCCAGAGGAGGGAGAGGGTCATGAGGAGGTGGGAGATCCTGATCCACCTACAGGCGATCAGCCCAGTGCCGAGGAGGAGGAGGAGGATATAGATAGAGAGGAGGACGAGGGAGATTCAGGTGATGATGCGGATGAGGACGAGGATGAGGATGATGAGGAGGATGAAGAGGAGGAGGATAGAGATGATGAGGAGGATTCAGATGTAGCTCCCCACCATTCAGGAGATGATACCATAGATCTGGATCCACTTCTTATTCCCCAACAGGGGGAACATGAGGCGATACGGAGACCTATTCCTAGTACCGTCCAGCCCACACCCATCGTGCATAGATTATTCAAGCGAGGGGAGCCTAGTGGTGCCTAGGCACAGATGCTACCATATCATGATCCCTACTGGCGTGAGGGAGATCCAGGTATAGTAGTTTTATATTGATTGATTAATGTTTTGATGATATAGAATGGTACTAACAAAAAATCTATTCTACTGCCACAGCTAATGTGCAGGAGTGGTGTTCCTTAATTCAGCAGGCAATGACAGACATTTCCATGATAGCACAGATCCCCAGTTCCTCACAGATTGCCTATAGGCCTCAGGGGAACACGGGTCGGCATGAGGACTTGTTTTCCCCATTCTGAGTACAGGTAGATATATGGAGGGAGAGAGAGAGAGTCCTATCAGAGGACCTCCAGTAGGCGCAGCAGAGAGAGAGAGTCCTATCAGAGGACCTCTAGCAGGCGCGGCGAGATCTAGCAGCGGCTCAGGCCGAGGCTACCACCTATCGCGCGATCCTTATGGATAGGGATCGTAGGAGTTCCTCTCGGAGTCACTCACGGTCTGTATCGTGCTACACACCCATGGGTCCACCTTCACGACCAGATCAGGAGGGAGCGTCCAGTCGACACTCTCCAGCCACTAGCCCTAGGGATAAGAGATGATTTTATGATGTAAAAGAGAGGTCACATTTTGGATATACAGTGACCTATATTTGTATACGATCCACACCTATATATATGTATATATACATGCTTCTCTTTTGTCTCAAATGTGTTATCTTTAATGCTTAAAACAATGTATATTTTGTTTTGATTAAATCTAATACATCTGGTAAATGTACATGTATGTTCAGAATTTAATTTCCATATGATTGATTTCTCAATGCACTATGATTAAATTGATACATGTGTGACTTAATTAAATATTTAATCAAGTACCACATTGATGATAGGGAAGAAATATGCATTAAGTCTAAGAATCATATAACTAACGTGATTTAATTTTGAACTTAAACAGAACATGATACGATTCTACTTAACACATAAAGACACTGTATAATATGCTAGCATAATGGAATGTAAATCTTTCACAATTTACATAAATGAATTCAAGACAAACCATAAAGTAAGAAGACACGCTTGTCAGGAACGAAGCAATATAGATTAAACAACATAACATTTAATTCTATTTTGCTTTAATTAAGAGACACTAACATATTATCCGATGTTTGAAGAATTGAAAAGAAGATAGATGAAGAACAAAGAATTAAGCATAATATCTACACAAGTGCATAGCATTGATAGGTTCTTTAAGAGGCGTACCATCTACATCCGCTATTTTGTAAGCACTTGATCCATAATCCTCAATAACGATATATGGTCCAAGCCAATTAGGACTAAATTTTCCCTTTTCTGCAGGTAAGGCATTCACATTGCGCTGATTCTCATAGAGGACTAAGTCACCTACTAAGAAGGAACGTTGAATGACCCTATCATTATAGCTTCGTTGTAGAGTTTTGTGATACGCTTGAATATGCTCAAGAGCATTTATACATTGTTCATCAAGCATCTCAAGCTGTTAAAGTCGTTGTTCTCTATAAGAGTCATCATCTACTATACCTTTGAGAGAAACCCTAAGTGATGGAATCTCTAGCTCTAAAGGCATAATAGCGTCAGCACCATAAACAAGATTATAAGGAGTAGTTCCTGTTGCAATTCGTACACTCGTTCGGTAAGCCCAAAGAGCATAGATTAGCTGGTTACTCCAATCCTTACCATGCTTATTCACGGTTTTGTGAAGAATTTGTTCAATTATCTTATTGGATGATTCGGCTTGACCATTTGACTGAGGATAGTATGGTGTAGAAAATCGATGTTTGATATGATACTTCTCGAGGAATTTCTTCACATCCTTGTTCTTAAACGATGTCCCATTATCTGGGATAATAGTGGAAGGTATCCCGAATCGAGAAACAATGTTTTCTAGAAGAAATTGACAAATCACTTCAGCAGTGGTAGAGCGAAGGGGAATAGCTTCTACCCACTTCGTAAAGTAATCTGTTGCGGTTATAATGAAGGTGTGTCCTTGAGATGAAGGAGGAGAGATTTTACCAATAAGATCCAAACCCCATGCGGAAAAAGGCCAAGAAGCTACTTGAGAACGGAGTTCTTGGGCAGGAGCATGAATCAGATTATTGTGTTGTTGACATTGATGACATTTTTTAACAAATGAAAAGGAATCCTTCTGCATAGTTTGCCAATAGTATCCCATACAAATCAATCTATGAACCAAGGATTTGCCCCCAAAATGCCCCCCATAGGCACCTGAATGTGCCTCTTCAAGAGCAATAGGGATTTCCGACTTGTTAAGACAACGAAGGAGAAGACCATCATAACCCCTTCGGTAAAGGACATCAGAAAGAATGATATACCTAGCAGATAGCTTGCGGATTCTAGCCCTAGTGTTCCTATTAGCAGAATCAGGAAAGGTACCATCGGTCAAATATCTTATGATATGCGAGTACCATTCATCTGAGTCTATAAAATCACAACATGTTACCAAGCTAGAATCATGTACAATAGCTGGAGAAATAAGGTTGTGAATAACAAATTTAAGATCAACCACAGGGTCCTCTAAAGATACAAGAGAAGCCACACATGCCATTGCATCCGCATGTCGATTATCTTTTCAAGGAACAGGTTCCATGGTATAAGAATCAAATTTCTGTAATAAAGAGATGGCAAGATCTTTATATTGTGATAATTTGTCTTGTTTTGCTTGATATATTCCTATTACTTGTCTTATAATCAATTGCGAATCTCCATAGATATGTATGTGTTTTATGTTCAGAGCTAAGGCTGCTTTTATTCCCGCTATAAGAGCCTCATACTCAGCAATGTTATTGGTACACAGGAAATTTAGACGATAGGATAAGGGAATGGGTTTCTTTGTAGGAGAAATCAGAACAACACCTGCCCCCGATCCCGTACGACACTTAGAGCCATCAAAGTATAACTCCCAAGTTTCATCTTTCTCTATAGAAAGAATGAAGTCATCAAGAAAAGATTCAGGGTTAGGGAAGGAGAAAGGTGAAGGGGCCTCAACTAAGTGATCGGTCAACGCTTGTCTTTTAATTGCTCTTTGTGAAACAAATTTAAGGTCAAATTCAGTTAACATCATAACCCACTTAGCTAGACGTCCTGATAAATCAGTTTTAGAGAAAAGATGCTTCAAAGGATCAAACTTTACCATGACATGGACTTCTGAATTTAAAAGATAATGTCTCAATTTCTGAGTCGCAAATACCAAGGCCAAGCATTGTCTTTCTATCGCAGAATATCGGGTCTCATAATCGAGTAAGGTACGACTTATGTAATAAACCGGACATTCCTTACCATCTTTATCATGTTGTGCCAACAATGCTGCGAGAGCATGAGAGGAAGCAGCTGTATACAGAAGGAAGGGTTTAGAAGGTTCGACAGGTTGAAGAATAGGAGGACTAGCCAAATACACTTTTAAATCTTCAAATGCTTGCTGACAATCCTCATTCCATTGAAAAGTGATATCCTTTTTAAGAAGTTGAGTAAAAGGAAAGGTACGATCTGCAAGCTGAGACACAAACCTACGAATAGCTTGAATCTTTCCTTGTAAGATTTTAAGTTGAGACACATTTCTAGGAGGTGGCATGTTGACAATAGCATCTATTTTCTTAGTATCCACCTCAATCCCACGATGCGAAACTATGAACCCTAATAGTTTTCCACTATCCACACCAAAAACACATTTGCGGGGATTCAAGCGCATGTGATATTTACGAATTCTTTCAAAGATTTGACGAAGGATTTTAATATGATCCATGCGAAGAAAGGATTTGGCTAAAATGTCATCAACATAATCCTCTAAAATCTTATGCATATAATCATGAAAGATAAGGGTCATCGCTCGTTGATAGGTTGCACCGGCATTTTTAAGTCCAAAAGGCATCATTATCCAACAAAATGTACCCCAAGGAGTGGTGAAAGTAGTTTTTAATTGATCTTGAGGGTTAATAAAAATTTGATTGTAGCCTGAAAAACCATCCATGAAGGATAACAAGGCGTGTCCTGCCGTAGAATCAACTATCATGTCAATGTTTGGAAGAGGGAAATCATCTTTTAAAGAAGCGTTATTTAGATCCCGAAAGTCAGTACACATTCTTATTTTGTTGTCTAGTTTAGCCACAACGACACTATTTGAAATCCATGGGGAATAGTCAATAGGGCGGATAAATCCAGCCTCCAATACTTTTTCAATCTCAGCCTTAACAAGCAGAGCCACCTTAGGATTCATTTTTTGAATCTTTTGTTTCACGGGCTTAGCATCAGGAACTAAGACAATATTATGAGTAACGATCTTAGGATCTATACCAGGCATGTCAGAATATGCCCAAGCAAAGATCTCAGGGAATTCATGCAATAGTTCTTCATATTGTTTCTGTTCCTCTTCATCCAAACATTTCCCAATTTTAATGACTTTCTCTTTATTGCAAGGATCCATCTTAACATCAGTGGTGTCACTTATGAGAAGATTACTTTGTTGAGGAGTATCCTTTAACTGAGGGAATTCTTTCACAATCTCATCATTATCAATCTCTTTTCCAAAATAGGCTTCAGTGTTCAAACAATAAGGGAGTCCCCTATTGTGATGATAACGAGGAAGAGTGTCATAGGCTCCCAAGAACTCAGCTAAAGCATCGTCGGTAGGGAAGACATCCAAAGCATAGGCACACGAAGGATCCCCATCAATATACTCAGGATGTTGTATTGATAAAGATGTAGAGATAGCATTAACACTAATGCATGGTCTTTTAGAGGCTTTAGTACGTTTGCAGGGATTAAAGCCAAGTCCAAAGGCATAATTGTGAAAATTAGTCTCTAGAGGAACTCTTATCCCTTGTTCATGAGCACCACAACCTTTTCCATGATACCCATGCTTAGCAAAAATGCGAAAACCACGACCATAACGATTAGCCATTTCAGGAAGAGAAGGTGGTTTTTCATAAGACAAAGAATCAAACTCTTCATAATTAGAGATGTGAGGAGAAGAAGTTTGAGAGGCGGCCACAAAATTATTAATCATAGATTTAGGTAAGGTTGATTGATTTTTAGTTTCTTCTTTCTTTTCAACTTTATGATTTTCAGCTTCTTCCTTCTTTTCAACTTTAATTTCTCTAGAAGGAACCTTATATTCACCCATAAAGGTAGGATTAAAATCAAGGGATCCCCAATCGTTGTCTTCGAGGATCTTCCCAGGATCAAAATCCTTCTTATGTGTAGTTTCAAGTCGAGAAGAATCTTCTCCAAGAGCTCCAGACTCATCCAAAGAATTTTGATCATCGGAGAGCGAGGATTCACCGATAGGTATCTTATTTAAAGATTCATCACTAGATGAGGACGGCTTAGAAGAACCCCCCTTAGAAGTGGATGTTTGCAAACAAGCTTGAAAATTAGTATCACCTATCAAGGTATATGTCTTATTGTTATAAATAAATTTAACTTGTCTATGCAATGTAGAAGGGACAGCTTGCATACTGTGAATCCAAGGTCTCCCCAGTAGCAAGTTGTATGTTATATTTCCCGACATAACATGGATAGGTGTAGGCAAAGTAACAGGCCCCACTGTGATGGGTAAGGTGATAGTACCTAACGAAGTTTTAGCCACATTATCAAAGCCTCGAATAGGACGAGAGTCCGGTTCAATTAAGGATGTATCCACATTCATCTTATGCAAAAGATTAATGCTACACACATTAAGACCAGAGCCATTATCTACTAGTGTTCACCTTATAGCCGTGTCTTTCATGATAACCACAATCATCAAGGGATCATATTGATGTTGGATTTCACTAGTAGGCAACTCATCTTGGGTAAACACAATTTGAGCTTTAGGATTCATCACAGAGTTAACCAAAGATGCTATATTACTAGATGTATTCGGTGGAGGAGCATTCAAATCTTTCAAGGCATCTTGTAACATTCCATGATGAGCGGAAGAAGTTTGAATCAAATCCCAAAGGGATATCTTAGCAGGGGTAGCTTTAAGTTGTTCTATGAGATCATATTCCTTTCCAAGAACTTGTGAAATACGTGGAGCTTGTGGAAGAACCGGTTGAGGATTCGGAAGGGAAACTGGGATAATAGGAGGAGGACTAGGCTGCCTATTATTTCTGGTATGATAAGTATGGGCAACCACATGATAACTCTCTCTAGTTATTTGCTTGGCATAATTATAAGGACTTATAGGTTTTCTTCCTTGCACAATGATGATTGGTTTATTCGGAGTACGAAAGGAATCATGATCATACCCTCCTTGGACAGTAAGGAGAGGTGACTTAGAAACTTGAAAGGTGGGAGAAGGATAAGCTCCTTGGACTTAAAAGAGAGGCTTTTTATGCTCATTCAAGTTTATCATGTTAACTAATTTAGAAGTTTTGTTCTTGTTTAAAGATTTCGATAAAGCCACAAAGTCATCAAGAGCATCATCCAACAAAGCATGATCATATCTATTGAAAGGTTTATCTTTTGATTCAAAAGGAGACATCTCCTCATAGAGGGGATTGGTGAAAACAACCATGTTACTAGATTTAGTGGAAGAGTTGATAGGAATGTACCCTTGAGAGGACTCATTCAACTTATCTTTCTCATCACAACGAAATGGCATAGTAACAAGGTTTATGAGTTTTTGGTAAAATGAAGGTTTGGCATCTTTAGGGTTTAAAAACTCATCTAAAGCTTCATCTAATTCATCTTGGCTATACTCATAATAATCATCGAAAGCATGAACATTTTGCAAATAAAAATCTGACATTTTGAAAAGATTACACAAAACTTGAACACCCAATGCAAAGAAACACACTTTTTTTTTTCTTTTTCTTTTTAATGAAAATGAAATGAAAACACACTAAATCTAGATCTAGATCTAACAAATGCAATGCAAGAGGAAGCAATGATAGATTCACGTCGGGTTCACCAAAATGTGTGGGGGAAAAACTGAGACTAGGTTAACATGCCCTAATCCTACCTTTTGACACACATTACGGAATACGAAAGAGCCTAGAGATATCACACAATTGGCTACTTCTTTTGGTGAAAGGGAGAGCCACGAGATATCTATTAGGATTTCTATTCCCTTATTGAAATTGTAAGATCAAGTAATGCAAGTTCAAACCCTAATCCCAAAATGCAAGTATGAACTAATAACAAGATTGCATAATTGAGATTAAACAATGAATAGCTATAAATACAAGGATGAAATAAGAATGCAGATGTGTACCCAGAGTCAAAATCAGACTGAAAATGTTTGGGATGGGGGCACGGGCGCCACTGTCCTGAAAACTGCACCGAAAACTGCTGTTCTACACTCTGGAACACTGTCGGAAAGCTGTCTGAAAGCTGTCTGTCTGAAGGACCAGGGCGCCCAGCGCCTCTGTCCCAGGGACCAGGGCACCCAGCGCCCCTATCCTGGTAGGACCAAGGCACCCAGCGCCCTTGTCCCAGTCTTCTACTCTGCAATTTGATACAGAGTGCTGTCTCGACCTTCTCTCTCCGGATCTGTATCCCGCGGCGTCGTCTGAATCCCGAAACCTACAATGATATCTAAAAAAGGGTGTATGGGCAGCTATATAGGGTTTTGCCTTAGTCAAACCCCCGCTTCGGTGATTTCCACCTCCATGAATAGCCAAGTTGTTTTGTAAAAAGTATTGTGTGTGCAGACCTAGTGTGTGTGCAAGGTCCTAAAATGCAAGAAAGCAAACTAGAGCAACCTAGAAAGTAAACCCTAATTGCTTGTAAATGATAACATAAATGCTCTAAATCAAGATGCAAAGTGATCTAAAGCATGAATAAATGATGTATTGAAGCTTATGTAAAGACATGAAAACAACATGAAATCATACCCAACCCTCAAGGGAGGAGTACAAGCCAATCTTCAGTCGGTAATCTCCTATTGTTCTTCAATGTCTTCCAAGCCCTAAATGGATGAATGGAATTGATAAATGCTTGATAGAGGGATGTTGTAAGATGTTGAAGTCTTCAAAGATTTGCTCTTTCGCTGCATATGAAGTTCCTGAAAACAAAAATCCGGATCCTTTCAAATGAAGAAAGAGAGCTCTTATGTATGAAACCCTAGGTTGCAATTTCGTCTTTTGGCCGACCTAGAGATTGAATATCCCGCCAATTTCTTGGGGTTAAGCTTTATTTTATGATTGGATCGCGCTCCTAAAATTTTGGGAAAAATGTCCGGGACCGTGTGCACTCCGGGCGCCACGGTCCCGACAACTTTTCACCAAATTTTCAGGACCGTCAGATATGATGATTTTAGAGAGAATCCCGAAGTTACAGGTGATTTCGAGATGTTTTGACCCCTAAAATTAAGCCCCCAAGCTCAGAATAGGGCCTAATTAGGGTTTTTGATTAAGTGATGTATTGGAGGAATAAAATGAAAGGGGCACGCTTTAATGAAAGGGCCCAACTTTGTGATGTGGAAAATGGTGAAATAGAACCTTTAGACCTAATTAATTCGATTAATTAAGTGCTAAAGGGGAAATGCCATGCAAAGTGCAACTGCGCCAAGGCAGGTGCTAAACTAGGTGTTAAATTGTACTGCTTTAGCAAGTGTGTACAATTTATGACGTTACAGTTAATGATCAGTTAGCCTCAGAGATTAAATCTTAGACATTGGATTCTTTATATATGTCATTAGATGATAGATGGCGCATTGCCATAGAAAAGGAACAAGAAATTAGGGAGAAAGTGTTTGCATAATACTTTCCCAACCTGTCAAATTCTAAATTATTTGATGTTATTGACCAAAATAAAGGACTCTTCTTCACTAGAAGAAGAAGACTCTGGCTGTTAGAAGGAAGAGTTGATGATTTATAAAAAGACACTCATCACTATATGAAAACTGATGTCTATTCTCACAAAGCGTGTCTAGCCAACCGGCAAGCTGAAAAAGAACTGGTTATATCCAAATCGGACAAAGTATTTGATGATGAAGGAAATATGGTTGTTGAACCAATCGACACCATTGATGTCGAAGCTTTGGACATAGAGGATGTTACTCATGAAACACCATCTGAGGCAACAAGACAGGAGCAACAGGCTAAACAGGCTGATAAGAAAGACGAGGACAGACAGGAAGCAGCAAAGGAAGAGGCCAAGCAAAGGAAAAATGATGAAGAAGAGAAGTAGAAAAAGGATGAAGAAGAGAAGAAGAAAAAGGATGAAGAACAGAAGCAGACAAAGGAAGAAGAAGAGAAGAAGAAAAAGGATGAAGAGGAGAAGAAGAAGAAAGATGAAGAAGAGAAAAAGGATGAAGAGGAGAAGAAGAAGAAAGATGAAGAAGAGAAAAAGGACAAAGAGGAGAAGAAGAAGAAAGATGAAGAAGAGAAAAAGAAGCAAGAAGAAGAAAAGAAGAAGAAGGAAGAGGAAGATAAGAAACAGGAGAAGAAGAAGGAAGCAGAGAGGAAGAAGAAGGAAGAGGAAGATAAGGAACAGGAGAAAAAGAAGGAAGTAGAGAGGAAGATAAGGAACAGGAGAAGAAGAAGGAAGTAGAAAAGAAAAAGGCTGAGGAGGACAAGGAAGTGGAGAAGAGGAGAGAAGCAGAGATGAAGAAAGCAGAAGAGGACAAGGTAGGAGAAGCAGAGAAGAGTACCTAGATGAAAACTCTTAAGGAAACTGAGATTCAAGCCAAACCGACTGATCTCACCAGTCCTATCGATCTCCAGTCTGAAAGTGAAATAGAGCTAATGTAGAGCATCAAGGTTGCTCAAGAGCGCCTTGAAATTATTTGAAGGAAGAAGGAGAAGGATGTAATTGAAGTGGCTGTGGACACTCTTACTGGTTTGATACTTGGTACAAACCTTCCCAACACCGATTCATCACTAGTTAAACTTAAGCTTCTATGTACAGTAGTGGATGATCAGGTGCAGAGCCTAGAAGAGGCAGCAGAGCCAAATATCAAAAAGGAGCATCAAAAAGCTCTTAATATAGCTTTGGTGAAGAAGTTGAATGAGCTCCAATCTGAACTAAAGAAAGAACAAAAGGATATAAGGGACACTCTGGATTAGGGGAATTTGCTACTCAGCAAGATCTGCCAACCACATCTGTTCTATGATGATGTGCTAGCTCAGAAGAAAAAGCTTAAAACGGACTTGTAGTCCTACATGAGCACATTCAAGCCACCTTATGACTCCTTTACAACTTATGGGAAAACCGTTCACCATTTCACATCCAATCAGCAAAAATGGAGCAAGAGATTAGCACCCGGTCTAGAGATTTGTAGGAGCTACAACTAGTTCTACTCCCACAATTGCAAATTCTTCAAAAGTACTATCTGAACCTGGATGCCTTAACAGTTACACAGGAGATGAGCACAATTGATGCCATGGAAGAACAGGTCTCCTAGATGTAGACAGAAAAGGAAGTAGCCACCTCCCTACTTGAGTCCTGGTCTTTATCGATGAAACAATTCTTGCAGGATTTTAAATCTGTTTTTGACAAGTATTATTCCTTATTATCATAAACTTTTATTATTTTGAAAACAGGATTGTTCAGCTGTACTTTGTCATTGTTGGCAAAGGGGGAGAAGAATTCTATTTGTGAAAAGTATCTGGTTATCAAAATTTTGATATATGCTCTGAATATCTCAATGTTTATGCTCTTTATACAAAATTGTTATACATTGTATTGCCAAAGGGATAGTGTATATGCTTAGGGGGAGAAATTTTGCTAATGTCATGATTTTGTTGTAAAACACTTAGCTGTCAAAATTTTATTTTCCTAAGTGTTGCCATCAATGCCAAAGGGGGAGATTGTTGGCATTTTTTATGTTTATGTTGTGATTGTCATTGATGGACACACACTTGCATTGAGATCTCCTTTATATGTATGAGTTTGAGCACAACTGGTATTTGTTCCAACCGGTATGTTGTATTATAGTCTTTAGACTATTGGTGTTTTGCTGAATGTGTTTCCTGGCTTGAAGCGACATGTTGACCCCAAGCGGTTCATGGATACCAAGCGGTACGAGGGACTAAAGTGGCATAACACATTTTTACTAGTCTTCATTTTTGTCAAACTAGCAACCGGCATTTTGTATGAACCCGTAATACTCTGTGATGAGTTACCAACTGGCATTTTGTGATGAGTTACCATTCACCGATTGTTTGACGGTGTCAACACTTTAATGATGTTTTTTGTGTCGTGGTACCAAGTATGTCTAGGTTCATTGAACCTAGGAAATTGTTATGTAATCCTATTGGACCAACATGAAATCAGATTCCTTTATAAGGACATCATGTCTTGGTTTTAGGTTGTTGATGTGGAAAAGAGTGAAAGTTTATGTTGTTGCTAGGGTTTAAGGTGATTGAGGAGTTGGAGAGAATATGAATGTGTAGAAGACTGAAGTAATGCTGAAGTGCATTAGGAACAAGCTAGCAAGGATCTAACCAAGCAGTCTATGCTACTAGCTAGATCAAACACTTGTTGATTACTCACATCTTTGACAAGTCAGCAGCCCTTAACCGGGTAGGCCCAAAAGCCTTTTGTAAATCCTCTAACAAGGTGGTTCACATTTGTGGATCTAAAATCCTCTAGCAAGGTAGTCTTTAATTGGACTTATCTCCTAATAGAGATTGAGATTCCTAATAGGATTTGTTCTGGTAAAGAACATTGTAAGACCTTAATCGGTCTGACCTTAACCGGTCTAGTTCCTATTCTGCAGATAGTTACTTGTGAGTTCCATATCACCGTGGTTTTTCCCATTTGGGTTTCCATGTCAAAATCTCATGTGTTATGGTGTTTGTGCTTTTGTGGGTGAATGCATTATTTGCTATTTGGTTTGCATGTGTGCTAACCGGTTTGTTTGCTAAAGTGTTTTGCCAGTTTAGTGTTAGTCTTGTAAAGTGCTTAAGTGCAAAGATTTTTGGCATACTAATTCACCCCCCTATCTTAGTATTCATCAACAATTATAGGTAGCTATGTTGTATTCACTGACACATGTGCCTTCATTTGGGTTCAGGCTTGTATATGCATGTGTTTCTAATTTGCATATACACTTGGTTGTTGTGCAGTTTGGTGTCAGTTGGTGGTTGACCCCTCCATCTCAAGTGTTGTGATTTGAGAGGATGCAAAGTATGAAGGTATAAGGAGAAGATACATCAGGGAGAACAAAAGGGGAGAGAAAAATCTGTCAGTGCCCTTTGCTATTGTTATCAAAGGGATAAAGAGATTTTGTAGTATGTCAGACACTACATGCGTTGACATCAATGCCAAAGGGGGAGATTGTTGGCATTGTGTTATCATTGATGTCAACCGATATAGAATGGAAACTAGTAGTGGAGATGAATATGTAGTATTGTCATTGATACATACATGATTTGATGTCTTTGATGTCAACTAGCTTAGCAAGTAACCGGTAAGAAAGAGAAGGTCATCTAGCATTATGGCCATTGGAGTCACCGGTACACAAGTTGGTGTTGAATTGAGTTGAAGACATAAGGACTACAGCTCAATAAGTTACATGTTGGTAGTACATTGTGCCCAACTGACAAGAGAGAAATATTTTGGGCTGTTGATTATGACGAAGAGGGAATATTACAAAAATCACATCAACACGGGAAGTGATTTATGTGTAGGCCACGGGTATAGTGTGTGGATGTGAAACAATAGGACTCCCACTAGATAAAGATGCAGTCACCAATTGAAGAGATGAGTGATAGTGAGTGTGTCCATCTAGTTCACATGTACCTGTTTGAAGATATGCATGCTCAAAAAGGGAAGCCACATTGGTGCAATGTAGGATGCAGATGACAAGAATCCACTCCCACCGGTAAGTGGAGCTTATCTCTTATTATCCATGGAATGCATCATAGTCCTATGAGATAAGACAAAAGAATGAAAGGTAGGTGATTAAAGGCTCCCACCAGATGAACTGGTGAAACACTATGTTGCCTTAGGTGCATGAGATCAGAGATGTGAATCAAATTAGCTGGGTAGACAATGATGAGTTGTTGGTACAAATATTGAAGGATATGGTTGTCACCTTGACAAACATGTTAATAGCAGAACCAGTCTATTGATAAAGAAGGCAAGTTTGAGCAGTTGCAGAAAAATGGAGATTGGTGAAGGTTGATGAGATGGTGTCATCAAGGTGGTTGCCGATAAGTATGTCCACCGGTAATGTTGATAAAGTGGAGATGCAGAAGGATCCCATCTATTGATGATGTGCATGAAGTATGTTAGCAATTATGTTGACCGGTTTAGGTATTCCATTGGAAGATAAGTAGAGTACAAGAGTGAAGACAGATCTATTAGGGTATAACCGATAGGATCTGTGAATTGGTAGATGAACCTGGTTGTGTGGTTGGTCAGTGATCTTGTCTTCACCGACACATAAGATCTAGCAAAGGTGGATTCTGACAAAAGGGGTCACATGGAGGTGAAGTGGCATGCATGCATAGGTAGGTGAAAGTTTTGTCGGTAAGGTAGGTGGTAACTGGTTGACATTAATGTTGATATCATGTTTCATGGGTCGAAGAGCAGAAGAGTGTGACTTGAGACTGATCAGAGGATAAAGATATAATTTGATGACTTCATGATCGAGGTCGAGTGTCTAGGTGCTAATCAAGGTAGGTGAAGCTATCTGCATGATCACTTCATAGGTGTTTGACAAGTGCATATCGAAGAAGATGTCTTGTTTGCCAAATAGGGAAAATGTGTTCTGAATGCAATAGGATTAGTGGAGTTTGATTGATCCGTTGTAGGCAATCGATCTCTAGATGGAGATCTGATTTCATTTCATCTTCCTTGGGATCGATGAAGAAACCCTAGTGAGCCAGAAGTTTGAATGTCGGTCATGGCGGGAAAAATCAAGTATAAATATGTTGACTCATGACATAAGTGACTGATGATGTTGCAGGCCAGGTGATGAAAGATAGAGAGTGAAAGAGAAACAAAAGAGTCAACCAATCAGATAATTTCATTGAAGATCATGGTGGCTATGTGCTTAAGAGAGCACCGATGAGAAGAGTGCAACCGGTGGGGGTAAGGCAACTGATAGATTGTCATTGAGCTTGATAGTGGTGTGAACTTGTGAGCAAGTGAAGTAACTAGTAAAGGAACAAAAGAAGAGTGATCTTGTAGAGAAGAAATAGAGAATATCATAGCAGGGTTTAAATCGCCAAGTGAAGTGTTAACCGAATCCTCATACGATTAACAATCAAATAATTTATACTTTTACATTACAAATATTTGCATCATGTTGTGTTCCCTATTGAGATATTTATGGAAAGTTTAATGGATGAATCATTTTAATGGTTTGTTATGCAATAACACAATGATTCCTATTATGATCTATGATGCACCTGATACTATTTTGTATCTATTCTCTTAATCTAATTCAAGGAGATGATGTTTTCCAATCTTGATATTTTAACAAGTCTATGATATTTGCATGAGCTATTGTAGATAATACCTTAGGGAATGTGTGTTGCATTAAAGGATCATTAAGAAGTGTTGCAGATAATAACCTTTATTGGATGTATTGATGTAATATATATTTATTATTGTTATCAATTATCTACGTATGATGTTTTGTTGTCATAAAATGACACTTGCATGTAGGCTTTAACTCTATTGTATTCAATAAACACCATTAAGAGGATACCTTTTTATTCAAAACATAGATTCTAAAACCCTAAAATCAAAAAACAAACATTTTACTTTTTGTTTTTGTGTTCAAATTTTTCCATTTTCTCAATGTGTTGAATAAGATAAATATTAAGGATTTAACTAATATTAGGTAGGATCATTTCAATCCTTAGTACAAATGGGGGAACATTATGATGGTATGATGAATCAATAAGGATCCAGACAACTACTGAGAGGGGGGGGGGGTGAATCAGTAGATGGAAAACTGACTAAAGTTTCACCAAACTCACAAAAATCTTACAAGTCAAACTCTAAACTGACTGGTTCAAATACCAAACTATCAAATGCAATATCATTGTCAAGAATACTGGTTGACTGTCATAGTAGAATAATAGTATAACAACTTTGAAATTCTTCAAAACCTTTTAACAAAAACATCCAAATACTTTACTGACAAAAGTAAAAGCACATTTTAGATTTTTGTCGGTCATCATATCATATCTAAGTGGATTTAGCAGTTAAGAAAATTAACCATAGCAAAAATAACCACGAAAACATTCACCACTTGACACAATGATTTTGACATGGAAACCCAAATGGGAAAAAGCATGGTGGGGATAAATATGCACAAGTATTATGAACTCTTCTAAATTTATCCCTGTTAGGAGCCAAGCCTCTTAAAGATTTTAAAAAAGTCATGTTAAGAATAGATCCTACTAGGGACCACCCGATTAAGGGATTGACTATAATGCCCTATAAGAAGAAATAACCTGTTAGGAGTAACCTCGATAGAGTATTTGAAATCCAAGCTAATGGATCACTTGGTTAGAAGATTTAGATAGCACTAAGCCTATTAGAGCTTACCCAGTTAAGGGATTTGACTGTTGTAATTGTTAGAGAACAATAGGGGTTTGTTGATCTGGTAAATAGCACTACTCTAATTGATTAGATCGTTTTCATACTCCTATTAGCCTTTACACATACTATAGATACACCCTCTGGTTCAACAACCAATCACTCTTACACTTAACCAAAATTGCCAACACTACAACAAAACAACTCATCGACCTTATAAGCAAAACAAGAGGTCGGTAACACATCACAAACCTAAGATCTCATAGAGATTACCAAAAAATTGGTTCAAGTATGACTATTGGATTACATAGAAATCATTACACATCATTCAAGACAACCTCGAATGCTCCTTGATCACCACTTCATCAATCCCTGTAACTCATCACATGGTTTCCTTTCCATGCAATGTACTCGCTCATTCCCAAGATAAAACCATTATCTCTATGCACCAAAACCCATTTGAAACTCTTCACATACAACATGCATACGTGGCATAATCATTACCATTCATCATTTGAGCATAAACCAATACAACCGATTCACCAAGCTCCATCAGTGAGGGTTTGGCACATCAATAGGTAGGGTTACCAGTTGATCTCATTGCTTCTCAAGTAATACTGGTTTCCTTCACTAGCTCACCTACCAGTTGCAAAACAAGATCATAATAACATCATTATCAGTTACAATTGACATCAATGATAACATAATAGTTCATCAGTATAATCTTCATGCAAATGCCAACAATCTCCCCCAATCTCCCCCTTTGGCATGGATGGAATTACAAGTATCAATACCCTTGATTGTGATGATTGTGTATAGGAATCTTGGTTTACATTTTACCATGTACTCTCCTTCAACTGAGTCACCAAGTCATCAGTTGGTAACTGGATATAGATCTTCTCTCTATCAATCATATAGTTCTTCTCCCCCTTTGACAACAATGCCAAAGTGAAAGTAAAACATGCAGTGTCATACTTCATTTTTCTGCATCAACAATCTGCAACTTGATGCTCCCCCTATGGAATAACTCCACTCTACACCAATCCTACTGCAAGATTCTTCAATTAGCTCTGGGACTGATGTATTCCACATATGCTCAATTGACCTCATGTAGGGACACAATGATGAATAATGATGAACAAAAAATACCCTAACTAGTACTAAGAGGGGGGGGGGTGAATCAATACATACAAAAAATTCTCCACAACTTATCAAGTTAAAACAATGCTAACCGGTTGTCTTCATTACTGAAATTATCCATGGCAATACCAGCTAAACACAGTAAGACTTCTGACAACTTAAACAAGTAAAATTGAATACTTCAAATATCATTCAACACTTGATACTTACTTCACCCATATACATATGCATGTGGTGTATCAGTAATACCATAACCATTAGCTCTGCATGCATAATCACCTAAACAAAGAATACTCAATCATCACATGAAAAATGCACAACTCATGACACACAGATTTTTCACATGGAAACCCAAATGGGAAAAACCACGATGGGGATGAATACCCACAAGCTTGTTTTGAACTCTTTTGAAGCTCACTCTGTTAGGAGCCTAGTCCGGTTAAAGATTTTACAATAAGGTTCTACTAGGAACTGATCCTGTTAAAGATCACCCGGTTAAGGGATGGCTATATACCCTGTTAAAGGTTGAAACCCTGTTAAAGGTTACCTCGCTAGAGGATTTAAAGAACTCAATGAACTTGAGTCACTTGGTTAGAGGATTTATAGTAAGCCTATTAAAGCTACTCGACAAAGGGATTTTCCTTTTGTTGAAATGGTTAGAAGACAACAGGTAAAACTCTGATATGATAACAACACTATATGCTAAGGCAGATCCTTTTTAGTTCCTCTACTCTGCAATCACACTCTATAGTTTTCACTCACTGGTCTGGCAAGTATCTCATCACTCGGATACACACACAAATTTTGCCAACAAAAACAATATCAAAAATCATCGACCTTATAGACAAGAATTAGGTTGGTAACATAAAACCTAAACCCTAAGTATTTTAGGTTTACAATTACAAGCATTCCAATCCTGACCATCCAAATACTTTACATAGAATGAAACAATCTCAAACAGATCACAAGTCATTCTGCATCATTCATTCTTCACCGCGCATAGAAATCAGTAACCCATCACGCTTTCTTCTCATACCGCTAAGAAGAATGTTCATTCTCAAGGTAGACATTTAATGCAGTCGATCTTCACATGCAAGATCCTCAAGGAAATCCTTCACATGCACAAAACTGACGTGGCATCTTGATCTCATCCTTATGTCTTAGCTAACTCAAAACACCCTCGGTTGCACCCCACAGACCATACTGGAAACACTAAAATTGAACAAAGACTACCAACTAGTAGTAACACTTAGTGAACCCTGACACCGGTCTACTCCATCCCGATTGACCAAAACCACTTCCATTCTTCATACTGATGTACCTTCTTGAGCACATAATGACATCAATGGCAACATACTTTGCCAGTGCTTCATCATATGCCAACAATCTCCCCCTTTGGCATTGATGTAAATACTCAGTGTATCATTGCTCAATATATGTACCATCCTCAATAGCATATACCATTTGTCATATACTGGTTCAAAGATCATGACCACCACCATCTTCTGGATTGGTCAATGTGTAATCTGCCATATATCTTCATCATCAGATATCTTCTCCCCCATACACCAAATATCTTTTCCCTATCATATATCTTCTCCCCCTTTGACAACAATGCCAAAGTGGAGGCACATGCTTCCATACTCCACTATGCTACTCCCTCTATGGAGTAGCATCCTTCAACACATCAATCATGAAAGATCTATCACTATAATACCTGACTGATGTGGAGCACACATCTTAGTTTACTTCATGAAGGGGCAAAACCCCTAATTCACCTCTCAAATAGGTAAATGTTATCTTCAGTAAGGGCTTAGTGAATATGTCTACTAGCTGCTCCTTACTAGAAATATGTTGTAATACGACCTCTCTGTTTTGAACCTTCTCTCTCAAGAAATGATACTTGAGCTCAATGTGCTTAGTTCTAGCATGCAATACTAGATTCTTGGAAATATTGATTGCACTAGTATTATCACAAAATATAGTTACCGGTTCACATATAGGTACTTTGAAGCCATTTAGTACATGCTTCTTCTAGATTGCCTGAGTGCAGTTCATAAATGTTGCCACCTATTCTTCTTTAGCTGTAGACTGAGAAATACAACTACTCTTGTTCCACCAAGGAAGAATGCTCCACCGATTGTTCTCTTCTGGTCATAGATTTTGAGATTAAAATCACCATTGTATAGATACCACAATCCATAGTCAACAATCTCTTTCAGGTATCTAAGAATCCTCTTGACCGCTACCAAGTGGGATTCTCTTGGACTCTTCTAAAAATGAGCTACTATGCCCACTGCATGAGTAATATATGGTTTGTTGTGCACAACATAGTGCAATTTACCGATCATTGACCGGTACCCTTCTCATTCACCAACATTGAATCATCTTCCTTAGTCAATTTACAGTCGGTGACCATTGGTGTACCAACTAGTTTTCTCTCCTCCATGCCAAAGGTCTTCAATAACTCTTTGACATACTTGGACTGGGTAATAAAGATACCCTCTTTCATTTGTTGAATTTGTAAACCAATGAAGAAATTTATCTCTCCAATCAAAGACATCTCAAACACTTTCTTCATTTCATTTGTAAATGCATGGCTCATTTCATCATCTCCTCCAAAGATTATGTCATCTACAAATACTTCACAGATAATTTCAGGTATATGTTACCGTCCTCACTTGTTCTTTGAAATCCTATTTTCACAAGATGAGAGTGTAACCGTTCATACCATGCCCTTGGTGCTTGTTTCAATCCATATAGGGCCTTGTGTAATCTACACACCATGTTACTATCTTCTGATAAGGAAAACCCATTTGGTTGCTCAATATACACTTCCTCATCTAGGATTCCATTCAAGAACATAGACTTCACATCCATTTGGTATACCTTAAATCCCTTGAATGCAGCAAATGCAAGTAGCATTCAGAAACCTTCCAGTCTAGCCACAAGAGCAAAGGTTTCTCCATAGTCTTCTCCCTCTTCTTGAGCATATCCCTTGCATACAAGTCTTGCCTTGTTCCTCACAATTGTGCCTTCTTCATTCAGCTTATTCCTAAAGACCCATTTGGTACCTATTACATTCTTGTGTTCTGGTTTGGGTACCAAGGACCATGTTTCATTCATTTCTATCTGGTCCAACTCCTCTTCCATTGCCTTTATCCAGTCTTCATCGGTAAGTGCCTCTCTAGTGGTCTTAGGCTCAAATTCAGAAATCATGCAAGTGTTCTCTTTCACCTTTCTTCTTATGAGTATCCCTGCATCTTTATCTCCTATGATATACTTCAGATCATGATGTAGTTTCACATATCTAGGAATGACTCTAGCTGGTTTTGCTTGCTTTTCCTCTTCTTCTTCATCTACATCTTCTTCTTTACCTACTGTAGCTTCTACTGGTACAGGAACACTGAGGTCTTTGCTTGTTTCTTTCTTAACTGGTTCCCAGAAGGCTACATCCGGTTCATCTTCCACTTTCTCACTGCAGGTTTCCTCAGGCTCCTCAGGGGATTCATCAACCCTGACATTGATAATCTCAACAATTTTTTGAGTCCTATTATTTTAGCAATTGAGAGCTTTGATCTTAGTGGAATATCCCAAAAATATTCCTTCATCACATTTAGCATCAAACTTCCTTAGATGCTCACTTCTCTTGATGTAACACTTACTGCCAAATACTTTAAAATAACTCATAGTGGGAGTCTTCCCGATCCAATACTTATAAGGGGTTTTATCTTTACCTTTCTTGATGAGTACCTGGTTCATAGTATAGACTATAGTGCTCACCGCTTCACTCCAAAAAGTGTGAGCAACCTTTCCTTGGATCAACATAGTTCTAGCCACTTCAACTACAGTCCTGTTATTCCTTTCTGCTATGCCATTCTGTTGTGGTGTCCTTGGGGAAGATGAATGCCTCTTGATACCATTCTCTTCATAGTACTTGTTGAATTCATCAGAAGTGAATTCACCTCCTTGATCAGTTTTTAGGTATTTTATCTTTTGACCACTTTCCTTATCTACTAATGCTCTAAAGGCTTTGAACATTCCAAATGCCTCAGACTTGTCTTTCAATAATGTGACCCACATTATTCTTGAGTAATCATCAGTAAGAATCATGAAATAACTATCTCCCTAAGTACTTCTAGTTTTCATTGGACCACATAAATCGGTATGCACAAGATCAAGTAAGTTCTCTGCTGAAAAAGACTTACCTTTGAATATTGAGGAAGACATCTTCCCAAGTTGACATTCTCTGCACCAAGCATTCTCCGATTTGTTCAGCAAAGGGAATCCTCTTACTGCCTTGATCTTACTAGCCTTTACAATATTATCAAAGTTCATATGACAAAGTCTCCTATGCCATATCCAACTGTCATCAAACTTCACCATCAGACACCAACTAATCTTGGCATTTAGTTGAAACAAGTTACCTTTGGTCTTCTTACCGGTAGCAATAAGTTCACTTCTCTTTCCAATTATACTGCAGACTCCACCTTTAAACTCCAGAATGAGTCCTTTATCATTTAGCTGAGCAACACTCAAAAGGTTATTCTTAAGACCTTCTACCCAATAGACATCATCTGCACTGCTCTTTCCATTTAGTGAGATGGATCATTTTCCTTTTACCAAGCATGGTGCATCGTTGCCAAACCGGACAACACCTCCATCATATTCTTCTAGAGAGAAACATTTCCCGGTCACCAATCATGTGGTGAGAACAAACACTATCAATAATCCACTCATTAGAGTTTTTAATGCAAGATACAAGTGCTTTCTTGTCAGACACTTCTTCCTTTACAACTACAAACACTATGTCCTCATTCTCTTCATCCTTAGATTCTTCATCAATTACACCTTCATCCCCTACAACAAGACAATTTCTTCTATTTCCTCTTTTATACTTTCTAAACTTCTCTGGTTTATCCTTATTGTCATTGATAGGATAGTTAACAACTATATGTCCTATCTTATTGTAGGAAAAACATTTTAAAGGAAGCTTACCTTGGTATTTTCCAGTGCCTTTTGGAAGTCTCTTGGCAAGAAGAGATTAAAACTCCATCAGAATCTCTTCATCATCCATATCTCTGCATTGCCTGGATTCATAACTGGTACTTAATTCTTTTCCATTTCTGGTTGGTACAACAGATCCTCTAAAGGTTGACCCAGTCTTCTGAACACTGCCATCATAGCTATTCAACTCATATGCAATCAACTTTGCAATGATAGAGTCTAAGGATACCTTGGTTTTGTCAATAGGCCTTAGCTCCTAAATAGCAACAACTCTGATAGCATATACTAGTAACAATGATCTCAAAACTTTACTAACAATAGTGGCATCTTCAATTGTTCCACCAGTGCTCTTGATATCTCCAACCACAGTCTTGATCCTTATGCCATATTACTGAATGGTTTCACCTTCAACCATCCTCATGTCTTCAAATTTTCCTCTAAGGCTCTCTTCCTTAGCTTTCTTGACATGCTCATCACCACCATAAATAGCTTCCAATGTGTCCCATACATCCTTAGGAGTGTCCTTATCTTTTACATCAATGAACTCAATATCAGACAAACTGCTAATAAGGGCTTCCATGACTTGCCCATTTTCTTGAATCTCTCTTTTTTGATCATTGGTTAGAGTGCCAGTGGGGATTACATAGACATTCTCAACATAGCTCCAATGTTGAGCACCCAAACTCTTGATATAGATCTTCATTCTATCCTTCCATATTTTGAAGTTATTTCTACTGAACTTAGGAGCTTCCCTCTTCATCATTAAGGCAAGATATATTACCTCAAGTGGTTAAGCTTATATCACTAAGGACCTAGAGTAGATCTGATACCAATTGATGAATAGTGATGAACAACAAATACCCTAACTAGTACTGAGAGGGGGGGGGGGGGGTGAATTAGTACATACAAAAAATTCTCCACAACTTATAGAGTTAAGACAATGCTAACTGGTTGTCTTCATTACTAAACTTAACCATGGCAATACCAATTAAACACAATAAGGGTTATGACAACTTAAATCGGTAAAACTGAATACTTCAAATATCATTCAACACTTGATAACTAATTCACCCATATACATATGCATGTCGTGTATCAATAATACCATAACCATTAGCTCTGCATGCATAATCACCTAAACAAATAATACTAAATCATCACATGAAAAATGCACAACTCATGACACACAGATTTTTCATGTGGAAACACAAATGGGAAAAACTATAGTGGGGATGAATACCCACAAGCTTGTTTTTAACTCTTTTGAAGCTCACTCTGTGAGGAGCCTAGTTCGGTTAAAGACTTTACAATAAGGTTTTGTTAGGAACTAATCCTGTTAAAGATCACTTGATTAAGGGATGGCTATATACCCTATTAAAGGTTACCTCACTAGAGGATTTAAAGAACTCAATGAAATTGAGTCACCTGGTTAGAGCATTTATAGTAAGCCTATTAAAGCTACCTGGCAAAGGGATTTTCCTTCTGTTGAAATGGTAAGAAGAGAACATATAAAACTATGATCTGATAACATCACTACATGCTAAGGCATATCCTTTTCAGTTCCTCTACTTTGCAATCACACTCTGTAGTTTTCACTCATTGGTCTAGAAAGTATCTCATCACTTGGATACACAAACAACTTTTTCCAACAAAAACAATATCAAAACTCATCGACCTTATAGACAAGAATTAGGTCGGTAACATAAACCCTAAAACCTAAGTATTTTAGGTTTACAATTACAAGAGATCCAATCCTAACTATCCAAACACTTTACATAGAATGAAACAATCTCAAATAGATCACAAGTCATTCTGCATTGTCCATTCTTTACCGCACATAGAAATCAATAACCCATCATGCTTTCTTCTCATACCGCTAAGAAGAATGTTCATTCCCAAGGTAGACATTTAATGTAGTCAATCTTCACATGCAAGATCCTCAAGGAAATCCTTCACGTGTACAAAATTGACGTGGCATATCAATCTCATCCTTATGTCTTAGCTAACTCAAAACACCCTCGGCTACACTGCATAGACCATACTGGAAACCCTAAAACTGAACAGAGACTACCAACCGGTAGTAACACTTAGTGAACCCCGACACCAATCCACTCCATCCTAGTTGACCAAAACCGCTTCCAATCTTCATACTGGTGCATACCAGTGTACCTTCTTGAGCATATATTGACATCAATGACAATATACTTTGTCACCAACATTGAGTATTGCCATCATTGACAACATACTTTGTCACCGCTTCATCATATGCCAACTCACAATCCCTAGCTGACCTCTAAGATACTCAAAAGTATTCTTAGGTAGAGGTTTAGTAAAGATATCCGCAAGTTTCTCCTTAGTAGATACATGCTCCAATAACACATCTTTACTCTAGACTTTCTCTCTCAAGAAATGATATTTCAGCTCAATATGCTTGGTTCTATCATACAACACCGGGTTCTTTGAAATATTTATTGCACTAGTGTTGTCACATAAAATCTTTACTGGATCTATAATCTTCATCTTAAATCCTTCCAGGATGTGTTTCATCCAGATTGCCTAGGTACAATTCATATATGCTACAACATATTCAGCTTCAGCAGTGGACTGTGATATACAAATCTGCTTCTTGCTGCTCCAAGATACAAGTCTACCTCCAAGAAAGAATGTACCATGGGTTGTGCTCTTCCTATCATCAACATTACCTACCTAGACTGCATCTGTATAAAATTTCAAATTAAAGTTACCTGCATATGGATACCATAATCCATAGTCAATAGTACCTTTCAAATATTTGAATATCCTTTTGGTTTCTATCAAGTGTGTCTCCTTTGGATTCTTCTAAAATCAGGAAACTAAACCAACTGCATGAGCAATATCCAGTCTGCTGTGAACAACATAATGTAGTTTCCCTATCATTGACTTGTACTCCTTTTCATCAACAAATGTGGCTTCATCCTCCTTAGATATTTTACAACCTGTAACCATTGGTGTCCCAACTGGTTTACATTCACTCATTCCAAATGTCTTCAATACCTCTAGACTGTGTGATAAAAATACTACTCTTCATCTGCTAAATTTGCAAACCTATGAAGAATTTTATCTCTCCTACTAGAGAGATTTAAAATTCACTTTTAATCTTATTTGCAAAGTCATCACTCATGTTATTATTGCCTCCAAATATGATATCATCTACAAACAGTTCACTCACCAGTATCTTGTCACCTTCAGATTTGAGATATATATTGCTATCTTCACTGGTTCTCTGAAAACCTATCTTCATCAGTTGTGAATGTAGCCTTTCATACCATTCTCTCAGTGCTTGCTTCAAACCATATATTTCCTTGTGTAGTTTACACACCATATCCTTTGCATCAGTCAAAGCATAACCATTTGGCTGCTCAATGCATACTTCTTCTTCCAATATTCCATTTAGAAATGCTAACTTCACATCCATCTGATATACTTTGAATCCCTTATATGCTACAAATGCAAGTAGATTCCTAACACCTTCCAATATAGCAACTGGTGCAAATGTCTCACCATAGTATTCTCCTTCTTCATGTGCATAACCTTTGCATACCAATCTAGCTTTGTTTCTGACTACTACTCCATCTTCATTCAGTTTATTCCTGAATACCCATTTAGTACCTATCACATTTTTATTCACCGGTCTGGGTACTAGGGTCCATGTATTGTTCTTCTCAATCTGGTCAAGCTCCTCTTCCATAGCTTTGATCTAGTGATCATCTCCAAATGCTTCCTTAGCAGTTCTAGGCTCAATAGTGGAGATCATGCAAGAATTCTCTCTAATTCTTCTTTTGGTTAACACTCCAACATCTTTATCTCCAATAATCTGGTCAGGATTATGATTGAGTCTCACATACCTTGGAATGACATGATCATTATCTTCAGGTTCTTCTTCTTCAGTATCATCATCTTCTTTTGAATCTACCTATTTCAGTTGAACTAGTACTACAACATTCACTTCACTAGCTTTCGGCTTCACCGGTTCTGGTTCCAAAATCAGAATGTAAGGTTCTTCTTCCTTCTTTTCCTTACTGGTTTCTCCTAAAACTTTAGGACATTCATCTACTCAGACATCAACACTCTCAATGATTCCCTATGTCTGGTTGTTGTAACATTTGTAGGCCTTACTCTTGGTTGAGTAACCAAGAAATATGCCTTCATCACTTTTAGCCTCAAACTTAATAATATAGTCACCTCTCTTGATAAAACATTTACTGCCAAAAAATCTTAAAATAACTGACATTAGGTGAACACCATACTAATATTCATAAGGATTTTTATCCTTACCTCTCTTTACCAATGTCCGATTTATAGTGTAGACAGTTGTGCTGACAGCTTCTCTCCATATAGTTTTTGCTACTCCTCCTTGTATTTGCATCAATCTAGCAGCTTCAACATCTGACCAATTGTTCCTCTCTGCAATACCATTCTGCTATGGTGTCCTTAGTGCAAGAAACTTGCCTCTTAATTCCATTGTCTTCACAATATCTAGTGAATTCCTCTAAAGTAAATTCACCTCCTTGGTTAGTCCTTAGACACTTTATCTTCTTACCACTTTCCTTTTCAGCTAAGGCCCTGAATGCCTTGAAATTACTAAAGCAATCATCAGTGAAGATCATAAAATATCTATCACCTTGAATACTTTTAGTCCTTATGGGTCTATAGAGATCTGTATGAACCAAATCTAACAAATGTTCTACTGAGAAAGATTTCCTCTTAATCATCTTTCCCAACTAACATTCCTTACACAGAGCATTCACCAGTTTGTCCAACTGAGGCAAACCTCTTACCGACTTGGACTTACTGACTTTGACAATATTATCAAAATTTATATTACAAAATCTCTGATGCCAAAGCCAACTATCATCTACTTTAGCAATTAAACAGTTGTTCACTTTAGGATTCGGGTGAAATAGGTTACCTTTTGTCTACTTGTCCATTGCAATTAGTTCACCTTTTCTTCCATAGATTTTGCACATTCCATTCTTGAACTCCAATGGATAACCTCTGTTATTAAGTTGAGCTACACCTAAAAGATTGTTCTTTAATTCTTCAACCTAGTAGACATCATCTGCACTTCTCTTTCCATTAAGAGAAATGGTTCCCTTTCCTTTTACCATCCAGGGTGAGTCATTTCCAAATCTCACAACTCCTCCATCAAATTATTTCAAAGTAATAAATTTACTCCAGTCACCGATCATGTGGTGTGAACAACCACTATCTATGATCCAATCATTAGAACTATCCACACGAGAAACTAATGCCTTCTGATCAGATGCTTCCTCTATAATGGAAACAAAGACAAATTCTTCATTATCATCTCCCTTAGATTCCTCATCAGTGATACCACCATCAACTGCAATGAGACAATCTCTTTTGCCTTTTCATTTGTACTTCTTGTACTTCTCAGGCTTATGCTCATTGTCACCATTAGGATAGTTAGCTACAATGTGTCCAATCTTGTTACATGAAAAACACTTCAAAGGTAGTTTACCTTTGTACTTACCATTTAATTCAAATATAGTAAGTTTACCAATGAGGGAGTCAAGAGTTACCTTAGTTTTATCAATAGACTTTATCTCCTGAATGGTTGCAACTCAGATAACATAGACCAATAGAAAGGTTCTCAAAACCTTACTAACCATTGTGGCATCCTCCACTTTACCACTAGTACTCTTGATCTCACCAACTATCCCCTTGATCCTTTGACCATACTATTGAATATTCTCACCTTCAACCATCCGTATGTCATAAAATTTACCTCTTAGACTCTCTTCTTTGGCAATATTTACATGCTCATCACTACTATAGATTTCCTCAAGTTTCTTCCACACCTCATAAGTAGTCTCCAGACCATGGACATCAACATACTCTGAATCAGACAAAGAACTAATAATGGCCTCTAATGCTTGATTATTTTCTTATTTCTCTTTCTTTTGATCATTAGACATAGTCCCATTAGGTGCAACATTTTGAGTAACAACATGTTCTTAGTATTGGCTACCTAAACTCTTCATATAGATTTTCATTCTATCACTCCAAATTCAATAGTTTTTCCTATTAAACTTCACGCCTTCTTTCTTCATCATGTTCTTCTAGATCTTTACCTCAAGCTATTAGGCATAGACATTAGAGGACCTGAAATGCTCTGATACCAATTGATGGTATGATGAATCAATAAGGATCCAGACAAATACTAAGAGAGGGGGTGAATCAGTAGATGAAAAACTAACTAAAGTTTCACCAAACTCAAAAACAATCTCACAAGTCAAACTCTGAACTGACTGGTTCAAATATTGAACTATCAAATGCAATGTCATTGTCAAGAATACCGGTTGACTGACTGTCATAACAGAATAACAGTATAAGAGCTCTGAAATTCTCAAAAAACTTTTAACCAAAACATCCAAATACTTTATTGACAAAATTAAAAGCACATTTCAGATTGTTGTCGGTCATCATATCATAGCTAAGTGGATTTAACAGTTAATAAAATTAGCCATAGTAAACATAACCACAAAAAACATTCACCACTTGACACAATGCTTTTGATGTGGAAACCCAAATGGGAAAAACCATGGTGGGGATGAATACCCACAAGTATTCTGAACTCTTCTGAAGTTTTCCTTGTTAGGATCCAAGCCTCTTAAAGATTTTACAAAAGTCATGTTAAGAACAGATCCTGTTAGGGACCACCCGATTAAGGGATTGACTATAATGCCCTATTAGAAGCAATACCTTGTTAGGAGTAACCTCGGTAGAGGATTTGAAATCCAAGCTAATGGATTACCTAGTTAGAGGATTTAGATAGCACTAAGCCTGTTAGAGCTTACTCGGTTAAGGGATTTGACTATTGTAATTGTTAGAGAAGAACAGGGGTTTGTTGATCTGGTAAATAGCACTACTCTGCTTGATCAAATCCTTTTCATAATCCTATCTGTCTTTACACATGTAGTGCCCCTACCCTAGTCGGCCTTGTAAAACTGGTTTGACCTTGGTTGACTTTTTCTATGTGGAATTCTTGGATGGTTGATTAACCATTATGTAATGTTGTAGATTAGATAATATGAATATTGTGCGTACCTGTTATTGTGCTTTCGCATTGATTCTTGTGTATGTTTAATTGTTTCCCTAATTCTTGTTATGAATCTCGAGCTAACACCTTCATTGAATATATATATATGTATGCTTGCATGACTCATGGTTGCAGGAGATTGTAGGTACAGTACCGCCTAGGTGCGAAGTTCATCTCCATCAGGATTTGTAGGGTTGACTATACCTCTTTCATCCTTAGAATTTGGATTAGGTGGTCGTAAAACCCTTGTCTTGCCTTAGCCATGATCAAGTGAGCATCTTGCATGGTATGTCGGTTTCCTTTTTCGTTTGGGTTTGTGTGTCGTATGATTGATTGGCTTTCTTGGGTTGCATGCCTTGCGTGTGGTAAAATGGAGTATTTAATTCAATTTAATGTGTTCATTTACGCATTGGTAATTGAGAAATTTAAAATAAATAAGTTTCTTTAATGTGATTAATCATTAATTAAAAAGATCACTTTATTTATGTTTGTAGCGAGTTTAATTTAATGGTTAATTTTAAATAACGAATTTAATTAGTTTATGTGTTTTAAAAAGGAAAGAATTAAATTTATTTGAAATAGAAATAATTTAATCTCTTTTGCATTTTGGAAAAGAAAGGTTAATTTTATTTATTTAAGAAAATCATTTTTTATTAGAAAAGCAAGTTTAATTTATATGTATATTTGATATAGTGTGAAAGATTGATTTTGGGAATTAATTTAATTAAAATATTTTATCCTCGTCAATATTGTGAAATATAAATGTTAGCTTAGTTAATATTGAGAAAATTAAAATTAAAAGAGAGAGAAGCATTTTAATTTTCATTAGAAAAACAAGTTAGATTATTTGAATAGTTGAAAAGAATGATTATTTTCATTTTTTAATTAAAAAAGTGCTTAAATTCGAAATTGGAAAATTCGGTCAAAATTTCATTCTTTTAACCTAGGTTGAAAAATATTTTGGGGGTTTTTGATTTTTTTTGGAGAGAATTTTTTTATTTTGGATGAAAAAAATTGGGGATTTTGGAGGAAATGGAGATTTTTCTGAGTTGCAGGTTGGGCTCTCCATCAGATCTTGCTAGGAATGCGAAGAGAGGTAGGAATCTTATTTTATTTCCTTTGAAGAAATTTCTTGATTGAATAGGGTATGGGTTTTAAATCTATGCATTTTGAGTTTAAGTTTGGAAATTTGGTGGAATCATTGTTTGGGAAATGATCTTCTTATGCCCAAAATTTGATTATTTAGATTAGTTATCCAACAAAATTGGGTTTTTGAAAAAACAAGATTATTTTGGAAAATCTTCAATATTTGTTGTTCATGGTAAATTCTGGAAATATAATTTAGTCTTTGTGAGACTGTACATTATTCAGAATCTAGGGTTTTAATCATTATCTTGGTTTTAATTAGATAAACAAAATTTAAACGGAGTTTTATTTTATTTTATAATAAAATTTGTTTTACCCAGGCTAGGGTTGGAGGGCGAAGGAGCCAAGGGCTATACCCGCACCCTCTTCCCCGTGGGCCATAGGGACCTGTGTCCACATTGTGGGCCGTAGGAAACCTGTGCCCACGTTGTGGCTCATAGGGGACCCGCATCCACAAAGTGGGCCGCAGGGGACTTGCGTCCACAATGTGGGCCGCAGGGACTTGCGACCACAGTGTGGTTCGCAGAGCTTGCATCCACCTGTGGCCGCAGGAACCCGCAGGTTGGTCCCTCCCACTCCCATGGATGGGAGGTGGGACCCACAGGCTAGGGTTTTAATTTTATTTTTTTTCATTTATTTTTTTTAAAAGAAAAAAAAAAATTTATAAAATGAAATATACCATGGGGAATTTTGGTGTGGTTAAAAGAAGTTTTTAATATATTTTTATTAAAGTCTATTTTATAGAGTTTAATTTAGTTAATAGATATTATTAATATATATTATGTTAATGAAATATATATATACATATATTAAATAACACTAGTTTGGAATTTTGCGCATTATTAATTATTAAATTAATTATATTTTATTAATCATGGGTTAATAAATATATATTAATTAATATTTAATTTTGGAACCTGTTCTAGTAGGGAAGTATCCTTTGGAAAAGAGATTAGATAATTTTTAAATTGGAAGATCTTTGAAATAAAATAATTTTGTTATTATTTGGTAATTTTTAAATAAAATGTTTTTCAGCAATATGTAATGTTTTTCTATTTGAATGATATAGGACATCTGGGAGTTTTAGAAATGAAATACTAAAGTATAGGAGTATTTGGAAAATGAAATATTTCTTCGAATATTTTGAGAACTTGAATGAGATGCTAGTAGAATTATTGGAAAATTTAATAATGTATCGAATGGAAAATTTGTAGGTTAATGATATCTTCATTTAGTAAAATAAAGAGTTTAGTTATATTCTTCCTCTGCATTGTGTAATAGACAAATAGCATTATTGCAATTCACCTTGTAATGGTGATTTTTTTGTTAATGTATTTTGAAAACTTAGATCATTTAGAAAACTTGATCAACCTTTAAATGTTTAAATCAATATGGGAAAAGATTGTACTTTTTTTTTTGTTATTGTTGTCGCAAGTTCTAATTGTTGCATTCTCTTTTGTTTGAAGTAATGGCAACACCTGGATATGTTTGTTTGGACCCTGTCATCTGGTTGTTTTGTGGTTGGCCATAGTTGGTCAGGCTCCTAGTTAGAGTATCGTCAGGCCATGGACCTTTGTATCAACTTTTAATATGCTCAGTTGGATCCGTTTCTATGTAGGGACCATTTAGGATTTATTGACCAAAGTGGTCGTTTGTATATTGGTTGTGCTCGCCTAAAAGGTAGGAATGTAAATGGTGTGAACCCTATGTAACTATAACTTAATTAATTACCAGAGGGGTGTTGTAGTTGAGTAGACCTAGAGATGTAGCCCTCTAGGGGTGAACTCTGAGATCATTTTGGTATTATGTGATGCTTTAATTTTTATGTTTCATGTTTAGTGTTAGCTTGTATGGAGGGTATTTTGATAGAGTGTATGAGTGGGTTAGATGAGATTTATCATAATGCTTGTATGCAGTCGTCTCTTAAATGCAGTATTTAGGATCATAAAAGAATGAAGATATGATTAATGGAAAATATTCATTTATTGTTAAAGAAGATAAGTATGCTATAAATGATCCCTCTAGTTATGATGAAATTATAGTGCATTTTGGAACAAGGTGCATGGCATGTGTTAATGTAAAATTGAACGTAATGAATGGATAACAAATATTGGATGAACTCATCATATTACCTAAATTGTAATTCTAATGGATGAACTTCATTTAGTTACTTACATTTTAATCTTCATAAATGAACCTCATCATAATAGCTATATTTTAACTAAATTGGATGAACTCATTTAGTTATTTACATTTTATTCTTAATAAATGAACTTCATCATATTAGCTTCATTCTAACTATAATGGATGTACTCATCAAGCTATCTATATTTTAACCCTAATGGATGAACTTCATTATGCTATGTACATTTCAACCTTAATATGTGTACTTCATCTTAATAGCTACATTCTAACTATAATGGATGAACTCAATTGGTTATCTACATTTAACCCTTAATAAATGAACTCCATCTTATTAGCTATATTTTAACTATAATGGATGAACTCAATGGGTTATTTACATTTTAACCTTAATAAATGAACTTCATTATGTTAGCTATATTGTAACTAAAATGGATGGACTTGCCAAGTTAACCATATTTTAACCTTAATGGATGAATTTACATGTTATCTATGTTTTAACTTCTATGGGTAAATTTCCTCATGTTAGCCTCATCTTCAACCATAATAAATGAACACTTCCTAATTTCTATAATGTTAATTCACTGAACAAATTATATCCATGTTTCAAGAAATAACATGTAAATAAGATATCCTGCTTAATTGGATCAAATGTCACGAGTTGAGTTAGGTGTTAAGTTATGTAATCACGTTGGGAAACTCCTTAGGTTTGTTTAGTCTTCTGTTGTGTTATCTAAGCGTTAGATAACTCCAATGTATCTTAATGTTGTGTATTAAAGTTTAAGAAAAAAAAATATTTGCACTCCATTTGAGTGTTTTAGCTTTACCCTTTCGGGGTTTCTTGGCGGGGCATTACAACACATACTGCAGATACACCCTCTGGTTCAGCAACCAATCACTCTTATACTTAACCAAAATTGCCAACACTACAACAAAACAACTCATCAACCTTATAAGCAAAACAATAGGTCGGTAACACATCACAAACCTAAGATCTCATAGAGATTAAAAACAAATCAATTCAAGTATGACCGTTGGATTACATAGCAATCATTGCACATCATTCAAGGAAACCTCGACCTCTCTGTGATCACCACTTCATCAACCCCTATAACTCATCACATGGTTTTCTTTCCATGCAATGTACTCGCTCATTCCCAAGATAAAACCATTATCTCTACGTGCCAAAAACCATTTGAAAATCTTCACATACAACATGCATATGTGGCATAATCATTACCATTCATCATTTGATCATAAACCAATACAACCGATTTACCAAGGTCCATCGGTTAGGGTTTGGCACATCAATAGGTAGGGTTACCGGTTGATCTCACCGCTTCTTAAGTAATATCGGTTTCCTTCACTAGCTCACCTACCGGTTGCAAAACAACATCATAAAAACATCATTACCAGTTACAATTGACATCAATGATAAGACAATAGTTCATCAATGCAATCTTCATGCAAATGCTAGCACATTATGCTCTAATGAATATCTCAGCGTGTAGAGATTGATATTTTAAATATTAAAGTAAGGGATACCCCCTACGTGTAGCAAAGCCTAAAGTGCAAAGGAGAACAAGCCACTGTCTCATTTTCATTGACAACTAATTTGAGAGTCTTAATAATTGAAGATAACTACTTTATAAAGATAATCAAACAATTAGTTGGGAACACCAACACTACCCATGTTTACCCTTAGTGTGTGTTTTGTGACATACACACTAAAACACTTTACATACATTTCACCCTTCTATTAAATAGTGAATTTCATAGTTTAGTACATATACTTTCCTAGTTCTTCTACTCCATTAGTGACCCCCAAAAGCACCCAAAGCTCATAATTTTAATACATATATAGGTTATACTACTTTTTTTGGCCACCTACAATGCCTCAATCACTTTTCTTGATGATGATCAAATAGTACATTATTCATTGTTCCTTAGCTCCTTGTTCTTATTTTCTCTATGAACTCTTAAGGCTAAGAGTAAAAATAAAATATTTTATAGCTCGTACTCCCCAATCCCTATTTATATAAATCTAGCCACAACTCTTCCCCTTGATAATTTTTACCCCCTTTCTCTTCTTCTCATTTGATTCATTTATTTTTCAACCTTTTTTTCCTTTTAGATCTTCTCATTTTTCTCTTGTATCCTATTTTATCTTTTTTTTTTCTTTTCAAAAGACCACTCATGTTATTTTTTTCTCGAGTACCCTCTAGAGGGGGAATCATCCTAATTTTTCTATCCTATTAGGACATATCACCACCTTTTTGAACCCCAAAAGTATCTAATTGAATGAATAGGAAAAGAGAGAGATGTGGGAGAGAAATAGAAAGGGAGGACAGGGAGAGAATGGACAAAATGGGATGAAGACATCTAAGAGAGAGAGAGAGATAATATTCATAATATATAAAAGTCATCCACAAGTCAGTTTATCAATCACAATGTCTAGTCAACTAGGTCCTAAGATCCACATGTTACTCCAAGAGTGGGGACATGAACTACATGTCACCCAACCCACACTATACTTGGTCAAATTAACATTCACACACTTTGTCTAGATAGTGCATAACACAATACTCTAGTGCAATTATTTGGAACTGATGGTATGATGAAAGAATGAGGATCCGATCAACTACTTAGAGGGTGGAGGGTGAATCAATAGATAGAAAAACTGATAAACTTTCACCTTTCTCTAAATCAATCTCTCAAAGTAAACTTAGAACTATCAATGAAATATCACTGTCAAGGTAAAAATTGTCAAGCTAAACTGGTTGACTGTTACAAAAGATAACAGTAAACAACTTGAAACTCTTAACCATATAAATGCTTTTACTGAAATAAGTAAAACTTTATTTCATATTGCTGCCAATTATCATGACTTATAAAAGTGGAATAAGTAGTTAAGAAAATCAACCATAATAAAACATAACCACAAAAACATTCACCACTTGACACAATATTTTTGACGTGGAAACCCAAATGGGAAAAACCATGGTGAGATGGAACTCACAAGAATTTTGAACTCTTCTGAAGTGCACCCTGTCAGGAGCGAAGCCTGTTAAAGCTTTACAAAAAGTCGTGTTAAGAACTGATCCTGTTAGGAACCACCCGATTAAGGTATTGACTATAATGCCTTGTTAGAAGCAATACCCCATGAGGAGTAACCTTTGTAAAGGATTTAGAATCCAAGCTAATGGATCACATTGTTAGAGGATTTGAATAACGCCAAGTTTGTTAGAGATTACCTAGTTAGGGGATTTAACTGTTGTAATTGTTAGATAAAAATAGGAGTTTGATGATCTATTTGAATAACACTTAACTTGCTTGTTCAGCTCCTTTTCATGCTCCTATCTACCTTTACGCAAACTGCAAATACATCATCTAGTTTGGCAACCACACACTCAATTCAAATTTGCCAACACACTTAAACTAAAACAACTCATCGATCTTATAAATAGATCAACTAGGTCGGTAACTCAACAAAAACTTAATTCTCATAGAGATTACAAACAAGTTAGTTCAAGTATGATCATTGGATTACATAACAATCTCTACACATCATTCAAGAAAGCCTCGATCGCTCCTTGATCACCACTTCATTGAACTTAGTAACTCATCATGCGCTTTGCATTACATGCAATATACTTTCTCATTCCCAAGATAATAAAAAATGTTACCTCAACGTGCCAAAATCACTTTGAAACTCTCTTCATACAATATGCATACATGTCATAATTATTACCGCTCATCCTCAAATCATAAACCAATATAATCAATTTACCAAACTTAATCGGTTAGGGTTTATCAAAACAATGGGTAGGGTTTACCGGTTCACTCCACAAACTTACCTACCGGTTACAGTTTCTTTCACTTAGCTCTTTCTACCAGTTACAAAACATCATTACGACAATAACATTACCGGTTAATTGACATCAATGATGACATAACATATCATTAATGCAATCTTCATGCAAATTCCAACAATATCCCCCCTTTGGAATTGATGGCAATACAAATATCAATACCATTGATTGTTGTGATTGTGAATAGGAATCCTAGTTTGCATTTTACCATGTACTCTCCTTGTCTTCAGCTTGTCTTCAGTTTTTCTTCAGTTACTAGCTGTCTGTACATCTTGCCACTGGCAATCATACAATTCTTCTCACAATAATCACATAGTTCTTATCCCACTTTGACAATAATGCCAAAGTGAAAGTAAAAAATGTAATGTAAAACTTCACTATTCAGCATCAACAACCTGTAACTTGATGCTCCCCCTGTGGAATAATTCCACTTCTACACCAATCCTGTTGAAAAATTCTGCAAGTAGCTTCAGGACTAATGTAATCTACATCATTCTCAATTTACCTCATGATGGGGTACAACCCCTAGCTGACTTCTAAGATACTCAAAATTAGTCTTAGGCAGAGGTTTAGTAAAGATACCTACAAGCTACTCCATGGTGGAAAGATTCTCTAAGATCACATCTTTACTCTGCACTTTTTTCCTCAAGAAATGATACTTCAATTCAATGTGCTTGGTTCGTGCATCCAAGACAGGGTTATTTGAAATATTTATGGCGCTGGTATTGTCACATAAGATCTATACAAGTTCTATAAACTTCATCATGAAACCTTCCAAAATGTGCCTCATCTAGATAGCCTTGGTACAATTCACATAAGTTGCAACATACTCAGCTTCAGCAGTATACTGTGAAATACAACTCTATTTTTTGTTACTCCATGAAACAAGTCTTCCCTCCAAAAAAGAATGCTCCACTGGTTGTGCGTTTCTGGTCATCAACATTACCTGCCCAATCTGCATCAATGTACACCTTCAAGTAAAAATTTCCTTCATATGGATACCATAATCCATAGTCAATAGTACCTTTCAAATATCTAAAAAATCCTCTTGGTTTCTATAAAATGTGTTTCCTTTTGATTCTTTTGAAATCTAGCAACTAGACCAACTGCATGAGCTATATCTGATCTTCTCTGAACAACATAGTGCAATTTTCCAATCATTGACATGTACTCTTTCTCATCAACACATGTATCCTCATCTTCCTTAGACAACTTACAACCTGTAACCATTGGTGTCCCAATTGGTTTACAGTCACTCATACCAAATGTCTTTAATACCTCTTTCACATATTTTGACTATGTGATGAAAATAACACTCTTCATTTGTTGTATTTGCAAACCTATGAAATTTTTTATCTCTCCCACTAGAGACATTTCAAACTCACTTTTCATTTCATTTCCAAAGTCATTTCTCATGTCATCATTCCCTCCAAATATGATATCATCTACAAACACTTCACTAACCAGTATCTTATCTCCTTCAGATTTGAGAAATGTGTTGCTATCTTCACTGGTTCTCTAAAATACTATCTTCATCAGGTGTGAATGAAGCCTTTCATACCATGCTCTCAGTGCTTGGTGCAACTTACATACCATGTCCTTCTTGACAGTTAAAGCATAACCATCTGACTGCTCAATGTATACTTCCTCTTCCAGTATTCCATTAAAAAATGCAGATTTCACATCCATCTGATATACTTTGAATCCTTTATGAGTTGAAAAATCTAGTAAAGTTCTGACACCTTCCAATCTAGCCACTGGTACAAAAGTCTCACCATAATCTTCTCCCTCTTCTTGTGCATAACCTTTGCAAACCAATCTAGCTTTGTTGTGAACTAAAACACCATCTTCATTCAACTTGTTCCTGAAAACCCACTTAGTACCTATTACATTTTTATTAACCGGTTGGGGTACTAGAGTCTATGTGTTGTTATTCTCAATTTGTTCAAGCTCCTCTTCCATAGCTTTAACCCAATGATCATCTCCAAATTCTTCTTTAGCAGTTCTAGGCTCAATAGTGGAGATCATGCAGGAATTTTCTCTGATTCTTCTTCTAGTTAGAACTCCAACATCCTTATCTCCAATAATATTCTCAAGATTATGATTGATTCTCACATATCTCGGAATAACATGATCATTATCTTCAAGTTCATATTCTACATTATCATCATCTTCTTTTGAATCTACCTATTCTGGTTGAATTGGTACAACATTAATTGCTTTATCGGTTTCAGGTTTCATAGGTTTCGGTTCCAAAAAAAAAATGCAAGGGTCTTCATCCTTTTTATCTACATTGGTTTCCTCTGAGACTTTAGGATACTCATCCACTCGAACATCAACACTCTCTATGATTCTCTGTGTCTAGTTGTTAAAACACTTGTAGGCCTTACTCTTGGTGGAATAACCAAGAAATATACCTTCATCACTTTTAGCCTCAAACTTGCTAATATAGTCACCTCTCTTAATAAAACATTTGCTACTAAATATCTTTAAATAACCAACATTAGGTGATCTACCATACCAGTATTCATAAGGAGTCTTGTCCTTACCTCTTTTTACCAAAATCCTGTTCATTGTGTAGACATTTGTGCTGACAGCTTCTCTCAAGAAAGTTTTCGCTACACCTCCTTGTATCAAAATTGTCCTAGCAGCTTCAACAACTGACCGGTTGTTTCTCTCTGCAATACCATTCTACTATGGTGTCCTTGGTGCATAAAGCTATCATTTAATACCATTCTCTTCACAATATCTAGTGAATTCCTCAGAAGTGAATTCTCCGCCTTGATCTGTCCTCAAATATTTTATCTTCTTTCCACTCTCCTTTTCAGCTAAGGCCCAAAATGCCTTGAACTTGCTAAATGACTCTTTTTTATCCTTCAATAATGTGACCCACATCATCCTTGAGCAATCATCAATGAAGATCATGAAATATCTATCACCTTGAATACTTTTAGTCCTTATTGGTCCACATAGGTTTGTATGAACCAAATCTAACAGATGCTCCTACTGAAAAAGACTTGTTCTTGAAAGTTGAGGATGTCATCTTTCCCAACTGACATTCCTTACATAGAGCATTAACCGGTTTGTCCAACTAAGGCAAACCTCTCACTATCTTTGACTTACTCACAATGTTATCAAAATTCAAATGACAAAATCTTTTGTGCCAAAGCCAACTTTCATCTATTTTAGCAATTAAACAGTTGTTGACTTTAGGATTTAGGTGAAATAGGTTACCTTTAGTCTGCTTGTCGGTTGCAATCAGTTCACCTTTTCTCTCATAGATTTTGCACATATTATTCTTAAACTCCAATGGATATCCTCTGTCATTAAGTTGAGCAACACTCAAAAGATTGTGCTTTAGACCTTCAACCCAGTAGAAATCATCTGCACAACTCTTTCCATTAAGAGAAATAGTTCCCTACCTTTAACCATGAAGGGTGAGTCATTACAAAATCTTACAAGTCTGCCATCAAATCCCTTCAAAGAAAGAAATTTTCTCTGGTCATTGGTCATGTGATTTAAACAACCACTATTAATGATCCAATCATCAAAAATATCCATGCGTGACATTAAAGCCTTCTTATTAGATGATTATTTTATGGCTATAAACACAATGTATTCATTAGCATCACCATCAGATTCCTCATCAGTGATACCACCATCAACTGCAATAAGACAATCTCTTTTTCATTTTCCCTTGTGCTTCTTGAATTTCTCTCATTTGTGCTCATTATCACCATTAGGATAGTTAGCAGCTATGTGTCCAATCTTGTTGCATGCAAAACATTTCAAAGGTAATTTACCTCTATATTTACCTATTCCTCTGGGCAATCACTTGGCCAACAATGCTTCAAGATCAACTAAACTGTCTTCATCATCAGCTTCTCTATTGGATCTAGATTCATAATTGTGACTGACATCTCTACTTTTTCTCATAGATGGGTTTGAAACAAAAGCTCTAAATGTTGATTCAGATTTATGAACACTACCATCATAACCATTTAATTCAAAAATAGTGAGCCTACCAAAGATGGAGTCAAGGGTTGCCTTGGTTTTCTCAATAGATTTCAAACCCTAAATGGCTGCAACTCAGATAGCGTAGATTGGTAGCAGGGTTCTCAACACCTTACTAACTACTGTGGCATCATCCATTTTACCACCAACACTCTTGATCTCACCAACTATCTCTTTTATCCTTTGACCATAGGGTTGGATATTCTCACCTTCAGCCATCTGCATGTCATCCAACTTTCCTCTTACACTCTCTTCCTTGGCAATCTTCACATGTTCATCACCACTATAAATCTCTTCAAGTTTCTTTCATACCTCATATGCAGTCTCTAGACCATGGACATCTACTACTCTGCATCAGACAAAGAACTGATAATAGCCTCTAGTGCTTGATTGTTTTCTTGTTTCTCTTTCTTCTGATCATCAATCATAATCCTAGTAGGTGCAACATATTGAGTATCAACAAGTTCCCAGTATTGATTTCCAAGACTCTTGATATAAATTTTCATTCTATCACTCCATATCCTATAGTTCTCTTTATTAAACTTCAGACCTTCCTTCTTCATCATATTCTACAAGATCTTTACCTCAAGCTATTAGGCTTAGATTTTAGAGGACTTGAGATTCTTTGATACCAATTGATGGTATGATGAAAGAACAAGGATCTGGTCAACTACTGAGAGGGGGGTGAATCAGTAAAAAGAAAAACTAATAAACTTTCACTTTTCTCTAAATCAATCTCTCAAAGTAAACTTAGAACTATCAATGCAATATCACTATCAAGATAAAGACTGTCAAGCTAAACTGGTTGACTGTTACAACAGATAACAGTAAACAACTTGAAACTCATAACCATCCAAATGCTTTTATTGAAATAAGTAAAACTTCATTTCATATTCTTGCCAGTTATCATGACTTATCAAAGTGGAATAAGTAGTTAAGAAAATCAACCATAATAAAACATAACCACAAAAACGTTCACCACTTGACACAATATTTTTTATGTGGAAACCCAAATGGAAAAAACCACGGTGAGATGGAACTCACAAGAATTATGAACTCTTCTAAAGTTTGCCCTATTAGGAGCCAAGCCTGTTAAAGCTTTACAAAAAGTCCTTTAAGAACTGATCCTGTTAGGAACCACCCAGTTAAGGGATTGACTATAATGCCATGTTAGAAGCAATACCCTATGAGGAGTAACATTTGTAACAAATTTTATAATCCAAGATAATGGATCACATTGTTAGAGGATTTGACTAACACCAAGCTTGTTAGAGCTTACCCAGTTAGGGGATTTAACTGTTGTAATTGCTAGAAAACAACATGAGTTTGCTGATCTGTTTGAATAGAACTTCACTTGCTTGTTCAGATCCTTTTCATGCTCCTATCTGACTTTACTCAAACTACAAATACATCATCTGGTTCGGCAACCACACGCTCAATTCAACTTTGCCAACACAATTAAACTAAAAGAACTCATTGACCTTATAAACAAATCAACTAGGTTGGAAACACAACAAAAACCTAATTCTCATAGAGATTACAAACAAGTCAATTCAAGTATGATCGTTGGATTACATAAAAATCTCTACACATCATTCAAGAAAGCCTCAACCACTCCTTGATCACCGCTTCATCAAACTTAGTAACTCATCACGTGCTTTGCATTACATGCAATATATTTGCTCATTCCCAAGACAAAAGAATTGTTACCTCATTGTGCCAAAATCACTTTGAAACTCTTCATACAATATGCATACGTGTCATAATCATTACCACTCATCATCAGATTACAAACCAATATAACCAATTCACCAAACTTAATCAGTTAGGGTTTATCAAAACAACAGGCAAGGTTTACCGGTTCAATTCTCCAATGCTTAGCAATACTAGTTCACTCCACAAACTTACCTATCAGTTACAGTTTCTTTCACTTAGCTCTTTCTTCTGTTTACAAAACATCATAACAACAATAACATTACTGGTTAAATGACATAAATGATATCATAACATATCATTAATGCAATCTTCATGCAAATGCCAATAGGAACACCCCAGAACAAACTACGAACTAGTCATAGTGAGCATAATGTCAACCTTAACTTTCCTTTTTCATCACCCCCTATTAAATTTGAATAAATTTGTCTTTATGTTTAGCCTTACTTATTTTTCAAACTAAAATCCTCAAAACAACATAGTGGTAGAACATGGTACAAAATATTGCATCAATGTACTAATAGGTTGTGAGCAATAGACCTTTGAAAAATAACATAAATAATTTTTAATATATAAATGTTTAATATCCCATAGGTCAATTTTGTTATTTACATATAATTACATATAGAAATGTATAATATCGCATATAATATCCCATACCTTGGCAGTGTTTACTTATAATTTCATATAAAAATGTTTAATATCCCATAGGTCAATTTTAATTTTTGCATATAATTATAATATCTCATTTAATTATAATTACCTATATAATATCCCATTTAATTATGTAATTGAAATATCAGATTTACATATAATTATAATATCCCATAGGTCAATTTCAATTTCAAATTACTCTGCAAAGCAAAAGACTTCGAAAAACTTCATTCCCTCAAGGCAAAGAAAAATACTTTGAAAAACTTCATTCTCACAAGGCAAAGTAGGAGAGGAGATTCGTAGATGGTGGTGAATGAAGAGTTCATTTGTGTGCAGGAGAGGAGATTCACAAGAAGAGGAAATTAGTTTATAGGTGAGCAATTGTTGGAAACCAATAACACTGAGAGGGGGGGGGGGGGGGGTGAATCAGTGAATAGTAGATTTTAGCTTTAACAAAACATTCATACACCAACCGATATACCGGTATAAATAGAATTGAAAGAAGTAATGCAACCAATAAGACAAACACATAGATGAGAACCATGACACACAAATTTATATGTGGAAAACCTCAAAGAGGAAAAAACATAGTGGGATTTGTGACCCATAATATCAATTCACTGGCCATATGAAGAGATATTACAATATATGATGGGCTTGCACTTGCAAGAAGGCTTACAGCCTATATCATACTGCTCATCACAATAGGAGCCTCACTAACTACATAACAATCCAAACAATAATCCAGAGAAGTATGAACTGCTTAGTATAGCATCTCCTATGCCAAAATACAGTTTCGGTTTAAGCTCTATCTGTTCCAGTCAAAACTCTAAACCTAAGTACCAGAATCACCCTTACAATGAATTCCTCACATACATAGTCTCTCAGATATATATTGCATTACATTACATCCATATATCCATTCCATATGTATATCCCTATTCTTTTATTACAAAATGATCTAATCAGTCTTCCCTATATACCCTATACAAACTTATGCCTTATGTCAACTTACAAGGATATACATAATATCACATTACATGTCGATCATATAACACAAATGAATAAGAATTAAAACAAGTTGCCAATGCCAAATCCAAGATGTGTCAACCTCTAATACCGATGATCTTTACCATACCATGTCGACCTGCATTGTCAGTGACCAAAGGAATCTTCTATCCTGTTGGTGCTGGTGTAGAGCTTTGGAAGTGCCTGTCGGTACACCATATGAAGCCGGAACCCAAAATCATGTTGCCATGAATGACAACATAATGGAACCTAACCAATAGAGTGTCAATTGCCAACAATCTCCCCCTTTGGCATTTATGGCAACACTCATGTGAAAAATGGTCATGGTTTCAACTGTCGGTTTCATCCTTCCTTGCTCCCCCTGAGCTGAATATGCAAAATGCTCCAATACTAAAAAATTCCAAAAAATCTATAACTCCCCCTAATGTATGCAACCATTCATTCTTTTTCACATGCATACTACTCCCCCTTTGACATCAATGCCCAAAAATTTAAAGAAGAGTGTTAAAGAATAATAATTGTACACTAAATACCTCTAAAGAAAATGTCTTACCGGAGCTTGACCAATTTCAAAAATTTTGGGTAAGCTTTCTCTAATAACTCCAAATAAGTATCCCAACTAGTTTTAAATATGCTGGAGATAGATACAAGTCCACTCAATAAATATGCAAGTGATTCTTTCTCATTAAGTTCTGTCGGTGTGGGCTTACCAAGCATATCTATGCATTCCCTCTTATGTACACCAAGTAAATCCAATCTTGGACTCACCAAACCTCTAAGACTTCTGGCTCTCCGAATGATCTTATCTCTTTCCTTTTCAAGAGCATAAATTTGATTCTCCAAGGTTAAAATTTGTCCATCAATAGATGTGGTTAGTGAAGTTAGTCCATCAAAAGAGTTAGCAATATTAGAAATCTTGTCCTATATCTCTTCTATATTTTCATCTACTTTTGCTGTAAGAATCTCTGTATTGCAACATACCCTATATATATTAGTACCTTGTTTCAAAGAATTTTCTATTAGAATTAACTTCTCCTCAATCTTTTTCTTCTCTCTATGAATGAACTAATCAAAAGCGGATCTCTTAGCCAAAGTGAATTTTTCAAGTGCTAGTCAGTTAGAGATCTACTGTAATGATTGAAAATATTTAGAGATGTGTTTTGTTATTATCTTAAGCTTTCCAGAAGGGCTCTCTTCATTCTCAATCTTACATTCTAGGACCAATATATGCAAAATAGTTATGGATTGATCTATAATCCCTTTGTCTATGGTTCCCTCCTTCATCAGTTTTTGAGCAACCATCATCATCAGTTCTATGGGACTCATCTCTGTGATGTTTTTCTTTTCCACTAGAGAAGTGTCAATTGTCAATAATGATGTGCTAGCAACTGGTTCCCTACCGGATTCCCATATTTTCTCTGGTGATTTAACTTTTATTGCCTCCTCACTTGCAACAGTGGCTTCGCCACTTGGTGCAGTCTGTGCAACTGCCGATTCCTCTATAGGAACAATATCCTCAACCTATACATTAGTATCTGGAGGAAAACTGTCCTCAATGTTAGTATCCTATACAATGTTCTCAGCGTTAACCGGTGCCTCTATATGAGTCTATACATTTGTGTTAACTAGTGGCTCAATTTCCACTATCTTGATATTTTTCAAAACTGAGGGTGGAGTACTCATAATTCCTTTATCTTTCCCTTCAAATGACGTATCTATAGTATTAGTCTTTGTCTCTAGTGAAGTGAAGAATCCTCTATGCTCTCCCAAAAAGTTTATCCAACCCTTTTGTGTTTCCTTTATTATCTCATTCCTCCTTCCCAACATCAGGCTAGTTATTCTATGTTTGGCTATTAAAATCCTTCCTATCTGCAGCCTCAATTGTCTTCTCCATCTCATCAGGAGTTATAGCAACACATATAGCTAAAAGTTATTGCATATTAATGTGTTTGTCTTCTTGTATTGTAGATAGCCTTCTAGCATCTAACATGTTGTATAGCTCAGCAGGTATTTGATTTTCTATTTCAATTAATGTTTTCTTATAGATATCTAAATATAGAAGAATTTCTTCCTCTACCTCTCTCTGTTCATCATCTTCAAATGTATCATAATAAGACTTAACATTTTTCAGCATCCCATCCTTAGCTATTTCATCTACAATTTTAGCACAAGTCTTAGGCGGAATAATTGTTACATTACCAGTTTCTAGTGCCAAATCAATGTCACTCTTCTTCCTCCTTTTGGTAGTGCGGATGCAGCTGATGGTGTAGCCTTGGGTGCCTGCTTCTATGTCAGTAATTTGATGGTAACCTTCCTAAATAGTTGTTTCTTTGCTTCCACTTTAGGTTCTTCCAGTTTCTTCCTTACAACCCTTTTGAATGCTAATGGTGTGTCATCTTCAGGCTCAGAATCTGCAGTCACAGGTTCAATGTGAACTACCAGATCCTTCCTATTTCTCCCTTTCTTTGGGACAACATCAATGAGTGCCTTAATGTCCTTTGAAACCTCTTGTACAAACTTGCCTACCTTTCCTTCTTGTTTTTCCCTCTTCTTTTTGTTAAACTCAGTTTAAACCTCAAGAGTCTTTTGTTGTGTTGTTCCACAAGGTTTTTCTACTTCATCTATATCTGCATCAAGTAGAATTTTTGCATATGCATCAAGAATTAATGCATCCACCTCATAGCCCATTTCAGCTATCCAATTCTTCCGGGGCTTGACTACCTCCATGAGGGTCTCATCTTTCTTGACCATGAAACATATGTCAGTAGAATGTATCTCTACTATATGCTCAGGTACTCTTATTCTAGACCTCATAGATTTCTGAAAAGCTGTGAAGTAACCCCATACCTTATCATCTCTAAGACTTCCCAATGCAACAATTGACTACTTTAGTTATTTTCCTACCGAGATGTCAAAATCCCATTGCTTCCTTCTAGAACCAAGAGTAAAATTCAAAAACTATAACATTAAGCAGACCAATAGACTTCCATACCAGAAGGTGCCCTTCTTCTCACCTTTAATATTCCCTAAATTGATCAATAACTCCTCAAGCATCCAGTCACAAAGATCTAACTTGATATTTTCTCTCATCATTCTATAAGTGGCCAAAATACATGAATTGGAAACTGAATTCAGTTGGTTAGACTGAGTTACCTTCTAGCCTATGATCATGCTTCCAAACTTGATGTCAGTGTCTGTGATGGTGCTCACCTTCATCAATCTCTTGTCTGATGTGGCACTGGTGATCTTCCTTATGAATTCATTTGATACTTTCTTATCTAGATGTTTCCTTGTTGATGGAAAACCAGTAATTGCTCGAATGGCTTCCTTAGTGACTTTGTAGGGTCGGTCTAGCCATAAGAATTCCCCATGTACTTTGCTCAGTATATATCTAACTACCTCATCCTCAAACTCTGGAATATCCAAAATATTAGTGAAACCTAGATTTTTGATGTGTTGATATGCTGGTTTGATTTTACCAGATTCTCCCATGAGTTCATTCATATACATCCCCTTGATCTTTGAAGTGCCTAAGTCCTCTATATGACAATGAATATAGGCCCTAACATCTTCCACTTATACCACTCCCTCCGGGATGCGAGAAAACGCTCCAGCCGAATCTTCCTTAGTAGCTGCATGTGGATGTCGTTTGAAAATTGGCCTAGGGCGGTCCTTAACTTCTACTATAGTTGGATTTGCAATGAAAATAGGAGCAGAAGATGATCTCGATTTCATGATTCAAGAAAAATACCTATAGAACGTTGTTGGTGAAAACCTCTAACAAATCCTTCTAGATGTCGGTGTGATCCCTCAAGAAGAAATTTGATCACCTCTAAATAGCTTTTGAAATCACTCTGAATGCTAGGTGAATAACATGATGAATACTAAGAGCGGGGGGTGAATTAGTATGCCAAAAATCAATGTACTTAAACACTTTACTAGACTACCAGTAAACTGATAAAATAGTTTACCAGACAAACCGGTTAGCACACATGCAAACCAAATAGAAAATAATGCATTCACCCACAGAAGCACAAACACCATAACACAAGATATTTTGATGTGGAAACCCAAATGGGAAAAACCACGGTGAGATGGAACTCACAAGTAACTATCTGTAGAATAGGAACCAGACCGGTTAAGGTCATACAATGTTCTTTACTAGAACAGATCCTGTTAGGAATCTCAATCTCTGTTAGGAGATAAGTCTGATTAAAGACTACCTTGCTAGATGATTTTAGATCCACAGATGTGAACCACCTTGTTAGAGGATTTACAAAGGCTTTTGGGCCTACCCGGTTAAGGGCTTTAGACTTGTCAAAGATGTGAGTAATCAACAAGTGAGTGATCTAGCAAATAGTACAGTTTGCTTGGTTAGATCCTTGATAGCTCGTTCCTAATGCATTCTAGCATTACTTCAGTCTTCAACACATTCACACTCTCTCTAACTCATCAACCACCTTAAACCCTAGCAATAACTTAAAACCCTAGACATGATGTCCTTATAAAGGAATCTGATTTCATGTCGGTCCAATAGGATTACAATACAATTTCCTAGGTTCAATGCATCTAGACATATTCTGTAACATGACACAAAAAGCACCGTTGAAGTGTCAGCACCATCAAACAATCGATGGATGGTTACTCATCACAAAATGTCGGTTGGTAACTCATCATAGAGTATTATCGGTTCATACAAAATACCGGTTGCTGGTTTGACAAAAATGAAGACTGGGAAATATGTGCTCTTCCACTTTGATCCTTCATACCACTTGAGATCCTCGAACTGCTTGGGATCAATATACTGCTTCAGATCGGTAAACACTTTCTGCAAAACACCAATAGTCTAAGGACTATAATGCATCATACCGGTTGGGAACAATTGCCGGTTGAGCATAACTCATACATATAAAAGTGATCTCAATGCAAGTTTATGTCCATCAATGATAATAACAACATAATCATCAAAAATGCCAACAATCTCCCCCTTTGGCATTGATGGCAACACTTAGGAAATTTTGACATCTAAGTGTTTTACAACAAAAATATGCCATAATCAGAATTACTCCCTCTAAGCATATACACTATCCCTTTTGCAGAAAATATAATGTATACTACTTCTTAACAGAAATAGCATGAAGGTATACATCAATATATTCAAAATTTATACTTCTTCCCCTTTGCCAACAATGACAACAAAATATTACAGACCAACCCCTATTTCATTAGTATTAAAAGAATAAGAGTTTATGACAATAAAGAATAAAACTTGTCAAAAACTGATTTAAAGTCCTGTGAAAATTGTTTCATAGATAAGGACCAGGACTCAAGTAGGGAGGTAGCCACTTCTTTCTCTATCTGCATCTGGGAGACATGTTCTTCCATGGCATCTATTGTGCTCATCTCTTGAGTCGCCATTAAGGCATCTAGATTGAGATAACATTTCTGAAGTATTTGTAGGCGTGGGAGTAGAACCAGTTGTAGTTCCTACAAATCTTGAGTCTGATTGCTGATTTCCAACTCTATTTTGGCAGACTAGATATGAAAATGGTGAATGGTTTGCCCATAAGCTGTAAAAGAGTCATATGGCGGCTTGAAGGTGCTCATGTATAACTGCAAGTCAGTTTGTAGTTGTTGCTTCTGTACAAGCACATCATCATAGAAGAGATGGGGTTGGCAAATCTTACTCAATAGTAGATTCCCCTCATTCAGAGCATCCCTTATGTCTTTTTGAGCTTTTGGTAGATTGGACCAAAGCTCATTTAGCTTCTTCACCAGGGCAATGTTGAGAACCTTTTGATGCTCTTTCTTGGCATTTGCCTCTGCTACCTCTTCTAGGCTCTGCACCTGATCATCCACTACGGTGCATAGGAGCTTCAATTATGTGAGTGATGAATTAGTATTGGGGAGGTTTGTGCAGGTAACAAACTGGTAAGAGTGTCCACCGTAGCTTCGATCACATCTTTCTCCTTCTTCCTCCTTATCACTTCAAGGAATTCTTGAGGAACCTTAATGCTCTGTAGCAGCTCCATTTCATTTGCAAACTGGATGTCAATAGGACTGGTGAGGTCAGCCAGTTTGGCTTGACTACCAGTTGCCTTTGGAGTCTCCATCTGAGTGCTTTTTGCCGCTTCTTTCTCTGTAGCTTTTAACTTTTCCTCTTCTATCTTTTTATTTTCCTCTTATTCTAATTTCCTTTTCTCTTCTTTCCTCTTCTTCTCTTCTTCTTTATCCTTTTTCGTCTACTCTTCTTCCGGTTGCTTCTTCTCCTCTTCCTTTTTCTTTTCTTCATTTTCTGCTTCTTTTCTTCTTCATTCTTCTTCTTCTCCTCTTCCTTCTTCCTCTTCTCCTCTTCATCCTGTAGGTCCTGGAGAAAACTGAGAGGGGGGGGGGGTGAATCAGTTTTCTAATAAATTCAAACCAAAAACTTATTAACCAACTTAATGCTTAATACCGATAAGATAGTTAATTATGCCGGTAGACAGTGTTAACAGAAAATTGTTGTACCGGTAAGAATTAATGAATTAAACATAAGCACAAAGTCATCTACAATACATTACACCAATATTTGTACGTGGAAACCCTGTAAGGGGAAAAACCACGATGGGAAACCTTACCCACAATTAGATGATACTACTGCAGATAGTAAGTGTACAAAGATGGGTCTGCACATGCAGAAAGGCCAACAGCCTAGAGCTCACTGCTCAATCACAAATGGGAGTCACATTGACTACAGTTGGATGGTTAAATCCAATGAGAATGTACTACACAAAATAGCATCTTCATATGCTGGATTCAGTACCGGCGTAATGCTGATATGCTTCTACAAAAACCTAATTTCACCTTCAAATGATGTCTTCGTGTATATCCCTGCTTGATCTCATATATACCCTTCCTTAAAACTTTTTCACATTCCACACTTGATCTTACAAATAAGATCTTACATTTATACCATACCCTAAGACCAATTTTAGTAGGTCGGCTCTACAAGATATTACAATAGAAACATTTTACAAACAATACAATATCCGATGCAATAATCGATTGAACATGTCGACTTGATGCATTTACAACAATAATAAATCATCTCCATAGCGTGCCATGCTGATCTGGAAAAGATAAACCTGCTGGTGAAACCCTAGATAACCTGGACCTATTTGCCGGTAAAAAAAAATATGCAAATAAGAGTATACCAATGATTATTACTTCAAAATAAAGTGTCCACATGATGTCTTCGACATTACCAAGTGTCTTCCATGTCATTGCAGGTACCGGTGAACATTATATCCTGCCGGTGAATATTATATGGTGCCGATGAACCATATACTGGTAACTGTTGCACAGTTTACTGTTTGCCAGTGAATGTTGCTGGATCTCCAAAGTAGGTGTATTTAGTAGGTGTTGACATCAATGACAAAACCATACCAAAATACCAACAATCTCCCCCTTTGGCATTGATGGCAACACAAGATGGAAAAACCATCAAAGTGCCAAAATAGAAATGCCAAGTACAAAATCCAACAATCTCGATTTCTCCCCTTGGGAGTATTATACCAATCTCTCCTCAAAAAGATAATGCATTTTTCATACATCTCTCCCTAATGTTTTTCCATATATCTCTCCCCCTTTGACATCAAATGCCAAAGTCATAAAAAGTCAAGTTCATACAAAATACCAACCAATTCAATATACCAACTACTCCCCCTGAGAAGTAGCTTCCTCATCAAATACTAGAATAAAAGATTTGTCCATTTAATTCTACCAGTTGATGACAATCATCAACTATCTAAGTCTCTACCAGTGGAGGTAAGACTCTGAGCTAATCTATGAGATACTCAAAAGTTTCCTTAGGCAAAGGTTTTGTGAAAATATCTGCAAGCTGTTCTTTATTATTCACATAAACCTGTTTTATTTCCTTTTCTTCAACTTTTTCCCTTAGAAAATTTAGTTTGATAGAAACATGTTTTGTTTTAGAATGTAATACTAGATTCTTAGATATATCAATTGCTGCAGTGTTATCACAATATATAGTAATAGGTTCCTTGCATTTTACCTTTATGTCTTTCAACATTTGCTTAAGTCAAAGTACCTGTGTACAGTTTGTTGTTGTTGCAACATATTCTGATTCTGCTGTTGATAAAGATGTGCAACTCTGTTTCTTACTTAACCAAGAAACTAATCTCTTTCCAAGAAAGAATACTCCTCTAGTGGTGCTTTTTCTATCATCCACATCTCCTGCCCAATTTGCATCTATGTATGCATATAGATCAAAATTTTCATCTTTAGGATACCATAATCCAAGATTTGCTATGCCTTGTAAGTACCAAAAAATCCTTTTTACTGTTGATTCATGATTTTCCCTAGGATTACTCTGAAATCTAGAAACTATACATACTGCATTCATAATATCAGGTCTGGTTTGTGTCAAATACATTAAACCTCCTATCATAGATTTGTATCTAGTTGGATTGACAGGTGTAGATTCATCCCTTTGAGATAATTTGTCATTTGTAGTCATAGGTGTGCTTACCGGTTTAGAGTTTTCCATCCCAAATTTCTTAAGTAGTTCTTTCAAGAACTTAGATTGACTCAAAAATATGCCTTTATCAGTCTGTAAAATCTGCAATCCTAAAAAGAATTTTATTTCTCCTATAATAGACATTTCAAATTCATGCTGCATTTCAAGAGAAAATTCTTTGCATAATCCATCTTCTCCTCCAAAGATTATATCATCAACAAATACTTCAATAATCAAGATATCATCATTAGTTAATTTGTAATATAAATTGCTATCTGCATTTCCTTTAGTAAAACCAATCTTTAAAAGATACTTATCCAATCTTGCATAACAAGCTCTTGGAGCTTGTTTTAATCCATACAAAGCTTTTCTTAATCTGCAAACCATATCATTGTCATCTGTCAAGGAAAATCCATCAGATTGTTCAATATAGACTTCCTCTTCAAGATCTCCATTCAAAAATGCACATTTGATATCCATTTGATAAACTTTGTAATCCTTGTGAGTTGCAAAGGCCAAGAATAATCTAATTGCCTCAATTCTGGCTACCAGTGCAAAGGTTTCATTGTAATCAACTCCTTCTTTCTGAGAATATCCCTTACACACTAGTCTTGCTTTATTTCTGACAACCTTACCATCTTCTTTGAGTTTGTTTCTAAATACCCATTTGGTTCCAATTACATTTTTATTTTTAGGCCGAGGAACTAATGTCCAAGTATTATTTTTCTCAATTTGTCCTAATGTTTCTTCCATAGCTTTAATCCAAAATTTATCTTCACATGCCTCATTGACATATAATGGTTCAATTTGAGAAATAAGTCATACCTCTTCATTTGCCAATCTTCCTCTTGTCATGACTCCTTTAAATTTGCTTCCAATTATTTGATCTTCAGAATGATTCAGTCTTACATACCGGGGTGTCTTAGTCTGTTGTTGTTCTTCAATTACTGTGGAATCCTCTGATGATACCGGAGTAACTGGATCATCATTCTATACCAGTGGATTTACTATTGGTTCATTTGTCATAATTTTTGTTACTGGTTCAGAGTCTATATACCTTGAAGTTCCTCTGAATTGTTCATCAATCTTTACATTTGTACTCTCAACAATTTTCTGTAATCTTTTATTAAAACATCTATATGCTTTACTCTTAGATGAATAGCCAAGGAATATTCCTTCATCACTTGTAGGATCAAACTTGCCAATATACTCATCTCTTCTAATATAACATTTACTTCCAAAAATTCTGAAATACTTAAGAGTAGGAGTATTACCAAACCATAGTTCATGAGGGGTCTTACTAGTTTCACCTTTGATGTGAACTTTGTTGAATGTATAGACAGCAGTGCTTACTGCCTCTCTCTAGTACACACGTGGTAGATTTGCTTCTGATAACATACTTCTTGCTGCATCCAAAATAGTTCTATTTTTCCTTTCAACAACTCCATTCTATTGTGGTGTCTAAGGTGCTGATAACTGTCTTTTGATTCCATTTACTTCACAGAATGTATTAAAATCTCTAGATGTGAATTCTCCTCCTTGATCTGATCTTAAACATTTAATTTTCTTACCGGTTTCATTTTCAACCATTGCTTTGAATAGCTTGAACTTCCCAAATGCTTCCGATTTTTCTTTGAGAAAAGTAACCCAACACATTCTAGAATAATCATCAATAATTAGCATGAAATATATATCACCTTGTAAGCTTTTAGTTCTAGTTGGACCACATAAATTAGTGTGAATTAAATCAAGAGCATTATTGGATTTTTCTGGAATACTTTTGAAACTAGCTCTAACTTGTTTCCCAAATTAACATTCCTTGCAAATTGTATTCTGAGGTTTCACAATTTTAGGTAGATCTCTAACTGCCTTAGAAGTACTGATTTTTACCATGCAATCAAAATTTACATGACATAGTCTTTTATGCCATAGCCAACTTTCATCTATATGTGCAATTAAGCACGCCTTTTCACTGTTATTCAAATGAAAGATATTACCTCTAGTCTAATTACCGGTTGCAATTTCCAAACCAGTTCTATTCATGATTTTGCATTTTCCATTTTTAAATTGTAACTGAAAACCTTTCTCAACTAATTGACCAACACTTAAAAGATTATGTTTTAATCCTTCAACATTGTAGACATTGTCAGTGTTATGTTTACCATCAAGAGATATTGAACCCTTACCTTTGATTGAATAGGCTTTGTCATCTCCGAATCTCACTAAACCTCCATTGTATTCTTGAAAGTTCAAGAATTTACCTTTGTCTCCAGTCATGTGATGTGAGCATCCTAAGTCAACAATCCATTCATCCTTTGACTCAACTTTAGCTGCTAGGGCTTGTTCTACCAGTTGAGCAATAGGTACCGGTTGATCTTTTGTTATAGCAACAAAGACCCATCCATTGTCTGTTGGATCTTCATCAGAATCATCAGTCACACCTTCATCAGTAATATAACAAGATTTATCTTTGTTTTTCTTAAATCTATATCTCTGATATTCAGGATTAGGTTTGTATGTCCTTCTAGCTTCTTCTCTTAGTCTAGCATGTCTATCGAGGCATCTTGAAGCCATATGACCAATCTTATTTCAGTTGAAACATTTAAAGGGTGCTTTACCTTCATACTTACTTCCAATTGGACCTTTTGGCATTTTTCTTGCAAATAGTGCTTCAAGTTCTTGAAGCTCTTCATTCTCCTTCCTGGTTTCTTCAAGTTCTCTTGCATAAAAGGCTATCCAGTCTGATTTGTCAAAGGATGGAGCAGATGATGTTGATGCTTTGAAGGCCAAATCAGTTTTTATAGTAGTAACAGGACCAAATTCCTCAATTTCAAAAGCTGAAAGTTTTCCAATCAATGTATCCCTAGTTATTGATGTATTAGGCATTGTTCTCAACTCATTTATAGTAGTAACCTTCATTTTATATGCCGGTGGAAAACCTCTTAAGATTTTTGAAACAATCTCATCTTCACTCAAGGTTCCTCCACAACATTTGATACCCAAAACAATTCATTTACTCTTTCCATAAAAGCATAAATCCTTTCATCTTCTTCCATTTTCAGATGTTCATACCTGACTTGGAAGCTTTCAAGTTTTGCAATTTTGATGGTGGAATCTCCTTCATTCAGTGTTTCCAAATGATCCCAAATAGCTTTTGCAGTGGATCTATTTGATAATCCCATGATTTGTTGATCTGGTAATGCGCTCAAAAGTGCTTCTCTAGCTTTGCAATCATTTTCTTCATCTTTGGCTAAAGTAGTAGGAGCAGTCTAACCAGCTACAATAGTAGTATAACCATTCTTAGTAACTTCCCAGATGTCTTTACCAATGCAATTTAGATGTGTCTCCATTCTGATTTTCCATATCCCATAGTTGGTTCCATCAAGTTTAGGACTACCTTTCTGAAATAATTAGTAGACATTGGATCTCCTCAAGTTGTTAAACTTCTGCAAAAAGAGGACTAGGCTCTGATACCAATTGTAGGTCCCAGAGAAAACTGAGAGGGGGGGGGGGGGTGAATCAGTTTTCTAATAAATTCAAACCAAAAACTTATTAACCAACTTAATGCTTAATGCCGATAAGACAGTTAATTATGTCGGTAGACAGTGTTAACAGAAAATTGCTATACTGGTAAGAATTAATGAATGAAACATAAGCACAAAGTCATCCACAACACATGACACCAATATTTGTATGTGGAAACCCTGTAAGGGGAAAAACCATGGTGGGAAATCTTACCCACAATCAGATGATACTACTACAGATAGTAAGTGTACAAAGAGGGGTCTGCACATGCAGAAAGGCCAATAGCCTAGAGCTCACTGCTCAATCACAAATGGGAGTCACACTAACTATAGTTGGATGGTTAAATCCAATGAGAATGTACTACACAAAAATCAAATCTTCATATGCTGGATTCAGTACCAGTGTAATGCTGATATGCTTCTACAAAAACCTAACTTCACCTTCAAATGATGTCTTCGTGTATATCCCTGCTTGATCTCGCATATACCCTTCCTTAAAACTTTTTCACATTCCACACTTGATCTTACAAATAAGATCTTACATTTATACCATACCCTAAGACCAATTTTAGTAGGTCGGCTCTACAAGATATTACAATAAAAACATTTTACAAACAATACAATATCCGATGCAATAACCGATTGAACATGTCGGCTTGATGCATTTACAACAATAATAAATCATCTCCATAGCATGCCATTTTGATCTGGAAAAGATAAACCTGCTGGTGAAACCCTAGATAACCTGGACCTATTTGCCGGTAAAAGAAAATATGCAAATAAGAGTATACCAATGATTATTACTTCAAAATAAAGTGTCCACATGATGTCTTCGACATTACCAAGTGTCTTCCATGTCATTGCAGGTACTGGTGAACATTATAGCCTGTTGGTGAACCATATATTGGTAATTGTTACATAGTTTACTGTTTGCTGGTGAATGTTGCTGGATCTCCAAAGTAGGTGTATTTAGTAGGTGTTGACATCAATGACAAAACCATACCAAAATACCAACACATCCTTCTTCTTTTCCTCTTCCTTCTTCCTCTTCTCCTCTTCATCCTTCTTTTTCTTTTCCTCTTCCTTTTTCCTCTTCTCCTCTTCATCCTTCTTCTTCTTCTCCTCTTCCTTTTTCCTCTTCTCCTCTTCATCCTTCTTTTTCTCCTTCTCCACTTCCTTTCTCTTCTCCTCTTCTTCTCTCTTTTTCTTCTCCTCCACTTGCTTCTTTGCTTCTTCCTTTTTGTCCTCTGCTTTCTTTTGCTTGTCTACTTGTTCTGCCTATTTCTCTTGTCCTGTTACTTCTGATGGTGCATCCTGAGTAACATTTTCACCTTCTAAGGCATCTACATCAATGGGGTCCATTTGTTCTATGATAGGTTCTTCTTCACTGTCATACACCTCATTCAGTTTGCCAGTTTCCGGTTCTCGCTCAATTTTTCTGTTGGCTTTAGCTGCTTGATGCATCTTAAGGGATTCTTGAGCATAAGTATGTGTATCCTTGATCATTTCTTGACCCTTTCCTTCTAGTAACATGAGTCTTCTTCTTCTCATGAAGAAGAGGCCTTTGTATTTATTCATAACTTTGAAAAGTTCTGAATTGGATACATCAGGAAAATGTTGAGCAAATATTTTCTCCCTCATTTCCTGTTCCTTTTCTATGGCAATGCACCATTTATTGTCTAAACAATTGTACAAAGAATCTGGTGTCTCAGATCTAATTTATGAAGGCGACCGATCATTAACACATAAATACCTAATGATTTCCTGTTCAACTACTTCCTTTTCATCATCATTGAAATCATCAAACCAATCAATCAAATCATTCAACACTTTTCTCCTAATATTCTTTATAGTTCTCTGACAATGTGTCAAAGGTTTGTAGGAAGAAATGTCAATATTTACCAGTGCAGATGATGCTGGTTCATTCTTTGTCTTTTTATTTGTTTGCCTTGTCTTCTTCTTAGGCGGTTCTTCTGACACAGTTTCTTCTGACTCAGGTGTATTTCTTTTTGTCTTCTACTTCCTCTTGAAGACTTTTGTAGGAGCCGCTTCCAGTTTCTTCTTTGTAGGTGACCACTTGGTCACTTTAGGACTGGCTGCAGTAATCTGTGCCAATGCCGAAGGCACTGCCTTTCCTTTCTTTTTAGAGGGTTCTACAACTGGTGCAACCCTTTCCAAATAGGTGCCAGTTCTCTTTACCTTAGGATCAAGGGGTGAGGCAATTAGGGTAGAAGCATGCCCGTCTAGCATATCATACATTACCTCATAGCCCATAGGCTCTTCTTCTTCCTGTCTGGGCTCAACAAACTCCATTATGCATTCATCCACTTTGATGATAAAGCAGATGTCCTCTTCATATTTCTTGACAATGTCACTGGATATCTTCATCCTTAGGCTCATCTTGCTTCTGAACTCATCAAAGTACTTGTTCAGAACTTTAGGGTAACCGGTTCCAACTACTTGCAAGCTCTCTTTGATCTGCTTGGTAACCGGTTGGTCGGTAGACCACTGAATATCTCCAACTCCTGGGAAATAACCTTAGAAGTAGAAGAATAACCCTACCAGTAGTTGTCCAAACTTGGATCTCAGTGCATTATCCTATTTGATTGACTTAAGATTCAACATAAATTGTCTTTGCATACAGGTGCACAGATCAAACGATGCATCGTCCTTGATCATCCTGCAAGCAGCATTTACCTTTGTAGCAGAGCCAAAATTAATTCTCCTGGCAAATAATGTCCGGTAGCCTATCACCATGCAGGCATACTTGACCAGATCATCCTTGATTGAGTTTATGGTCATGCCACGTGAGTCGCTCACTGAACCAGTGAGCTTGGACATTTCAGTCTTGCTGACCTTCCTTAGGGCTGGCACTTCCCCTGTATTGCAAAAACTAGTGACGACATGAATCGCTTCCAGTGTGATATCATGTGTTCTCTCAAGATACTTCTTGTCACCATGAACTCTACTCAGAATGATTCAAATGTGGTCATCTGTGAAATCCTCTAGGAAGTAAACCGCATTGTGAAGTTTCTTCTTCTCCAAGATGCTATACTCTGGTTTGATCTTTTTATCCTTCTCACAAAATAGACCTAGCTAAGAATGGATCACAAGAGACCCTAGGTCTTTGATTCTTTGATTTTGCAGTCTATGTAATCATAAATCCCTTCTTCTACTATAACACCAGCCGGTACTTGAGACAAGGCATTATATTTTGACTTTGGTTGTATGAAGTCCATAGAATCAATAGTTACACTAGAACTATCATGAGATGCGGAAGCCATGATAAAATAGAAAAACTCGAGAAATAGCTTTCATAATTCAAGAATTTAGGGCTTGCTAATTCCACTTCCCCTCACACTTCATTGGTTGCTGAATTACCACTTTGAGTTCTTCTCTTGACCGTTTGATATTTGCTTCTGAATCTTCTTCAGGGTTTCGAGATCTATTTGAATCACAACACATCACTTTTTCTTCACTCTCCACTTGAAAAACTTCTTCTCTCAAAAAATGATAGTGAGAAATGATTTGAAAATTCCTTTTAAACATATTCCTCACCTATCGTAATAAATGCTCCACCATTAGGGCGTAAACCCTAATTTGCCTATTACCATTTCTGGTCTTCTACCAAATGACAGGTATCACATGCCGGTTAAGGTCTTTTACCAATATAAATCAGGGGTTTGAAACATTTCTCTGTTTGCTCCCCCTAAGCTTTTCTGATGCTTAGTTCGTTGGTTTCATCATTTCCACACTAGGTGCAGAAACCGATTCTTCTTGCAACATTGCTAGTTTCTTCTTCCAAGTTTTGTTCATATCTACTTGAACAGTGTCAATAGAAATCTTTCCTTCCGAAGTGACTGGTATATCATCTGATATGTTCTTTCTTGTTCTGTAGAATATGGCAATGTGACCCGATTTGTTGCAATGATAGCAGACCATTCTAGGTGCTCTCCAAGGTCCATTATTCATGTTACCGTTCTTCCTCCTGCATGTTACGACAATGTGACCATGACCATGACAGATCAAACAATTTCTCTCCATCCGGCTACCACTTGATAGCCACCACTTTCTAACTGATGATTAAAGGCATTAAATCGGTTGTGATTCCATTTCACAAAAGGTTATGGACCAGCTCCTTGAGTCCTCTGAGGATATCTTCTAGTGTTGTTCATAACAGACCCGCATTTAGATACTCTATGCCCAAACTTGTTGCATGAATAATAATTACCATTGAATCTATAGGATCTTGGCTTATCATTTTAGAAAATAAGGAAAATTATTATAAGCCTTACTCCTACATACATTAGCAGTATGTCCTTCTTTAAGATAGTTAAAGCAAACAGGTTTGAACTTTTGCTTACCTTTACCTTTGAATGTCGGTTGCCTCTTTGATGCTTCAACATTTGCACTAGAGGTCTCACCTTGCTCATGACTGGAGTAACCAAGTCCATCAGTATTCTTGATAGGTTTGGCTGATTCAAGCTTTTTCTCTAGCTTAACAGTACTCTTGTTGAACTTAGCAAGTATTTCCTTTGACTCAGAGAGTTCTTTGGAAATAGTAGCATTTGTTTCCATCAGGTTTGCATTCTCAGAGATGGTCATATTCAGTTCTCCTTGCATGTATTTCTTTTCCACTTTTCTTGCATGGAGTTGAGCAGATAGGGCACTGATCTCTTGCTTTAGCTTGGAGATTTCATGATCTTTCTCTTTTACCAGATCTTCAGCTTTCCTCCGGTTCTCAAGCTCTTGGCACATTTGAATAGTCAGTCCTTCCAACTCTTTTCTCAGGTTTGAATTGGATTCATTCAGCTTTTCTTCTTCTTGAATCAGGGCTTCCATGTCCTCTTCATCAGAGGAACTATTTTTAGATAGCTCCATCAGTTTTTCAGCATGTTCTCTCCTTTTTGCTTGAGAGGCCTTATATTTGACCATAAGATCATCACAGGCTTGCTCAGACTAGGTAAGCCAATGAGTAAGTTCCCTCATAGTATATTCCTCCATATCTCTTTCCAAGTGGTTAGACTTATAGAAAGTTTGGCTCTGATACCAATTGATGAATACTAAGAGGGGGGGTGAATTAGTTTGCCAAAAATAAATGTACTTAAACACTTTACTAGACTACCAGTAAACCGGTAAAATAGTTTAGTAGACAAACTGGTTAGAACACATGCAAACCAAATAGCAAATAATGCATTCACGCACAGAAGCACAAACACCATAACACAAGATTTTGATAGGGAAACCCAAATGGGAAAAACCATGGTGAGATGGAACTCACAAGTAACTATCTATAGAATAGGAACCAGACTAGTTAAGGTCATACAATGTTCTTTACCAGAACAGATCCTGTTAGGAATCTCAATCTCTGTTAGGAGATAAGTCCAATTAAAGACTACCTTGCTAGAGGATTTTAGATCCACAGATGTGAACCACCTTGTTAGAGGATTTACAAAAGGCTTTTGGGCCTACTCGGTTAAGGGCTTCAAACTTATCGAAGATGTGAGTAATCAACAAGTGAGTGATCTAGCTAATAGCACAGATTGCTTGGTTAGATCCTTGATAGCTCGTTCCTAATGCATTCCAGCATTACTTTAGTCTTCAACACATTCACACTCTCTCTAACTCATCAACCACCTTAAACCCTAGCAACAACTTAAAACCCTAGACATGATGTCCTTATAAAGGAATCTGATTTCATGTTGGTCCAATAGGATTACAATACAATTTCCTAGGTTCAATGCATCTAGACATATTCTATAACACGAGACAAAAAGCATCGTTGAAGTGTCGACACCGTCAAATAATCTGTGGATTGTAACTCATCACAAAATGTCGGTTGGTAACTCATCGTAGAGTATTACCGGTTCATACAAAATACCGGTTGCTGGTTTGACAAAAATGAAGACTGGGAAATATGTGTTCTGCCGCTTTGATCCTTCATACTACTTGAGATCATCGAACCGCTTGGGGTGAACATACTGCTTTAGATCGATAAACACTTTCTGCAAAACACCAATAGTCTAAGGACTATAATGCATCATACCGGTTGGGAACAATTGCCAGTTGAGCATAACTCATACATATAAAAGTGATCTCAATGCAAGTGTATGTCCATCAATGACAATCACAACATAATCATAAAAAATGCCAACATAACAATGAAGTGTAATTGACCTTTTATCTATCAAGAAAACCCTAATTTTCTATTGACATAAATGACTACCGGTGAATGATACCGGATCTCACTCTGAACATATCAATGCTTGATAATCCTCTCCAATATCTAGAACATCTTCCAGAATCTCCTCTAGGGGCATATGCATCATCTTCCATAAAATTTGCCTACCCCTAAGGCATCTGCCTTAGATACTAGATGATTTCACTACTGGTGCAGGAGAAGCCTCTTTTGTCGGATAGGTAGTCAGGACATTCCCATCTAATGATTGCTCTTCAGTATTTCTAACCCATCTCTGAGTATGATCTTGTCAGATTTCACTAACCTTATCTTTTCCTTTGTCATTTGATCCTCCATTTCCAACCGGTGGATTTCTACGTCTGTAGAACTAAGCAATATGTCCAACTTCATTTTATGCATAACATGTAACATTGTTCTTTTGAATTGCCTTGCTAAAATTGGTGATATTGCTTGACCTGCACTGGTTAGCCATATGTCCAAATTTTCCACAAGCATAGAATTTTACATTCATTCTGCAATCTTCTATGTTATGACCAATTTTATTGCATTTAGAAAATTTACCGGGAGCAGAATCAAGGTTATGATTTTCTTTGTTTCTACATTTCCTAGCCATGTGTCCAAATCCATTGCAAACAAAACATCTACCATTGAATTTATAAGAATTGAATTGCCTTATCGCTACCTTATAGTTTTGATCTTCATCAGCAGTACCAGAACTTTGTCCTTGCTCAAATCGAAGTCCACTGGAATCTCCAATTTACCTCTATCTCTTCAATAACTCATCAAGTTGTGTTGACCTGATCTTGATTTTTTCTTTGTACTCACTTGCAGCAATTAAGTCATCTCTTAGTGTTGACATTTGTCTCTCAAGCTCTTTCTCATTGCTCTAGGATTCTACCAAATTAGACCTCAACATCTCATTTTCATGAACCAACCTACCACATTCTTCAAATTTGTTCTTCAGGGATACAACAAGATTTTCTTCCTTTTTCTTTCTGTCCTCAATATCCTTGGAAATCCTCATAGTCATAGTTTGCTTTTCATTCTTCATATCCATGTTCTCCTAACTCAATTTCTGACATTGTTCCTTAAGTGCATTTTTCTCTTCATCATCCTGATTTTGCAAAAGTTCCTTCCTCCTAGCTTGAACAAATGATAGTCTCTCTTGTAGGAAAAGAATAAATTCTTTAGCAGAATTAAACTCACCTTGTAGCTTTAAGTTCTTCAATCTTTTAGCATCATAATCTTCAAGTTCCATCTCAAGCTACTTCTCCAAAGCCATATTCAATGATTATGGTTTCAAGATCTTCCTCAAGTTGTTAAATTTCCTTTGAGGCATAAGGCTCTGATACTAATTGTTGGAAACCAATAACACTAACAGGGGGGTGAATCAGTGTTATACTGAAATAGTATATTTTAGCTTTAACAAAACATTCATACACCAACCGGTATACCAGTATAAACAGAATTAAAAGAAGTAATGCAACCAATAAGCCAAACACATAAATGAGAAATATAACACACAGATTTATACGTGGAAAACATCAAAGAGAAAAAACTATGGTAGGATTTGTGACCCACAATATCTCACTAGCCATATGAAGAGATATTACAATATATGATGGGCCTACACTTGCAGGAAGGCTCACAACCTAGAGCACACTTCTCATCACATTAGGAGCCTCATTGACTACATAACAATCTAGACAACAATCCGAAGAAGTATGAACTTCTTAGTATAGCATCTCCTATTCCAGAATATAGTTCTAGTTTAATCTTTGTTTGTTCCAGTCAAAACCCTAAATCTCATTACTGGAATAACCCTTACAATGAATTCCTCACATACATAGTCTCTTAGGTATATTTTGCATTACATTACATTCATATATCCATTCTATATGTTTATCCCTATTCTCTTATTACAAAATGATCTAATCAATCTCCCCTATATACCCTATACAAACTTATGCCTTATGTCGGCTTACAAGGATATACATAATATCAGATTACATGTTGACCATATAACAAAAATGAATAAGCATTATAACAAGTTACCAATGCCGAATCCAAGATGCATCGACCTCCAATATCGATGATCTTTACCATACCATGTCGGTCTGCGTTGCCGGTGAACAAAGGAATCTTCTATCCTGCTAGTGCCGGTATAGAGTCTGTAAAGTGCCTGTTGGTACACCATATGAAGTTGGAACCCAAAATCATGTTGCCATCAATGACAACATAATGAAACCTAACCAATAGAGTGTCAATTGCCAAAAACAATCACTTAGCTTCATCTTATGTGCATTTCAAACATAATCAGAATTATTTGTTTCCCTTTGCAATGATCTTCTAGGGTTTTTTAGGGACTTGCTCTTGTTATTGCAAGGGTTTGAATGCTTTATGAAGGCTTTGAAGGATGTTCTTTGAATGTTGGGATTGTGTCGAGTACTTCTTTTGTATATGGATAATAAATTGAATGTTAGGGGAAGACATTATATGTGATGTGTGAGGCGACTAGTGCATCTTGTCACTAGGAACCTTAAGCGTACTGGAAAATTAGAACTCGGACATGTATTACATTTATATAATCTTTTTATTTCTTATTAAGTTTTATCAAAAGGGGATAGCTCCCTTACATCCCATATCCAGGCTATATAGTAGCAGAAACAGAAAAAAAACTATTCTAAATAATGGAAAATTGCAGCGAGCCTTTCACCAATGTCCACCACATTCACATCTAAGGCCACACTAAGCCAAATATCATTTGAGTTCACAAATTTCCTGAAGGGACCCAAGTCATGGTTTATTGATGGGATGGGATATGGGATAGAATAGCCTAGTCTATGCTCTTGGATCCTTCCCTTGGATCACCGAGTGTTCTCTTCACACCCTAGGGCCTCTAGGACTTCCCTTGCTTGAGGAATCCCCTGACCTTGCCCAATCCACCCACCAATGAGTTGCAATGCTACTCCTAAGGTCTCACCTACTCATGAGACTCAAAACCCCTTACTATGGCTAATAAGGGCTAGGATTGTTCCACACCTTCCAAGGTCTTAGCAAGGATAGGTCAAGTCTCTAACAAGGTTTTTCCAGCCATCCATGTGCCCCCAAGAGGTTTCAAGCTTTCAATCCCTTACCAATTTCACTGTTTTTTGTTTTTGCCTTCAAAATAGGGCTATAAGGATGTTGACCAATTAGGCCTCCTACCCAATCCTTTAGGGCTCCCTCTCACAAATGATGCACAAACAACCCTAACTCCCAAAATGGACTACCATTCATTTGGCAAGGGCTCAAGGATTTCTCTAGTTTTGGGCCTCCAAGTGGCTGTATAGTGCCTAGGGCAAATTTAGGGGTTTTTAAGGGTTTTGTGAGGGTTTTTAAGGTCTGCCTGGGTCACAGTGAATGTTTTGTGTTTATCCACCTTGTCTAGATTGGTGGAGGCTTCTCATTCACACCAATGATGCTTCACACACTCCTCTACACCTCCTCCAAAGGGTGCACTCTTCTCTGACCAACCTTGCTCTCCAAGACCTCTGCGCCAACTACCATTCCTAACCGAGCACTGTCCAGTCTTACCTAGGAGTGGTTAAATGGTTGGCTTCCCTACATTTTCAAAGGCTCTTCTTGCATCGAATTATAGTAAAAGGTCTTCACTTCCATTCCCCATGGTTTCATGGTGGCTCCATGATGGAGAATGGAATGCTAACCCATTAGTACAAAACTGTCCCAAAACTAGGTAGTGATAGTGTATTTTACAAACTATTTACAAAAGAACTTGAACCTGCACCACACACACTATCTAATTGCCAAAAATGAAAGATCAAACACTGCACAAATCTTTCCACATAGTTTAGTCTTCAGATCAATCTATTAACTTGCTCGGTTGCTTCATACAAACTGACAGGTAACCAACAAAACAGTCACAGTCAAGCTTTCCTTACTTGGGCCATACAATAATGATTAACCCCCTCATATTTTAGGGTTTGAAACATCTTATACTACCCATATCTTGATGGGTGTGCCAAAATTAGGGCTCTCCATGCTCATTAAGGGTCTTTGACCATTTGGGTGGAAAAGTTGCTTGACAACTTTTAAAAGTTGTCATGCAAGTTTTGCATCTTTTAAGCAACTTTGCCATTGTTGCTTTTCATGACTCCTAAGCCTATTTTGGGCTATCCTAAGGACAGTAAAATGCCAATAAGGCCTAACACACATCCAAGGCACACTCAACCTCTCCTACACAAGAAATCACAACAAAACACTAAGGACCTAAAACTAGGACCTAGTCAAGAACAAATGAGCTCATGGCTCTTATTACATATACAATGGCTTGAAAAGAAGCATAACACCAACAAAACAAGAAGGAGGAAGAGATTGGAAGGGTTCTCTTGCACCATACTCCCCCTCTACACACAACTAAGAAATAGAAGAAGAGATGAGAGCCAAGTCTATGGCAAGTGTCTTGAACCTGCTCTCCTCCACCCAAGTTGCTTCAGATATAGGTTGGCCTGCCCATTTCACCAAGTTCTCCATGTAGACCTAGTGTCTAGTGGACTTCTTCACCCTAGATTCCAAGATCTCCTTGCTATAGGTTTCTTCACCTGTGGTAAGACATTAACATCTAGGTCCTGTAGTACCTTGGCTTGGCTCTCAGTTTGCCCTTCTATCTCACCCCTGTACATGATCAGGTCAGCAACATTAAAGACTGGTGACATAGCCAAATCTCAAGGTAGGTCAACCTTGTAAGAATTCTCACAATATTTTGATAGGACTCTACAAGATCCTACCCTCTTCATCTGCAGTTTAGTAGGCTTACCACTTTGCATCCTAGCTTTGCTCAAATGGACAATCACATAGTCACCCACCTTGAACTAAACCTCTCTCCTTTTCTCATCCATTTTTGCTTTCAGTTTTTGAGTGGATTCAAGGATGGCTTTCTTGACTTGCTCTTGGATTTCCTTGATGGTTTGAGTGAAGTCCTCTGCTTGCCCACTCTTCATCTCCAAAGTACCAAGGTCTGTCAACTCACATACTCCCCTTGGATGTCTGCCATATACAACCTCAAAAGGACTTCTACCAGTGGTCCTATTCACACTGTCATTATATGCATACTCTACTTGAGGAATGATTAGGTCCCATGTATGTCCATATTCCTTAGTTAGACACCTCAACAAATTGCCTAACACCCTGTTGATAACTTCAGTTTAACCGTCAGTTTGTGGATGGTAAGCTGAGCTAAATGACAAGTTAGTTTGCAGTCTCCTCCATAATGTTTGCCAAAAATGGCCCATGAACTGCTATCTCTGTCTAAAACAATGCTTAAAGGGAGTCCATGAATTCTAACAATCTCTTTGAAGAAGAGATGTGCAACATAGCTAGCATCATGTGTAGTCCTACATGGTATGAAATGGCTCATCTTGGAAAATCTATCTACTACCACATAGATGCTCTCCATACCTATCTTTGTCTTGGGAAGTCCTACTACAAAGTCCATGCTTATGCATTCCCAAGGCTTATTTGGCACTGGTAATGGTTGATAGAGAGCAAAATTTCTTGATCCTCCTTTTTCTCTTTGGCAATCACCACATTGCTCCACATACCTCTTCACATCTCTTGGCAACTTTGGCCAATAGTAGTACCTCTGTACTAAATCCAAGGTTTTTTTGACTCCAAAGTGTCCACTTAAACTGCCATTGTGTTTCTCTTGGATGAGGTTTTCCCTCATGGATCCTCTCAGCACACACAACTGATTACCCTTGAACAAGAGACCATTTTGGAGAGTATAATCTGCATACTCACCATGGAAATGGTTCTCAAATTCCTTGCAAACCTTGTAAGCTAATGAGAAGTCTTCATCTCCTTCATAGAGGTCCTTGAAACCTTCTATTCCCATGCTCTACAACTGTAGTTCTTGAACTATCAACAACTTCTTGCTTAAGGCATCTGCCACCTTGTTGAGTTGCCCCTTCTTATGCTTGATGGTGAAGGTGAAGGATTGGAGATATTACATCCATTTCAAATGCCTATTACTAAGCTTCTCTTGAGTGTTAATGTAACTCAAGGCCTGGTTGTCTGTGAACACCACAAATTCCTTTGGAAGTAGGTAATGCCTCCATTTCTTTAGAGACTGCACTAATGCATACAACTCTAGGTCATAGGCTGAGTACTTCTTCTTTGCTTCATTAAGCTTCTCACTAAAAAATGCCACAGGTCTTCCCTCTTGACTCAATACACCCCCTACTGCAATTCTACTTGCATCACACTCCAACATGAATAGCTTATCAAACATAGGTAGGAGAAGGATAGGTTTTGTGGCTACTTCTTGCTTCAACAATTGAAATGCTTTGTTAGCCTGCTCAATCCATTTAAACTTAGTTTTAAGGCCTCCTTTTATGGTGTCAAGGACTACTGCACATATGCCACTAAAGTTCCTCACAAACTTTCTATAGAATTGAGCTAATCCATGGAAACTCCTAACTTTAGTCCCTGTTCTAGGTGCAGGCCAATTCAAGATTGCCTCCACTTTGCTTGGATCCATCTTCAAGGTTCCCTTAGACACCACAAATCCTAAGTAGACTAGATCTTGCTTCAAGAAGTCACAATTCTCTAGGTTGATGGATAAATTCTCCTCATGCAACCTCTCTAAGACTAACCTCAAATGCTCAAGGTGCTCCTCTTTGGTTCTGCTATAGATGAGAATGTCATCTAAGTACACCACCACAAATCTGCTTGTGAAGTCTTTCAACACCTCATTCATCAACCTCATGAAGGTGCTTGGGGAATTGGTGAGTTCAAATGGCATCACAAACCATTCATACAATCCTTCTGTGTTCTTGAAAGTAGTCTTCCACTCATCACCCTCCTTGATTCTAATCTGGTGATAACCACTTTTAAGGTCCAATTTGGTAAAATACATAGCATCTCCTAAACAGTCCATTAAATCCTCTATCCTAGGAATAGGAAACCTATAGCTTATGGTGATCCTATTGATTGCCCTTGAATTAGTGCAAAGTCTCCACTTACCTCCTTTTTTGGATGCTAGCACTACCGGGACTGCACATGGGCTGATGCTCTTCTTAATCAGTCCTTGTTCCAATAACTCCTACACTTGCCTTGCTACTTCCTTATTCTGATTAGGTGTAATCTTATATGCTGCCTTGTTAGGTAGGGATGCTCCGGGAACAAAGTCTATTTGATGACTTATAGACCTTCTTGGTGGGAGTGTTGCAGGTGCTCCATCAATGTCCTTATACTCTTGCAACATGTGTTTCACCTCCTTGGGTACTTCTGCCTGCAACTTGTCTTCTTCCTCCTTTGGTTTCACAAATATGGCACACTTCACTATCTCCTCCTCATGTAACAAGTTTAAGAACTCTTTACCAGTAGCCAATAAGACACTAGGTGTTCTTGAAGTGCCCTCGTCATTCTCTATCAAAGGCTGAATCTTAAAGGTCTTGTTGTCCTTCTTGAATGAAATGGAGTTCTCCTCTCCATCATAGATCACCTTCCTATCAAATTGCCAAGGTCTACCTAGCAATAGGTGACAAGCATCCATAGGTAACACATCACAAAGGATCTTATCCTTGTATCCTCCAATAGAAAACTCTACCCAAGTCTGTTCATTGACTAGCACACTCTACTCATGGTTCAACCATGTCACCTTGTATGGGTTAGTGTGGGCTATCCTTGTAAGTTTCAACTTCCTAACTGCCTCTTCGGATATGATGTTATCAGTTGAACCTGAATCAACTATCACCTTGCACACTTTACCAAGAACTTTGCATCTCACCCTAAACAATGATCTCCTATGTTTGGGTTCCTCCTTAACCGGCTATCTGATCAAAATCCTATTGAACATTAGATTCTCTCTAGTCTTTGATTCAATATGGTCCACTTCAGGTGTCTTACTACTTGAAGTCTTCATGTCCATAAGAAACCCTCTTTCCACTGTTTGATGATGTAGGCTTGTCAGGGCATCTATATGCCAGGTGTCCCAATTGTCCATAATTGTAACACTTCATAGTTTCAAAGTAGGAGTTACCTCTGCCAATACCTCTACCCCTACTTGGACCACCTTGTGCACCTCTTCCTCTAGAATGGCCCCCTCTAAGATTGGTTTCACTGCCATGTTCAGTCAACTTGGCTTCTCCTTGGTTCCTCTGCTTATTTGCCTTTCTTTGATAACCACCTTGGTGGTTCATTTGTTCTCTACCTCTGCCTTTACCCCTGTTATTGGAGTCTCCTTTCCTTTTGTTCTTCTCTTCTACCTTGACAGCAAGTTGATGACACTTTTGAATAGTAGTAGGAGTCCATAGGCTTATCTCCTCTTGAATGCTCCACTTTAGGCTACTTAGATACCTAACCACCTTAATAGATTCATCTTCTTGGACTTTGGATCTAAGACAAAGTTTTTGAAATTCTTCAGTGTAGGAGGTCACATCAAGGTCTTTTTGCTTCAAACCCTGTCTCTTCTTATGAAGTTGAACTTCATAATCCTCTGGTAAGTAGTTCTCTTTGATCTTTCTCACCATGGCCTTCCAATTTGCAATAGGTAGCTTCCCCATGCTAACTCTTTCTTCTTGTAGGTACTTCCACCATGTTAAAGCTACTCCCCTTAATCTTGATTTGGAAACCTTAACCTTTTGAGCCTCTGTCACTCCTTCACACTCAAAGTGGTTTTCCATGCCCTCAATCCATTCCATGACAGTATCAATATCCATCCTTCCACTGAAAGGTGGTAATCCTTCAAAAGCTTTGGTGTTCAAAGCCTTGATAGCTTTTACAAATGGTTCTTCATTAAACAAGGGATCTAGTTCAGGTATAATGTCATTTATGTCTATAGTTTTCTTGCCTTTATCCTTGGTGTCTTCTCCCCAAGGTCCTTATGTCCTCTGATCCACCACTTCCTTCAGTTTATCCCTTATCTCACTCATAGCTTCTTCAAGGAGTCTATTCTTCTCCTTCTTCTCTTCTACCTCCCTAGCCAACTTTGCATTAGTGACCATTCTACTCTCCCCTATTGATTCACTAGTATATAGAGACATACACAGTCCTACAAATCTTTAACTGTGCTCTGATACCAATCTGATGGGATGGGGTATGGGATAGACTAGCCTAGTCTATGCTCTTGGATCCTTCCCTCAAATCACCTGGTGTTCTCTTCACACCCTAGGGCCTCTATGACTTCTCTTTCTTGAGGAATCCCCTAACCTTGCCCAATCCACCCACCAATAAGTTGCAATGCTGCTCCTAAGGTCTCACCTACTCATGAGACTCAAAACCCCTTACTATGGCTAATAAGGGCTAGGCTTGTTCCACACCTTCCAAGGTCTTAGAAAGGATAGGTTAGGTCTCTAACAAGGTTTTTCCACCCATCCATGTGCCCCCAAGAGGTTTCAAGCTTTCAATCCCTTACCGATTTCACTGTTTTGTGTTTTTGCCTTCAAAATAGGGCTACAAGGATTTTGACCAATTAGGCCTCCTATCCAGTCCTTTAGGACTCCCTCTCACAAATGATGCACAAACAACCCTAACTCCCAAAATGGACTACCATTAATTTGGCAAGGGCTCAAGGATTTCTCTATTTTTGGGCCTCCAAGTGGTCATACAGTGCCTAGGGCGAATTTAGGGGTTTTTAAGGGTTTTGTGAGGGTTTTTAAGGTTTGCCTGGGTCACAATGAATGTTTTGTGTTTAGCCACTTTTTCTGGATTGGTGGAGGCTCCTCCTTCACACCATTTATGCTTCACACACTCCTCTACACCTCCTCCAAAGGGTGCACTCTCCTCTAACCAACCTTGCTCTCCAAGACCTCTACACCAACTACCATTCCTAACCGAGCACTGTTCAATCTCGCCTAGGAGTGGTTAAATGGTTGGCTTCCCTGCATTTTCAAAGGCCCTTCTTTCATTAAATTATAGTACAAGGTCTTCACTTCCATTCCCCATGGTTTCATGGTGGCTCCACGATGGAGAATGGAATGCTAACCCATTAGTACAAAACTATCCCAAAACTGGGTAGTGACAGTGTATTTTACAAACTATTTACAAAAGAACTTGAACCTGCACCACACACACTATCTAATTGCCAAAAATGAAAGATCAAACACTACACAAATCTTTCCACATAGTTTAGTCTTTAGATCAATCCATTAACTTTCTTGGTTGCTTCATACAAATTGACAGGTAACCAACAAAATAGTCACAGTCAAGCTTTCCTTACTTGGGCCATACAATAATGATTAACCCCCTCATATTTTAGGGTTTGAAACATCTTATACTACCCATATCTTGGTCAGTGTCCCAAAATTAGGGCTCTCCATGCTCAATAAGGGTCTTTGACCATTTGGGTGGAAAAGTTGCTTGACAACTTTTAAAAGTTGTCATGCAACTTTTTGCATCTTTTAAGCAACTTTGCCATTGTTGCTTTTCATGACTCCTAAGCCTATTTTGGGCTATCCTAAGGACAGTAACATGCCAATAAGGCCTAACACACATCCAAGGCACACTCAACCTCTCCTGCATAGGAAATCACAATAAAACACTAACGACCTAAAACTAGGACCTAGTCAAGAACAAATGAACTCATGGCTCTTATTACATGTACAATGGCTTCAAAAGAAGCATAACACCAACAAAACAAGGAGGAAGAGCTTGGAAGGGTGCTCCTGCACCATTTATGACACCCACCCAGAACACCTCCTAAGCCTTTGCCATGAAATTGTTCTTCCTTTCTCACACAACACTAGCCTTTTAAGCCATCTTTGTCCTCTGACTCAGACTCTTCCTTCAGTGGATCCAGTGTGTAATATTCTAGATTGAAGTACACATCTAGAAAACTAGTCTATCCACCTAAATCCAAGTCTAGAATAGCACTTGCTACTACCTACCCATCGAGCGATCTTACAAAGCCATCGATCATATGAATGCATGCTTCCTTGGAATCAAGGATGTCAACCATTGGGCAGAGAATCACCTCATAGATGAAACCATCACACCAGTGCTTGTCCCTACCCAAAATACCCCTGTGTAGATGCCACAACACATCTCAAGTGAGCTCATTCGACTTAAAAAGTCTACTGCATTGCTGCTAAAATGTCTCCTCTGCACATAGGCAACTCAACCCAAAGTGATGGACCATTTTCCCTCAGTTCTCCTCTTACATTCATTGCTCAATCTTCCTTCCTATTTAACCTCAACCTTATGATCCCTTGAAATGAAAAGAATCTCAAAAAATACTAATTAGATCCTTCTATTTTTGAGATGTAGATTTCTTATCCTTATCGAATAGCGGGCTCCATCTAAAAGAGAAAGAAATATGATATCCTGTGAAAAGTAAATCCATCTTTGGATTTGAAGTGTCCTAATATCTTGCCACCTTCTCCCAATGTCCCCTCATTCATAGTAATCAGAGCCTTACTTTTGTCTATCATGATCACCTCTATCAGTCTAGATCCATATTTGTGGTTTGGAATCCATATCAGTACCCTCCCTTAGTCATAACTATCCAATGCCTTCTTTTTTCTACTTCCATGAGGCTTCATAATCGTCCACTAGAATCTGTTCCAATTCCTCACTCACGATTGCCTAAAAAACCTGCTCATCATTTGTCCTTAAATTTATTCCCATGTTTACCATGTAATCTACAACCATGTTTGCCTCCCTGAAAAACATGTCTAACCTTGTAGTTGGGAACTTTATTTAGAGAATCCATAATGTCCCTTATAATGCTATGTATTTTCCAATTTGTTGTGGCACCATTCTTAATAGTGTTGATAAGCATATGTGCATCACCTTCTAGTAGTACTGAGTTCAAACCCTTCTCTACAAATTGTCTGAGTCCTCTAGAAATATAGTAGCTATAGATGATGCTAGGCAAAGGTATACGCAGGCCTATAAGACTGATACAAAGGAAGGGTCGGGTGTTGAAACAAACAAAGCCAATATAGCCTCGATTAGTTGCTTTCTCACCTATAAGATGAAGCTAAGTGATTGCTCACTTGTAAATTGATTTCCTCCTCCTGTGCACGTGAATGAAGTCTTCATTCACTATCTCTATGATAGTTCTGATACTTAATGTAAGTAGAGATCCAATAGCCAACAAGATGAGAGGCGGGGGGGGGGGGGGGGGGGGTGAATCATACAAACTTAATCTTCCATAAAAACATCAGATTCAACCTCGGTAACATATACTTCAGTAATAAAACCAAAATTGCTAAACATGCAAACTCAAAAGCATATAAACATCATATCACTCATAACACCAGATTTAACGTGGAAACCCAAATAGGAAAAAACCACTATGGGATTTCGGACCCACTAAGAAATATACTCTTCTAGAGTATGCTCGGTTAAAAGAAAATCCTGTTAAAGATTACAAACACATTGCTAGATGTGACTCGGTTAAGGGATTTCCCTCAGATCTGTTAGGATCTTCACCTTGTTAGAAGTGACCTTGTTAAAGGATTTCAAACACTCAATCAGAATGTCACCTTGTTAGAGGGTTTTAAAAATAAGACTGTTAAGTCCACTTGGTTAAGAGATTTTCTGTCACTTTCACAAAATAACAGTAATAAAAATCTATCTGCAACTTCACATCTAAAATGCTAAAGTAGATTCTTATTTGCTCAATACAATCTAGACATAGAAGTAATCTTGTCCATCTGCTGGGCTTCTATACTCTGTTATTCAAATAGGTCTTCAAGCTTCTGTGCTCGATAATCACTATGTAGCATCTCTGTGCATACATTTTCCCACATACATTGTTTATCAACAGTTCCCTATTTATAAACAATTAGCCAACTGCTTAATCTCCTTGATCACACTTCCCATGATCAATCATAGCCATCAGATCTTCAAACTTGTCCAGGTTCAATGTATCTTTCGATCTAAAAAATGTTTTAGCCTGTGTAGGAACTTGTATACATTTCTTGGAACTTGTGCTAGGGTAATTTGGTTCAATCTACGCTGTAGATCTTCATGTCAATTTTCCTTTGCCATAGATTCTTTAACAAACTTCATGCACGACATACCAATCATTTAATCAATTCCAGCTCATCAACTTCCTTCATTAAATAACATATGTAACCATTTAATGTATTCTATTGTAGCTCAGTTACAACTCGGTAACAACTTGGTAAATACTAAACTTCACTCGGTAGACATTCCGCCTTCATTAACCAATAGCGATAACCTTAGGGTTTACCGACTAGGTTCCTTTCTTGGTAACATAGTATAGTATTAACCTTAAAATTTACAACATATGTATGATGTTAAAACAATCTAAACATCATGATCTCATCATTGTCTGACTTGGTAATAGTTGCGCATTGAATACCTTATTCATCCCCTTATTCATCATATTCTTTCTGTGTCTTTTACCGACATCTTTATACTCATCAAATCATACTTCTCAAGATATGGCAACATCATACTGAATTAGAAAATCAATTTCTTGACATCAATGACAAAATAATAATATTAAGACAGTAAACATCCTTAATCAGTTATATCCATAATCATCAACAACCTTCTCAATATCCTTATTGAAATGCCAACAATCTCCCATTGTCTGTTATAATGCCAACAATCTCCCCCTTTGGCATTGATGGAAAAACCAATTGATTTGACCTAATTGATTCAAATTTCTATGAGTTGTTTGTGAGATTCCAAAATGCTCTCTTCCTGTCATCAAAATTATCCCCCATACATTAGACTTCTCCTCTTTTCTCTAGTCTTCTTTTCTGCTTTTTTTTTTTTCAATCTTCAGTCTTTTCCAGTTTTCTTCTCTAGTCTTCTCCCCCTTTGACAACAATGTCGAATTAAATAACTAAAACATAATTTCTTCCTATATGAAGTGAATTCCTACTATAATGTGTCAACTTAGTCTCGGTCAAAATATTTTGTCTTCAATTCCTATTTCCTGTATTGTATCCTGCACTGTTTCCTGCACACCTTTAGAAAACATCCTAAAGTGTGTAAATTAGCATCAACTCCTAAAAGATATTCTGTAGAGTCATCGAATTGATGCTTTCACCGAACTCGGTCAGTGAGTAGAAGATAGGGGTAGGACCCCTAACTTACTTCTGAGATACTCAAAAGTGTGCCTTGGTAGTGGCTTGGTGAAGATATCTACTATTTGTTCCTTTGTGCTTACATACTCCAACACCACTTTCTTCTCTTGAGCTTCTTCTCTAAGATAATGATATTTGATAGAGATTTGCTTTGTCTTAGAGTGCATAATAGCATTCTTCGAAATGTTAATGGCACTAGTATTGTCACAGCATATAGTTACTGGCTCGGAAAATTTCTCATTTATACCTTCCAACAGTTGTTTGATCAATGCTATGTTGGTACAATTCAATGCTGCAACAATGTATTCAGCTTCTGTTGTTGACTGTGAAACACATCCTTGTTTCTTGCTAAGCCAACTCACTAGTCTTTCTCCTAAAAAGAAAGCTCCTCCACTTGTGCTTTTTCTGTCATCAATGTTGTCTGCCCAATCAGCATCAGTATAAACTTTTAAATCAAAATCGTTTCCTTTCTGATATACTAAGCCATAATCCTCAGTGCCTTTCAAGTATCTAAAAATTCTTTTGATTGTTGTCATGTGTGTTTCCTTAGGATCTGCAGAGAATCTTGCAACTATACCTACTGCATGTGCTATGTCTGGTCTATTGTGAACAACATATTGTAGCTTTCCAATCATGGATCGGTAAAGTGTCTCATCAATAGATGCAGATTCATCATTCTTTGATAGTTTACAGTTGGTAGTCATAGGAGTACTTACTAGTTTTGAATCCTCCATTCCAAATTTCTTCAAGATTTCCTTTATGTACTTGGATTGAGTAATGAAAATCTCATTTTTCATTTGCAGTATCTGTAAACCTATAAAATACTTTATCTCACCGATTAATGACATCTCAAATTCTTTGCTCATTTAATTTCCAAAGTTCTTGCATAAAGAGTCATTTCTACATAATATAATATCATCAACAAATATGGATGAGATCAGTATTCCATTTTCATCATTCTTCATGTACATATTGTTGTTCTCACTTGTCCTTATAAAACCAATCTTAATCAAATAGGAGTGCAACCTTTCATACCATGCTCTAGGTTCTTGTTTCAGACCATATAATGCTTTGTTCAATTTACATACCTGATCTTTACTCTTGTCTTCAACAAATCCTTCAGGTTGTTCAATAAAAACTTCTTCTAATATCCCATTCAGAAATGCAGATTTGACATCCATTTGATATACCTTGAAGTTTTTGAAAGTAGCATATGCTAACAATGTTCTTACTCCTTCAAGTCTAGCCACAGGTGCAAAAGATTCACCATAATCAATTCCTTCTTCTTGAGCATAACCTTTGCAAACTAGTCTTGTTTTATTTCGAATGACCTCACCTTTTTCATTTAGCTTGTTTCTAAAAATCCACTTTGTACTGATTACATTTTTGTCCTTCGGTCTTGGGATTAGTGTCCATGTGTCATTCTTCTTGATTTGATCAATTTCTTTTGTCATAGCATTTATCCAATCTTCACTGTTAAATGCCTCTTTCACTATTCTCGGTTCAAATTCAGATATCAGACATGTGTTCTATCTTAGTTTGTTCCTTGTCATCACTGGATCATCCTTATCTCCTATAATCTGACTTGGTGCATGATGTCTTCTGACATACTTGGCTAATACAGGCTCGGTAGGCTCCGTATGATCTTCTTCATCACTTGGTAATTGGATATTCTCTTCATTTTCTTCAACAGTTTTCTCGGTAAGGCTTGTCGGTTGAACATAGACAAATTCATCATAATCTTCTAGTTCTTTGGAATTTCCTTCATCATTTGTTTCTACAAATTCATTAATTTTCACATTTGCACTTTCTACTATTTTGTTAGATGATTTGATTAGACATTTAAATGCTTTGCTTCTAGAAGATTAACCTAGAAATGTTCCTTCTTCACTTTTCTGATCAAACTTACCATTTCTATCATCTTTGTGTACATAGCATCTACTTCCAAAGATTTTAAAATAACTTACATTAGGTTTCTTGTCATACCAGATTTCATATGGTGTCTTCAAAGTACCTTTCTTTAGTTGTACTCAGTTCAGGGTGTAAACTTCTATGCTTATTGCTTCTCTCCAAAATGTTTGTAGCACTTTCTTTTCAATCATCAGGGTTTTGGCACAATCCACAATAGATCTATTTCTTCTCTCAGCTATTCCATTTTGCTATGAAGTTCTCGGTGTAGAGACTTGTCTTTTAATACCATGATCATTGCAGAATAAGTTGAACTCATCAGATGTGAACTCTCCTCCTCTATTTGATCTAAGACATTTCAATTGTCTTCCTGTTTCATTTTCAACTCTTGCCTTGTACCATTTAAACATTTGAAAAGCTTCTAAGTTTTCTTTTAAAAACATTACTGACATCATCCTTGAGTAATCATCCACAAATAATATGAAATATTTATCACCATAATAACTTTGAACTTTCATAGGACGACAAAGATCAGTATGTACAAGATCTAAAATTCCCTTAGAGGTGTAAGACTTACTTGTAAAGCTTGATCTTGTCATTTTACCCATCTGGAATCCTTGACACATAGCATTCCCAGGTTTTTCAAGACTCGGTAGACTTCTTACTCGGTGCTTCTTACTTATTTTGATCAGATTATCAAAATTTACATGACAAAACCTTTTATGCCATAACCAGGTATCATCTATCTTTGCATACAGACACTTGTTCCGAGTTGAGTCAAGGTGAAATGTATTACCTTTTGTTTGTGTCCTGGTAGCAGCCAACTTTCCTTGCTTGTCATGAACTTTAACAATTCCTTTCTAAAATTCTATTCGGTAACCTGTATTGTTTAGTTGTGCTACACTCAACAAATTGTATTTCAAACCTTCAACCCAATAAACATCATTGCATCTTGCATTGTCAACCTTTACCTCTTACTGGACATTGTGCATCACTACCAAATCTTACATAGCCTCCATCATAATCTTCTAACATAACAAACTTGTGTTTATCACCAGTCATATGATGTGAGCATCCACTATCTATGATCCAAGAATCATTAGTATTTATGTGAGATATTAGGACTTTTTCATCATACCTTTCTTCATCTGATCCATCTTTGATAGCCACATAAACTACTTCCTTTGTATTAGTTTCATCTGATTTATCATCATTGGATTCCTCATCGGCTATTAAGCATGTCTTTCTATCTCTTCTTCTGAAATCTCGGTGTCCTCTGTAATGATTATCTTTTTATCTGTCATCTCGGTAATCTCTCTTTTCAGTAGAATCTTTGTCAGGATAGTTAGAAGCCATATGTCCTATCTTATCACAATTGAAACATTTCAAAGGTAGTTTTCCTTTATACTTACCTTTGCCTCTCGGTAACATTTTGGCTAATAGTGCTTCAAACTCTTCCTGCTTTCTGATTTCCTCATACAGTTTGTATACGTCTTCCATGTTCTTACAAAATCTTTCACTTGCTCCACTATGATCTCCTTCAGAGTACTTAAACTTTCTTTCATTGTAATCATTAGATTCATCAAGATGAAAGGAACTAAATGCAGATTCAACTTTATTTATCCATGACCCACTGTTATCAAAATTGCTTAACTCAAATGCATGTAGCTGACCAATAGTTGCATCTAAAGAAACGAGCATATTAGGTACAAACCTCAATTCATTGATTGCAGAGACTTGGATTGCATAAGTCGGTAGAAGGGTTCTTAACAACTTACTTGTTATATCCTTTTCTTCAATAGTTCCACCTACTCCTTTGATTTGATTGACAATCTCGTTTAGTCTTGTATTGTATTGGGTTATGTTCTCACCTTCATTCATCCTCATAGATTCAAGTTGTCCTCTTAGACTATCTACTTTTACTCTTTGAACATGTTTTTCACCGCCATATACAGATATGAGCTTGTCCCACATTGCCTTTGCATCATTGCAGCCTTCTAGATCATTAAACTTTGAGTCAATCAATGCAGATGTTATTTCAATCATTGCTTGGATATGTTTTTGCTTTGCCTTTATTTATTCGATAGTCAATGGATAGGCACTTGGTGTGATGAAATCATTCTCCATATAATATACAACATATTATCCAATTCCTCATAGGTACAGCTTCATCCTTTTCTGCCATATAGAGAAACTTGACTTGTTTAGCTTCGATGGATCCCTCTTATACATCTTTGGATCTTTTCCTCAAGTACCTTTAAACTTTTCTTCCAGAGTCTAGAGCTCTGATACCAATTGATAGTTCTGATACTTAATGTAATTATAGATCCAATAGCCAACAAGATGAGAGGGGGGGGGGGGGAATCATACAAACTTAATCTTCCATAAAAACATCAGATTCAACCTCGGTAACATATACTTCAGTAATATAACCAAAATTGCTAAACATGCAAACTCAAAAGCATATAAACATCATATCACTCATAACACCAGATTTAATGTGGAAACGCAAATAGGGAAAAACCACTATGGGATTTCGGACCCACTAAGAAATATACTCTTCTAGAGTATGCTCGGTTAAAAGCAAATCCTGTTAAAGATCACAAACACATTGCTAGATGTGACCCGGTTAAGGGATTTCCCTCAGATCTGTTAGGATCTTCACCTTGTTAGAAGTGACCTTGTTAAAGGATTTCAAACACTCAATCAGAATGTCACCTTGCTAGAGGGTTTTACAAATAAGACTATTAAGTCCACTCAGTTAAGAGATTTTCTGTCACTTTCACAAAATAATAGTAATAAAAATCTATCTACAACTTCACATCTAAAATGCTAAAGTAGATTCTTATTTGCTCAATACAATCTAGACATAGAACTAATCTTTTCCATCTGCTAGGCTTCTATACTCTGTTATTCAAATAGGTCTTCAAGGTTCTGTGCTTGGTAGTCACTATGTAGCATCCCTGTGCATACATTTGCTCGCATACATTGTTTATCAATAGTTCCCTATTTATAAACAATTAGCCAACCACTTAATCTCCTTGATCACACTTCCCATGATCAATCATAGCCATCAAATCTTCAAACTTGTCCAGGTTCAATGTATCCTTCGATCTGAAAAATGTTTTACCCCACCTAGGAACTTACATACATTTCTTGGAACTTGTGCTAGGGTAATGCAGTTCAATCTGCACTGTACATCTTTATGCCAATTTTCCTTTGCCTTAGATTCTTTAACAAACTTCATGCATGACATACCAATCATTTAATCAGTTCCAACTCATCAGCTTCCTTCATTAAATAATGCATGTAACCATTTAATGTATTCTATTGCAGCTCGGTTACAACTTGGTAACAACTCGGTAACAACTCGGTAAATACTAAACTTCACTCGGTAGACATTCCGCCTTCATTAACTGATAGTGATAACCTTAGGGTTTACCGACTAGGTTCTTTGCTCAGTAACATAGTATAGTATTAACCTTACAATTTACAACATATGTACAATGTTAAAACAATCTAAATATCATGATCTCATCATTGTCTGACTCGGTAATAGTTGCCCTTTGAATACCTTATTCATCCCCTTATTCATCATATTCTTTCTGTGTCTTTTACCAACATCTTTATACTCATCAAATCATACTTCTCAAGATATGGCAACATCATACTAAATTAGAAAATCAATTTCTTGACATCAATGACAAAATAATAATATTAAGACAGTAAACATCCTTAATCAGTTATATCCATAGTCATCAACAACCTTCTCAATATCCTTATTGAAATGCCAACAATCTCCCATTGTCAGTTATAAGCTTAGTGATTTCTCACTTGTAAATTGATTTCCTCCTCCTATGCACGTGAATGAAGTCTTCATTCACCGTCTCTAACCCTACAAATCTCCTCTCCCGCGCGAGCCAATGGCCTTCTACTTTGCCTTGCAGGAATGAAGTTTTTTGAAGTCTTTTGCTTTGCAGAGTAATTTGAAATTGAATTTGACCTATGGGATATTATAATTATATGTAAATGGGATATTTCAATTACATAATTAAATGGGATATTAAATGGGATATTATACGGGTAATTATAATTAAATGGGATATTATAATTATATATAAAAATTAAAATTGACCTATGGGATATTAAACATTTCTATATGTAATTAGAGAATTGGTCATCCAAATAAACATTTCCAAGCTATCTTTAATATACGTTTTGCACTATTTGACCGATATAAACAATATATGAAAAATGTGGTAATATAGACAAGGCAGTGAACTGTCAGAAAAAATGCCTTAAAGAAATGCAGTCTCATGGTGATGAAATGCCATGACAGTCAAATTACTATGGATTGTCATGGCATTCCATCACCATGAGAACATGTTTATTTGAGATATTTTTTCAAATAGTTTGTTGCCTTGTCTATGCAAGGTAGTGAACCATTTGATAAAATATTGGCCATTTGGTGGAATTGATTATGTGTTTCATTGATGTTTTGTCATTGATGTCAACACTAGTTGTTTGGTTGCTTTACCGACACCCTTCTGGTCCCGATAGGTTGAGTGGTTTCTAGTTAACTTGGATCCTGTATGATCCGGTAGACTCTGGTATAATCGGGTGATGGAATTGTCTTGTTCATGATACTTATACTCATATTTGGTCAGTTGGTTTTGGTCTGGTGATTGGATGCTATCCTGCTTGCTTAGAAGCTTGGTTTTTGGTTCTGGCAAGGGTTTCACCTATAGAGCTTTTGATGAAGATCTTTGATGAATTACATAAGTGGTGTTGGAGCATATTCTGATGGAGTTTCAGGATGTTGTTTTTGATCATGTTCGAGACTTGGCATTTAAGGATCATTGTTGAAGCATGTGGACCTATACTCAGTCTCATTTTATCTAGGTTATAGACTGGCTTTAATGTAATTTGTGGATAGGACCTATTGATGTATTTTGAGGATGTCTTATGTCTTGATATTACTTATTTGGTCTAAGGCTGACATTGTTTGTAATTATGTAATCAGTTTATTGTCTGGTGGTTGGCCTGATTGTTTATGGTCGAGGTTTGTATAAATAGATGTAAGATCTCATTGTAGATCATCATGGTTATTGTAAGAGGTCATGGTCCAAGAATGTAATGTGCGAATAATGTAATATCATTCAGGAAGAAGAGTTGATCAATCATTGGAGATCGAATTGGGTTTATGTAAGAGGATTTAGTTCTCCGGTATTGAGCTTAACCAAAACTATACTCAGGCATAGAAGATACTATCTTTTGCAGTTCAACACTTCTCTAGATTGTAGTCTGGATTTATATGTAGTCAGTGAGACTCCTTTTGTGATGAGCAGTATGCTCTAGGTTGTTGGCCTTCCTGCAAGTGTAGGCCCCTTCATTGTAATTCACATACTTATTGTAGAAGTATTATCTGAATGTGGGTAGGCTTTCCACTATGGTTTTTCCCCTTACCAGATTTTCCATATACAAATCTTGGTGTTGTGTGGATGGCTTTTATTCTGTGATTATTGTTTATGCTTAATTGATTAACTACTATTCCGGTATTATTGTTTTGGGTTCTGGTATTAAAGTTTTAATTGTTGAATGTTCTTGTAATCTATGATAGCTGATTCACCCCCCTCTCAGTTGTCTTCTGGTTATTTGAACTGTCTAACAATTGGTATCAGAGCTTTGGTCCTCTCTGTAGAAAGCTTAACCACTTGAGGAAGATCTTATGATGACTAATAGTTCAAGTTAATCTAGTTCTTTTGGAGCTATCTTTTGAAGGGGAATTCTAAGACTTGATGGAATAAATTACACAGTATCGAAGATTGAGATGGAGACTCATCTGAGATGTCTTGGTAAGGAGATTTGGGAGATCACATAGAATGGTTTCATACCCTTTAATCTGGGATCTGACAATCCTCCTTCGACAAACCTAGACAAGGATCTTGAGAATGATTATAGAGCAAGAGAATTCCTCTTGCGTGCACTTTCTGATCAGAAAATAATGGGATTAATAGACAAATCATTTGGAAAGACTATATGGGATAAGTTGGAGACTCTTAATGAAGGTGACCCTACAACAAAGATTGCTAAACTTGATGGTTACTGAGTGAGATATGAAAACCTAAAGATGGAAGAAGATGAAAGGATTACTCCATTCATGGAAAGGGTAAATGAGATTGTTATGGGAATTCAATGATGTGGTGGAACTCTGAGCGCAGATGAAATTGTTTCTAAAGTCCTGAGAGCCCTACCACCGACTTACAAAATGAAGGATACTACTATTAATGAGTTGAGAACAATGGCTAATACATCTGTCAACAAATATACTTTGGTTGGGATACTATCTCCTTTTGAGCTTGAGGAATTTGGATCTTCTGGAGCTGTGAAGACTGAACCTGCTTTTCATGCATCTACATCTTTAACCGGTAAGCAAGAATGGAAAGCTTTATATGAAAAAGGAGTTGGAAGATATGAAAAGAGAAGATGATGAGTTTGAGCAACTTGAAGCACTATTTTTTAGAACAGTACTGAAAGGACTGGTAGGAAGTATGTATGAAGGAAAAGCCCCTTTTAAATGTTTTGCATGTAATAATATTGGTCATTTTTCATTTAGATGTCCTGAAAGGAATTTAAGATTTGAAGAAAGAGTTAAAAGATCATTTAAGCCTAACCCTGGATATTGGAACAAGTATAAATACAAGAAAAACGGATACAAATCATGCTACATAGTGGATGAGGAAGGCATTACTGATTCAGATGATGAACCGATAGAAGACTTTGCTAGTGGATCCGGCACTAGAAGAGAATGTGCCTAAGGAGAAGGAACTTGCTGCTAAAATTGAGGACAAGGATGAATGGGTAATTGACAGTGGTTGTTCACATCATATGACTCGAGATAAAGGGATGTTTCTATCTTTGCAAGAATTTGATGGTGGACTAGTTAGATTTGGAGATGACAAGGCATGTATGATCAAAGGAAAAGGAACTATATCATTGGATGGTAAGAATAATACTGACAATGTTTATTATGTTGAAGGTTTGAAGCATAATATTTTGAGTGTAGGACAATTGGTAGATAAGGGATTTCAACTTCAATTCAAGGATGGAAAATGCAAAATCATTAACAAATCTAGCTTGGAGATTACAACCAATACACAAATGAAAGGTAATATATTTCATTTGAACTTCGGTGAGAAGACATGTTTGATTACACAGATTGATGAAAGTTGGCTATGGCATAAAAGGCTGTGTCATGTGAATTTTGATTGCATTGTGAAGATCAGTTTAACTAAGGTGGTTAGGGATATACCTAAGATTATGAAGCCCTATAATACGGTATGTAAGGAATGTCAAATGGGTAAATAGGTCAGAACCTCTTTAGGAGTATACAAGATAAATCAAATGATGTTCTTGATCTTATTCATATTGATTTTTGTGGGCTTGCTAGAGTTAAAATTTTTCATGGTGATAGATATTTCATGCTAATCATTGATGATTATTCTAGAATGATGTGGGTTACTTTTTTGAGAGAAAATCAGAAGCATTTGAAAATTTTAAAATCTTTAAGGCTAAAGTAGAAACTGAGACATGATTGAAGATTAAATGTTTGAGATTAGATCATGGTGGAGAATTCACATCCGGTGAGTTTAATAAATTTTGTGACAAGCATGGTATAAGAAGACAATTTTTTGCTCCCCAAACACCTTAGCAGAATGGAGTTGTGGAAAGGAAGAACAAAACTATCTTGGATGTTGCTAAAACAATGATGATGGAAGCTAATCTACCTCATATCTACTAGAGATAAGGAGTGAGTACATCGGTTTATACATTCAACAGAGTACATATCAAAGGAGAAACCAGTAAGACACCTTATGAATTATGGTTTGGCAATACACCTACAATTAAGTATTTCAGAATTTTTGGTAGTAAATGTTATATCAGGAGAGATGATACTATTGGGAAATTTGATCCTAGATGTGATGAAGGCATATTTCTTGGTTATTCAAATGAAAGAAAATCATATAGATGTTATAACAAGAGATTGCAGAGAATTGTGGAGAGTGCTAATGTCAAAGTAGATAAGCTAAACATAAGTCAAATCAGAGTTTATGAGAAGGAACTAGCTGTGGAAATGATTATATTTGAACCGGTAGAACCTTTATTGGAACAGAGAGTTGAACAAGTTGTAATACCCTAAAATTGGTCATCTAAACCAAGGGCCCCTAATCTCGACAACATCACCAAGGTCCTAACCAAAGGCAATTAAATTAATCTTGACCACATCAAGAATCACATGGCAAATCAACCACTCAACATTAATTAAATATTGATTTAATTAACTGAATCATTTCCAAGAATATCATTTTGATCAATTATCCCATTTTAATTTATTAAATATCCTTGCATATTTAATTAATTAATAAATTTGCAATTCAATCATGCAAAAAGGATTAATTTATTACAAAAGATGAATTAATTTATTACAAAGAGTTGAATTGAAAATAAAACAAAAAAAGAATTGAATTAAGAGAGAAATCAAACTTGAGATATTATTTCTTTTTCTAAATTTAGAACTTGAAATCATAAAAGCAATTTAATTGAATTATGGAATTATTCTCTAAAATTGGAACTCCAAGCTTTTCAGAAAAAGAAGTTCAGTTGCATTGAAAAGACCTTTTTCTTGAATAAATTAAAGAATTATCTATTTTTATCAGATGTGCATGGAATTAATTTATTATTATTTTCCAATGCAACTTGGACTTCTAATTTGAATGCATTTCAATTAAACTATAATTGGAATCTATCTCAAGGTTAACTGAACATGATTTCTCAATTATTTTCAATTAATCCTAAATTGAGCCTTTTTGTGATCCTCTATAAATTTAGTCTTCAGCTCTCATTCAAATTCACCCTAGAGATTTTTGAGAACACGCTTGGAGATTATTATCATGCTAATTTCACTCTAGAGTCATTGAAATCATTGTGCTTTTTTAGATTACTTGCATCCATTTTACATTCATTATTGCTTGCATCCATTGTTGCTTGAATTGGTTAGTATTGCTTGAATTATTCATCCATCTTGCATCCATATAGCTTAATATCATATAGATTAAATCCTTCATCTTGGTGTAGTCTAGTCACTAGTATTGCTTATAAAAATCTAAGAGCAATCTTATACTCACATCTTTTAGAAGGTAATTAGTCACTTTGCTATGGTTTATTTCTTATTGATTATTGATTACTAACCATGCATATAATGACTTAATTGAAGTGTTGTGCTTGCATCTATAGGTTCACTTTTTCACACACACACAAGTTACTCCAGCAACATCAGAGAATTCTACAGTAATTGAAGAACAGGGAAGAGGAATAGAGAGTCAGAAGACTCCTAGATATGTGAGACTGAATCATTTTGAAGATGAAATCATTGGGGATAAGAGAAATGGAGTGATGACAAGAAGAAGACTCATAACTAATGAGGTATATTTAATTTCACAAGTTGAACCGGTATCAATAATTGAAGCATGTAAAGATGAACTTTGGTTAAAATCTATGGAAGAATAATTAGATCAGATTGAGAAAAATAACACATGGACTTTGGTTCCCTGACCAAAAAATAAAAATGTTATTGGAACTGAATGGGTTTTTAGGAATAAATTGAATGAGGATGGTCAAGTTATAAGGAATAAGGCTAGATTGGTTTGTAAAAGATATTCTCAGAAGGAAGGAATTGATTATGGAGAGACTTTTGTACATGTAGCTAGGATTGAAGCTGTAAGATTATTTCTTGCCTATGCTCCTTATAAAAACTACAAGGTTTATCAGATGGATGTTAAATTTGCATTTTTGAATGAGGATCTTGAAGAAGAAGTTTATATTGAGAAACCTGATGGTTTTTCACTATCAGATGATATAGATATGGTTTGCAGGTTAAGGAAATTTTTATATGGACTAAAACAAGCACCTAGAGCTTGGTATGCAAGGTTGGATACATATCTTTTGAAGCTTGGTTTTACTAAGGGTAGTGCTAACAGTAATTTATATTATAAAATCACTGATGATGATATATTGATTGTTAAAGTATTTGTTGATGACATTATTTTTGGAGGTGAAGATAAATTATGCATAGAATTTTCTAAGAATATGGAGAAAGAATTTGAGATGTCTATGATTGGTGAGATCAAATTTTTCTTAGGTTTGCAGATTACTCAGACTGACAAAGGTATTTTCATCTATCAAACTAAATATGCTAAGGAAAGGTTGAAGAAATTTGGTATGGAAGATTCTAAACCAGTAAGTACTCCTATGGTTACAAGTGAGAAATTCACAAGAAAATATGTTTCTGCACCGGTAAATCCTACAACATACAAATCTATGATTGGAGATGCTGATTGGGTTGGAGATATTGATGACTGGAAAAGTACTTCCAGTGGAACTTTCTTTCTTGGAAAGAAGTTGGTTTCATGGATCAGCAAGAAACAGTCAAGTACTTCTCTGTCTATTGTTGAAGCTGAGTATGTTGCTGCTGCTACTAACTGTACACAAGTTTTATGGATGAAGAAAATGTGGAAGGATATAAAGGTGGATTGTGATGCACTGATAGTTATTCACTGTGATAACTCTACTGCTATTGATATATCAAAGAATATGGCATTTCATTATAAGACAAAGCACATATCTATCAAGTATAACTTTTTGAAGGAGAAGGTGGAAGTAAATGAAGTTAGACTGATTTATGTGAACACTAAAGAGCAGATTGCATATATTTTTACTAAACCTTTATCCAAGGAATCATTTGAGCACCTGAGAGACAGATTGGGAGTTTCTACCCCTCCAGTAGAGACTTGATTGATGTGGTTTGGTGTCAGTCTAGCATGCATTATCAAAGATACTATTCATTTTGGCATTGATGTGGGATGCTACTGCTCAGGGAGAGTAGTCATCTTTGAGATTCAGATACTTATGTTTATGCTTTGATATTTTTGTCAAATTTATGGTATTGATGTCAAAGGGGGAGAGATATTGATATGAAAAAGAAAGAGAAATTCAGAGCTTTACAGAGATATTATTCACAAGGGAGAAATATTGATATTCAAAGCTATATACAAGATATTGTTGGATGTCTTCCATAGGGGGAGACTTGTTTGGCATTTCTTGGTACTTAGATGTTTTTCACATCTAGTGTTGCCATCAATGCTAAAGGGGGAGATTGTTGGCCATTTGGTGGAATTGATTATGTGTTGCATTGATGTTTTGTCATTGATGTCAACACTAGCTGTTTGGATGCTTTACTAGAACCCTTCTGGTCTCGGTAGGTTGAGTGGTTTCTGGTTAACTTGGATCCTGTATGATTTGGTAGACTCATGTATAATTTGGTGATTAAATTGGCTTGTTCATATTACTTATACTCATATTTCATCAGTTGGTTTTGGCCTGGTGATTGGATGCTATTCTGCTTTCTTAGAAGCTTGGTTTCTGGTTTTGGCAAGGGTTTCAGCGGTAGAGATTTTGATGGAGATATTTGATGAATTACATAAGTGGTGATGGTGCATCTTCTGATGGAGTTTCAAGATGTTGTTGGTCATCATGTTTGAGACTTGGCATTTGGAGATCATTGTTGTGTTGGAAATTGACACTCATTGGATTGATTTTGTTGTCATTAATGGCAACAAGACTTGATGGAAGTCATAAATCAACACTAGGAGGCATATACCGATAGATATCGGCATTGGAAGCATTCAGGGCTACACCGGCACCGACATCAGTACTTCAGGAACCTGACATCAAGAAAGATTTATTTTGTAAATCATTTTATAATTATTATCGAGGCTGACATTGAATATCTTTTGTAAATGCATTGTAAGCCAATGTAAGGCATATCATATGTAATAGGTATATAAGTCAATCTGCTAGGTCAATTTATATAGAGAGATGATGGAATTATGATGGTATAGAGATAGACATATAGTAGAACTATGGGATGCAAAATATATGTATGGAGATCATTTTTTATATGCGAACATTGTATCATGCAATGATCTATAGATAGCTAGGAAATTATTCTTGGAGGAGAAGCAACACTAGTAATAGTTCAAAACTATGAACCGGTACAAAGAAGAACCAGAACCGGAACTCTATCTGACATAGCAGATGCACTCTTGAGTTCATTTTTAGTAATTTACTTTGGCAGAAAGCTTGTAGTTAGTGAGGGTCTTTAGTGATGAGCAGTATGCTCTAGGCAGTATGCCTTCCTGCAAGTGCAGGCCCCTGTTTATGTAATATCTTTTCATATGGCCAGTGAACTGATATTTATTAGGACCCAAAGGCAACTGAGAAGGGGGGGGGTGGGAATCAGTTGTCAATTAATTTCAACCCAAAAATATCTTAGTCAAGCTTGATGCATAATACCGATAAACCAACCTTAATGTCGGTTGACAGTTTAACAATTAATAGCAATAATGGTGAAGCTTAATGCATGAAACATAAAGAGAAATAGAATCCACAACATATAACACAAATATTTATACGTGGAAACCCTGTAAGGGGAAAAACCATGGTGGGAAACCTTACCCACAATCAGATGATACTACTACAGATAGTATGTGTGTACAAATGGGGCCTGCACATGCAGAAAGGCCAACTGCCTAGAGCTCACTTCTCAATGATGAAAGGAGAGTCACACTGACTACAATTGGATGATTAAATCCAATGATAATGTACTGCTCAAAGTAGCATCTACAATGCTGGATTCAATACCGGTTAATCTCTGATTGTCTTCTTCAAACCTTCCTTGAATCTTCAAATGATGTCTGCATGACTAGGTCTTCTTATATTCACATATACCAAATATCACAACCTTAAAATACCTTATTGCATTCCTATCCTATATCAATCTCACAATTGAGATCTTACATATATACCAAAACCTAAGACCAAATGTGTAGGTCGGCTTACTAAGAATATTACAATTAAATAAATTACAAATAAATCAATATGCAATGAATCATGTCAGCTCAATGCATTTACAATAATAACCAATCAATAAATCATCTCCATAACATGTTGTGTTGATCTAGAATAGATAACATTTATCGGTCCATAACCTAGACCAATTTGCTGGTAACAACAAATATGCCAACTCGATTAGACCAATAACCAAATCTCCAAAACAAGTTTCCAAACCATGTCTTTGACATAACCAAGTAATCTCTAGATGATAATAGATCATCCTTAGTGTTAGTGAACAATGTAACCTATTGGTGAACCAAATACCGGTGACTATGCATAAGTCACTGAACATGTTGGTGAACATAACCAAAGATCTCCAGAAGGATAAGTGTTGATAAGTGTTGGCATCAATGACAAAACCAATGCAACACATCCATAATACCAACATATCCCCCTTTGGCATTGATGACAACACAAGATGGAAAAACCATCTAAGTGCCAAAGTAGAAATGCCAAAAACAAAAAACCAACAATCTCAAGAATAGATCAATACCAGAAATCAAAATATAGAATATCTCTCCCCCAATGAGTAATCTCTCCCCAAAAGATAATGTGTTTTTGCATAGATATCTCTCTCCCTTTGACATCAAATGCCAAATAAATACAGAAACTAGATACAACCAGTTCATAGAACTAATTACAATTACCAACTTAACCAACTACTCCCCTTGAGAAGTAGCTCTCCTCCATCAAAGCCAAAAAAAAAAGGTTTCTCTGTTAGTTTCTGTCAGTCTGATGCCAATCTCCAACTATCTAAGTCTCTACCGGTGAGGGTACTACCCCAAGCTTTTCTCTGAGATATTGAAAGGCTTCTTTAGGTAAAGGCTTTGTAAAGATATCTATAATATGCTCTTTAGTATTCACATAAACCAATTTCACTTCCTTTGCTTCAACATTTTCTTTCAAAAAATTGTATTTGATAGAAACATGTTTAGTTTTAGAGTGAAATACCAGATTCTTTGATATATCAATTGCTACTGAATTCTCACAGTAAATGATTATAGGCTCTTTGCATTTTACCTTTATGTCCTTCAACATTTCCTTAATCCATAATACCTGAGTACAAGTAGTTGTTGTTGCAACATATTCTGATTCTGCTGTTGATAATGATGTAGAACTCTGTTTCTTTCTCAACCATGAAATCAATCTGCTACCAAGAAAGAATGCTCCACCGGTGGTTCTCTTTCTATCATCTACATCTCCTACCCAATTTACATCGGTGTATGCACATAAATCAAAATTTTCATCTTTTGGATACCATAAGCCAAGATTTGTCGTGCCTTGTAGATACCGAAAAATCCTTTTTACTGCTGATTCATGATTTTCCTTAGGATTACTCTGAAATCTTGAAACAATACATACTGCATTCATAATATCAGGTCTTGTTTGTGTCAAATACAGTAAACCTCCAATCATAGATGTATATCTTGTCAGATTAACAAGGGATGAATCATCCTTCAATGATAGTTTATCAGTTGTAGTCATAGGAGTACTTACCGGTTTAGAGTTTTCCATACCAAATTTATTTATTAGTTCCTTCAAGTACTTTGATGGACATATGAATATACCTTTATCAGTTTGTGAAATCTACAATCCTAAGAATAATTTTATCTCCCCAATCATAGACATTTCAAATTCTTCTTGCATCTTATTAGAAAAGTCTTTACACAATCCATCTTCTCCTCCAAAAATGATATCATCAACAAAAACTTCAATAACCAAGATGCCATCATTAGTCATTTTGAAATATAAGTTTTTGTTAGCATTACCTTTAGTGTAACCAAGCTTCAAAATATATTTGTCCAATCTAGCATACCAAGCTCTAGGAGCTTGCTTCAATCCATATAAAGATTTCCTTAACCTACAAACCATATCTTTGTCATTTTTCAAGGAAAATCCATCAGGTTGCTCAATGTAAACTTCCTCTTCAAGATCACCATCCAGAAATGCACATTTAACATCCATTTGATATACTTTATAGTTCTTGTGTGCTGCAAATGCAAGAAATAGTCTGACAACATCAATTCTAGCTACCGGTGCAAAGGTTTCATTGTAATCAATTCCCTCTTTTTGTGAATATCCCTTACACACTAATATTTCTTTGTTTCTTATTACCTTGCCATCTTCATTAAGTTTATTTCTGAATACCCATTTAGTTCCAATTACATTTTTGATTTTAGGTCGGGGAACCAATGTCCATGTGTTATTATTTTCAATTTGTTCCAATTCATCTTCCATAGCTTTAATCCAATGTTTATATTCACATACCTCAAAAATAGTTGCTAGTTCAATTTGAGAAATTAAGCATGCCTCTTCATTTGCCAACCTTCCTCTTGTCATTACACCTTGATACTTATTTCCAATTATCTGACTTTTAGAGTGATTCAATCTTACATACCTAGGTGTATTCACTTGCTATTGTTCTTTAGTCACTGTCCAATTCGTTGATGATGTCGGTGTGACTGGATCTACTTTTTGTGCTGGTGTACTTAGAGTAGGTTCATTTATGATCATCTCAATTGTCAGTTCAGAGTCCATAGACCTTGAATCTCTAAAGTGTTCATCAATATTCACATTTGCACTCTCAATGATTTTCTGCAATCTCTTATTAAAATATCTATATGCCTTTCTCTTAGATGAATAACCAAGAAATATTCCTTCATCACTTCTAGGATCAAATTTACCAATATAATCATCTCTCCTAATATAAAATTTGCTTCCAAATATTTTGAAATATTTAATAGTAGGAGTATTACCAAACCATAGTTCATGAGGGGTCTTACCAGTTTCACCTTTGATGTAAACTCTGTTGAAAGTGTAAACTGCTATATTCACTGCTTCTATCCAATACATATGAGGTAGGTTTACTTCTGATATCATGCTTCTAGATGCATCTAGAATAGTTTTGTTCTTCCTTTCCACAAATCCATTCTGCTGGGGTGTTTGAGGCGTTGATAGCTGTCTTCTGATTCTATTCACTTCACTGAATGTATTAAATTCCTTAGGTGTGAATTCACCTCCTTGATTTGATCTTAAACATTTGATTTTCTTACCGGTTTCATTCTCTACCATTGACTTGAATAGTTTGAATTTCCCAAAAGCTTCTGATTTCTCCCTGAGAAAGGTAACCCAACACATTCTAGAATAATCATCAATGATTAGCATAAAATATATATCTCCTTGTAGACTTCTAGTTCTTATCAAACCACTTAAATCAGTATGAATTAAATCAAGAACATTATTAGATTTCTCTAGAATACTCTTAAAAGTTGTTCTAACTTTCTTTCTAAATTGACATTCCTTACATACCGAATTGTGAGGTTCTACAATCTTAGGTAAATCCCTTACTGCCTTAGTTGTATTGATCTTTACAATGCAATAAATATTTACATGACAAAGTCTCTTATGCCATAACCAATGTTCATCAATATGTGCAATCAAACATGTCTTCTCATTGTTATTCAAATGAAAGATATTACCTCTGGTCTAATTACCAGTTGTAATTTCCAAACCAATTTTATTCATGATTTTTCATTTACCATTCTTGAATTGTAACTGAAATCCTTTTTCAACTAATTGACCAACACTCAAAAGATTATGCTTCAAACCTTCAACATAATAAATGTTGTTCTATTCATGATTTTGCATTTACCATTCTTGAATTGTGACTGAAATCCTTTTCCAACTAATTAACCAACACTCAAAAGATTGTGCTTCAAACCTTCAACATAATAAACATTGTCAGTATCGTGCTTACCATCAAAAGATACAGTGCCTTTTCCTCTGATCAAAGAAGCTTTATCATCCCCAAATCTTACTAGACCTCCATTGTATTCCTGAAAAGTCAAGAATTTACTTTTACCACTGGTCATATGATGTGAACATCCGAAATCAATGATCCATTCATCCTTTTCTTCAATTTTAGCTGCTAGGGCCTACTCTATTGGTTGTACAGTAGGTGTCGATTGATCTTTTATTATTGCAACAAAAGCCCATCCATTGTCTGCCAGTTCCTCATAAAAATCATCAGTAACTCCTTCATCAACATCGTAACATTATTTGTCTCTATTCTTCTTAAATTTGTATCTCTGATATTCAAGGTTAGGCTTATATGTTCTTTTAGCTTCTTCTCTTAATCTTGCATGTCTATCAGGACACCTAGATGCCATATGACCAATTTTATTGCAGTTAAAACATTTAAATGGTGCTTTACCTTCATACTTACTTCCAACTGGACCTTTAGGCATTTTTCTTGCGAATAGTGCTTCAAGTTCTTCCAATTCTTCATTTTCCTTTCTGATGTCTTCAAGTTCTCTTCCATAAAGTGTTTTCCAATCAAATTTCTTAGATGATTATGATGATGTTGTAGATGATGATGATGCTTTGAAAGCTAAATCTATCTTAATTGTAACAACAGGACCAAATTCCTCAAGCTCAAAAGTTGAAAGTTTTCCAACCAAAGTATCTCTAGATATTGATGTATTAGGCATTGTTCTCAATTCATTAATAGTAGTTACTTTCATTTTGTATGCCGGTGGCAATGCTATTAAAACTTTAGAAACAATCTCATCTTCACTTAATGATCCTCCACAACATTGTATACCAAAAACAATTTCATTAACTCTTTCCATAAAAGAAAAAATTCTTTCATCTTCTTCCATTTTCAGATTTTCATACCTGACCCGGAAGCATTCCAGTTTTGCAATTTTGATAGTGGTATCACCTTCATTCAATGTTTCCAATATATCCCAAATAGCTTTAGCAATAGATCGGTCTGATAATCCCATGATTTGCTGATCTGACAATGTGCTCAAAAGTGCTTCTCTTACTTTGCAATCATTTTCCTGATGCCAAGTTTGGTAGATTAGGTTGACTCTGTGTAGGACCAATATAGCCATTCTTTGTAACATCCCATATGTCTTTTCCAATGCAATTAATATGTGTCTCCATTCTGATCTTCCATATACCATAGTTAGTTCCATCAAGTTATGGACTGTCCTTCCTGAAATAGTTAGTTTCCATAGAATCTCCTCAAGTTGTTAAACTTCTACAAAAAGAGGACTTGGCTCTGATACCAATTGTTAGGACCCAAAGGCAACTGAGAGGGGGGGCATGAATCAGTTGTCTATTAATTTCAACCCAAATATAACTTAGTCAAGCTTGATGCATAATACTGGTAAACCAAACTTAATGTCGGTTGACAGTTTAACAATTAATAACAATACCAGTGAAGCTTAATGCATGAAACAAAAAGATAAATAGCAACCACAACACATAACACATATATTTGTATTTAGAAACCCTGTAAGGAGAAAAACCATAGTGGGAAACCTTACCCACAGTCAAATGATACTACTGCAGATAGTATGTGTGTACAAATGGGGTCTGCACATGTAGAAAGGCCAACTGCCTAGAGCTCATTGCTCAATCACAAAAGGAGAGTCACACTGACTACAATTGGATGATTAAATCCAATGATAATGTATTGCTCAAAGTAGCATCTACAATGCTAGATTCAGTACCGGTTAAGCTCCGACTGTCTTCTTCAAACTTTCCTTGAATCTTCAAATGATATCTGCTTGAGTAGCTCTTCCTATATTCGCATATACCAAATATCACAACCTTAAAATACCTTATTGCATTCCTATCCTATATCAATCTCACAATTGAGACCTTACATATATACCAAAACCTAAGACCAAATGTGTAGGTCGGCTTACTAAGAATATTACAATTAAATAAATTACAAATAAATCAATATGCAATGAATCATGTCAGCTCAATGCATTTACAATAATAACCAATCAATAAATCATCTCCATAACATGTCGTGCTGATCTAGAATAGATAATGCTTGCCGGTCCATAACCTAGACCAATTTTCCGGTAACAAAAAATATGCCAACTCGATTAGACCAATAACCAAATCTCCAAAACAAGTGTCCAAACCATGTCTCTGACATAACCAAGTAATCACCAGATGATAACATATCATCCTTAGTGCCAGTGAACAATATAACCTATCGGTGAACCAAATACCAGTGACTATGCATGTCATTGAAAATGTCAATGAACATAACCAAAGATCTCCAGAAGGATAAGTGCTGATAAGTGTTGACATCAATGACAAAACCAATGCAACACATCCATAATACCAACACTATTGTGGGTCACAAATCCCATCGTGGTTTTTCCTCATTGAGGTTTTCCACATATAAATTCTATGTGTTATGGTGTTCATTTATGTGGATGATTTATTTGCTTATTGTTATATGCTTATTTGTTTACCGGTACATACATGCATGGTTTAGAAAGTTCAATATTGTAGATTTCGACAAAACACTGATTCACCCCACCCTCTTAGTGTTCTCATATCCCAACAATTGGTATAAGAGCTTGGTACCTTGAAAGAATTTTAACAGCTTGAGGAAGATCCTAAAACCAAAATATTTTAATATGGCTATGGAAAGGCAACTTGAGATGGCTCCTAAAGATTATGATGCTGAAAGGATGAAGAACTTGAAATTGCAAGAAGAACTGAATTCTGCAAATGAATTCATTTGTATTCTACAAGAAAGGTTGTCATCTGCTCAAGCCAAAAGGAAAGAACTTATGTAATAACCAGATGATGATGAGAAGAATGCTCTTAAGAAACAATGTCAGAAACTAAGTCAAGCAAATATACTCATGAAGAATGAAATGCAAGATTTGACCATGAGGTTATCAAAAGATATTGAGGACAAAAAGAAGAAGGAAGATAGTCTTACTTTATCTTTGAAGAACAAGTTTGATGAATGTGGAAGATTGACTCATCAGAATAATCTGTTGAGAACTAATTTGGCACACTCTTGGAACAATGAACAAGAACTTGAAAGGCAAATAAATATTCTGAGAGATGATCTGACTACTGCAAGAAAACATAAAGAAAAGTTTAGGATTAGTTCTGCACAATTGGATGACTTACTGAAAGACAAAGATAGATTGATGATTCTAGAGGACTTGGATTTGTATAAGGTGAAAGCTCCAATAGTGCTAATGAAGATCAAACAACTGGTATGTAGAACTCATTAGAATAGAAGAAACTGGTAAGTCAATCTAATGCTTATAAATTCAATGGTAGATGTTTTATTTGCAATAAATTTGGGCATATGGCTAAAACATATAGAAATAAGGCAAATCAAAACTACAATTCTGTTCCTGGTCAATGCACAAACTGCAAGAAATATGGTCATAAATCAGAAGATTGCAAAATGAATGTTAAATATCATGCATGTGGAAATTTTGGACATTTTTATAATCATTGTAGGTCAAGAAATAATAATAATACTGGATATGTCAAGGCAATTCAGAAGAACAATGTTACATGTTATGCATGCAATGAAATAGGTCATATTGCTAAGTATTGCAAAAGCAAGACTCAACCAACTAATAATAATAAAGACAATGAGAAAGGAAAGAAGAAGGTAGATGAAATACAAAAAGATCACACCAAGAGATGGGTTAGAAAATATGAGGAACAAAGTGGAGATGGATCTATACCAGCAAATCCACCGGTAGAACAGAGTATTCCTCCACTGACAGAAAATTCCACCAGTAATTGAGGCATAAGCCTTAAGGGTTGGCAAATTCACTACTAAATTTTGCATATTACCCCGTAAGAGATCTAAGAAGATATGGAAAGAAATCTAAAAAACTGTGTTTATCATCAATGAAGGCTACCCCGGCACTTAACTATGAAACTGACATCTGTAGGGTTGTTGGTCAAGCATTAATGATAGAAAATTAGGGTTTTATTTGTTGATAAAAGAAGCTAAGTGAATTCATTTTCACTCACCAAGCATTCAAGTAATCAGAGCAAAGTAAAGGCAAACTAAGAGCGAGCGAAGCATTGAGATAGTATTTCGAGCAATTATCTGAAGCACTCAAATCGACAACAGGCATTCACTCGGGTATTTTCCGCAATGGCATTTGGATCTTCCACTCCTACTTTCATTGAAAATCCAACAATCATCAAAGTCAAGGATAGGTTAAGGCCAATCTTTAAGGAGGTTCCCAAAATTGCAAAGAAGGAAGATTCTATGGGAGCATTTTCTAGGGTTCCTGAAGGAGTAATGTATGTTGAAGATGTGAGGGCATACATCCACTGCACTCTTGAGGAAATGGGTACCGAAGACATAAAAAGCATGTATCAATCAGTGATATTGGGAGACACAGGAAACATTAAAATATAATTTAAGGCAATTGAGGATCTCAGGTTAACTGGTATTCTGTACATATTGAAATTCAAGGATGAGATGATTAGATACATCCTGAGCAGGATTCACAATGAATTCATTTGGTTAGATAGACCCTACATGATCACAAAGGAATCTATACAAGCTTTCACTGACTTACCTAGGGTTGGACAAGAACCTGGTAAGAAAATATCCAACACAGAGGTTCAAAAACTCACTGGCTCCACACTGGATAACACATCAATAAGGATAAGCACAATCACTGACTCAGACATAAAATTTGCAAGCATGATTATAGGATGCAAGGTAACTCAATCCAATTGATTGAACTCTATTGTAAGTTCATCCATTCATGGCGCATATCAAATGTTAAGAAATAATGTGAAATATGACTTATGTGAATGGATGAGGAGTGAGTTAATGTTAAACCTTAAAAAGATCAAAGGAACCAAGAAAGGCACATTTAGATATGGAAACTTAATTGTCTGTTTGATGCTCTATTTCCTGAATGAGCTACCCAGTTTAGGAAAGAAGCAATGGGATCATGACATACTGGTAGGTATGTGAGTCAAAATAGCTATCACCGGTCTTGGTACTGGCAGGGATGAAAATCTTTGGGGTTACTTCAAGACATTTCAAGAAAACATGAGGCAAAGGGAAAGAATCTCTAAGAACATTGTGGAGAAGTATTCCACTAACATATGTTTCATGGTGAAAAGTGATGAAACATTCATGGAAGCAGTTGAACCCAGGAAAATCTAGATCATTGATCTTGGATATGAGGTAGATGATAGTATTTTTGAGCTTTATGCAAACATGTTATTAGATGCCCCATTGGATGACAAAATAGAGCACTTTGGTACAATAGGAGAAAAGGCTCTTGAAGTGAAAATGGGTTTCAATAGAAAAAGGAGAGAGAAGAAAAATGATAAAATGTCTGCATATGTGCAGAATGTGATTTACAATATAGACACTCAGCTAGGTTCCCAATCTAAATAGGCATTCAAACCAACAGAGGTTGCTACTAAAAAAGTGAAGAAGCCACAAGTTCACATTTCCCCAATCACTTCTGACTCTGACTTTGAGGATAATGAGCCTTTGGATTTCAGAAGGGTGAAAAGGAAGGATGTGGTAAAACCACCGGTAGAGCAACAAAAGGCAGAACCAAGGAGGAGACTTGTCAAAAAGGCAGCTCAACCTACTGCACCTCCAGCACTGGTAAGGAAGCCTATGTGGAAGAGGAAACCAGTCACACTGGAAACAACAAGCAAAAATAAGAAGGGTGATGATACCGGATCTGGTAAGACATCAATGACCTGTGCTGAAATTATTGATGAAGTGACAAAAGATGGGATATTAAAGAATATTTCAAAATATTATGAAGTCTTTGAAGAGAGTGAGCAAAATGAGTTAGAGGAAGCTATTTTATTGTATATCAAGAGGGATAAGGATATCAAGGAAGTTGCACTTTTGGAACAATGTGGCTCTATAAATAATGAAAAGATGAAAAGATGTATAGATACTACTAATAGGACAATTTTTAGTAGTAAAAACCGATAGATAAGTCTTATGCTGGGTAGAGTAAATGAGGTGGTAAATAAGACAAGTAAGGGGTGGAAAAAATTATTTCAAAAAAAACCCAGACTTTCTCACATCTCAGGAAGAATTTGCAAAGGCAACATTCCCTACAATTCTTGACAAATCAAAAGGAAAGGGTATTTTAGGCAGTTCTACTCCAATTTTGACACAATCACAACCGGTAGTCACAAAGAGTGTACAGTTTATATTGGCACAAACCAATTTTGAGCAAGAGAGTGTACAGGATACTAGAAATACTATGGATAATACTCCACTGACAGTAATCGATACTACACCAAGTGGCGAAGCCACCGGTGAAAAAGAGGTTGAGATGGACAAGGTTAAATCAACTGAGTCCATATTGGTAGGCAAAATAGATTCACTGGCAAGAGTTTTGGCAATTGAAACTTCTTAGGTTGAGAAGAAATCAATTTCTAAGTTAATTCCAACAGAACTAATGATGATGGCCACTCAAAAATTGTTGAAGGAAGGAACTGTAGAAAAAGGGTTAATTGATCAATCGGTCTGTGTATTACATAGAATAATGCCTAACTGTTAAATAGAGGATGGAGCAAGCCCTTCTAGTAAGCTCAAAGATTTAACAAGACACATATCAAATAACTATCAATCCTTGAGATAGGTTACAAACTAACAGGCTTTGGATAGTTTCTCTACTGCAAAAAGAGCAGCTTTTGATTAGCTTATAGTAACTAGGAAGAAGAAGATAGAGGAAAAATTTATCTCTATTAAGGTTTGTTTGAAACAATGCACCAATATTTATAGAGTATGTACAACATAGGAAGTCTAACAACCAATGTAAATGATAGATTGAAAGAATTATATGACAAAATGGCTACTATTGCTAATTCTTTTGATGGGATAACTACACTAACTACATCTATTGATGGACAAATTTTGTCCTTGGAAAACCAAGTTTTTGTATTTGAGAAAGAAAAAGATTAAATACTGAGAGCAAGAAATTTAAGAGGACTGGTGAGTCCAAGACTTGACTCTTTGGGTGTTCACAAGATAGAATGCATGGATATGCTAGCAAAGCCCACACCGGTAGATACCCAAGAGAGGGAATCATTTTCCCACTTACTCAGTGGACTTGCATTGGTATCAGACACTTTCAAATCAGGATGGGACACATATCTTCGATTGTTGCAAAAAGCATACCCATAAATTATGAAGATGACTAAGCTTGAATGACTCTGACTGTATTGTTTCATTCTTTATTCTTTCACCAATTTTTGGCATTAATGTCAAAGGGGGAGTATGTACATTTCTGAAAAATATTAGGGAATATGTTATCAGTTGAAGTGTTTTTCTCAGGGGGAGCACACCGGCAGGGAATCCATTTTTCACATGAGTGTTGTCATCAATGCCGAAGGGGGAGATTGTTTGCAATTGACACTCACTGGATTGATTTTTTTGTCATTGATGGCAACAACATCAAATAGAAGGAAACAAGACTTGATGGAAGGCACAAATCGACACTAGGAGGCATATACCAACAAATACCAGCATTGGAAGCATTCAGGGCTACACTGAAACCGACACCAACATCAGTACTTCAGGAAGCTGACATCAAGGAAGATTTATTTTGTAAATCATTTTGTAATTATTGTCAAGGCTGATATTGAATATCTTTTGTAAATGCATTGTAAGCCAACATAAGGCATATCATATGTAATAGTTATATAAGTCAGTCTGCTAGGTCAATTTATATAAAGAGATGATGAAATTATGATGGTATAGAGATAGACATATAGTAGAACTATGGGAAGCAAAATATATGTATGGAGATCATTTTTTGTATGTGAACATTGTATCATGCAATGATCTATAGATAGCTAGGAAAGCGTTCTTGAAGGAGAAGCAATATCGGTAATAGTTCAAAACTATGAACCGGTACAGAGCAGAACGAGAACCGGAACTCTATGTGGCATAGCAGATGCACTCTTGAGTTCATTTTCAATAATTTACTTTGGCAAAAAGCTTGTAGTCAGTGATGCTCTTTAGTGATGAGCAGTATGCTCTAGGCCATATGCCTTCTTGCAAGTGTAGGCCCCTATTTATGTAATACCTTTTTATATAGCTAGTGAACTGATATTGTGGGTCACAAATCCCACCGTGGTTTTTCCTCATTGAGGTTTTCCACATATAAATTTTGTGTTATGGTGTTCATTTATGTGGATGATTTATTTACTTCTTTTTATATGCTTATTTGTTTATTGGTACGTACATGCATGGTTTAGAAAGTTAAATATTGTAGATTTCGACATAACACTAATTCAACCCCCCTCCCTCTCAGTGTTCTCATATCCCAACATAGTGGTCTTACTGGATGACAAAGGGAGATTTTGAATAGATTTTACCCTTTCTGGATCAATTTTAATCCCTTCCTTGGAAACAATATGACTGAAAATTTTACCTTCGGTTACCCCAAAACTGACTTCTTGGGATTAAGAGAAACGTCGTTCTTATGACATCTTTCTCAAGGTTTTTAGAAAAAATAGTAAGATCAACAAGATATACTTGAATATACCTCTCAACAGTTCCACAGAATGCCAAGTCCATAGCTTGTTGGAAAGTAGCTCCTACATTGATCAACCTAAAAGGCATTCTACAGTAGGAAAATGTACCCCATGGAGTAGTGAGTGCATTCTTATGTTGATCAGATTCAATAACTTCAATCTGATTATATCCAGAAAATCCATCTAACATAGATAACATTTCAGATCCTGTCACTGTTTGCAAAACTTGATCCATGGTCAGCAATGGATAGTTATCCTTTAGTGACAATTGAATAAGGTTTCTAAAATCAACACAAATACGCATTTCCCCATTCTTCTTATGCACCAGAACTATATTTTCCAACCATGTTGAATGATGGATGGGAAAAATAATCCGAGCATCAAGCATTTTTTGAATTTCAGAAAGAATGGTACTTGAGATTTTTGGATTATACTGGCACTACTTTTGTCTAAAAGGTACTGCACCAAGCTTAAGAGAAATATCATGATGCACCTCCTTAGGTTGGAAATATTTAAGATCATCATATGAATATGCCAAGATATCACGGTATTGGCACAAAAGCTGAATGAACTGATCTCTTTCCTCTGGAGTACAGTTATTGCCAATATTGATAAATTTTGGGTCTTCATCTAATCCAATATTATACTTCTCATATCCCATAGGAGAATCAACACTTTCTTGTTGTCATCTCTTGATATAATGATCATGTTGATCAAAGAGTTTTTCAAGAAAAACCAACCCCTTGGGAATTTTATTTCCTTTCAGCTGAAGAATATCTTTATCCGGTTAAGATGATGTTTCTAACATTGAATTTGATGAAGAATAATTACTCCCTTTGAAGTACAGATTGTTGAAACCATCTTCTACTTGCAAGAAATTATTAATCCGCTTATCATCATTGAAAATCTGCCAATGATCCCAATTTTCAGGCACACTAGGTCTGCAAATTAATTCAATAATATATTTATCTTGACCAAAATCAAGATGGGGAACCAACAAAGTAGCTAAAACCACAAGGGAATCAACTCTATCATTGTATTCACGAGGCACAACTGAGATGCTAAAGCATCAAAATCTTCAATTATTTCCCATACCAAATTATGGTAAGACTTTAGATTTAATTAAATGATTAAAGATAATTTCAAATACAAGATGCAAACACACTAAGATGGGTGCTAACCTAAGTGTGAAATTCTACCACCCAAGGGTGTACAATTTATGATGCTACACCTTAAGTTCATCTTTATTCACTTCCTCTTAACTCTTCAGCTTATTCATTGAAAGAAAACAATAATTGCCTTGTTCTTGAGCTTCTTCAATCTTCCTTCTTGTTTGAACACCTTTTGCCTTGTATCTAATTATCTGATTTTTTAAATGATGCTTTTGAACATACTTAGCAAGAACTTTTGCTGATTCTTCCTCTTATTCTTCTTCATCATTTATTTCCTTCTCTTTATTCTCTTCCGGATCACTTGTCTTCTCTATAATTGCTAGAACAATCTCAACCTTTTGTGCTATCAAACATTTACTCTCCTTTCTATCCCTGATGTAGTATAAATTTCCACCTATTCTAACTCCTTTTGCAACTCTTTTATTAGTCATCTCTTTTCTGATGACACATCTAGTGCTACTAAACAAAACTTCATAGCCTTTTATACACATCTAACTAACATAATAAACATCATCAATTTTATGCTTACCATCAATAGAAACACTACCAATACCTCGAATAGTTGTACCATCTTCTCCAAAAAATTTCATTGATCCTCCATCATACTTCTTGAGATTAATAAGCCTGTCTTTATCACCAGTCATATGATTTAAACATCCAGAGTCTATAATCCATGTATTCAGTTTATCTTAGCATGCAATGCAATCTTGACTGTTTTCTCTTCTTTCAATTTCTTCAAGGCACCCTTCTTATCTTCAATAACTAGAAACAAGGATTCTTCATTTGAGTCATCGTCAAATTCATCTTCAGATATATATTCCTCAAAAAAACATAATCCCTTCTTCTCTTTTTTGTTAAATTTGCGTCTTCTAAACTTACTATTCTTCACATCATCATCCAACCTCTTATAGTCTTCTCTATAAGTGCAATTAGAAGCATAATGTCCAATTATACCAGAAGAAAAACATTTCAAAGTAAACTTACCTTTGTATTTTCCAGTGCCTCACTAAAATATTCTCACAAAGTTTGCTTCAACTTCATTTATATCTCCACTAAATTATGGATCATCATGTCTTGAAACATTAAATATTTCTTCTTTATTTTCTCTTTCCTCTTCATCCATTTCTGAAATTTCAAAAGTTGCTAAACTACCAATAAGCTGATCAATATTATAGTTACTCAAATGATTTCTCTCCTATATAGCACACCATGTAGGTTTGTAGGATTTAGGCAAAGTTAGCAAGTTCTTATGGACAACATCAAATTTGTCAAAATATCCAATGACAACTCTAATGCCACCAGCAAGATCAATCACTCTATGAATATAATTCTCAACACCTTTATCTTCAAGCATTCTCAAATACTTATACTTTTTATTTAAATTCATCAATCTAGCCCGCTTTGCCTTCAAAACTCTTTCATATGCCAAACATAGCTTGTTCCACATAGCTTTAGCTTCTTTCAATAATTTTACCTTTCCAAACACTGAATCACTTAAACAAATAAAAAATTATAGCTCTAGCCTTCACATTATTCTCCTAAAATATTATCTCATTTGGAGTTTGAGCACCATCGTATGAAGGTGTATATCTAGTCTCAATGATTTCCCAAGTTTCATTTTGCAATGTCTCCAAATGCAATTCCATTCTCTCCTTCCAGTACAAAAAATTTGTACCATCAAAGATCGGTACTTTGTAATGCACAGGTGTTGTGCCAAATGTACCTCAAGTGGTTAAGCTTACTCAAGAGGAAACTCACTATGATATTGTTGATGTGGATTTTGAGTTCACTCAACACTTATAAACTCTTTCCTTCAAACATGAGTTTATTTTCTTGAAAGGTGTAGGAAACCTAAACCTCAAGGCTTGAAACATCTTTTTTAGACCCCGTGGTCTCACTCAGTAGTATACATCAACTATTTTTATGAGGGGATTCCAACTAGTTCCTCTAGGGTTCATATATCTTTATAACTTAGGAGTACTTATCATAGTTCACACTTCTCTATGTTGGGACTCATAAAAATCATGCTAAATTTAGTGACCCAATAAAGCCTTTCTCTAAGGATTTCTCTTTGTAGCTTTGTTTTATGGTAAGGAAAGTGCATTATTGTAATTCACTTTGAACTTGAACCCTTGAACCTTTTTGGTTCAAGGTTCAAAGTTCAATCGCTTCTCCTGCTTATGTCGTGGTTTTGTAATATTTTTAATAAGCATGTGCGAATGTGTAATGTCTGTTTTGAACCATTTGCTAATCAGTTCAAGGTTCATGGTTCAGTGAGTCCCTTTCTTTTTATCCAAAGTCTTTACTCATGATTTTTCCACTTAAGAGGAAGGGTATGTGCATCATCAAGAGGGGCCCCATTCTAAGTCTAGGCCTGGACGGGTTCTGATAAATATTAATTTTTCCTAAGTCCTATGTCTTTTCCTATGTCATAGTTGAGATTCATAAAGATTGAGCAAGTTCCTATTGATCTCACGACTGTCGCTATACCGCAACCCAAAAGTGCTCAATGGTTAACAACAACAACATGGAAACTAAGTGGGGGGACCCATGAAAAGGTGCGGAGCGCAGAAACACCGGGCTTCAACGGAATTTGATGTTGAAACTGTCCATTCCTAAATTCCTTCAAGTCATCATAAGACCAAGTGAATATATCAATGTATTCTTTCAGTATCCCATTAAGCGTTCATTTTTCCTCATAAGAACAACATTTTCCAATTGTCACCATTTTAGGATTAGATTCATCACCAAGATTAATCTTTTCACAACTTCCTTTTCCATCATCATTAGGAGCTTTCTTGCCAGTGAACACATCATTACGAGTGAAAAACCTCTCTAGAGTCACTAATCCTTTCGGAATTTCGTTCCCTTTCAGCTGAATGAAATTATTATCAGGATCAATACCAGGGTCTGGACAAAATTCTTTGCAATTATCTTTAGAACCTTCAAAATATGATTGGGCAAATGAATGGGTGCATTGTAGAAAATCCTTAATCTAAGCATCTATATCAAATACTTGCCAATGATTCATGTTGTCGGGAACACTAGGTCTATAAATCATTTCAATCCTATAAGAATTATCCTTAAAATTTGGGTGTGGTAACAAGAGAGAAGCTGAAATGGCCAATGAATCCACCCTAGTGTTTTTCTCTCTTGGTATAGCTTCAATTGAGAAAGCATCAAAAAACTCTATCTCATCCCAAACCCTATTTCTATAATATTTCAGTCTATCATTCTTAACTGAATAAATATTTCTTACCTATTTAACAATTAGCTTCGCATCACCTTTTACCTTAAGCAATTTTATACCATTATATTTGGCTTCATTCAAGCCTAACAGTAATGCCTCATATTCTGCAGTGTTATTAGTATTCTTGAAATCCAACTTGAAAGAAAAAGGAAAAATGTTACCATTAGGGGACAACAAAACTACCCCTGCTCCTGAGCCAGAGTTGGCACAACTTCCATCAAATTCCATTTTCCACAGTCCACCTTGCTCATCAACTGCTTCTTCCATTTCTTTTTTATTAGGTGCAAGAATGAGATAATTTCCAAATTCGCATTCTTGGAACAAAATCTGGGCTTTGGGATTATCAAAAGGAAAGATTGTACATTTATTTTTTGGTTCAGGTTCAAGTTTGATCTTATGTTTTCCTAGTGGGATGATAGCTTCTGACCAGTCCATCTTAATTTCACCTCCAAGCTCTTTACAGAAATTCCTACTCAAGAGCATCTAGTAACTTGTAGGAATGTCAGCAACCAAAATGGTCAATTTTACCCTTTTATCGGGACATGCTACCAGCACTTCTTGAGCATCCTTTACCTATCCAATGAGAGGGACCTGCTTCCCATCCATTGAATAACATCTCCCAAATGTCATAGTAAGTGTTAAACCTAAAGATCTAGCAAAAAATGATGGCATTATGTTATCTAACGCTTCTGAATCTATAATACAATTACTAAGCTTCTGACCATTCTAGAGGAGGGAGATATAAAAAGGTTCAGGCTTCAGAACTTATGTGTCAAGCTTATCTTCAACATTGTGGAAAGCACAGGGATTAGTTGGATCAGTGGAAGGACAAGAGGCAAATGTAGGTATTTTAGCAGTAAACAAATCGCTATCAACCACACATTTATGCACTAAGGACTCTAAGGTAGAATCTCCTTTTACATACTTGACCAGTTTGTCTAATTCCTTTGGGTTCAATTTTAAATATTCAGCAGTGGAAAGTTGAACAGTTGAAGCCTTACAAAATTAAATTATGTCAAAGGAGGGGGAAGGAGAAGAATTATTTTTACTTTCAAAATTTCTTTGTAAAATCTTAACTTCAAGAGTCTTTGCATGAAAGGGGAATCATTACTCATAGGACTCTTACCCTTGAAACTAGTTCCAGCAGAAGTCATAAAAGGAGTAGGTTGGGAGGTTCATTGATTCCTTGTAAGGATTGCACATGCAGGATCTTCAAGAGTTACCAAAATATTACCACCTCTTTCTGAATCTGATTCATATTCAAGGTATAATGATCCAAAGTCACCAGGTACTTCTTGAATCTTATCTGCTTTAGTGAACTCACCTAGTTCATCCTTTGTGTTTTTCATTTGAACATACCTTATCATATCAGGACAAGAACTCACATCATGATCTGTCATAAGGTGAAAAGAGCACATAGCACCTTTATCAAGAGGAGCCTCTATTTGCAATATTTGCGGGGCAGCAGGCAGTTACAAAGTTCGCCCATAATTATACTGGTTTGGTTGTTTTCTACCTATATCTTGATAGGGTTGTGTGTAGGAAACTCCAGGTTTCGGTATCTACTTCTTCAAAGCAATCATATCATTGACTAGTCTTTGAACAACTGGATCGGTTGAAGAGGTGGAAGTTTGAGATTGACCTTGAGGAGTTTGCACATCTTTTCTCCACTTTCCAACTATTATTAAATCATCTTCAAGCTCTATAGCCTGAATTTCTGTTGTATCAAGATCGACTGGCCTATTTCTTCTGAGATGGAAACCAACATCAGGAGGCATAGAGTTTATAAAGAAACATTGTTGATTATCAGCAGTTGGTCTTTTAGCCTGGGGAATTTTATGAATAATCTTATTATACCTAGATACATAGTCTCTCATTGGCTCATGAATCTCCTTCTTCATTTGTGTGAGCTGAGCCAAAAGTGAGTGCTCATCATCAGCACTCAAACCATTTCTCAAAAGCAGTTTTAATTGTTTTCCAATAAGTTATAGATCCTGCCTGTAGATGACTGAACCAATCTACTGCTCCCTCAGTAAGAGTTTGAGCAAAAAGCCTAACAGCCACATATTCATGTTGTACTGCCAGTATCCTAGTAGCTACATTAAAAGAATTCAAGTGTTCTTCAATTGATATTTTTCCATCCCCATTAAACTTAGGTAAAACATCCCTTGCCCCTTTTGGAAGTTGATTATGGGCTCCGAGAGCAAGAGGCCCAACTGCGGCACCCCATGGTTGGGCCATAATGAAAACAAGGTAAATAGTTACAAGAGGAGGGGCTTGAATTCCATAAAGCGTTAATGCTTGCCAGTGGCTAGAAGAGGAAGGTACCTTGGGAGTGGTTCTAGTAGGAGAAGAAGGCCTTCTTTTAGCATTCCTCTTGGGAGTGAAATTTGTGGAAAATGATAACCCTTGTAATTCTTCAAAACAATCATCAACAACTCCCTCTCTCCTTTGTGATCTGGTATAAGGATGAGAATCCAGTGTTGTCCCCTCTAAGGTCCTTAAACAATTCTTTCGACCTCAGCAATGTTCTTGGGTCATGGGAATTTTTCTCAACCGTTCACCTTTTGTTTTTAAAACTCTTTCCAAACAAAGAAAACATGTTGATACTGTTGGTTATGAGTTCAATTCTAACATGCAGGTAACATACTATTCTATTGAATGTTTGACGCTCCCCAACAGAGTCGCCAAAAATCTATTAGTGAATAGATTTTTGCCTTTCTTCAAATTAAATTATTTCAAACTCTGTCGCCTTCTTTGAAAGACAAAAGTTCAACTAAATAGTTGGGCAAGTGTGACATACACCACTTCCCTCTAAATTTTTGATAGGTATAGCTCCCTCCATTAGTTATTCGGGGAATAATCTAATTAAATTAAACTGATATGCTTTTAACCTAAAAGAACATAAGGCTGCCTACTTCATTCTTGGATGAGAGGCTAAGGTTTTACAAATATTTTAGAGGACACTATTCTTCAAAACACTTCTACATGAAAATCGATAAGTGATCGAAACAAAGTTCAGAAACACCAATTCAGCACTTCATTAAAAATAGGTAAGAGAAATAAAATCTCTTTTCAAAACACAAATTTTTTAAGAACACACAGAAAGGAGTCTCAGAATAATAACAACATTTTCCATCAGAAAGGTGATCATAGTTATTTAATTAGAATAATATTTGCAAAGAAATACCATCCCACAGATTCAAAACTCAAAGGTTTTTCTTCTCCAAAACACATATGATCTTTATATATATATATATATATTTCAAGCAACAAAGACACAACAATACATGTATATGTTATTTCCAATTTCAGATTTTGAAAAATTGATGACTTCCTTTTAATGAAAACAGAACTTCTAAAAACCCAAAATATAAGTAAACTATTCTAACCCCTTTTCTATCTATCTTAATCTAATTTATAGTAGTCTTCTTAGAATAGAGGAGGTCTCCCTTAAAACTCGACCTCCTTCGAATCAGTTATAAAAACCAACAGAGTATTTTTGGGACAGATGTCCCGAAGTCATTTGCAAGATTATGAAAAACACATAAAATAAGAATGGAGCACTATCATCATGCTATGCTTCTTCTCCATCATCATCCTCCCCTCCACTTTTCTGGGAATCGTGGGTGGTTGTGAGATCCTGAATTATAGACTAGCTTGGATTTTTCATGGCATTGATCTTCGCTTTTGCGGCTTCTTTGTCCCATCTGTGCTTCACCATTTTCTTGACATGCTTAGGTAACTGATCGTTACCTATAAATGTCATGGACTCCATCCAAGCGACTTGTGTTATATCTTTGGGAGTGAAATTGCCTTTGGCCTTAACTTTCTCCATGTATAGCCTAAAAGCCTTTATCGCATCCTACGTGTTCAGTCCACAAATCCCCAGTTGCCAATCGTGGTCTGGATTAATCACTTTGTTGTCATTAATCAAACTGCATTGAAGGTCCTAAAGCTCATAAATAGAAGTCCTGGCATCAAAAATTACAGACTTGAATGTGAGTACCCGCCACATTATAGTCTTCTTCAATATGAAGAGTTGGCACTCATCAGTTACCAACTTGATTGAATGTTCTGTCAAAAATTTGGTAGCTCTGTACTCTTCTATCTTGGTGAGAATGGGTAAGACATCTTCCCATTTATGTTCTGCAATGCTCACCAATGAGGCTCTGCATCTCATCACATAACTTCCTGGAGCTTGTGATATACTTTTCACCATCTCTAATCACTCCTTCAATCCATTTCTCCACAGCCCCCGTCATGCTTTTGGCTCGCTGGACCTGACCCATCAACTTCTTGTTCTCTAGTATAGTAGGGTCAAAACTTTCCAAAGCATGTGATATGGGAAGTGCTCCGAAGTAGCTGATGCTATCAATGAATTGAGCAAGAATTTTGATATGCCTCTTTAGCTCCCTTTTCTCCTGCCCATCATTTTTTGACCTGGTGAGCATCTTCTTAGCCGATACTTGGAAGAAGTGATTATCCAAATCCCTACTCATGTTCCCGAGCTCCACTTTGGTGATCTCAAAACTCCTCTACATTTACCTCCTTATTCTCATCTTTGGGCTTGTAAGAAGCAATCTCGGCAACCCACTTTCCAGTCCCTTCATCATTATCCAATCTGGCAGTTTTTTTGAACTTCTTTTGTTTGGGACCCTTCTCCGTGTACTTAACCACCATGTCCTGAATTAGGATGGTCACAAGAATGAAACTCCATTTTTTTCTTACTGAAGTGGTTAGCCACTTAGGAGTTGCACTTGAACTAGTTGTTCCTTCGATCACCTTAGGGGGTGGCGTCATGGCTACAGTGACTGCATGAGAATCCATGGTGTTGACAATATCGCTGTCAAGATCCTCGACTTCAAAAATCTGAGCATCAAGAATTTTGTCCTTTGCCTCTGTATCTTTGATCTAGTCCATTCTCTTCTGCGCAGCACTCCGTGACCTGGTATATCGAGGAGCAATACAGTCCAAAGCCAGATTGGGCTTGTGTTTGGTGTAAGATGGCTTCTTATCTTTACCTGCATGAACAGGCATAGAAGTGGGGTTAGAAAAACATTTTGGGGAATGTAGAGCAGCCTCACTACCTCTTGCAGGACCAATCTTGTTGCCTAGTTTCATTGTTCTTCTCATGTTAACCCATTCCGCGGTCCTTTTCAAGACCCTCTTTATTTTAAGCTATATGTCATCCTCTTCTTCTACATCCCAATTAATGCATGACATTTTGGGTTCAGCTTGGTCTAAATATCCAAGTTCAATTAGCTCCAAATAATCCTCTTCAAGCCCACTTATGTCAAGTTTCACCTGCAATGAAACTACCTGTTCCCAAACCATTCTCATGTTTTCCCTTTTGAACACCTCAAGTCATCATTGCAATATTCCCAGAACTCCTCCAGGTGTGAGATTGGATGGTGCGGCATCAAACCAAGACTCCGTGAGAAGCCTTTATTGTCAAAGCCCTTTCTTTTATGATATAGTGGAAAATTGAAGTTTTTCAAGTCGACTCCAATGCTTAAAGCATCTGACATTGAACTACAAGATAAAATACCCAATTGAATAGGAAAATGATCCTCCCATTTATCTCTGGGTTGAGCCTTCTTAATAGCGGTAGCCAACTGCCTATAGATCTCAGTCAGAACAAAACAATCTGAACAAAAATAAGGAAGCCTGAAAGGCTCTTCCTCAAAACTATCCACTCTTATGTAACAAAAGTGAGGAAAATGAATAAAGAAACTATCATACTTATTCACTAATTCCTGTGCATCCTCAGACATCCTCTTGGTTTTCATGTTCTTTAACTCATAACATAAATCTCCCAGGAAGGCATTATGTACTCTCCTAAAGTCTTGCAAAGCATTATCCTTCTGTAACATAGGGTAAAAATCATACACAAAAACCTCTCCCTCAGTGATCTGCCTAGGTATACCCACTATCTCTTTAACACATGCCAAGCAAAATATTAGATACAACGACATGAAGAAATTCTACTTGAACTATTTGGCCATGCTCAGTTGCTCCCTCATGGAATCGACAATCAGCTCTGCCCAATCAAGGTACTGCTTTCCTTCTAGTACCAGTTGTACATAGTAGTAAATCCAATCATCAAAACTGTAGGCCTCAACCAAACCTCTAACTTGGTGTAGCAGTAACATGACATCATGAATGTGGGGAAGCATATGGTTCTTGTTGGGATACTTGGGTAATCTGGAGCCACCCCTCTGAGGAACCTTCAACCAATACTTTGCTACATTATTCCAGTGTCTATTTTTATCTGCATTGAACTTAGTAATTGATTGGGTGGGAGAAAAGTTTGAGAACTGATAATCAAGTAATTTGAAAATGGAGGAAATAACTTCCCGGTTAATTGCGAGGAGGGTTTCACCATTATCTCTTTTGATGGTTTCGGAAATAGGATCATACCTCACAATACACTCTCTAACTAGTTCTGGGCAAGGGATAGCAGGAGGAAAGGCTACCACTTCTATGAAACCACTGCTCAGAATTTCTACACCAAATGAACCATCAATTCCTTTGAACACCCTTTCCTTTAAAACTTCCATATTTTCTCCTTTCAAGTCTGTATCACTGACTATGGGCTCTGTGCATGCAAGACTAAAAATATTCCCGAAAAGGTGTAATGTGGACTTCATAATTCATAAATAACAACCCTTATTTTCCCCAACAAATCTTATTATGAGAGTGGAAAAGAAGGTAAAAAAATTTGGAGAGGACAGGAAACAAACTCACCTTCACAGTTGAGACGAATCAAATGACTACCAGCAAACAAAACTTCTATCCAAAAACTCCGCAACAATGAAGAACAAGTTTTCAAAAATTAATCACTTCATACCTTATAGCAAAAGAAGTGATACAAACTTATTTAGTGCATTAATTTCAATTGTCAACTCAAATGTGTTGAGCGTTGGGATTGGACATCACATGCATGCATTGAATGCATGGCGGTGTTTTTGGAGTAACCACCAATTCCCAAAAATGATTACTTGCCTTGAAAACTCAACCAGTTGACATCACCCAAGATATGGTTCATTCTTCATCATACTTTGCAATAAATGCACCATCATGTCTTTTAGCCCATGGGACCCACCTGATTTGAACATGCATGAACAATCTGAACTGGCTTCACGAGAGTTCAAGTAGTCAAAGCGTACATTGTGCCAAGAAAATTCTCTTTGAAAAGATTAGCTCTGTTAAGTGTCACTGGTCTTTTGAACCACATTGAACATGTTGAACACCACTGAACTGTCTAAACTAGGTTCAAAGGGTTCACGGCCTGAAGAAAGAGGATATAACACACCATACGTGACCATGAAAAAGAACCGCTGTAAAACACTTTGATTGAATGTTAGCATGAAAACCTTTTAGACACCTTAGAACCTGCAGAACCTAAATGAAAATTATGAACTCGCTTCAAAATGGTTCAATGAGTTCATGGGGTTCAAACAGACCATTAAAACTTGGCGTTGTGGATTAAAAGATAACTTACAAATGGATTAAGGATTGAACCAAGGATATTCTAGAAAGATAAGGACTTTGAATAAAATTTTGTAGGGTGACTTACTCTTGCTATGGACGATAAATGACGAGATAACAATATGCAAGGCTGCATATATCATAAGTGTCAAAGCTTATGGGCTTTTGGAAAAGTGGCAGTTCAGAAGCGGTGGGCCCCTTGCATGCACATGCATCTCAAAGCAGCCTTATTTTGCAATAAAAGGGTAAACTAAACAGTGAGCAGGTTGAATGTAGATCCATGACCATTGCTATACCACCATGTGAAAGTGCTCGACTGTTAACAATCGCAACTTGGTGACTGATGAGCTGGCAGGCCAGGTGGCACCGAGGTAGAGTAATGAGCAAGTCATGAGGTGTTGTATGGTGACACATAGTTGACAAGTGGTAGACACGTGATGGTACCGTGGCATAAGATGTAGCCGCTCAGAGGGGCTAAGGGTCAAGTATATCAACAAAGATCAATGGTGATCAAGATGGATCTAAGGGTTGTCGCTATGTCATGACATAAAAATGCTTGCCAGATATCACTTGCGACTTGGTGACAAACCACTAGTAGTGAACCATGGTTGGCAGTTAATGCAAGCGGTTAAGGTAGATGGTTCATTCTGATGGTTAGTAGAGATCGTTCTAAGATGTTAGGGTGGAGAGCCCAGAATGAATACCCTCACAATAGGTGGTGCCCAGTTGTAAACACTGGAGCCAATCAAATGGTAACACGTAGCAGATAGGTGGCAAATAATCAAGGTTTATATCGAGCAGATGATGGATTCGATAGATCTAAAAATGGACTCACCAAAGGTATCATTTTCATCGACAAGTGAAGGTGTCAATGAAACTTGGGTTTTGAGAAGATGAGAAAATAGTTCATCGAGTGCCTGAATCCATCGACAAAGGGAACATTGAGGAGATTTCAACCGGTTTCATCAAAAATTGATGGCATTGATGAAAATGGGGTTTCGATGAGACACAAAAATGGATAGCTAAAGGGGAAGTTTGGTTGAAAGGCTAAGGCTGAACAAACCAAGAGAGGTGGTGGTTTCGATGGAGATAACTTGGTGAGACATATAGATCAGGTGGTGAACCAGAGGTTGACACGTGGTAGGCCTAACTGGATAGGTGGACTCCAAGAAGATCTTAGAGCGAATCTAGAGGTGCCACGCGTTGACACCGTCGCATAGGCGAGAGTCATTCAGAGATGCTAAAGTCTGAGCAAGTCAAGGAAGATCAAAGGTGATCTAGGGAAGATCTACGGCTATTGCCAAGTCATGATGAAAAGATGATTGATGGCTAAAAGCCATGACATGGCGACCAAGAAGTGGGGCTCGATAGAGAAGAAGAGTAAGCCGGGGGTAAATAAAGAACACGCAAGTCCTATGATGATTGACGGTTGTCGCTAAACCGCAGTCCAAAGGCCCATGATGGTTATCACCTGTGACATAGCGACAAACCATTAGCGGTAGATCCAGACAACGGTTAATGCCAGTGGTTAAGGTGAGCGGTTACGGTGGTCTGCCAGTGGTAGTGGTTAAGTTTTTAAACATCCCAGAGACCAAGTGGTGGGGCCTGTTTCTAAGCGGATTACTCAGGAGGGTTAAAAGACGTGTTAGTTTCCCACGATTGGATGGTTGTCACTATACGGCTATGGGAACACATCCAAACTTTAAAGGTTGTGACTTGGTGACTAAAGGAAAAAGTGCCCAAAGAGAAGACCTCTTGATCCATTAGTGCCAAAGAAATTGAATTATTCAAAAGAAACGATGGCAAAGATGTGCAAATCCCATCAAATATTGTTCAAAGTGAAATTTGGTGAGGGGTACTCAAGGCGATGTACAGGATACATGATGGTGCACGACTGTGTGTCTTCTTAGGTAAGAATTCATCAATGCTCTGGCACAAGATGATACATTGGCATTATGCGGCTATCGGTGGTTGCAACCAATTTTGAGAGATCAGAGATTTCCCTTTTGGGTACTTTCCAATTGATGACCAACGAATTAATGAAGCATGCATCCCAGGAAGAATGTTAGGTTTCTCCCTCAATTACAATAGTACAACAATGTAAATTTTGGTAAAAATGTCAGTTAGGGTAAGATTTTTCTTGAAGGTAGCTCGAAGCTTGTTGCATCCTAAGTTTCTATAAAAGGATACCAAGGCTACCTAGAGAAAGGGACACAAATTTTGTAACTAAACTCTGGCAAAATTAATACAGGCCTTTGTCTTAGCAATTTCTGAGGCAATTATGAAGTACTTGTAACCTTCTGATAGAGGAATGAAATATATAGTATAAAGAATTTAAACTCATACTTGTATTGTCTCTATGTCACTGTGCTGGTGTTTATTTCATTTAAGTAATCAAGGATTGCTCATTTGGATGATTTGTTAGGCATCTAATGAAATTGTTCTGAGTCAATTTTTTAAGGAGAAAAATATAAAATACTTTGATCAAAATCATTGATATCAGTACTTTTGGTGTGGATTGGATGATGAAGTCTACCACAAATTTGGACTCTATATATGTTAGCATATTCAGAGTTGATAGATCAAGAATTTGTGATGTGTGTATTAGTTTCTCTTGTCAGGTTGCAGTCTGTTATATGACTTTGTTGCCCAGATAAGGCATTGGTTTATCTGTTGAGTCATTGGGTGCATTTTGTGATCCTATTCAAAAGACAAAATCAACTTTCCATTTATGTTTTAGTTATACCAGTCAGAAAGGAATGTTTGCAAGAATTTGCACTAGTTTTTTGCAAACCATTTACTATTATTGTGAGAAAATAGTCCTAAAAAGGGTTCACTTGTCCAAGCTTTTTTAAGCTTAAAGTGTAGGAGGTTTCTTAATTCTGGAACCTCATATTGTTGTCTTTATTTCAAACTTTTGTTGTTCTCTTCCATTGTAGCATAGAGGCAGTAATTTTCACTTTTAAAGAGAAGAAACAAAAGTTTTCAAAATGGAGAACAACAAAAATGGTGACTCTGCTGGGGAGTAATCTAAAGAGCTCTGGTATAGACTATTGAATCAGATTGAAAGTGAGTTGGCCCATCCAAGTCACTGCAATAAAAATGGTGACTCTGTTGGGGAGAGTCAAATAAGATAAGTCTTATACTGCAGATCTATGTCTTTATTGCATGAAAGTGTTGAGATCAGGTTCCCTTTGTTTCAATCTAAAAATTATTGAGTTTATATTTCTAAAGAAAATCCTTGATCTATCTCATAGCATCTTAGAATACTATTTTGTTCTTTTCCAAGGATCAACAGTTTCATTCTTAAGTATCTTGTAAGTGATTCGCTATGTTAAACTATATATTTTATTCCCAAGATATTGGGTGGCAACTCTGAAGTAAGAAAAAACCAATGTTCTTTTAGAAAAAATCGCAGTCACTTCACAAGGTTAGCAAGATGAATAAGAGAAGGAATACTAAGTCTTATATGTAGAAAAACCCTTAATAGAATGTGCATGAGGGGTTACATGAACCAGTCAAGAAGGGCTAGAGAGGAACTATTATTCCTGAGCAATCAAGTTAGTCATGGAAACAAAAGAGTAATCAAATGGGTAAGTCCTCTGAGCATCTTATATATGCAAGGTCCAATGCCTCTTCTCATGACTCTAACCATGATATTATGGGTTTTCATGCTGGCATGTTTGGCACTAATGATGATATCCAAACCTTTCACCAAATATTTTCTAATGCCAGTGTTTCTGGGAGAGATAGGCATAGTACAAGTAATAGAGCCAGTTCCATTCCCAAAACTATGGAAGGAAATATTAGCCTGATTGATATGGACCAGCTAAATGTGTCTGATTCAAAGGAAACTTTGCCAGACCAAGATGAAGTATCTCAAGAGATTGAGGTTCTAAATCAGAGAATACATCAATTGATTGCCAATAGAAAAAAGAAAGATAAGGAAAAGGAGAATCAAACCAAAGACAAACTCATTGAAAGAGATAGGTTATTAAGACAAATTGCAGAGCTTGAGTTGTTTTCTCAAGAAGAACCTAGGAGTAAAGAGAAAGGTCCTGTTATTAGGGAAATCCTTCACCCAAAAATTGTTTCCACACCTAAAGTTGTAGCACAACCTAGCAAGGAGGTTCACAATGATCCCCAACTTTCCAAACCTATTGTTAACAAAGGAAAGCATAAAGTAGTGGAGAATAGATTTGTGGGTCTAGTATAAGGAAGTGCAAAAGGACCCCAAGGAATGGCGTTGCATGAGATTGAGGTAGAAAGAATAAGGAAAGAAAATGAAGACCTACAAAGGGAGTTAGAGAAGGCTGAAATAGAGGCACTTAATGCCAAGTTCAGAAGAAAAATACGATGCTTGAAAGCTCCTCCTATAACTTTCCCACCTATAGATCATAGTAATCCTACATCACATCACACTTTTGCCTCTTTGTTGAACACTCAACCAATAATACAAACAAGTTCTACCCCACCCGTCAACCAATCTAATAATGTTGCTTCAAATATTTTTGCTATTCCTCCAAATACACTTCTAGCAAACTAGACCGGTCATGGATTACCCCACAATCAAAGCCATCAAAATCCTAGAGTTGGCAGATCAAGCCCAGGGGTGCTATAGTAGCACACAACATCCATACTAACCTCATGACAAGGGAACCCTTAGATGTACCAGTTCACTCTTCTTCTTCTTGTCATGTCATTGCAGCCATTACCCGGTCTCCTTGGATACCTTGTTGGAACACCACTCATCTTGTTCCAAGTGGGTCTTTGCTTTCCATATGCTTTGTTTTCACCTTTTTGTAGAGCATGGCCATTTTGTTGGCCTCTATGTAACTATAGGTTCCTCTTCCTACATTCAAACATTCTATGGTCAAATCCATTGTAGTTATGACAACCAATTTTGACATAACCGGGAGAAAGGTCATGCATGTATCTACTTTTGGATACACCCTTCCCGTAAGCATTATTTCTATGAAATCCTACATTATCCTTTCTGGATCTCATTATACACTCCCTTTCCTTATGACCATAAACATTACATGCAAAACAATAACTGGTAAAGGACGACATATGACTTACATATTTATTCTGCCATGCATGAGAGGATCTTGTCGGTTTTGCATCCCCATCTTTTCCTCTTTGGGAATGGACCCTTGGTTGTTCATTCTAAGCACCTCTCTCATCTGATCTCTTTTTCTTCTCCCACACATGCTTCCCCCTATGAGTGGTAGCATTTCTTTTCCCTCTGTCGGCAAAGGGTCTCCTTTGCTGCTTCCTCATCTTCCTTCTTCTGATGAGGTTTTCTTTTCCCATCTTCCCCTTGCCTCTGGGATCTATATGAATATTCCTCCTTGGAGCATTGATATTTACTTTTGTCTATAAGTCCACACCAGTTGTGGTCAGGTCAACCTTCTTTTGAGGAGCACATCTAACTACAGAGCTATGGCCTTTGTTTTCTTCAAGAAGCCACTGAAGTTTTTTGTCTTTTATTTCTAGCTGAGAGGCTAGATCTTCACATTGGCAAACCTTGGTGTCTTTTGCCTGAGTCTTCAACTCTGAGATGCATTTCTTTGATTCTTCAAGGCATTTGACTAATCAGTTTTGTTCCACAATAGCAACATTCTTGAATAGCTTGTATTCTCTTTTAACTCTATTGAGTTCTTCAAGTGTATTTACAAGCTCTCCTTCAAGGTCAACTTCACCTACTTCTTCATCATCAAAGAGATCTTGATGGCAAGAGCTATCTGCCATGTCTTCCTCTTCATCATCATCACTTCTCAACACATCTTGTTGAGAAGGGGTGGTTGCACAACCACTTTTAGATTCTAGAGCCACAAAGAGTTGAGCTCCTTCTTCTTTACTGTGGTGACTGCAGGAAGATCCATCTTCCTCATCTAGATAAATATGAGATGTATTTCTCATATTTCCTTCAAATGCATGATCTACTATTGAGGGTTCATTTCCATAGGGCTTTCCCATAAGCTCTTTGTTGCTTTACACCTGTCCACCTATGAAGAGACATCACCGGTGAGTGTACTAAAAATAGCCTTCATGGCTTCTTCATTGCACTAGTTTCTTCTTTCTTCTACACATCTAGTAGGAAGACTGACCTTCCTAGGGAGACCATCCACTACTAACATCCACACATCAAACCCTAAAGCGGATAAGAAAAATTCCATTCTGTAACTCCAAATGGAAAAATCGGAACCATCAAATATTGGGGCAAAGATAGATACTAAACAGACCATTGTGTCCTTAGGCTAGAATCTACCCAAGTTGGAGAAAACTCTTCTAACTAGGAACCTATGCTCTAATACCAATTGTTAGACACAATGCACCACTGAGAGGGGGAGGGGGTGAATCAGTGGTTCTCAAAATTTTTTCTTTTATCTATCCTTTGTGAGCAACACCAGTTTGTGAATCAAGAATAGTGCAGGCTTACCAATTAGTAAAGAAACTAACTCAAATAAACAAACACACACAAGGAGACATCACATAACACTAGCATATACGAGGAAAACCTAATATGGGAAAAACCTTGGTGAGCAATGTTGCTAGAGACTACTGCTCCAATCCAACCTCATAGTAAAACACAATTACAAAGTTTAGGGCACCAACCCAAGGAGCACCAACCCCTACCTAATTTATGGACTACAACCTAAAGGAGCACCAACCCTTGACTTTAGGGCACCAACCCATGGAGCTACAACTCCTGCACTAAGCTACAACTCAGTGTTCACAATACAAACTTCAAATACATAAGTAGTTATATTGTTACAAGTGAATCTTGTAACCTTATCAAATGTCTTACTCTGTCGGTGAAGTATCTTCTCTCCTTTACTGACTCACGCTTCTTCCTTCTCTACACCTGCTGCTTCTCTATTGGATCTCCAACTCACTTTCAGCACATCATTGATATCACACTCTGTCGGTGTAAAATCTATCGATTCTTCTCTCCAATTGGTTGAAGGCTTCAACCGGGTTCACTCTCCCTCTCTTCTTAGATGCTCATTAAGCACTTGGTTGATCTTGTTCTTACTTGCAGAAGTCTTCCACTTCGCAAGAACACAATATTCACCTTTTTAGCAGCATAAACAATCTCTTTGGCCTTTTTACTTGTAGCCCAGATTTCCCACCAAAAGCTAATTCAAAGTTCAGGCGGTTAGGGTTTCCTCACCATCCTCGAGGAAAACCAAATCCAATCAGATCTTGCACAATTTGATCTTTCTGACATCTGAATGCACATCTCCACCAAAGTCACATCTCCTTGATCATGCCTTTCATTCTCGGCGATTTGCTTTTTACCTTCACAACAAATCCTTCGGTTAGTCACGAAAGATCTGTCGGGTTATTTCCTACATCGCCTCGATCTTCTCAATATCTCTTAGATGCCTTGTAGTTGTCTTCCAAACCTCAAGCCTCAAACCCCTGCAATCTCTCTACAGAAAGTCTATGATTTGTGGGGTCTTTCATTAAATTTGACCAACCCTGTAACAATCCTATCATTGTACATTTCTATCTTTATCCAACCACGGGTTTGCCATGTTGACTCCATGTCGACTATCTACCGGTTTGGCACTTCAAGTCAGTCCAAGTAGGATTACCGACCAACCACCCTACCAATTCCTTACTTCGGTCGGTTTGCTAACCCTTCTGGTCTCAACCATTCTACCAGTTACCTTGTCATATCTGCTCTTGACTTGAACAATCAATGGACACACTCAAACCGGTCTCCAAACTGATAAGTCCTAAGTATGCTCATTCCCACAATGGGGAGGTCTTCTACATCTACACCTTGCTTTATATAACCGGTAGACTTACATACCGGTTACCACTCTTGATGACACCATGTCATCATTCTTTCTCAAGGCTCCATCTTCTTTCAGTCAGGTCAAATTCCTATGTTTGCATCTACTTAGCCTTTCCTTTTCCTTGATTAGCTTTAACCATATCACAACCAGTTTTTCAAGATGACAAACACTTCACACTTTCTCTATAATGGCATCATGCCTTTACTTCCTCACTCTTATCTTTCCAAACTATGATGCACTCAATTTATAATAGGAGATAAGCTCCACTTTCTAGATGAGATAACACTTTATCTTCTGCATCCTGCAATGTTCTTCGTGTGATCTGATGTGAGCATATTTACAGTCAGTCAATGCTTCGCATGATGACTGCTTCATCATCTAGTGGGAATCCTGCTATTTTGCAACCTCTTAGCATATTGGTTTATTCTTCTCTTCCAGTTTTGATGTGATTCGGATAACACTCTACCTCTTCATCACAAACAACTACTCAAACACCTTTCTATCTCATCACACAAGTTAGGCACTAACTTGTGTACTGATGACTTCTATGAGCATCTTCTTAACCTTTACTGATGTTTAGCAACACAACGTGATATCCAAGCTATCACATATTGTACTCCTTCATATCAGTGTTGCACATACATCTCATCTATCGGTGGTCATCTCATACCGGTTAACATCAATGACAACACAATTCCAATAGTTCTATGTGTCTTGGTGGTCCATGTTGATCGTGTTGCATGTTATTAAAGATTTTATTGGTTCGGTGGTATTCTTCATGTTATGCGACCTTTTGGCCGACCTGATGGTTCTTGCGTGTTGCAGATGATCTTGGTGAGATATTTAGGGGTGTTGTATGTTAGAGGATTTGTTGTGGGTCCATTCTATGTCCTTTCCGACATTGTATTGGTCCGCATATTAATTTTATTGTGTGATGTATTTTTATAATTAGGTCATATGTATTGAGCCCACCTTGAGGTTAAGGTTGATTAATTGTATAAATACATGTAATATTCATTTGTGAGATGTGATCTACATGTGTAAATATTGTTTTGATCCTTTAATAGTAGAGGAGATAAGAGAATAAGTGCGAGAGAGTGTGTAGAAGTGTGAAGAGCAGATTTTGAGTATGTGTGCTTAACCAGAATTGTAATTAGGCATTTGAAGATGCTATTCTTTTAGTTCATGTAATCTGGATTGGTGTCCAATCTTTGTAAGGAAGTAAGCCTTCCCAGGGTTGTAGCCCTTTTTTGTTTCTGAGCAATGAGCTCTAGGTAGTGTGTCTAAATGCATTTGCATTCCCCATTAGAATATTTACACATACTACTATAGAGTATCATCATATTGTGGGTATGTTCCTGCCGTGGTTTCTTCCCTTGACTGGGTTTTCCATGTCAAAAAATTGTGTGTTATGTATGTTGTTGATGTGGTGTTTATCTTTGTTATTGTTTTTCTTGATCAGATCTAAAGTTGAGGTTAATTTGTTTAATTTTGGTGAAAACAGATTCACCTCCCTCTCAGTTTTCCTACATTGTTGCTGCCAATACTCCCCACTAAACTTACTCATATGATTAATCTATACTCACGATGGACATCATTAATCAAATCTCGTCGATTTTTTGGCCAATCTTAGGCTCTCTTTTTTAGTCATTTGGTAAGTATCTTCCCAGACATCTCTCATTGTCCACTAAACTCGATTATAGAAAATATAATATCAATCTAGTGGGACATCGCGTAGTGGGGGGAAATATTGAATCTGGCCTTAATCACTTTATATTTGCATTTTACCTTCTTACTTTCCTCTGCTTCCTGAAAAACATGAGTTACATGTTCTAACTTAACTATGGACACAATCTCTAGTGGGGAAATTAATCAATTCTTACTAGTCAGTTGCCCTACATCTAAAACTGACTTTTACTCCACTCTCCACAATTATTCACTTTCAAGGAAAATATTCCTTATCTCTTAAATTTATAATCCCGATTGGCAAAATTTTCAGTGGGTCCCCATTTTTAAACATAAATGGGGAGTTTTGTATTTTTACACAACTTGTCATCCTCTAATCTTTTGGTTTAGACCTTAACATGAATTCCCGTCCACTGCACTCAAAGCTTACTTAGGAAAAAATTATGTGTTTACCCTAGAGATATTAAACTCTTGCTGAAATGAAGCATTCGAGCATCTCAATTGTGTGCATGTGGTTCATTCCTTCTTTTGAAGGCCTATCAGTAAAATGGTAATTTGACAAGCTATTATTTTATCTTTCCTCAATTTTGACCTTTTAGATAGAGCCTTACTGCCAGTCAGACGTTTATAGGCTCAATAAGGTTATCTTTGCCACTATGTATACATTTTCCTTTCTTTTTTTTTTTTTAATTATTTCTCCAATAGATTTGATATGTCATTAAACATATTTGGAAGCAATATTTTTAGAAGCCTTTTTTTTTTCTTTTGCTATCTGAATAAAACTCTTTGCTGATTTAGAAGCATTTTGGAATACAAATTTTTTCTGATTTGGAAGCATTTTAGCTTTGAATTATCCTTTTCTTTTCACAACATAGGGCACTAACAATGAGGATTATTCTTTATTTTCACTCCAACAATTACTAATCTTACCAACAATTCCTTGAAAAGATTTTTTTTTAGATGAGAAGAATCTATAGAGTCTCTCAAAATACTTCATGCAGAACACAATATCTAATGTCGTGTTATTTACAACATAACCCTCTTCAGACCACTTTAGTACTTGGACAAGAGTTCATTTTAAGGAAGAAATCATAGGTTTCTGCTTCCTTTTAGAACAAAGCAAGTTGCCTCATTTAATGCTTCAAGCAAGTGATCACACCTTCATTAATGCAAATTAGGGATGTTTAATTTTCTGAGACAAGTCGCTCATGCAAAATCATATGATATCCCTCAAATAATCTCTTTTTGAAAAAATCATTAATTATGAATTTCACTAGCTTTTATGCCCACCTTGGAATTAGAATCCACTTGGCACTACATCCTTCTCAATTTTCCTATCATACCATTCCATACCCTTATGATGGTTTCCTCAAAATTCTCACTTACTCAATTAGGCACTCTTTCCTTCAAATATGACAAGACAAGCATTTAGGTTCTCACGCTCGAGGCGCTTATTTATATCGCCTTACCAATCATTATTTCTCATAATTTGTTATGCTTCCTACACTTATTATGCATTTAGTCATGGCTAGAGAGCTTTCCCCCTTAGTCGATTGCGTCATCTTCTTAACTATCAGTGCTCGTCAATTAGCTTTCCTAAGAGCCATAACCAACCATTGCTTGCATAGATTATTTATGCTTCGAGATATCCAATATGCCGACTTAGTTGAGAAAGCCAGAAAAAGGATTCTCAATTCTGAATTCCATAATTCTACTACTAGGTACAATGTAAACTTTGATATAGCTTCTTGCTTCATGGCTTCTCTCCTAGACCTAAGGGAAGATGAAGAAATGGTCTCTGAATTGTGTGAGCATTTACTACATATTGACTTTATGGGTGGGTTGGATGTGATATTGGAAGTGGTTCTCCCTGGTTATGGTATTCCAATGCCACAAGATATTGGTGCATTTTTGGATTTCCCCTATACCAGTGCCCATTTAGGAGTTCTTGGGAGGCTTCTACACTAGTACTATCCAAGACCATCGTGAGAAATCCCAGCGAGCTTGCCACTACTTAAAGCAGTACTTTGGGTTAATCCTAGACATTGGAGGACTCAGGAGGATTCATTTCATCATGTGGACCATGCTTCTGGATAACTAAAAGCTCCTTCTCCTCCATTTTTTAACACTCAACAACACTGTTATCTTTGCTTAGCTATCTAAAGATATTTTGCATTTTTTTGCCACTGTATATATATGAATATATATACATATATATATGTATATATATATATAGATATACACATGTATACATATATATGTATGTATATACATATATACATATACATATACATATATGCATATATGTATATACATACATGCATATATATGTAAATATACATATGTATGTATATATATAGATATACATATACATATACATATACATATATACATATATGCATATATGTACATACATACATGTATATATATATATACATGCATATATATATACATATATGCATATATGTATATATGTATACATACACACATATATATACATACATATATATATAATGTATATGTACATACATGTATGTATATATGTATACATGTATATATGTACATACATATATGTATATACATGTATATGTATATGTATGCACATATATACATATACATGTATATGTATACATACATATATGTATGTACATATATACATGTACATATATGTACATACATATATGTATGTATACATATACATGTACATATGTACATGTATATATGTACATACATATATGTATGTACATATACATGTATATGTATACATATACATATACATATATATGTACATACATATATGTATGTACATATACACTCGGCTGGGGAGTTGGGTCACTTTGTCAGTCATATGAGCAAGACTTTTGATCAAGTTAGGGGCGGGTTAGTAAGGGGAGGGGGGCAGGTCACTTTCACAGTCATACGAGCCAGATGAAGGATCGACCCCCCTTGAAGATTATTGTAGGGTTAGTTTGGGAATGGGGGGCGACTGACACCGTATCTGTTGGTAATTATTTTTATATCGAATGATGCTTTATTATCTATGTAATTATGCAATCTCATATGTATATATGTACATACATATATGTATATACATATAAATGTATATATATATGTACATACATATATGTATGTACATATATACATGTATATGTATATATATGTATATGTATATACATATATATGTATATACATATATATAATATATATACACACATATATATATGTATATATGTGTGTGTGTGTATACTGTAGACAAAATTTTCAACTTAATGTAAATATTCACGATAATTAATAAAAATCTTTACATTTTGGCATTTATTCGAATGGTTGTTTACTTTGCATTTAATGCTTGTTACTTAATTTATTTCGTTATTACTAGCAGAATTAATTTCTTCTGTTTAAGTTGTGAGATATGTATAATTAAATTTACTCACTTGGCTCCTCTCACATATGCTTTGCAATCATTTACACGCTAACTCCTACTCTACGACACACTTCAAAAGATATTTACACTATTTACAATATTCACTTTCTAGCCCTTCTTCAAAAATAATGTTTGAGAAATTGCCTGTTAACTGGCAGCACAAGGGCAACCCCTTCTAATGTTGCTAGCCTGAATGCATTATCACCTAAAATTTCTGATATTTGGTATGGGCCAAACCAACTGGGTGCAGATTTTCCAAAATGCCCTTTTCCCTCTTCTAATTTTTCCCGATATAATACCATGTCTACAATGCAGAACACTTTTACTTTTGCGCGTTTATCAAACCACCTCTTTACAATCACCTGGTGTTTGTTCATACACATGGTAGCTTGATCCCTCTTTTCATATAAATTTAGTAGTTGTGTTAATCTAGATTCTTCTTTGTTCTCGAACCCCAAAAATTCTTGAATAAATTTTAGCGAAGGTATTTTCAGATTAATGGGCAATAATGGGTCGAAACCGTATACTAGATGATATGGAGAATTACCTAAACTTCTTTTAATCCTGGTTCTATCTGCCCACAAAGTATATTTCAACATGGCATGCCACCCTCTAGGGTTTTTATCTAGTAGTTTCTTAATGACATCTACTAAATTCTTATTAGTGGATTCAACTAAGCCATTCCCCTAGGGATAGTAATTAGAAGAAAATTTTAAAATAATACCTAACTCAAATGCCCAATCAGTGAATTTTAAAGATGCGAAAGTAGGGTCATTGTCACATGCCAGGAAATTAGGGGTTCCAAAAAACGTGATGATATTATTCCAAGAATTGGATATCGATATCCGTAGTGCATGATTTGAATGCTCCAGCTTCCAACCATCTTGTACAGTAATATATAAGTTAGAATATACATGTGATTGAATGATAATGATAAATTTTATCATCCCTATAAAGTCCATTCCCCACTGTGCGAATGGTCTTGTCTCTACCACAGGTTGTAGGGGTTGTGCTGAATATTTTCCTTTGTCTGCATGTATTTGGCATGTATGACAATGTTGAATGTGTTGGTACACCTCTGAAGATGGTAGGCCAATAATACCCTACTTAGAGTATTGCATGAGTGGTGGCCAAATGCCTACTATGTCCTATCTCAAACCTTTCATGGAATTCATAAAGGACTTTATGTGATTCTTCTTTGGTCATACACCTTAGATAAATTCCTGCATGATCTTTGTAGAACAAACTGCCATTCTTAATCATGTAACTTTGTGCCTTAACTTTTAATGCTCTGCACTGCGATCTATTCAAGTGTTTCGAATAGTATCCTATAATCAACAAGTGCATGGTATCTATATACCAATCTTCTTGATTTTCATCATTTAACACATACTATTGACTTACTAAATGTGGGTTAGTTTCCATAATAGCTTAAAATAGAGCTTGTCCTCTAGCCAACTTAATGGGTAAAATATCTATATCAAATTCTTGTATTATAGTTATCTACTTAGCTCTTCTTTCTCCTATCTCATTTTGCATCAAAAGAGTTTTGACAGATGCATGTGGTATGACAGCTATAACTTCTCAAAATATAATATCTGAACTTTTATATCACTTTTACCAAACCATAAGAATTATTTTCAACATTAATATATCTTAGCTCTGCATCCTTAAATAGACAACTCATAAAAGACACAAAATTTTCTTCTTTTGTCTTGGTTTTCTAAGTTAGCACTGCAACACATGTATGCTCTGAGGCAAATGAGTAAATATAGAATGGCCTACTATAATATGGGATGGATAGTACCAGAGCATCTGCTATAGTCTTCTTAATGTTTTCAAAAGCTTCCCGAGTTTCTTCCATCCATTCAATCTTAGCCTCTTTCTTTAACATAGCGTTCAAAGGTTGTACTATCTTTGCAAATCATGTAATGAATGTGTGAACAAAATTGATTTTTCTGAAATAGGACTTCAACTCCTTCTTGCTATTTGGGGGTTGTAGTTTCGTCAATGCACAGTCTCTATCAGGGTCGATGGAAATGCTTGCTTCCAAAATGATATGCCCCAACAATTTCCCTTCTATTACTCTAAACATACATTTCTTTGGGTTCAACAATATCCCATATTGTTCGCACTTCTTCAATACCTTCCTCAGCTTTTGTACATGCGTAGATCTGTCTTTTGAGAAGACAATCAAGTTATCCATATAAATTTTATTGCACTTTCCTATCAAATCTTTGAATTCAATATCCATTGCCCTTTGGAACGTAGCTCCTATGTTTATCAGTCCAAACGGAATCCTCCTGTATGCAAAATTTCCCCATTTCGTAGTGAATGCAGTCTTTAGCCTATCTTGTTTCTCAAGAATAACTTGATTAAAACTGAAAATCCATCTAGGAACGACATCATTTAGGATTTGTTTACTATTTGCAACACTTCATCCAAAGGCGACAATGGATAATTATCATTCTCTGAATTCCTATTAAGATTCCTAAAACCCACATGCATGAGCATATGTCTCCATTTTTCTTGTGGACTAGAACCAGGTGTGAAATCTATATTGAATTCCTAATAGGAAATATAATCCTTGCTGGCAACAATTTATGCACTTCTTTTTGGATTAATTGTGCGATTAGGGTATTCATTAGCCTTTGCTTCTATCGAAAAGGTTTAGAATCTAACTTTAAAGGGGTCATATGAGTGATGATGGATGTATCATATATCTTTAAATCCTCATATGTCCATGCGATTACATGTATATAATCTTTTAATGCTTTCATTATATCATCCTTTTCCTTTTCAGTACACACTTTTCCTATCAATACATTTTGTACATCCTCTACAACCCCTAAATTATGTGGGTTGCACTTATCTCCTTCAATTTTGGGCAAGTTTTTCTGCTTTAACATTTGGTCTATATCAAATAATATTTCTAACTCTATTATTCCCTTGGGAATATTGTAACCATTAAAAAATTCAAGAGACTCTTCCACTTCTTCTAGAGGATCAATTTCATCAATGACTTGTGCTTCAAAAACCCTTGAATTTGTAATAAATTCCCTAATATGATGATCATCTTCAAAAACTTGTATATTTTGCACGTTATCAGGTCCTGAAGGTATGTGTACTAATTCCACTATAAAATTCTTCAATCTATAATATTCTAATGGTTCAAGTGAGATGGCTACTATAGCTAAGGCATTTTCTCTTTGATTGAACTTTCTGGGAACATGGTCAATGTTTAATGCATCAAAACTCTCTATCAGATCCCATACCCTGTGTCAGTAACTGACAAGTTTTTGTAATGACAAACATATTTCTTCTACACTTGCTTAACTACCAATTTGGAATCTCCCATCACTTTCAGTATTCAAACTTCTTTCTTTAGAGATAACAAAAGACCATGTAACAAGGCTTCATATTTGGTGACGTTCAGAGTACATTAAAATTGCAATCTGTAGGTTGCCAAAAATGGCATTCCTTTTGGATTGATTAATTACACTCCAAATTCAATACCTCATTTTGACTTTGACCCATCAAATTTTAACATCCAAATTCCTAATTCCTCTTTTGCGAGGACTTTTTCTATTTTGGCAATAATGTCACCTTTTCCCATTTTGGCATTTTCTCTACAATCTTGAGACAATTTCTCTTTTCTTTTGTTCTCAGAATCATTTTGGATCCTTGGCTCATTATTTTTAAAAGGATTCACTTCTTTGGATGAAATATTTTGTCTACTTCTTTCATTATCTAAAATAGTTAAACATTTATTTTTTTTTCTGGGTGTTTAACATTGTGGACCCTGCACTAGTTAGTTAACAGTATATACTCTAATGATACCTCATGTTCTTTTTAATTATCTTCCTGGTGAGCTACCAGTTTAGTAAACTTGTTTAATACATCATTCTCTTCATCACAATACTCTTTGTTAGATTCAATCAACATATATGTATATGACAAAGCTTTCATCACAGGTTGTGAGTCAATAGTACATATTTCATCCATTTGTGGTCTCGTGTTGTAAACTTCGGGCTCCACTGCAAGGTGTAGTATTTAATTTTGTTGGTTATAATCCATAACCATTAATTTCACCCTAGATTCATATTCTATTCTTATCTGATTTGGAACTCCTCTCCATGGTAACCACATGTGAGAAAAGTTTGTATGCAAATATCCATTTAACATTCTCAACCAATCTCTATGCAACAATATACCATATTGATCTAGTATGTCTACTACCTGAATATCCATAAATCCTCGTATCCTTCAATCTGATGCCAATTGCATGTGTATTTTTTTCACCTCTCTCATTACATTTGTTGGAATCAAGGACCAATGAGAGGGGGGGTGAATCAATGTTCTGCAATCTTTATCATTTTTAATCTAATTCTTCAACCATCTAATGCAAAATAACAAAAGAAAGATGTAAACACATAAGGCAAGCATGCACAACACCACAACACCAAGATTTTTACATGAAAAACTGGTTAAGGAAAAAAGAATAGTGGGATTGAAACCCAAAATATTAATATACTCTATTAGAAGTATAAAAATATTACATAAGGGGTATGCACATGCATTCAGGCACATTGCCTAGACCTCACTACTCAAATTATAATGAGGGCTACAACCCAGAAGGCTCACTGCCTTACAAAATGATTAAAAAGGATTACAAGAATATTTGAATTATTGAATAGCATCAACAAATGCCTGAGTATAGTTTCAGTTAAGAACAAAATAGATGATCACACTCTGTTCTCTTACTTTACTTTGTTATGATATTTTGTATTATATCAGAGCATAAATCTTTCAACCGTGCACGTGAAACTACACAAATCACTCATACACACTTTCCACACCACCATCGAGATAAAAAATGATCAAATCCATCTAATATAACCACAACATCAAATTAGATCAATTCCATGTCGACCCAAAAACCACATAACACACAAATGAAACATGTTACCCAAGTCAACTCAAATCCGATCAAAACAACCAAGAAAAAAAAAAAAATTGTCTAGATGCTTCCCACATGTCGGCTCACTAACCTTGAATACTCAATTAACCTCTAAAATTACTCTACACGATCTACACAATGAATCTTCACACGCTACTGCCAATGAATAATGTTCTAACCAAAAACTTGTCTACCGGATCCTCCAACTAATGCAAGACTCAACACCAAAGACCAAAAACCTGGAATAAGGAAATTTACACATCCACAATGCATCTCTGAGATCCCTAACATAAAATATGTAGCACAAATGAATCACTAAGCAAATCACTATACACTATGTCTGATGACATGTTCTTCTCACTGGACCTCACTGGACCTCACCGGACTTCAATCAATCTTTCAGTATGAATGAATCATGAACTGTGGATTGGATAACTAACACTATTTTCCATCAATGACAATATTTGAACAACAATGCAGTGTCTATTGCCAACAATCTCCCCCTTTGGCATTGATGGCAACACTTAGTGAAAAATGACTAAGTATCAGACCAAAAACAAAATAATGTACACTGCAACAAGAATCTATCAACTAGACTCAAAGAATTAGAAACCCCCCCTAAGATCAACATTTTTCACTTATCTACTCTCTCCTTTTGACATCAATAGTGAAGGTAGGGTTCTGAAAACCAAAAATGCTATTTACATATGCACAGTCCTTATACACTTACAAAAACTTGAAGATGTCTGCAAAATAATTTTAAAATGAATCTAGATTTGTATCCCAATCCTTCTTCAGGCTCTCCAAAATTGTTATAGGCCCACTGAACAAGTATGCAAGTGCTTTTTATGACTTGAGATCTGTCGGCTCCATGGATTTCATGGCACTTTGGGCATCTTCCAAACCACTAAGCATGATATCCAACTAGGGTGTAATGAAACTCCTAAGTTCTCAGACTCTACCAATTATTTTCTCTTTTTCCTGACCCAAATTTTTTATTTTCTCAAGCAAATATATCACTTGGTCTTTGTGACTACTCAAGGAGACTGATAATGAATCAAATGATTGAGACATTTATGTAAGTTGATCCTAATACTCTTTAGCCTTCTTCTTAATATCCATAATGAACTTAGATAATGATAAACATGATTTATAAATGTTTCCTCCTTTGGATAGACTATCCTAAATTCCTTTTACACAAGTATCTAGAGTAACTCTGCCATCAACAATCATCTTATTTAGTGTTCGAAGCCTTCTTGCATTAAAATCATTTTGGACCTTCTCTTCGGCAGATTTTTCAAAGGATTGAAAGTGACTATCCATAGAGTTAATTAATTTGTTCAATTTCTTGGATGGAGTGTCTGATGAGTCCTTTTGAAATGAAGGCATGGGCTTTTCTAATATACCAGATGCCATAGTAATCAACTCGCTATCTTCTGTGTGATATTTTAGCAAGTCCTCACTAGCTTTGGTTTGAGATAATGCTACCAACTTAAGTGCATGTACAAGGGACAGAGAAGCTATTTTGATGGGGCCTTGAGAAAATTTTGGATCTACATAGATATACTTCCCCTTCATTGATTTCTTAGTGTCTCTTTCCTCAGCTTCAACTCCAGGCTTGACTTCCACCTATTCTTGTTCTGCATCCTTCTCAATGTCTGCTACTTTTCCAAGGACTAGAGGGTTATCACTCATATCTTTATTCTCATGAGCTTTTCCTACATCCTTTCCACCCTTGACAATTTCATCTTCACCTTTAACTTCTTTCGGCTCAATAGTCTGAACATCTGGGATAGAAGTATCATCTATTTTCTGCACTTCCAGATTAGAGTCACCTTGTTGATTGACTTCATACTAATTGTCTAACAAAAAATTTGTCAAAATCTTCTCGGATTCCTTTGCAACTTCATCAATTTTACTAAAAATTATCTTAATTACTATGTGCTTACTTCTAAATTCATTCTTTGCTAACTGAAGTAATCTATCTATCTCTTCCTTAGAAATAACTAAATAAAGATTAACTAGTAATATTCCTTCAGGTTCTCATCTTCTTTATTCCTTGTCTGTCTCCTAGCATCCAAAATGTCATACAGGCTCTTGGGTATGACTGTCATTAATTCAATTAGAGATTTTCTATAAACATTCATATACTCTACAGTTTCTTCCTCTAAGGTTCTTTTTCCATTCTCATCAAAAATTTCATACCACTCTGATAGTGGCTTCAAGTTACCATTCTTAACAACCACATTAACAATCTCATTCAAAGACATGGGAGGCTCAACTTCAAGTTTACCATTCTTCAACATATCATTAAGTTTAGATTTTGATTTCCTACCAGTATTAGGTCCACCAGATGGGTTCTCCTTTGAGATCTTGGCAACCTAAGTAGCTTTTTCTTTGACCTCCTTGACTATTTCATCTGACTGTGTCTCCTCTTCATCAATAACAACGAATACTTTGGCTTATTGTCTCTTCCTCTTCCCTTCACCTGATTATTTGGCAAGTTTCTGACAACCAGAGGAGGGTGCAAAACTCTTTGATTTCTTAGGATTAGGGGCAATGGCTTCTGGTTTAGCCTTCTTTGGCTTGACCATATCTTCTTCCTTCAGAATGTTTTGCTCTCTAGCTCTTCAGACTGCCTCTTTGGAAATCCCCATGCTTTCTGCCAGCTACTCTACCTCCTTTCTTACCTTCTTTTGAATCTCTGGCTTCTTCAACTTAGAGTGTAAGTCCAAGCTCTTCTCTTTGTAAGTTCCAAACATTTCTTCAAATTTATCCACCGGTTTGCTCAATAAGCACTGAGCATATGCATCAAGAATGTGTCCTTCCACCTCATACTCCATGAGCATGATCTGTGATGTTATTGGTTTCACAAATTCTATAGGATATTGGTCGGTATCAACCATAAAGTAGATCGTGTCTTCATATTTCTTTACTATCCCCTTAGAAATTCTCTCCTTGTTCTGCATCATGCACTACAATGTCTTGAAGTATGCTCATAGAATTCCATCCCGAACTATAGAATCTCTGAGGCCATGAAGTGTTTCATTGATCTGAACTGCCACAGGCTTGTCATAGACCCACTAAACTTTGCCAACACCCAGAATATCATTCATGAAATAAAAATATAAACATATGATCAAGGTTCCAAATTTGAACACATGCTTCTTATGCTGCTTGATTTTGTTCAAATTTCTTAATATCTCACTCTAGAGCACCTCACACAAATCATATTTCTTATCCTCCTTCAATATCTGATAAGTAACATAGATAGTCATACCAGATATTGAATTATCTTGGCTAGAGTGATATATCTTCTATCCCATCATCATTAATGCAAATCTAACATCATATTCAACAATTTCGTTGATTGTCATTGACCTTTTGTCAAATTGAGAATTGGTTGCCTCTATTATAGTCTAGTTCTTCACATTCCTCAAGGCAGGCACCTCACTGACAGAGCTCAAACATGTTACTGCCTTAATTACTCTTGGTAATCTTGCTGGGGTTCTCAAGCCACATGAAATCATCATGCATTCTCCTCAGAATGTATCGTACCCACTTAGGTTCATTGAACATAAAAAATTTGATGAACTGTGTGAAACCCTTCTCTTCTATCGACTTAAATTCAGGTTTCAGGCTACCCATTCCATCAATCATGTGTTGAGTGTATAGCTTCATCATTTGGGCACTTCTGAGCTCCTCAATGTACAGTGGATGTAAGGCCTAATATCTTCCACATGCAATACTCCACAAGGGACTGATGAAAAAGCATCGCTAGGATCATCCTCCATCAAGACTTTATATGTATATTTCTTGAAATTTGGCCTTGCCCTATTAGTGACATCTACTACCAATGGGGTTGCAATACCAAAAGATGCCATATCTAAAAATTTAAGCTTCAAACTGAAAAAGTGTTAATTGATAAATACCTTTCAACTGGATGCAAGATCACACGACAAATCTTCTTTTTCTTTGAATCTCTAGAAATTTTGCTTCACTGTGCTCTTTTTCTCTCTCACTCTGAATGCAAAGTGATAAATGAATAGGTTGATTTTATTTTTATCCTCTACATACCTTACTTGTAGGTATAATAAATGCACTTAACCCTAACTCTTTCGGATACCCTGCACTCATAGAGTTCTCTGAAAAGATCATTTGCAGATCATCAAGTCTGATTAGAAACTTTCGATAATCCATCTATAACCATCGCACACATCTTTGAAACCTGCCAGAACCAGGTGTAGATCTCCAATAGGGGGCTTGAAATATTTTCATGTAAACCTCCCCCCTAAGGGAGAATGTCTTAGCTTATTTATCGGATGGGGTTCCAACACCAAAATCAAGTGTGGACCCATTAACTGTATTATCATCACTCTTCTTCACCCAAGTCTTCTTCATTCAATCTCTAATCTCTTCAACTTTTTCTTTGCCCTTCTCATCTTCTTTCAAATTCTTGTTCCTATCTTTCGGACCTCTCTTATTCACATTTCTTCTTCTGCAATACTTAGCAATGTGGTCGAATTTGTTACAATCATAGAAAACAATATTTCTTTGACTAGGTTAGAAGTTCATCTGATTTCCCCTTGATATGCATTGATTAGCAACATGTTCAAACCTACCACATGCAAAACATCTGACATTTATTCTATTATGAAAGTTATTCAACACACTTCTGCATACATTTTCCTTATGACCATACTTATTTCATTTAAAACATTGACGGGTAAAAGATGGACCATTATTATTCATCCTATTTCTTCATTGACTAGCCATATGACCAAATTTATTACAAACAAAATAGTTGCCACTGATTTTATGAGCATTAGGTTGCCTTACTAGAGGCTTTCTTGAATTGTTCTTTTGTTGTGCTGATTTGGAGCTTTCACTCTTCTCAAATCCAAGACCTTAAATATCATTGGGATTCTTTTGACTTGCAAGCATCTCGTCTAGTCTGGCTGAGTTGATCCAGAGCTTCTCCTTATACTCATTTGCTGCTTCAAGATCAAACTTAAGAAGTAGGACATGATTTCCAATATCTTCCTCACATTCTCTAGCATATTGAAGGTCACTTATCAACTGTTCATTCTCATTCTCAAGTCTGCAACATTCTTTAGATTTATCTTTCAAAGACTGAGAAGGCTTTTTGTCATTCTTCTTCTTTTCTTCAATCTCTCTTGTCAAATTCATCACAATGGCTTCCATCTCATTCTTTTGAACTGCATTGTCTCTCACAAGCTTCTCACATTCTTATGTCTTTTCCTTCAGGGATTCATCATCCATGCTTAGACTCTCTTTTTGCTGAAGATGATCAACAAGCTCCTTTCTTTTTTTCTTGGACTTGCTCAGTTGCTTCATTAATGTCTCAATGAAATTTTCAGCATCCTTAAGATTTATTTTCAATTCTCGGACATTGGCTTTGGACTTGTAGACACCTAAAATTGTCCTCTTTTATTAAGTAAATATTTTATTTATTTAATTATTTTATCCTAAGTCTTCTATTAATTAAATAAATCTTTTATTTGTTTAATTAATTCATTTAGCCCTTTCTAGTCCTTTTCTCATTTAAACAAATATTTTTATTTATTTAAAATTATCTTCTCCTAAATTAAATAAATAATTTTATTTATTTAATTGATCCCATTCCCTCTATTAATTAAATAAATATTTATTTATTTAATTAATTCATTAGCTTTTTCCTCTATGACACATGTCACTTATCTCTTAATCCTCCTCTACCTACCCTCTTCATTATTTTATTATTTCTTCTACTTACCCTTTAATCCTAGCTGACCATTTCTTTCTTTCACCTCTTAATCTTATCCCTCCATTTTCTAAAGTTTCTTCTATATAAGAGGATACTTCATTATCAACCCTAATAATCTAATCAATGCATCAATCAAGCCTTCTCACAATCAAGCTACTTCAACCACAATTTGTTCTTTGTTGAACTCTTGTGCACACATAAAATCTGAGAGCAAATATATCAAACAAGATCAATGGAGATAAGAGACAATGGAGATTGAAACCCTACTTAGCATTTGAATGGTAATATTATTTTATTTTGTGGATTTTCATGTTCTTAGGTATCTTCATTGGCATATGGTGGATGTTTGGTTGTAGAAATAGGGCTTATTGTAGGTAGATCTTTATAGTTTTACAATAGTTAATCATCATCATTTTTCACCGTAAACATTTTGGCATTGCCCGGTGGGACTCTTGTCCCTTTATTTCTAATGTTGTGTTTGCAGATATAACTTTTTTTATGAAGTTGTAAGTTGGATTTGCGATGATTCTGATTTATTGCGCGTCTACAACTGATCTTTCTACATATACTTTCTAATTTTGCGTCTACGATCTTTGTTATTGCATCTGTATTTTTCTTTGAATTTTGTAGGTCTTAGATTTCAAAATCGCATCTATGCATTATACCATCGTGTCTCAAATTGCAAATTGCATATGGACTGGATATTTTCATGTTTTTGCATTTTCTGTTTGTTGCAGGTACATGTTTTTCCAAAATCACGTCTGTGACCCATACTACCACATTTCTGCCCATAAAGTGTGTCTATGTTTCCTATTTCACATTTTTGTTCAGATCTCATTTTTGCAAGTTATAGATCTCTAAATTGTGTTTGTGTCCCATCTTTCTACATTTGTGTTCGGAAGACACATCTGCATTCAGTATAGCTGCATTTTTGTTTTTCAGTTTTCATTATCTTTTTCATTTTAGGGTTTTTGATTTAGTTTGGGCCTAACCCCTTGATTGGACTAACAAGGTGGCGCAACTGTTTTGAAAAGGAGAAAATATTGTATTGTAGAAATCCCCCTTTCACATTTGGATTTGGGTTTCTAAAATTTACCTAACTAGTTTGCTTGTAGGTACGGGTAATCTATCAAAACTACTAATCATTTGTTGTAGGGGTAATTTAGGTTGTGCCTTTGGATTTTTAGTCTAATTAGGGTCACATATTTTTAATTTGGGGTTAAAGAACTTGTTTAAAGTGTTTGGTGTGCTTTGCACATTTTATGTTTATAACCTGTTGGTAAATAGATTTGTCACTATGGTCGTTTATCTAAAACTGACCCCGTTTGCCCACTAACTAGTGACAAATGTTCCAACAGTTGGAGAGATTTAAGTGAAACCACAATCTTCCTTTGCTTTTGAGAGGAAAAGCTCCCTCATATGATAGGGGTATTTAGGATTTTTGTGTACTTTTAACCTAAAAGTACATAAAGGAGTAAACATAAAACTAAAAAGAAATAAAGGTAGAAACCCCAACAATAGACATACGACCATCAACTGAGATTTCTCAACATTAGAAACAAATTATAAGGGGAGTTTATAAGGTAATATTCTTAGCCATGAGATGACAATAAAGAAGAATGACAAATCTCAACATATAGACAGATAAGATACTTTAGCACATTCAAACTGAGAAATCAAAGGTTGCTTGTGCATCATCACATCAATTGAACAAATCACATATTCACAAAAAGACTACCAATTTGAAATACGAGAAATCAGCAATGATAACACATGAATACATTTAGAACACATGAACTAAGACATATTCTTCATTATCTTTTTGGAAATATACAAGTCCAAAATCCTTTCTATACATAATGCAAATCAAAATGTCATTACAAGTTTCTCCTAGAATTCCAGCAGAGTTTTTCTTCTCTGTAAAAAGTCTTTCACCTTGTTACAAATAGCATTGTATTTATAGGCTTGTAGGATAACTACCTTATAGCCAACTTCAATCCTGGTTTAATAACTAGCTCTTTTCTGTGTAAATTTCAATGAGTAACTTACACTTTTATGCCCAGAAGAAGACAACTTTTTGACCTTTGGTTACAATAAGTGACATAAGTCACTTTTTACAAAAAAAAGGAATCTCAAACCCATTATATTGAAGAAATAACTAGTTGTCAATTTTGCCGAGGTGACCTCCATGTCTTCATCTGCATCTTTATCTTTGTAACTTTTTCATCATCAACTCTTTCTTATACTATGGAGTGTAGCTGCATACTGAAACACCTATGCCTTTGGAACCAATGCATTAATGAAGTTCAGTCATATTGGGTTCTCATTAAAGTTTTGGATCTAATCATGCTTCAAATTAAGCTCACCAACACAATCTCTTGAATATTCATTAGGTGTCACAACTTCCACTTCCATTGTAGTTTCTAGAGACTTTGAGCTTGTCCTTCTTGTTCTTTTCTTGAAAGTACTATAATTTACAAGTTGGAATGCTAGTACATTGAAATTTGCATCATGAATCATCTATAAGGATAATATTTAACCATTATAAAAGAGTTTGGACATAACCAAATTTTCTCACACTCACACCCTTAAATAGTGAGTTGTGGTCCAACAAACTTGCTAAGCCTTCCACAATAAATACAAAGTGATTTTCAATTAAACTAGATGAAGTCAAACTTTAATTACTCGGAAGATCTACATGCTTAACCATCTCTTATTCATTCCCACCATCTTGACAAAGAGATATTCATTCACCAATAAATTTTGAGAGTTTCCTTATGCGATCCATTGTGTGCACATTCTTCAATCCTTTCGTTTCATTCTTTGAGAGGATACTTCTTTGAGACATTTTTGTCAGTTTTTCTGAAACCTTATTAGCACTTCCATGTTTTGCATGTGCAGTGACAATGGCAACGATGCCATTAAATCTATTTTTTGCATATTATCTGCAAATATTGCATTCGCTCAGATGACATCTCTTTGAAACATTCTGTCAAACAGTTTTGTTGCCTTGTCTAAGCTTTCCACATTACATATATTTCATGGCATTCATTCACTTGTCGTGTCTAAGCTCTGACATTTTACACTCATGTCACCAAAGGAGTTGAACTACAACATATGGAAAAATTCCTCTATCTTTATGCCTTGATAAATCACCATTTAAAGGTTGTGGAATTCGGAATTACATCTGTCAATTGCACTTGCATTGTACCAAATAATTATCGTGCAATGTTGATTCAAATAGTTCACGTGCAATGTTTATGCTTCCATGATCTATTCCATGCTTCACGGTTTTGTGAGCATTCTGTCAAATGTCATGTGCAATGTTGATTCACCATGCTTCACAGAATTGAGCTTTACACTCGCCAATTGCATCTATTATGTGCATTTTCTCTCAAAAATTTTCAAAGCCTTTTCGACTAATCCATGTTAGTGCAAAATCTGCAATCAAGCATTCCATGAGATGACATTTCTTTGAAGCATTCTATCAAACACATTGTGTGCACTATGAATGTTTCCACATTTTGCATACATGTCTATCAATGCATTTGCAACTACAATATTTGATACAAGTCCACTTTCAATTATGCTTTGATGAATGTGCATTCCCCGTTCTATAGCTCCCATTTTAGCACAAGCTAGCATAATGTTGATAAAGGTTGTAGAGTTTGGATTTAATCCTGCACATTGCATTTTCTTGAACATCTCTGAGGCCTTTTTAGCAAACCCATTCTATGCATATCTTGAGATCATCACATTCCATGGGACCACATTTCTGTGAGGCATTCCATCGAAAAGCCTTGAAGCCTCATCAAGAACACTATTTTGTGCATATCCTACAATCATTGCATTAAATGAGACCATATTTCTTTAAGGCATTTAGTCAAGTAATTCACATGCTGTGTTTGAGCCTTCCAAATTCTGCCTGAGCATTCTATGAAACAAATCATGTTCATTGTCTATGTATTCACAATTTGCATCCATGTCTACTAGAGCAGTCACAACTACAATAGTTGGAAAAATTCCTCTAACCTTTACGCTTTGATCAATGCCATAACTGATTTGAAAACCCGTATTCTTGCACATGTAGGTAGGATGCAAGCAATGATTGTGTGCTTTAGCTTTGCTCTTGCAGATTGCATTGGCCTCGAGTTTCAAACATCTATAAATAGATGCATTTAATGTCTCCCATGCAATAATTACCTTCAATGGGGTGACATCTCTTCGAAGCATTCTGTTAAACTATCGCGTGCAAGCACCATGTCAAACACTTTACGTGTATTGTCTAGGCTTCCATATTTTGTGTGCATGGTTATAATATATAACAAAAGTTTCCCATTGATATGCTATGATGGACGTCCATATATTGGTCATCTTATATGTGCACCAAGCATAATTTTTACATGGCTTCAGTTAGCATCACTAGTAATCTCAGCCAATTCATCCAATTTTGACTTTGCTTGAGTCCACGATTTGCAATTCATATAACCACATGATTCTGTCAAGCAGTTCTAACCAGAGTAATTTGCGCCTTTGCCAAGCTTTCACAGTTTGCATGTATGTTTCCAGAATAGCTGCAACTTCAACATATGATGAACTCCCTCTCTTCTTCAATGCATTGTTGAATGTCCATAGCCTGTTATTTGAAGTTTCTTTTAAAAAGACTCTTATAGAGGAGGTTAAGAATGCTCCACAACGGAGCATTTCTAACCTTCTTGACAAAGCAGGCCCACAAGGTTAGGAAATATGGTTAGAGATGCTCTGTTTTGGAGCATTCCTAACCTTTTTGTGAGAGGTTAGAAATATGGGTTAAGAATGCTCCAAAGCGGAGCATTTCTAACCATTTTTTACAAAGGTTATGATTATGGGTTAAAAATGCTCAAAAATGGAGCATTCTTAACCATTTATTTCAAACATTATAACCTTGACCTCCAGAAACCATCAACCACGAAGGAGAATAAATGTAAATGATGATGATACTTCAAATGACCACAATATTAAAATAATCTAAAATATTAAATTATTTATTTGAAAAATAATTGAAATATTTTAAATTTAATCCACAGGCTTGAGAAAAATATGATCATATCTTCCAAACGGTAGGGAGTTAAGTCCTAAAATTTCAAACACACATTGATGGTAGGGAAAAGAGGCAACAAAATCATTTAATCCTCATGATGAATCCTAAAATGAGATATTTTAATCATTTCTAGGTGCCAGACACTAAAATTTGAAAGTTTAATATATGACAAACTATGAATTGGGTTCATACGAAAATTGGCCACTTGACACAAAATGATGCTAAGGACATGTCTATCAAATTATTTCCCTCAATTCTTGGTGATTTTTAAAAAATATGCATTTTTCATATTCTAACTAGCAACGACCTTGGATCATGTGCTCACTACTTATGCATAAACACATATTAGATCTTTACTCAACACTGAGACCGATTTGAAGATCAAATATTAGGTATGCCAAATATGGGGGCAACAACTGGCTCTGATTGGGGACAAGGACTGCAAAGGACACAGTATGAACCCAAAATCTCTGGTTCGCAAGATAGTGCACTATTGATTGGGCAAGAAAGTCAAAGAGGAAACAACATAGGGAATAGCTAGAGAAACCAGACACAAACCAAAAATGGGACGAACACAACAAAATTTCTAACTAAAGTATGTACATGGTAGGAGAATACCACCTCAAACTTCTCCAGGAATGTCATACAAAAACCTTCACAGGTTGAGAGAAATAGGCACCTTTGCGAAAGAGTGGCGTGAATCCATTTAACACCTGTAAGCTCAGTGGGTCGGAAAGACCAACATGTATAAGATGAGAAATATCTTTGAGAAATGAACTAAACAACCATCTCTCATCATAAATCTACAGGCTCTCTTGAAAGATTTGGGTACCACTTTGAACATTATTGGGAATTTGTGGAATATTATCAAGCATACCTATATCCTCTATCTAAAGATCCCTCTAATAGTCTAGTTTACAATTAATTAATCCATGAATTGGACAACCCTCATATAATTTGTAATGTGAAGAAACTTGAGTAGACATAACCATTGAATCATGTTTATGAATATCAGCTTGAAAAACACCTGTAGAAATACACTCATCTGAAATCAAAGGATTGAGGTACACACTTTCACCTTAGGAGAAGTCATCACTTGAAGCCTTCAAACACCAATTTGGAGTACAAACATTATGAGAATTAACTTCATTTCTTTCCTTCATTATATCATCCATTACCTCATTTATCTCTACATTTTTGGTATATTTCCCAATTGGGGTGTCCTCTTGATTTAAAGATTCAAAATGATGATCTCTTTGAACCTTGAATACTTCATAAGGCATAGTTATAATTCCATCAAGATAGGTGATAGTTCTGATACTTAATGTAAGTATAGATCCATTAGCCAACAAGATGAGAGGGGGGGTGAATCATACAAACTCAATCTTCCATAAAAACATCAGATTCAACCTCGGTAACACATACTTCAGTAATATAACCAAAACTGCTAAACATGCAAACTCAAAAGCATATAAACATAATATCACTCATAACACTAGATTTAACGTGGAAAACCAAATAGGGAAAAACCATTGTGGGATTTCAGACCCACTAAGAAATATACTCTTCTAGAGTATGCTCAATTAAAAGCAAATCCTGTTAAAGATTACAAACACATTGCTAGATGTGACCCAGTTAAGGGATTTCCCTTAGATCTGTTAGGATCTTCACCTTGTTAAAGGATTTCAAATACTCAATTAGAATGTCACCTTGCTAGAGGGTTTTACAAATAAGACTGTTAAGTCCACTCAGTTAAGAGATTTTCTATCACTTTCACAAAATAACAGTAATAAAAATCTATCTGCAACTTCACATCTAAAATGCTAAAGTAGATTCTTATTTATTCAATACAATCTAGACATAGAACTAATCTTGTCCATCTGTTGGGCTTCTATACTCTGTTATTCAAATAGGTCTTCAAGCTTCTGTGCTTGGTAATCACTATGTAGCATCCCTATTCATACACTTGCTCACATACATTGTTTATCAATAGTTTCCTATTTATAAACAATTAGCTAACCGCTTAATCTCCTTGATCACATTTCCCATGATCAATCATAGTCATCAGATCTTCAATCTTGTCCAGGTTCAATGCATCTTTCGATCTGAAAATGTTTTACCCCACCTAGGAACTTGCATACATTTCTTGGAACTTGTTCTAGGGTAATGTGGTTCAATCTGTGTTGTAGATCTTCATACCAACTTTCCTTTGCCATGGATTCATTAACAAATATCATGCACGACATACCAATCATTTAATCAGTTCCATCTCATCAGCTTCCTTCATTAAATAATGCATGTAACCATTTAATGCATTTTGTTATAGCTCGGTTACAACTCGGTAAATACTAAACTTCACTCGGTAGACATTCCGCCTTCATTAACTGATAGCGATAACCTTAGGGTTTACTGACTAGGTTCCTTAGGGTTTACCGACTAGGTTCTTTGCTTGATAACATAGTATAGTATTAACGTTTACAATTTACAATATATGTATGATGTCAAAACAATCTAAACATCATGATCTCATCATTGTCTGACTCGGTAATAGTTGCCCATTGAATACCTTATTCATCCCCTTATTCATCATATTCTTTCTGTGTCTTTTACCGACATCTTTATAGTCTTAAAATCATACTTCTCAAGATATGGCAACATCTTACTGAATTAGAAAATCAATTTCTTGACATCAATGACAAAATAATAATATCAAGACAATAAACATCATTAATCAGTTATATCCATAATCATCAACAACCTTCTCAATATCCTTATGAAATGCCAACAATCTTTCATTGTCTGTTATAATTCTATATTGCCAACAATCTCCCCCTTTGGCATTGATGGAAAAACCAATTGATTTGACCTTAAAAGATTCGGATTGTTGTGATTTTGAAATGCTGAAATGCTCTCTTGCTGTCATCAAACTTTCTCCCCATACATCAGTCTTCTCCCCTTTTTATTAGTCTTCTCCCCCTTTGACAACAATGCCAAAAAGTAAAGAACTAAAACATAATTTCTTCCTATATGAAGTGAATTCCTGTTGTAATGTGTCAATTCAGTCTCGGTCAGAGCATTTTGTCTTCAATTCTTGTTCCCTGTAATATTTTCCTGTAACATTTCTTGCACACCTTTAGAAAACATCCTAAAGTGTATAATGCAGCATCAACTCCTAAAAGATATTCGATAGAGTCATCGGATTGATGCTTTCACTGAACTTGGTCAGTGAGTAGAAGATAGGGGTAGGACCCCTAACTTACTTATGAGATATTCAAAAGTGTCCCTTGGTAGTGGCTTGGTGAAGGTATCTGCTATTTGTTCCTTTGTGCTAACATACTCCAACATCACTTTCTTCTCTTGAGCTTCTTCTCTAAGATAATGATATTTGATAGATATGTGCTTTGTCTTAGAGTGCATAACAGGATTCTTTGAAATATTAATGGCACTAGTATTGTCACAGAATATAGTTACTGGCTTGATAACTTTCTCATTTATACCTTCCAATAGTTGTTTGATCCATGCAATGTTGGTACAATTCAATGCTGCAACAATGTATTCAGCTTCTGCTATTGACTGTGAAACACATCCTTGTTTCTTGCTAAGCCAACTCACTAGTCTTTCTCCTAAAAAGAAAGCTCCTCCACTTGTGCTTTTTCTGTCATCAATGTTGCCTTCCCAATCAGCATCAGTATAAAATTTTAAATCAAAATCATTTCCTTTTTGATATACTAAGCCATAATCCTCAGGGCCTTTCAAGTATCTAAAGATTCTTTTGATTTATGTCATGTGTGTTTCCTTAGGATCTACAAAGAATCTTGCAACTATACCTACTGCATGTGCTATGTCTGGTCTGCTGTGAACAACATATTGAAGTTTTCCAATCATGGATCGGTAAAGTGTCTCATCAACAGATGCAGATTCATCATTCTTTGATAGTTTACAGTTGGTAGTCATATGAGTACTTACTGGTTTTGAATCCTCCATTCCAAATTTCTTCAAGATTTCCTTTATGTACTTGGATTAAGTAATGAAAATCTCATTTTTCATTTGTAGTATCTGTAGACCTATAAAATACTTTATCTCACCGATTAATGACATCTCAAATTCTTTTCTCATTTCATTTCCAAAGTTCTTGCATAAAGAGTCATTTCCACAAAATATAATATCATCAACAAATATGGCTAAGATCAGTATTCCATTTTCATCATTCTTCATGTACATATTGTTGTTCTCACTTGTCCTTACAAAACCAATCTTAATCAAATAAAAGTGCAATCTTTCATACCATGCTCTAGGTGCTTGTTTCAAACCATATAAAGCTTTGTTCAATTTACATACCTGATCTTTATTCTTGTCTTCAACAAATCCTTCAGGTTGTTCAATAAAAACTTCTTCTTCTAATATTCCATTTAGAAATGCAGATTTGACATCCATTTGATATACCTTGAAATTTTTGAAAGCAACATATGCCAACAATGTTCTTAATCCTTCAAGTCTAGCAACAGGTGCAAAAGTTTCACCATAATCAATTCCTTCTTCTTGAGCATAACCTTTGCAAACTAGTCTTGCTTTATTTCGAATGACCTCTCCTTTTTCATTTAGCTTGTTTTTGAAAATCCACTTTGTACTGATTACATTTTTGTCCTTTGGTCTTGGGATTAGTGTCCATGTGTCATTCTTCTTGATTTGATCTATCTCTTTTGTCATAGCATTTATCCAATCTTCACTGTTAAATGCCTCTTTCACTATTCTCGGTTCAAATTCAGATATCAAACATGTGTTCTATCTCAGTTTGTTCCTTGTCATCACTGGATCATCCTTATCTCCTATAATCTGACTTGGTGCATGATGTCTTCTGACATACTTGGCTAATATAGGCTTGGTAGGCTCTGTATGATCTTCTTCATCACTCGGTAACTAGATATTCTCTTCATTTTCTTCAACAGTCTTCTTGGTAAGACTTCTCGGCTAAACATAGACAAATTCATCATGGTCTTCTGGTTCCTTGGAATTTTCTTCATCATTTCTTTCTGCAAATTCATCAATTTTCACATTTGCACTTTCTACTATTTTGTTAGATGATTTGATCAAACATTTAAATGCTTTGCTTCTAGAAGAATAACCTAGAAATGTTCCTTCTTCACTCTTCTGATCAAACTTGCCATTTCTATCATCTTTGTGAACATAGCATCTACTTCCAAAGATTTTAAAATAACTTACATTAGGTTTCTTATCATACCAGATTTCATATGGTGTTCAAAGTACCTTTCTTCAATTGTACTCGGTTCAGGGTGTAAACTGCTGTGCTTATTGCTTCTCTCCAAAATGTTTGTGGCACCTTCTTTTCAATCATCAGTGTTCTAGCACAATACATAATAGATCTATTTCTTCTCTTAGCTATTCCATTCTATTGTGGAGTTCTCAGTGCGGAGACTTGTCTTTTAATACCATGATCATTGCAAAATAAGTTGAATTCATCAGATGTGAACTCTCCTCCTCTATATGATCTAAGACATTTCAGTTGTCTTCCTGTTTCATTTTCAACTCTTGCCTTGTACCATTTAAACATTTGAAAAGCTTCTGATTTATCTTTTAAAAACATTACTGACATCATCCTTGAATAGTCATCCACAAATAATATGAAATATTTATCACCATAATAACTTTGAACTTTCATAGGACCATAAAGATCAGTGTGCACTAGATCTAAAATTCCCTTAGAAGTGTAAGACTTACTTGTAAAGCTTGATCTTGTCATCTTACCCATCTGGCATCCTCAACACATAGCATTCTCAGGTTTTTCAAGACTCGGTAGACCTCTTACTCGGTGCTTCTTGCTTATTTTGATCAGATTATCAAAATTTACATGACAAAACCTTTTATGCCATAACCAGGTATCATCTATCTTTGCATACAAACACTTATTATGAGTTGAGTCAAGGTTAAATATGTTACCCTTTGTTTGTGTCCCGATAGCAGCTAACTTTCCATTCTTGTCATGAACTTTGACAATTCCTTTCTGAAATTCTATTCGGTAACCTGTGTTGTTTAGCTGTGCTACACTCAACAAATTGTATTTCAAACCTTCAACCCAATAAACATCATTGCATCTTGCATTGTCATGAAGTGTTATAGATCCTTTACCTTTCACCAGACATGGTGCATGATTACCAAATCTAACATAGCCTCCATCATAATCTTCTAATATAACAAACTTGTGTTTATCTCTTGTCATATGATGTAAGCATCCACTATCTATGATCCAAGAATCATTAGTGTTTATGTGTGATATTAGGGATTTTTCTTCATACCTTTCTTCATCTGATCCATCTTTGATAGCCACATAAACTACTTCCTTTGTATTAGTTTCATCTGATTTATCATCATTAGATTCCTCATTAGCTATTAAACATGTCTTTCTATCTCTTCTTCTGAAGTCTTGGTGTCCTCTATAATGATTATCTTTTTGTCTGTCATCTTGGTAATCTCTCTTTTCAGTAGAATCTTTTTCAGGATAGTTAGAAGATATATGTCCTATCTTATCACAATTGAAACATTTCAATGGTAGCTTTCCTTTATACTTACCTTTGCCTCTTGGTAACCTTCTGGCTAATAGTGCTTCAAACTCTTCTTGCTTTCTGATTTCCTCATATAGTTTGTGTACTTCTTCCATGTTCTTACAAAATCTTTCACTTGCTCCATTGTGATCTCCTTCAGAGTACTTATACTTTCTTTCATTGAAATCATTAGATTCATCAAGATGAAAAGAACTAAATGCAGATTCCACTTTATTTACCGAAGATCCACTATTATCAAAGTTACTTAATTCAAATGCATGTAGCTTACGAATAGTAGCATCTAAAGAAACTGGCATATTAGGTACAAACCTCGATTCATTGATTGCAGAGACTCGGATTGCATAAGCCGGTAGAAGGGTTCTTAACAACTTACTTGTTATATCCTTTTCTTCAATAGTTCCACCTACTCCTTTGATTTGATTGACAATCTCCTTTAGTCTTGTGATGTACTGAGTTATGTTCTCACCTTCATTCATCCTCATAGATTAAAGTTGTCCTCTTAGACTATCTACTTTTTCTCTTTGAACATGTTCATCTCCTCCATACACTGATATGAGCTTATCCCACATTACCTTTGCATCATTGCAGCCTTCTAGATCATTAAACTCTGAGTCAGTCAATGCAGATGTTATTTCAATCATTGCTTGAATATGTTCTTTCTTTTCCTTTATCTCTTCCATAGTCAATGGATAGGTGTTCGATGTAACAAAATCATTCTCTAGATAGTATACAACATATTCTCCAACTCCTGATAGATGTAGCTTCATCCTTTTCTGCCATGTAGAGAAACTTGACATGTTCAGCTTTGGTGCATCCCTCTTATACATCTTTGGATCTTTAACTCAAGTGTCTTTAAACTTTTCTTCAAGAGTCCAAAGCTCTGATACCAATTGATAGTTCTAATACTTAATGTAAGTACAGATCCATTAGCCAACAAGATGAGAGGGGGGGGGGGTGAATCATACAAACTGAATCTTCCATAAAAACATCAGATTCAACCTCAGTAACACATACTTCAGTAATATAACCAAAATTGCTAAACATGCAAACTCAAAAGCATATAAACATCATATCACTCATAACACCAAATTTAACGTGGAAACCCAAATAGGGAAAAACCATTGTGGGATTTCGGACCCACTAAGAAATATACTCTTCTAGAGTATGCTTGGTTAAAAGCAAATCTTGTTAAAGATTACAAACACATTGCTAGATGTGACCCGGTTAAGGGATTTCCCTCAGATCTGTTAGGATCTTCACCTTGTTAGAAGTGACCTTGTTAAAGGATTTCAAACACTCAATCAGAATGTCACCTTGCTAGAGGGTTTTACAAATAAGACTGTTAAGTCCACTCGGTTAAGAGATTTTTTGTCACTTTCACAAAATAACAGTAATAAAAATCTATCTACAACTTCACATCTAAAATGCTAAAGCAGATTCTTATTTGTTCAATACAGTCTAGACATAGAACTAATCTTGTCCATCTGTTGGGCTTCTATACTCTGTTATTCAAACAGGTCTTCAAGCTTCTGTGCTCGATAATCACTATGTAGCATCCCTGTGCATACACTTGCCTGCATACATTGTTTATCCCTGTGCATACACTTGCCTGCATACATTGTTTATCAACAGTTTCCTATTTATAAACAATTAGCTGACTGCTTAATCTCCTTGATCACATTTCCCATGATCAATCATAGCCATCAAATCTTCAATCTTGTCCAGGTTCAATTCATCTTTGAATCTAAAAACATTTTACCCCACCTAGGAACTTGCATACATTTCTTGGAACTTGTTCTAGGGTAATGTGGTTCAATCTATGTTGTAGATCTTCATACCGACTTTCCTTTGCCATGGATTTATTAACAAATTTCATGCACAACATACCAATCATTTAATCAGTTCTAGCTCATCAGCTTCCTTCATTAAATAACGCATGTAACCATTTAATGCATTCTATTATAGCTCAGTTACAACTTGGTAAATACTAAACTTCACTCGGTAGACATTCTGCCTTCATTAATCGATAGTGATAACCTTAGGGTTTACCGACTAGGTTCTTTGCTTGATAACATAGTATAGTATTAACATTTACAATTTATAATATATGTATGATGTCAAAACAATCTAAACATCATGATCTCATCATTGTCTGACTCGGTAATAGTTGCCCATTGAATACCTTATTCATCCCCTTATTCATCCCCTTATTCATCATATTCATTCTGTGTCTTTTACCGACATCTTTATACTCTTAAAATCATACTTCTCAAGATATGGCAACATCTTATTGAATTAGAAAATCAATTTCTTGACATCAATGACAAAATAATAATATCAAGATAGTAAACATCCTTAATCAGTTATATCCATAATCATCAACAACCTTCTGAATATCCTTATGAAATGCCAACAATCTTTCATTGTCTGTTATAATGCTATATTGCCAACAATAGGGACATTTGTTGACAAACTTACATGGATTTCATCTTCAACCCTCTCATAGACATCTCCATTACTTTTTGTGTTCTCTTGTCCCAATGATTCTTCTTCATCAGACTCTTCATGAAATTTGAAAACTCCATACTCAGGTGGCATGTATGATAATGAGTGGATTCTTGATGGTTCATCTTCTTTCACTTGAGGCTGATCTAGGAGTTTAGTAAAAGTCTCCATTTTTTAAGATAAAGAATATATCTGCAAAATTTTATTTATGGTTGCTTCTCCATTGGTCATATTCATACAAGGTTTTCCATTAGGAATCATACCTTTGATTTCCTCAGAAAGGTTTCCATCTTCAATTGATAGTGATGGATGAATGTGAATATCTTCACCATATAAAAGTCATCATTAGAAGAATTGAGACACCAAGTTGGAATGAAAACTGTAGGGGATTCATCTTTATCCCTCTCCTCTTCACCATTTTCTTGAAGCTTGGGCTACATGGAAGTCTTGAAATCATTTATTTCTCCTTCAAGCTCCTTGTTTTTAGGTTCATGGAAGACTTCATCCTTCCTATGGTGATCTTCATAATGCTCATGGCATACAGGAACACAATCTTCTTTTTCTTCCTTACACACTTCATCTTGATCTTTCTTTTGACATGTATCTTTATGAGCTAATATGGCTTCATCTTCCTTAACACATGCATAATGTGATGGATCTTTTTCAAAACTTGGATCACGAGATATCTCATCAGGAGCGTGCACATCTTCAAGAAAACAATTTTCTCCTTATTTTTGTTTAATCTCTTGCAATGTTTGAAGCATAGAAGGATGCATTTTGCCATGATCAAGTTTCCTATTTCAATAGAAGCTTTTCAAAAAATTGAAATGTGAATCACTGAGAATCTTATTTTTTTGCGAGATGGGTGGAGGAGAATGAGCATCAACATTATTATCCATTGTTGATTCAAGAATACAATCACGAGCAAAAATTTGTGTCTCTCTTCCATCTTTTTCATCAATCTTTTGTAGAGTCTGGAGTAGAGAAGGATTAATTTTATGAGGATCAAGTTTCTTTCCACCATAGAAACTCTCCAAGAAGTTGACTTGTTCGGGACTATTAAGACTTTGATTCTATGGAGAAATTGATACAGGAGGAAGATCACTTTTGTCTTCATCTTTCTTGATTGTTGTTGATTTAGGAAAATGATCACAAGCAAGAAAATGGATCTCCTTTCCATCCTTTTCTTCAATATCTTGTAACACTTGACATAAAGAGGGATGAATCTTATCAGGAGTAAACTGCATGCCACCATAAAAGCTCTTCAAGAAGTTGAATTGTATGGGCTCACTAGGAACTTGCTTCTTTTGTTATATATAGTCTATATCATCACTTTCACTATCACTTTCCAACTTTCCTTTGTACCAAACCATTGTTCTAGATTCGATCTTTCAGAGAGAGAGTCACCAACCTTCATTATGAAGAAGGTACCTTGAAATTTCTGAGGAACAAAGCACACTAGTATTTCGCTCCTGAGCAGAGTCGCCAAAAATTTGTTGGTAAACAAATTTGTCACTGCAGTTGTTTATCCAGAAACTGACCGCGTTTGCCCATTGTGCAGTGACAAACGTTCCAATAGTTGGAGAAATTGAAGTGAAACCACAATCTTCCTCTGTGTTTGAGAGGGGTAGCTCCCTCGTATGATAGGAGCATTTAGGATTTTTGTGTACTTTTAACCTGAAAGTACATAAAGGAGAAACCATAAAACTAAAAAGAAATAAAGGTAGAAACCCCAACAATAGACATACGACCATCAACTGAGATTTCTCAACATTAGCAACAAATTACAAGGGGAGTTTATAAGGTAGTATTCTTAGCCATGAGATGAGGATAAAGAAGAATGAAAAATCTCAACATACGGAGAGATAAGATACTTCAACACATTCAAACTGAGATACCAAAGGTTTCTTATGCATCATCACATCAATTGTACAAATCACATATGCATAAAAAGACTACCAATTTGCCATATGAGAAATCAGCAATGATAACACATGAATACATTTAGAACACATGAACTAAGACATATTCTTCATTATATTTTTGGAAATATACAAGTCCAAAATCCTTTCTATACATAGTGCAAATCAAAATGTCATTACAAGTTTCTCCTAGAATTCCAGTAGAGTTTTTCTTCTTTGTACAAATTCTTCCACCTTGTTACAAATAGACTTGTATTTATAGACTTGTAGGATAACTGCCTTATAACCAACTTCAATCCCGAGTTAATAACTAGCTCTTTTCTGCGTAAATTTCAATGTGTTAGTAACTTACACTTTTATGCACAGAAGAAGTCAACTTTCTAACCTTTGGTTACAATAAGTGACATAAGTCACTTTTTACAAAAAAAGAATCTCAAACCCATTACATTGAAGAAATAACTTGTTGTTGATTTTGCTGAGGTGACCTCCATGTCTTCATCTGCATCTTTATCTTTGTAACTTTTTCATCATCAACTCTCTGCTTACACTGCGGAGTGTAGCTACATACTGAAACATCCATGCCTTTGGAACCAATGCATTAATGAAGTTCAGTCATATTGGCTTCTCACTAAAGTTTTGGATCTAATCATGCTTCAAATTAAGCTCACCAACACAATCTCTTGAATATTCATTAGGTGTCACAACTTTTACTTCCATTGTAGCTTCTAGAGAATTTGAGCTTGTCCTTCTCATTCTTTTCTTGAAAGCGCCATAATTTACAAGTTGGAATGCTAGTGCATTGAAATTTGCATCATAATATGAATCATCTATAAGGATAATATTTAACCATCATAAAAGAGTTTGGACATAACCAAATTTTCTCACACTCACACCCTTAAATAGTGAGTTGTGGTCCATCAAACTTGCTAAGCCTTCTAGAATAAATACAAAGTGATTTTCAATTACTCAGAAGATTTACATGCTTAACCATATCTTATACATTCCCACCATCTTGACAAAGAGATATTCATTCACCAATAAATTTTGAGAGTTTCCTTGTATGATCCATTCTATGCATGTTCTTCAATTCTTTCATTTCATTCTTTGAGAGGACACTTCTTTGAGACATTTTTGTCAATTTTTTTAAAACCTTATTAGCACTTCCACATTTTGCATGTGGAGTGAAAATGGCAGTGATGCCATTAAATATATTTTGTGCATTTTCTCTGCAAATATTGCATTCACTGAGATGAAATCTCTTTGAAACATTCTGTCAAACGGTTTGCTTGCCTTGTGTAAGATTTCCAAATTACATTTATTTCATGGCATGCATTCACTTGTCATGTCTAAGCTCAGACATTTTACACTCATGTCACCAGAGGAGTTGAACTACATCTGACAAAATTCCTCTATCTTTATGCCTTGATAAATCACCATTTAAAGGTTGTGGAATTTGGCATTACATCTTTCGATTGCACTTGCATTGTAACAAACAATTATCGTGTAATGTTGATGCTTCCATGATCTTTTCCATGCTTCACAATTCTATGAGCAATCTATCAAATGTCACGTGCAATGTTGATTCACCATGCTTCACAGAATTGAGCTTTACACTCATCAATTGCATATGTTATGTGCAATTACTCTCAAAAGTTTTCAAAGCCTTTTCAACTAATCCATGTTAGTGTGAAATCTGCAATCAAGCATTCCATGAGATGACATTTCTTTAAAGCATTATGTCAAACACATTGTGTGCACTATGAATGTTTCCACATTTTGCATACATGTCTATCAGTGCATTTGCAACTTCAATATTCGATACAAGTCCACTTTCAATTATGCTTTGATGAATGTGCATTCCCTGTTCTATAGCTCCCATTTTAGCACAAGCTGGCATAATGCTAATGAAGGTTGTGGAGTTTGGATTTAATCCTGCACATTGCATTTTCTTGAATGTCTCTGAGGCCTTTTCAACAAACCCATTCTGTGCATATCTTGAGATCATTGCATTCCATGAGACCACATTTATGTGAGGAATTCCATCAAAAACCCTTGAAGCCTCATCAAGAACACTATTTTGCACATATTCTACAATCATCACAATAAATGAGACCATATTTCTTTAAGGCATTTAGTCAAGCAATTCACATGCCATGTTTGAGCCTTTCAAATTCTGCCTGAGCATTCTATGAAACAAATCACATTCATTGTATATGTATTCACAATTTGCATCCATGCCTACCAAAGGAGTCACAAATACAATAGCTGGAAAAATTCCTCTGACCTTTATGCTTTGATGAATGCCATAACCGATTTGAAAACCCGTATTCTTGCACAGGCAGGTAGGATGTGAGCAATGGTTGTGTGCTTTGGCTTTACTCCTGCAGATTGCATTGGCCTCAAGTTTAAAATGTCTATAAATAGATGCATTTAATGTCTCCCATTAAATCATTACCTTCAATGGGGTGACATCTCTTTGAAGCATTCTGTTAAACTATCACGTGTAAGCATTATGTCAAACACTTTATGTGTATTGTCTAGGCTTCCATATTTCGTGTGCATGTTTATAATATCTGACAAATGTTTCCCATCGATATGCTATGATGGACGTCCATATATTGGTTATCTTATATTCGCAACAAGCATCATTTTTAAATGGTTTCAGTTAGCATTTCTAGTAATCTCAACCGATTCATATAATTTTGCCTTTGCTTGAGTCCACGATTTGCAATTCATATAACCACATGATTCTGTCAAGCGGTTCTAACCAGAATAGTTTGCGCCTTTGCCAAGCTTTCACAGTTTGCATGTATGTTTCCAAAACAGCTGCAACTTCAACATATGATGAACTCCCTCTGTTCTTCAATGCATTGTTGAATGTGCATAGCCTTTTATTTGAAGTTTCTTTTAAAAAGACTCTTATAGAGGAGTTTAAGAATGCTCTAGAATAGAGCATTTCTAACCTTCTTGACAAAGCGGGCCCACAAGGTTAGGAAATAAGGTTAGAGATGCTCCATTTTGGAGCATTCCTAGCCTTTTTGTGAGAGGTTAGAAATATGGGTTAAGAATGCTCCAAAACGGAGCATTTCTAACCATTTTTTGTAAAGGTTATGATTATGGGTTAAAAATGCTCGAAAATGGAGCATTCTTAATAATTTCTTTCAAAGATTATAACCTTGACCTCCAGAAACCATCAACCATGAAGGAGAATAAATGTAAATGATGAAAATGCTTCAAATGACCATAATATTAAAATAATCTAAAATATTTAATTATTTATTTGAAAAATAATTTAAATATTTTAAATTTAATGCATAGGCTTGAGAAAAATATGATCATATCTTCCAAACGGGAGGTAATTAAGTCCTGAAATTTGAAACATGCATTGATGGTAGGGAAATGATCCCAAAACATCATTTAATCCTCATGGAAAATCCTAAAATGATAGATTTTAATCATTTCTAGGTGACAAACACTAAAATTTGAAAGTTTAATATATGACAAACTATGAACTGGGTTCATACGAAAATTGGCCACATGATAGAGAATGATGCTAAGGACATGTCTATCAAATGATTCCCCTCAAATCTTGGTAATTTTCAAAACACGTGCATTTTTCATATTTTGACTAGCAACAACCTTGGATCACGTGCTCACTACTTATGCATAAACACATATTAGATCTTTACTCAATATTGAGACTGATTTGAACATCAAATATTAGGTATGCCAAATATGGGGGCAACATAACCCTAGAGGTGATAAAAAAAGTATCCTCTCCCCTTGCCTTCCATTGGACCTTGGGTGTAAGAGAAATTGTTGTCATCTTCTATTTAGGTAGGAGGGCCTGTCTCCCAAGTAGCTCATAATGCCAAGTGAGAGAGCCTGACCCAAATGATACTTCTTCTGACTGTTATATAAATTAATACGTTAGGCAAAATCCATAATGACTTGGTGACATGTATCTATACCAACAAATCTCCCTAATATCCACACTTATGTTGGATGCGTCAAAAATCCTCTTTGGGGCTTGGGAGTGGGTTCTTAAATGAGCAGTCGTCACATGAGTAGACACTAAGGACCCCAGAAGTTCCCCCACTAAACACCTTTTATTGTAGAGGCCAAAAATACTTACATTTGATGGTTCAGGGAGTGTGGATCATACCTTGTAGATATCCCTCACGCACCCTTTCACGTTGAGATAGGAATCCCTCATTTGATCTTTGGTCTTTTGAGGTAAGAGAATCTAGTATGCTCGAGAAGTGAGTATTATGGTGGGGAAGCCAGAGCTACTATAATCTCTATATGTCTGCGTGTTTGAGGTATTTCTATGTCATGGGGTCCCCATTGAATGCTTTCTCTTTCCATCCTAGGTTGTGCATGTTTTCAAGTGTCTTCAATTTGTGCTATACCAGTAAAAATCTTTTGAACATACACAAAAACATTTGGACAATCACACCTTCAGACATTCTGTCTTCATTGTTTCATGTGTTTTCTTGTAACAAAAACATTCAACATCAAGATTTGGTCACATTCAGCAACTTCACATTTGGACAGAATAAGAAATTTTCTTAGAAACCACGTCTATGATAGTTTAAACTATGTCTGGGTTGGGAAACTGCGTTTGCACAGAGAAGAAACACGTCTGTGTATCAAAGAAGCAAAATATTATTAGTACAATAATTTAAAGTACGTCTTTGTTCCTTGAAACCACATATGGGTTGGTAGTTCATGTTTACGCAAGGTAGAATCGTGTTTTTGTCAGAAAGCAAAACATTATCAGAACAATAGCTAAAACTGTGTCTGTGTCATATAAAACTATGTCTTGGATTAGAAATCATATCTTTGCAGAACAGTTTCGCGTTCATGTTCTAGAACAAAATTTGCAAAAAATGAAAAAGAAAAAAACCTGCTTAGGTTTTGAGCTTTGAAGAGCTTCTAAGGAATTTCCCACAAGTCTTCATCATTTTCAATCAACCAACTTTGGTCTTACATTTGTTCACCATTTTCCTTAATTTGCAATCCCTCATACACATTTTTCAAACTAGAGTCAAAAGGTAACTTTGTTGTCCTCATCCTATCTTGCAAACTTATTACAACATATCATTAAGTGGTTCCCATATCAAATCTATCATCTTAGGGTCCCATTTGGTCTTATTTAGTCAAGTTCAACTTACCTTATCAAGAGATCTATTATCTCTTTGTAAGCAACACCTTACATTAGATGATATATATCTTGGACTTACATTTTTGGACATTGCAAGACAACCCTAGATTCTTTCCATCTCATATCCTTTTTTGGTCTTCCATATTCTTCACACTTTCTTCCATCTTTCATCTTATCCAAGGTCAAGTTCATGGTTAAACCCATTCCCAAAAGTCTAGAAGAGAAACTGAAGAAGCTCTAAGATCTCTCAACATGAGTACCTATGAGTTTGGTGGAGACACTTTCTACAATCCATTTTATAGTCACAGTAAAATGCCAGACGATGATAATGAGACCAACAATGATAATGACAATGCATCTATCACCTTCCTAGACATTTAAGAGAATATATTAGATCCAAGGTTAAATAGTTTGGTTGAAGAAATCATGAGAAGAGATAGACAATACTTCTTTGAAGTCCTGACACAAAGTGGAATAAGGCTACCTCACGATTTTGATATGTCACAATTTTTACAGGAGGATCCTAATCAAATGGTTCAAACAAATGCAAATCCTAGAGGACATAATGGTGGTAATAGGAGAGAACATTTTGTGCCTGAGTCACCTTCATCCTTATTTCAAAAACTAGAAGTTCCCAAATGCCCATACTATACCAATTTTGCTAGTATCTCTCATGAGCAACCCTGCCATCATCCTTTCCCATGGAGAAGGAGTGCTAATACAAATTCTCATGATAATACTCAAGACCATACCAATACATTCAATTACACTCAAGCAAACATTCAAAATCATGACACGAGGAGACCTTGTGTCATATTTGGGGGCAATATCCAAGATCATTCTTATGATACCTCATACCTTCATGGTCATGACATGTATTGAACTAGACCTAGTGCTCCTCATTACAATACCATGCCAAGTGGTCCATATGCTATCTACAACTATGTCCCTCCTCCATATGAACACATATATGATCAATACCATCCATACATGCATTATATCCCTCCTCCTCCACCCGGAGGCTTATGCTTGGGATTAGCTCAAAGAGAAAAGACACCTCCCAAGAATGACTTGTAACAACAAATGAAGGATGTGTAAAATAAAATGGAAGACATGAATACACCAAAGCCAGAGTACACAATGAAAGACATATTTGCTTATCCATTTGATAGAAGTGTTCCAATGCTTCCATTTTCTCCACATTTTGTGACACCAAAATTTGACAAATATAAAGGCAAAGGAGATCCTAAGGCACATATAAGAGAATTGTTCACAACATGTATTGAGGTAGCTAACAATGAAACATACTTGATGAGATTGTTCCCACAAAGTTTAGGTGGACAAGCTATGGAATTGTTCTCCCAACTTCCACCTAGAATCAAGACATGGAGTGATCTAGCAGAAGATTTCATATAACACTTCTCATACAATATTGAAACAGATGTGTTAGTGACTACTTTGTGCAACACCAAACAGAAAAATGGGGAGTCATTTTTACAGCGATGGAGAGGTCTTTCTAGTCGTTGCTCTTGTGATATTCCACAAAAGAAAATGGTAGAAATGTTCACTCAAAACGTCAACAAGGATATTGGATATGAACTAAGAAAAGCTTGTTTGTCTACCTTCAAAGAAACCATAGAAAAAGGATTGGCTACTGATAAATTCCTTATTGAACAAGACATCATTAATATATTCAAAGAGAACAAAGAGGAATCAAATGGAAAAGACAAGCCCCGCTTTTGGAACAAGAATAAGAACACGGTCAATGATGGGGTAGTAGATGCAAATATTTTAAAACCAAAAATGACTTTCGTCAGTGCAAGTTCATCCAATTCAAACAACCAAGTGAAAAATCAAAGGCCATCAAATCCTCAAAGGAAATACACTCCATTGTGAGAGCCAATTGAGACAACATTCAAGAAATTGGCTGCGAACAAGCTCATAAAATTACTAGATAATCCACCTTATGAAGCAAAAGTAAAACCTGCATGGTGGAATGATGATGAATATTGTGAGTATCACAAGAGAAAAGGGCATACAACTAACAATTGTAACAGATTGAAGGATGTTATACAAGATCTTGTCGACAAGAGAGAAATAGAAGTTGATGGTCATACCTCCAATGAGGAACATGTGATGTTTAAGGAGTCATTTCCTAAACATGATAAAAGAAAATCCAGAATAGATAATCAAGCCAATTATGCTAAGATGTCCTATGATTATGATTCTACTGTTAACCATATTTCAATGGACAATTATGTTTCTACCATTATCATAAAGGAGAAAAACTCTTGAAGGTTCTAACCAAAGGAGTAAAGTTGTTTTAAAAGGCATTGGACCATCTTCCTCATTTTCTAAAGATAACACCTCTAAATATAATGTCACAACTCATCGAGGTAAAGTCACCTTGTAAGGTGTATGTAGAGCCCCTCCTCGATCATGCTCTTGTTAACTTAGTTGACCATGGTTGATCGTACTAATAAATGCTATAATTTAATAGGATGGGCTATGTTAGATAGATAGATTAGTGGGAAAAATAATTGAATCAGGTTATGGAATCATTTTACCTTGCAGTGCACATTTTGATGTGTTATGGATTTAGATCCTATATGATCCACTTATTTGATAATCTTGATATGACGTATGTTAGCTATCTTAGAATTTGCAGTACTTCATTATGATATTAGAAAACATGGATGCGTGCTGTATTAATGATTGAGTTTCATGAGGATTATGATGGTACCTTTTGAGTAAATTATTTTATGTGGATTTTATTGGATAAATGATAAATTGATTGTTATGATTGAAATTGTATGCAAAGTCTCTGAATTGTATTCTTTTCATATGTTGATATTAAATGTGATTATTTGGGGTTACTAATGTGCAATGTGAGATGTGCAGGAAAACTAATCCATGTGACCATGGAAACTATTTGGAGAACCAAGCCTAAACCTATGTGTATTTGTGAAGCCAAGGGTTGTCTATTTGGAGAGACAACACCTCGTGTGTAAATGTGTTTTAATTTGTAAATGTTTATGCTTGGATGTGTTTTTAATTTCAAAATTGTTTAATTTATTAATTCCCCAAAAAAGGGACATTGCCATGTGTATTTAAGTGATGTGTAATTTTGTGGTGTCACTTGACATGTGTTGTAAAGTGAGTTGGCAATGACATGTCCCTTGGAGGGAATTTGTTTTACCAATGTATTTTTTAAATATCCTAGTATGGTCCCAAGAAATTCTTGGATAGGGAGCCATTAGGAAGGTCAACTCAGGGTTGACCCATAGGTAAACTTTGGGTGAGTTTCTAGAGGGTTTAACTAACTCCTAAGGTCAAGTTAGGGGCATTTTTAATGGGCCATATGATGTACCTATGGATGAAAGCCAATTTTAGCCATGTGTCCACTCCCTAGGGACTGTTTAGTCACCCCAAAAGTTGAGTTTTTCAAGATGGCCGAATTTCAACTTTTGAGGATCTTACCTAGGGTAGACAACCTTCCTCATGAGTGACTTTTCTCTTCCCCATTCTCTTTTACCTTTTTGAGGTGCCTTGGCTAAAGAGCTTGTAAGGTGTTGGGAAGACCAACTTATGAACATCCCTCACCCTTCCCAAGTGGATTGGAAAGAGTGAAGAGTGTCTTCTTAGGGAATGGTTTGGGAGGGAGAAGTTTGATCACCCACTCTCCATTTTTGGAGATAGAGATTTTCTAGAGAATTGTTTTTTTTGGATTTGGAAGTTTTGGCTAAGTCTTGTAAAGGAAAAGATAGTGGATTTGGACAGCTCTCCTACAAACTTTTATTCACCCATTTGCAGTTTTAAGGTTGGTTGAATACTTCCTCATGTATGTTATTTAGTAAATTTGAAAAGATTGTTTGTTGTTTTCCATTGTTGTTTTCTTAGTAAGCTTAGGAAGATGTTGAGTTTTTCCTTGTGAATTTTTATTGCATGTATTTATGTTATTGTTTTGGGTGTTTCAAGGCCATACTCACCCTTGGGAGGGTAGTGTGGCCTTGGGGTGAAGGGTTGTTTGACAACCTAAAAGTGTAGAGTCTCTTTTTGGAAGAGAGTGATACACAAGGGGTTATGGGACCCTTGCTACGTAGTGTTTTGTTTATGCAATGGGGGTCATAAGGGGAGTTTGTTGGCTTGTATGCCTTGGGGGCTATAAGGATTTGTTGGGACAAGTTTGGAACTTGTGGTTATTCTACTTGGTAGCCTTGCAATGGCATTATGTTCTCCTACATGCAGATTTCTCCTCTAGGTATTTTGTCCACCTTCACCCCACCAGTTATAAGCACTAAGTGACTTTGTTCATCGTTGGGATGGGAGTGTTTGTGTTTTGTTTTACTCTTTCTTATGTGTTTATGTTTGATTGTAACCCATTTAGCCTTGGTTCTCCTAGCTCGGGGGTGGCTTCTTGTAAGCCTACATTGGGAGGTGAGCCTCCATGGTCGCAACCTACAAGCTTTTATTGCAGGTTGCTTGGGAAAAGGTTGGAAAGGAAGCTATGGATTGATCCTATTTTTATTTGTATTAAGTTGCAGGAAAATAAATGTATTTAGGAAAGCCCTCATTTAGTAGAAATGAGAGGTTTGATTTTGTAATCTTCCTATTTTAGTGAAGGAAATCATGATGTAATTAAACGTATTTATTTGATTATTTCATTACAAGGAATAAAGATGTATTTAAAGGCTTGAGTTATTTCATTGTATTTATTACTAAAAAAAAGGAGATGGAAAGAAATCAGTTTTCTGTTTTCTTTGTGAATAAAATAAATGCATATTTTGGTAGTTTCATTGTGTTTTTTTTTTATTCTACAAAAATAAATGTTAAAAATTCTATAAATAAAATAAATAGGAAAAGCTATTTTTGTCTATAGTTTTGAAAGTAAATATAGGGAGGATACTTATAAGTGTTAGTTTTTTAACCTTCACTAAAATCTTTATCTTGTTGTTTTTATTTATCAAAATAAAGAGAAAGAATTACTGTAGTTGTTAAATAAATTATTCCTGATATTTATACCTATTTTTATGAGTTAAGTGTAACAGAAAATTAAAGTGCAGATTGTAGGAATGTAAACACACACACATAGATATATATATATATATATATATGATTAAATATTTAGAAAAAGAGAATCTACTATTTTGCTTCTAACAAATATGTTGTTGTAAAAAATTAGTTAATAAAATATGTGTTGTATCTCATATACATTTTAAATCATATTTGTTTATACATTTAATATTCTGGTAAAAAAAAAATAGATTATTAAGACTGTACAAATATATTGTAACATTTATACATTCTAGTTAAATAGATCAGAGTATTTAAATCAAAATAGTTATTATGTGCATGAGTATATATATATATATGTGTGTGTGTGTGTATGTATGTATATATAATTTATATATGTTATATATATATATATAAATATATATATATATATATATATAAATTATACATATACATTTTAAATATATATTCCCAGAACCTTGCATATGTTTTTTGGTTGTATATATATATATATATATATATATATATTAAGCTGGCCTTAAAATATATTAAAAAAAAAAGAAGGAATGATATATTTCATTTAAAAAAAAAAAAGAATTTTTTTATCTTGCCCCCCCTTGGCTGCCACCATGGATAACCACGGTGGAGGCTCGGCCATCGCTGTGGTATCCACAGTGGGCGGCGTCACTGGCGCCACAGTGGGCGACACTGCGGTTGCCACTGTGGGTATCCACAGTGGGCGGCTTCGCTACCGCCACTGTGGGTATCCACAGTGGGCGGCTTCGCTACCGCCACTGTGGGTATCCATAGTGGTCGGCTTGCTACCACCACTATGGATAACCACAATGGATGGCACCACGGCTGCCACTATGGGTAACCATAATGAGTGGCATAGCCGCCACTGTAGTTATCCATAGTGGTGTCCGCGAGCTACCATGTGGCCACCACCTCACCGCCTCCACTAATCCTTAGCCCTTTACTACCCATCGTGAACATTTCAACCCCCCTGCCTTTGCTTGGCCGCCATGGCTGCACCTGCACACACACACAATCAACAAAAAAAATGTGTTAGAACAAAGTAGCCCTAACCCAATTTCGGGTTAGGGTTAGCTTGATATGAAAATAAAAAAAATGGATTTTAGTTATAGAAATTATTCAACCCTAGTTAGGGTTCACAATATAATATTAATATAAATGAAAGGAAGGGGAAACCCTTTTTAATTTGAAATGGGTAAAACCCATTTGTATTATAGTTAATTAAATAGGAAGGTTATTCCTCCAATAATTTTGGGGATACTAACTTTAAATAAAATCTTTTTTTTTTTTATGTAATTTTATATATATATATATATATATATATATATATATATATATATATATATATATCTGTGTGTGTGTGTGTGTGTGTGTGTGTTAATAATCACACACACACACACACACACACACACACACACACACACATACATATATATATAATGATTAAGTTAAATTCCTTTTGTAAATTTTAATATTGGAATCTATTAAAGGTAAATTGTTAAATTTTAAACTATAGAGGTCAATATTGGCCGAATATTAAATAGTTGATATTTAATATCTAAAGGGGATTAAAATTTGAATTAATTGTGGAATGAATTTATATTTGATTTGGTTAACTTTATTTAAAAGCGTTATTCACGTTTGTTCAATCAATTATTTTAATATGAGTTAACGTTATTTTATTTAGTCCTTGAGTATTTAAATACTATTGAGATAATCAATATCTCTTGATTCATTACTGGAGAATTTAATTAGGGGAAATTAATTAAATTAGTTAAATTAATTAATTAAGTTGTGACGACCCTTTTTGGGGTATAATTAGTCTACCTTAAATGTTAACGCTATAATGGTTGAGTTAATTAAATCAACTTTAGGAAACCATTCTTTTAATTCCTGAGTTAACCTTTAGTTAAGAGAAAACTTATCTATCCCATTTTTAACGTAGAGTATTTAGTATATTTATGTTGTTTTAAAAAAAAATTGTTGTTCCATTTTTGCCCAAAAGTTTGGGCATGACATTTTGGTATCAAAGCAAGGTTTCCAACACTAGGAAACTTTCTCCATTACGTTTCGCTTTAAATATAATTTAATTCAAAAAAAGAAAATTGTTATTTATTTATTTATTTACTTTATTTTATTCTATTGATCATTAAGGATGCCGCCAATTATGTGACTAGCTCGTAAATGTTGTAGGGGTCCTAGACATACTCACATGGCACATGAAGACATTGTGTGAGATGAGACGAGTCCAGAAGGGGATCAGGAAGCTCCTCCTGAACAACTAATTGACCCCAACCGAGACATTTTGGTTGCACTTCAAAACCCGATAGGAATAGTTCAGGATAGACTCCCAGCAGTAGATCGTTAGGTAGAGCACCAGAATTCTGAGAGTCATAGATCTGCAGCTAGTGAGTGGAGTATGAGTCCACCTCCTAACTGTATAGAGGCCCAGGCTGAGCATGAGCCTGATCCGGTCCATCTACCTATGACACCTCCAGTTGTGGCACCATTAAATTTTGAGAGAGCACCCCATGATCCCAAGGATCAGAATAGAGAGATTTTACGTCTTCAGCCACCATCATTTGCAGGATCTACCGATGGGGTAGAAGTTGAGGCTTGGTTATTGAGTCTAGAGAGGTGCTTCGGATTGCATCCCTATGAGAGAAATTTGAAGGAACGGATTGCTATTCACCTTTACAGAGAGATTCAGGGACATATACCTATCAGAGCCCTAGGTTCACACACTAGAGAACATGAGCCACATTCATAACTTAGTCAATCCTAACTATGACTTCGGAATTTAACACCTAGGTGAAAACTTGCGAAATAACGAAGTGAGGCTTAAGTGAAATTCTTTTGGAAGGATCAACATATATCAATTTAGGGGGTTCCAAGGGTCACCAAAAGCCCTGAAATTCAAAACTTATTTGTCATAAGGGTTATGGCTTAGTAGGACCCCAAAGACTATGAAAATTTAAAATATATATATATATATGTATGAAAATATTTCCGATGTTTAAAAAAGGAATTTAGATCATTAGTACATATGAGGTTACCAATCAATTGGAACTTAGATGCAACAATTGCCCTAATCAAATCAAGTATGAGGACTTAATTCTATGATAGGATACCTTTGATGGTAACTAAGGAAATACCATCCATCGGGATATGTTCTTGACATGGCAAATCAAGCAAGCTAGATAAACAGGAGATGAAGGAACAATAAACAAGTCGATTGAGGTAGAGACAGTTCAAGTTAACATTTAAACTATGTGAAATTATGGTGGTTTGAAAACCATGACCTCCATTTGAGGCGCCAATGTAGAAGAGTTAAGAGGTACTCTTACAAATATCAGGAAGAAGCATTAACATATCCTAATGGATAGGCACCTTAATAATGTGGCCATGTTAGGTTTCTTATTGAGAACGTTTGTTAGAGAATTCTTGTATCAATGTAGAGAAGCTAGTGATGGATAGCCTTGAAGGTGAGGACTGAAATGGTGAATGACAATCTCCTTGATAAGTGAACCCTAGTAATACTATAAATAAATTGAAATAAGAAGAACAAAGACATGAACCTCTTTGGGTTAAATCACGTAATTGCAATAAATCCTAAAGACCTTTTGTAGTTATGTCCTATAATTGGGGAATCAAGCAAAGTGAGATCACGACTAGTTCCTTTATGGGAAGATAATCTTGAAAGGACTAAGTAAATGGTGAAAAGAGTAGAGATGCTTTGGGAATCATGTAAAATTCTTATTAAAGTACAAGGAGTGTAGAATAATCATGATCTAATAATCAAGGAATGAATAACTTATATCCGTTGAAAACCTAAGGAGAAAAGTGCAACCCAATCATGACTAGTAGCTAGATGCAAGACAGTATGGAACACAATTTAACTACCTGGCACAACTGAAGTAGGTTTGTAAATCATGGCACTCAAGTGTGAAAGTGTGTGAAACATTAAGTATGGACGAGACAACATGCAATTGGATAAGGCTATGGAAGGATAGTATAGCAGTATTATAATACCAAGTTTTAATGAGAATTAGTTGGCAGTGTAAAATGTTTTATGAGAACAATGATAAGGAGCTGAATTATATGGTTAGCTAAGGGAAAACTTGGAAAATTATGGGGGTCTTAATACATTGGTAAATATTGGACACCTTTATGTTATGCCATAATAGGGTAACTTGATATTATGATAATAAGGTGATTTTATTGGATTGAAGGTAATCAAAAGTTGTGATATGTCATGATCAGCTAGCAAGTAAATATAAAATAAGTAATATGGAAAATGATAATTTATTTTTTTATCAAAATTTAATTAAAAGGTGGGTGTTGGTTTCTATTCTTGTCACTTCTTGAGTGCGCACCCCCTTGTTTTTCATAGTTGCATAAGTGGAGTAGGTGAGAATAAGTCAATTCTCTACATCATTTGAGAATAGTCATAGTGTGTAGGGAGTAGGAATTAGTTGTCAAGTGTTATTATCCCACCCTTAATTGTTCTTAACTATAAGTGTTAGTAATTTGGCAACATGCTCCTACTTGATGGGAACAAATGGATAATTAGAAATGAAAATACAAGGAGCTAGCAAAAGGTGTTAAGAGAACAGATGAAGTCCCTAGTGAAATTATATGAATCCTAAGTGGTTCTAAGTATACAAGTATCAAATTTTGTACCCAACTATCAACCCCACTAGTAAGAGAGACATAAGAGTGTTGATGCATGAGTTACCACGTATCATTGAACCAAGATTTAAAATATTAACGTACTTAATGGAAACCCAAGAAGAATTGACGAAGATTGGTAGAGTTAGTCCAATCACCTATTAGAATATAATTATGGTTGCTAATAACCCTAAATGGATAGCGGATTTTATCAGAAAGTGTTGCTTGTAATAGTAATCATGTGAAGGTTAAATGGAACATGATCTATAAAATGATTGCAATCTCTTGTGTATAAGATATTTCGTAATAATAAAGGAATATAAACGATCTAAAAAAATAAAAATAAAACCCTTAAGTCTAATAATCACTTCCTAACACACTCAGGACATGTTATCTTGGGTGATGTGTTGCGGTTACTCCCTATAGTGTGGTGAAAATGGTCACCTTATTTTGAGTTTTGATTCGACAGTGTTTTGACTTTCTTTGAATAGTATATTGTAACTTTGGGGCTAGTACTTTCTTTTATATTTTTTTTTTATGATGGAAGGACCACTAAATTTATGTTTCTTTTTATTTGAGCTATGGTGCTTGCCATGTTGCTAATTTTCATACTTTTTGATTGCCGACATATTTTTTCTTTTGAATGGACTTGGCAAATGTAACTTTTACCTTGATCTTTTAAAGTGTCAAGTGATCATTTTGAATGTTGATATAGCTAGCCCTAGTAATATGATTAGAGTAATGTCTATCATGTTCGTTGAACCATTGATAGTGTGTCAAGGGAGAATACCGCAAGGAGTGAAATTAGGCACAAGGAATAAATAAAAAGTATTATATCAAATTAAGATAATGGAAGGAATATCCTATTAAATGAAAAGTCTTTGCGATTAATCTAAGCAAGAAAATTAATAACAAAAGTGTGAAGCAATTGTGAAAGTGTTGATAATTGAAGACTTGTTAATTTGGCATGTGTATGGAGATGACTGCATGGATGATATCTAATTTAAGTATAATTATTTTTCATCACTCCCTTAGAATGGGATTTTTATATACCTTAATATTTGGGTTTGCGATTAGTGTAACCTATGTAACTTAACCTTGGTGCCTAGAAGTCTAAACATCGTAAGCCCTAGAGGTAGAAAACTACCCTATTTATGGGTGGATTTGAAAAACAAAAACCTAGACTTGATTACACCTTGTTGCCCTATGATGTGGGAAGAAATCATGCACCTAGGGTGGTTTAACAAATATTTAATTAACACCCTTATGAGGCACCTTGATGTAAAATAAGAAGTTTCACTTTGGATAAAGTAAGTTATGATGTCAATTATCTTTGGTAACATGCAATGGATGAAAATTGTAGGGGGATAAACATGCTTTAAACAAATCCTTAACAAAATATGACTCCTAGAAAATTTAATAAGTAAACTAAAATGTGTAACCTAGATAATGGAAGATGTTGATGTGTTGTATTGATACGATTTGGGTGGTGCATTAACTTAAAGTAATTACGAAATGTGTAAAGTAGAACTTAGGGAAATGCAATAAAAATGATAATATTTGTAACTTATGAAGGTAGTAAGCTATTACGTTAGTAAATTGGTTTTAGTATTGCATCTTTCTAGTAGGAAAGATAAGATTTAGAGTAATTTAGTGAAATTGTGGGAAATGTTATATTTTGTATCCTAGTCATGCGACTTCCACTAGAAAGTCTAACTCTAAGGGGGGAGTATGTAGAGCCCCTCCCCGATCAAGCTCTGGTTAACTTAGTTGACCATGGTTGATTGTATTAATAAATTCTATAATTCAATAGGATGGGCTATGTTAGACAGATAAATTAGTGGGAATAATAATTGAACCAGGTTATGAAATCATTTTACCTTGCGGTGCACATTTTGATGTGTTATGGATTTAGATCCTATATGATCCACTAATTTGATAATCTTGATATTACCTATGTCAGCTATCTCAAAATTTGCAGTACTTCATTATGATATTAGAAAACATGGATGCATGTTGTATTAATGATTGAGTTTCATGAAGATTGTGATGGTGCCTTTTGAGTAAATTGCTTTATGTGGATTTTATTGGATAAATGATAAATTGATCGTTATGATTAAAATTGTATGCAAAGTGTCTGAATTATATTCTTTTCATTTGTTAATATTAAATGTGATTATTTGGGGTTACTAATGTGCAAAGTGAGGTGTGCAGGAAAACTAATCCATGTGACCATGGAAACTATTCGGAGAACCAAGCCTAAACCTATGTGCGTTTATGAAGCCAAGGGTTGTCTATTTGGAGAGACAACACCTCATGTGTAAATGAGTTTTAAATTGTAAATGTTTATACTTGGATGTGTGTTTAATTTGAAAATTGTTTAATTTATTAATTCCAAAAAAAAGGGACATTGCCATGTGTATTTAAGTGATGTGTAATTTTATGGTGTCACTTGACACGTGTTGTAAAGTGAGATGGCAGTGACATGTCCCTTAGAGGGAATTTGTTTTACCAATGCATTTTTCAAATATCCTAGTATGGTCCCAAGAAATTCTTGGATAGGGAGCCATTAGGAAGGTCAACTCAGGGTTGACCCGTAGGTAAACTTTGGGTGAGTTTCTAGAGGGTTAAACTAACTCCTAAGGTCAAGTTAGGGGCATTTTTAATGGGCCATATGATGTACCTATGGATGAAGGCCAATTTTAGCCATGTGTCCACTCCCTAGGGACTTTTTAGTCACCCCAAAAGTTGAGGTTTTCAAGATGGCCGAATTTCAACTTTTGAGGATCTTACCTAGGTTAGACAACCTTCCTCATGAGTGACTTTTCTCTTCCCCATTCTCTTTTACCTTTTTGAGGTGCCTAGGCTACAGAGCTTGTAAGGTGTTGGGAAGACCAACCTATGAACATCCCTCACCCTTCCCAAGTGGATTGGAAAGAGGGAGGAGTGTCTTCTTAGGGAATGGTTTTGGAGGGAGAAGGTCAATCACCCACTCCATTTTTGGAGACAGATTTTCTTGAGAAATGGTTTTTTTTGTATTTGGAAGTTTTGGCTAGGTCTTGTGAAGGAAAAGATAGTGGATTTGGGCAACTCTCCTACAAACTTTTATTCACCCATTTGCAGTTTTAAGGTTGGTTGAATACTTCCTCATGTATGTTATTTTGTAAATTTGAAAATATTGTTTGTTGTTATCCATTGTTTTTTTCTTAGTAAGCTTAGGAAGATGTTGAGTTCTTCCTTGTGAATTTTTGTTGCATGTATTTATGTTATTGTTTTGGGTGTTTCAAGGCCATACTGGTGTAGGAGCACCTAACACAAAGACACAAAAGGAGTCAATAAGAGGATAAAAATCAATTCATAAGTATATTCAATTACATTTTCATTTGTAATTTCATTTTGAGTAAATATGAATGAATATGTAAGGCTAAAAGAGCCCATTGTAATGAGTTGTCCAAATTGTCCCAATCAGGTCTTGAATTAGTCATTTGGTAAAATTTGTATAAAATAACCTTGGAGGGGTAAAATGGCGACAAAAATAAATTATTATTTAATCCTAATATGTTTTGAAGGTTATTTTGAAGGTTTAAAGTCATTTGAGTCAAAAGTTGTAAAAGTTGTAAAATGCAACTTTTCAAAAGTTGTAAAAAGACCAAAATGGGAAGTTGTATGGTCATAAGAGGAAGTTGGGTAGTTGTAACTTCCATGTGAAGATGAAAAGGATATAAAACCTATGTAATGGTAGTTCATAAGAGGATGTAAAAATTGGAGAAGGAATTGAAAAGCATTGGAAACATTTTGGTATCATATTTTCATTGTTTTCAATCTCTTGTTTTGTGGTCTTGAAAGTTTTTCCTCTTGTTTCCAGGCCTGGTACGACCATACACAGCCTAGAAACAAGTCTATTTCTACAATTATAGTGTATTATATTGAATCATATTTCCATTTAATTTGGTTTGAGTTGATTTCATTCAGTTTTGAGAAAGTTATTAGTGTTTTGGTGAAAACTGTTTAGAACTACCCAAAACCCCAATTAACGAGGACCAGTTTTGGAAAAATCATCATAACTTTGGATTTAACCATTGGATATTTCTATAACTTAAGGAAAATTTCTATAACTATAATTTCTATAATCTGACTAGAGAAATGGTTCTGGTGATTAATATTGTAAGAGTTATTAATGAATGTTCATGACTGTAATTTAATGGCCAAAATAGAGTAAATTTCATAGTTTGGGAAAATACTTGGTTTGAATTTGCAAGAAATGAATAGATGAAGGGTTTAAATGATTCATATTTAATGCATAATATATGGATATACAATCCTGATGGATTGATATCTATGGAGAATATTTGATAATGATTATTTGATTGATGATTTTGTTGGGAAATATATGACAATGCCTCTAACATGTTGGAATATTTGTGTTGATAATTGAACTTCACGAATTATTTGAGGTTCTTGGTTGGATTTTCATGATTCTCTGCATCACATAATCACCCTTGGGAGGGTAGAGTGGCCTTGGGGTGAAGGGTTGTTTGACAGCCTAAGAGTGTAGATGCTCTCTTTGGAAGAGAGTGATACACAAGGTATTATGGGACCCTTCCTGCATAGTGTTTTGTTTATGCAATGGGGGTCATAAGGGAAGTTTGTTGGTTTGTATGCCTTGGGGGACATAAGGATTTGTTGGGACAAGTTTGGAACTTGTGGTTATTCTACTTGGTAGCCTTGCAATGGCATTATGTTCTCCTACTTGTAGATTTCTCCTCTAGGTATTTGGTCCACGTTCACCCCACCAGTTATAGTCACTAAGTGACTTTGTTCATCCTTGGGATGAGAGTGTTTGTGTTGTGTTTTCCTCTTGCTTATGTGTTTATGCTTGAGTGTAACCCATTTAGCCTTGGTTCTCCTAGCTCGGAGGTGGCTTCTTGTAAGCCTAGGTTGGGAGGTAAGCCTCCATGGTCACAACCTACAAGTTTTTATTGCAAGTTGCTTGGGAAAAGATTGGAAAGGAAGCTATGGATTGATCCTATTTTTATTTGTATTAAGTTGCAAGAAAATAAATGTATTTGGGCAAGCCCTCATTTAGTAGAAATGAGAGGTTTGATTTTTTAATCTTCCTATTTTAGTGAAGGAAATCATGATGTAATTAAACATATTTATTTGATTAGTTCATTACAAGGAAGAAAGATGTATTTAAAGGCTTGAGTTATTTCATTGTATTTATTTCTAAAAAAAAAGGAGATGGAAAGAAATATGTTTTTTTATTTTATTTGTGAATAAAATGTATACATATTTTGGTAGTTTCATTGTGTTTTTTTTTTATTTTGCAAAAATAAGTGTTAAAAATGCTATAAATAAAATAAATAGGAAAATATATTTTTGTCTATAGTTTTGAAAGGAAATATAGGGAGGATACTTCTAAGTGTTAGTTTTTTAACCTTCTTAAAATATTTATCTTGCTGTTTTTATTTATCAAAATAAAGAGAAAGAATCAGTGTAGCTATTAAATAAATTATTCCTATTATTTATACCTATTTTTCTGAGTTAAGTGTAATAGAAAATTAAAGTGCAGATTGTAGGAATGTAAAAACACACACACACACACATATACATGCATGATTAAATATTCAAAAAAAGAAAATCTACTATTTTGCATCTAACAAATATGTTGCTGTAAAAAATTAGTTAATAAAATATGTGATGTATCTCATATACATTTTAAATCATATTTGTTCATGCATTTAATATTCTGGTTAAATAGATCAGAGTATTTAAATCAAAATAGTTATTATGTGCATGAGTATATATATATATATATATATATATATATATATATATATATATATATATATTTTAAACATATATTCCGAGAACCTTGTATATGCCTTTTGGTTGTATACATATGTATATATGTATATATATATACATATATACATATGTATATACGTATATCTATATATCTATATGTATATATATGTATATACATATGTATATATGTATATATATGTATATATAATTATATACACATGTATACAATTGCCCTTAAAATATATTAAAAAAAATAGAGGGAATTAAATATTTCATTAAAAAAAAAAAAAGATTTTTTTTACCTTGCCCCCCCCTGGCCGTGACCATGGATAACCATGGTGGAGGCTCAGCTGCCGCTGTGGTATCCACAGTGGGTGGCATCACTGCCACCACTATGGATAACTACAGTGGGTGACACTATTGCCACCACTATGGGTATCCATAGTGGGCGGCTTCCCTGCCGCCAGTATGGGTATCCACAGTGGTCGGCTCGCTGTCACCAATGTGGATAACCACAATGGATGGCACCATGGCTGCCACTGTGGGTAACCACAGTGAGTGGCACCGCCACCATTGTGGGTAACCATAGTGAGTGGCACCGCCACCACTATGGTTATCCACAATGGTGCCCGCGAGCCTTCGTGCAGGCACCACCTCACCGCCTCCACTAATCCTCGGTCTTGTGCTACCCACCGTGAACATTTCAACCCCCCTACCTTTGCTCGGCCGCCATGGCCGCACCTGCACACACACACACAATCAGCAAAAAAAATGTGTTAGAGCAAAGTAGCCCTAACCCAATTTAGGGTTAGGGTTAGCTTGATAAGAAAATTAAAAAAAGGGAATTTAGTTATAGAAATTATTCAATCCTAGTTAGGGTTCGAAATATAATATTAATATAAATGAAAAGAGGGGGAAACCCTTTTTAATTTGAAATGGGTAAAACCCATTTGTATTATAGTTAATTAAATAGGAAGGTTATTCCTACAATAATTTTGGGGATATTAACTTTAAATAAAATCCATATTTTTCTTTATGTAGTTATATTTATGCATATGTGTGTGTGTGTGTGAATAATCATATATATATATATAAGGATTAAGTTAAATTCCTTTTGTAAATTTTTATATTGGAATCTATTAAAGGTAAATTGTTAAATTTTAAACTATAGAGGTCAATTTTGGTTGAATATTAAATAGTTGATATTTAATATCTAAAGGGGGATTAAAATACGACTTAATTGTGGAATGAATTTATATTTGTTTTGGTTAACTTTATTTAAAAGTGTTATTCGTGTTTGCTCAATCAATTAATTTAATATGAGTTAATGTTATTTTATTTAGTCCTGAGTATTTAAATACTATTGAGATAATTAATATCTCTTGATTCATTATTGGAGAATTTAATTAGGGGAAATTAATTAAATTAGTTAAAATAATAATTAATTTGTGATGACCCTTTTTGGGGTATAATTAGTCTACCTTAAATGTTAACACTATAATGGTTGAGTTAATTAAATCAACTTTAGGAAACTATTCTTTTAATTCCCGAGTCAACCTATAGTTAAGAAAAAACTTATTTATCCCATTTTTAACGTAGAGTATTTAGTATATTTATGTTGTTTTTTTTAAAAAAATTGTTGTTCTATTTTTGCCCAAAAGTTTGGGCATGACAGTGTACCACCCAAGACCACAATGCCATCATCTATCAAAAATGAGTATGACCTTGTAGAGTCAGTTAGGGAAGACACCCACCCTCATTTCCATCCTTGATCTCTCTTGCATATATCCCCTTCACATAAATCCATTCTTGAAAAAACCTTAAGAGAAACCTTTGTACTCATTGATGTGAAAGTGGACCTGTTTCAAGCCATGGTGGGATACATTTCCACTCCGCATTGCCTTACATTCATAGAAGCTGATGATGTTTCCATATGCCAACCACACAATACACCTCTCTATATTTAGGCCTTTCTCCATAAAAACCGCATCAAATGAGTCTTGATAGATGGAGGAGCAAGTCTAAACATTTGTAAATTGAACATTATTAAACAATTGGGATATTTTGAACAAACTATGAATTCAAAGAACAAGATCACCATTAAAGCATATGATGATGAAGAACGCTCATCTAAGGGAACATTCACCTTAGTTCTAAGAATTGGGCCAGTCATGAGGAAAGTGGTTTGTCAAGTCCTTGATCTAGATCTCACATAAAACATACTTTTGGGACGTTCGTGGATTCATGAGATGAGAGTAGTTTCATCAACATATCATCAATGTATTAAATTCTCTTACAATGGAGTTGAAGTAACAATAAGAGGTGATCCAAATTTGCTCATGTATTGTAATAACATGCAATGAGGATCAAAAATAATAATCCCAATTAATAGAGAAGCAACTCCATCATCAACATATGTGGATCCAGGATCATTAAAACCTTCTACATCAAAACAAGGAGAGCTTAAAGGAAAATACAAGGACAGTGGCATGGGAGAATATACTTTGAATCAAACCATGTATTTAAGACAAATAATGGATTCTCCTAAAGATTATGGACAACCACATCCCTCTAAAAAAGTATCCACTATTACTATAAAAAGGGATCCCACCATATTCTATAGATGGGGTGAGATGGAAGAAGAAGATCTCCACAAAATGCTTTATAAAGAACCTGAATAGGAATCTACACAAGATCACATCAAAATACCATGTGAAAAGTACCGCAGAGGACTCCAGTTCTTGCAAAAAATTGGATATGATGGAAAGAGTCCTATTGGGTTACAAAAGAAAGGAATTGTTCAACCATTGCAACCAGAGTTAACATTCAAAAATCAATGCTCTAAAGGAGTTAGCTTCATACCCCTTATATTAGGCACTCATAGTTCTATAGAGGAATTGCAAATCATAGATTCTAATGACCAACAAGAAAAGAAATGCTATTCCATGAACTCTAATGAATGGGAATGGGATTCAAATAAGTCGTCTAGTGATTATGAGCTCACCGAAACATTCAGAGAACCCACAAAAGAAGAAGAGTTTAATAGAAAATTCAGAGTTGGTCAAGTAACTCTATTAGAGTCTACATCATAAGAAAATAATGATAGTGGAGAACCATGGATAAAGACATTTTGGGATCCCAAACCCTCAACATATCAAGGTTCTAGGTCAAAACTGCGAAGAGTGAAGACTCATGTTGTCAAGTGTCCCTCTAGTGATGTTGATTTGGATTCGTCTACAATCAAAGCTAATGAGGAGAGTTCTACCGATGACCCCAATGATTGCATAGAAATACCCAAAGACTCTTGTGTCTTTACCCTTACTCCCATTGAATTCAAAAAAACTAATGGCCTTCCCCTTTTTCATCCACAACTCATCGATTGGGACCAACAAGATCCCCCACAACTAGACACCTTCCAAAATGATGAGGCCTTTATTGACTATCTTGGCATAAGAAATGATCTACCCATCAGGGACCATAAAGTAGGATACATCATAGAACTTGATAGCGCAACATATCTTAGAGAGAATGCCAAACCTTCTAGTCGCAAAAGTATAAAAATAAAAACAAATCATAGGTCTTATGGTGAAAACCAGATTGTGGTGACCCAATCTATGAACCAAATCAAGGGGTTGAGATTCATTGGTTAAAGCATTGAGTTCTCAATGTGGAGACCCATGTTCAACTCCCATGAGGAACACTTTTGTGTAGAATTCTAAGTTGTGACTCTTGGTATTCCATTGTTGTTTAACGTGGATTTCTAAGTTGTGACCCTTGGTCTTCCAATTGTTGTTTCTAGTTTGGTGCTCAAAAGGAGATATTATTTGTAATAAGTTTGCTCGAAAGGAGTTGGTACTTGTAATAAGTTTGTAACGTGGATGCTTGAATGAGAAAAAATGAGCTTTGTGATTCTATGATACTTAATACAAAAACCAGATTGTGGCACTATCTGACCCTAAAAAAGTAAAAATAAAAGATGTATCCAAAGGTGGAAACCTCTCTGAGGTGCCTAAGGATGGAAGGTTTGACACTCTCCCTATGACACCATATGAAGAAAAATCATCAATGCTAGTGGAGGAGACTATCAAGACAAATATTGGCACAAAGGAAGTTCCACACAATATATTCTTAGCACAATATCTAATAGAAAATGAAAGACCGAAGTTCATAAGTTTCTTCATAGAGAGACAAATCAAGTTTGCATGGTCATATAAGGATATGCCTAGATTGGACCCTGATCTAGTAATGCATCATTTGATAGTTACTCTAGGTGATAAACCTGTAAAACAAAAATTGAGAAAGATGCATCCACAGGTGGCACTATTAGTCAAGGTAGAGCTAAAGAAATTATTGGATGTTGGATTCATTAGACCAATTGACTATCCTGAGTGGATCTCTAACTTGGTACCTATCAGTAAACCAGATTGCAATATCAGAATATACACAAATTTCAGAGGTATCAACAAAGCTTGTCCTAAAGATGATTTCCCATTTCCAAACATTGATTTGATAGTGGATCTTACAACTGGTCATGCAATATTATCATTGATGGATGGATTCTCCGGTTATAACCAAATCAAAATAGCACCTGAAGACCAACATAAAACAACATTTACTTACCCTTGGGGTACCTTTTGTTGGAATGTTATGCCCTTCAGATTAAAGAATGTAGGTGCTACATATGAAAGAGCAATGACAACAATCTTTCATGATCTCATGCACGCCATTGTGGAAGGTTATGTTGATGACCTCTTGGGAAAGTTAATAACAAGAGAAACGCACCTTGATATCCTATCTATGGTTTTTGAACATCTAGAAAAATAGAAAGTTAGATTAAATAATAAGAAATGTGTCTTCGGGGTGACCTTCAGGAACCTCCTTGGATACATTATCTCACAAAGAGGAATTGAAGTAGATCCAGCCAAAGTTAGAGCTATATTAGAGATTCCACCACCAAGGAATATTAGTCAGCTTCGGTCTCTCTAGGGTAGACTTCAATTGGTAGATAAATGTCATCCTTTTAAACATTTGCTTAATAAGAATATCAAGTTCAAATGGGATGATAAGTGTCAACAAGATTTTCAAATTCTTAAAGACTATCTTTTGAATCCACCAGTATTGATGCCACCTATCCTAGAAAACCCCCTACTACTTTATATCTTAGCTATGTAAACAACATTGGGGGCACTATTAGCATAACATGATAATGAAGGCAAGGAAAGAGCAGTATATTATATCAATTGTACATTGGTTGGTTATGAGCATTGTATACACATAAAAATGGCTATGAGAGATTAGATAAATATTTAATATTTATTTAATGATTATTCTTCTATTAAATAGTTAATTTGAAAAGATTAATTTATTTAATTCATTTTCGTGTCTTTCTATTAATTAATTTAATTAATTAATTCATATATTCTATTCCTCTAGTTAATTAAATATTTAATATTTAGTTATCTCCTTCAAACAATTAAATATCTAATATCTAATGGTTATTCTCCTATCCTATAGTCTCAAATATTAAATGATTTCTTAAATTATTTAATCCCTCTTATCCAACTCACCTTCCATCTCCACTTCATCTTCCCTTTGCCAACTCATCTATCATGTGGCTAAGGAAATATTAATTTCATCATTTATCTCCAACCTCCAAACTTAATGAATGACACCATCCCTAGATTCCTAAATCTTCTCCAACCATCCCTAGATTCCCTCGGCCAGCAACCCAGTCAAGGTGAGATGAGTGAAACTTGTCCTCTCATGCCTAAATCTTCTCCAACCATCCCTAGATTCCCTCGGTCAGCAACCCAGTCAAGGTGAGATGAGTGACACTTGTCTTCTCCTTCCCCCTTTCTCTCAACCGTCACCTTTGCTCACAACCATCCAAATCTGTAGGTCTGATCATGACCGTTGATCTGAGCCACATCATCTTATCCTCTCAAGGTCTATAAAATCAAGAGCTTCAGTTGAGAGAGAGTTAGTCTTCAAGCTAGTCTTCAAGTTTGTCTTCAAGTTTCTAGTCAAAGCTAATCATTTATAAAGCTTATGAATCTGTGAGTTTTAATCTTGAAGCGAATAAAAATTAGCAAATATCATAATCATTTTAGCATAATCATGTAGTATTGCATATCATAGCATTTGTGAACTATCAGTTATTAGTCCATTCTTCATATACCATCTTGGAAGCTATTGGTACTTGTCTGAGAGCACACCATCTGCAACCAGGAACAATGGAGTTAGGACACAATGAGACATAAACCATGAAGGTAATATTAGTATTTTTATTTCATATGTATTTCATGTAGTTTCAATTTTTGAGTTTGGATTTCCTGTAGCATTTCCATTGGTAGTTTATGAAACTAACTTGTTGCAGGTTGCATTTTGAGGATGAAATTCAAGTCGACACATTTTGGCATCCACTGTGGGGCTCATGGACCTCACATATACCTTTAAAAATATCTCAAAAGTAAAATTAACGTATTTGTAATGCAGATTCACACATGTGTGAATTCTGACAGCACTTTTGTTCAATAGGTTAGTGCATTTGCATCTCAGGTTAGCGCATTTGCATCTCAGGTTAACGCATTTGTTAAAGAAGTCACACTTTTGAATCCACAGAGCAGCACTTTTGTAGTGTAGGTTAGTGCTTTTTCTCTGCAGATTAGTGATTGTGAGGTGAAATATAGTGCATGTGTTAGAATAGCGCTTTTGTTTGCAACTAACATAATTTTCTTGTAGGTCCGAATGTCCAAGAACTTAAATTTTTCAAACTACTAACATGCATGTGCAGTATTGTGTTTAAAGAAAATTTTATGCATTTCCTCACCTAGTTAATTAAAAGCATTATTTTGGGAAGTAATATATCATGTCTTGCTCATTTAGTCTAACTAAGGGGATAAATTAACAGCATGCAACTTGCATTTTGAGTAACTTCTCTAAAATAGTTGCACGTAGACTTTTAAAAAGGCTAAAATAAACACCATGCTTGTTGGAGCAACATCTCCAAATAGAGGATAGATCACATTGCTATGGAAAGTTAAAAAGAACACTTATATTTCATGTCTCGAAAGTAGTAGGTATATTCTCTCCCCTTAATTGGGTGATCAAAAAGCGAAACTCACTCTTTTATTCTTTCTTTACTTTCAAGCAATTAAATCCTTTAGAGGGCCTACCTTCCCGAGCTGCCTTGAGGGGGCCAGTGAGAGGGGAATGACCTAAAGTGGAAATGGGCTAATACCGAGTCCTTCCAATCCACTCTAAATAAATCATGTTTGTGATGAAATTCCCAAACAACATGTGCTGATAAGTTCATACTCACACTATGTTTTCCCATAAACCCAATGGAGTGTAACCTCTATAGGTTGGGAACCTTCTGTATTTATAGAGCTAAAAGTGCCACATGTATGGCCACATGACCAAAAACCTCTACTAAAAACCACTTGTACTAGTTGCCAAAATCCTTCTATTTGTTGGCACAGGAGGTCAGACATCTAAAGCAGCTGACACACATACGGTTCTTAGTAGAGATATAAAGTTTGCCATGGGGAGTTTTTATGGAAATTGATGCTTGGCTACCCCGAAGAAGTGAGTGTCGAGGGTGGAGCCAGTGGGGTCAAGCATCTAAATATCCATTTTGAATAGCGTAGCCTCAGGGGAAACCCCATGTGAGGTTCAACAACTATTGTCTTAGCCTACCAAAAGATTTGTACTTGCTTGTGCATTTTGTTTATTAAACATTGTGTCTTCTATGTCTGTAACATGTTCCAAATGGTCAAAAATTGAAGAAAATTATCATCTACGAATGAGCAACAATCCAACAAATTACTGAAAAAATTGATCAAAAGGGTAATACAAAGACTTTCCAACATTTGAAACTCCAGATCAAACTAAAGTGTCAAAACATCATTATCGAAATACTTCTTGAGTAGATTTGTCTCTAAACCATAACGTATTTTCAAACTATCTCAACAACTGGGTCACTAATCCAACAAGCTATTACCAAAAGGTTTCTATAAGCATAGACATTCAACAAACTATTGATTCAAACATCTTAAGTGCAAAAAAATCAACATCATTGTCAAGTCTCTCATCAAGATAATCAAATCCTCTATCATGAAGCTTGATCATTTTATCCTATGTTCATAATCCTGGATATATCTTTCCTATTTTGAACCTAGGTTATATCAAAATAAGAATTACACCAACATTGGAATCAAACAAACTTGTAAACTATCAGATGCTTATATGAATTTTAAGTATCACCTTAAGAAAAGAAAACCCAGTTATAAAGCTACTCAGAAAAGAATAAGATTCTTGTATGTCAATCACAAGATCTTATTAAAACATAGGACATTCCTACACCATTTTCATCACTACTTACGTGGCTGCGGTATAGAGTTTGACAGAGAATTTTTTCAAGGACGTGCTTTTCAACAAAGAGATGCTTTATCACAACAAACAAACAATAGCGGTAAAATCAACAAAGCATATCTCCCTAAACCAATAATCACCTATTGACTTTGTCCTTTGGAAATTTAAATTTTTTTGAAATAACCACATGCCAGTTTGGACTAGAGCTCAATACGAACAACTAAGAAAACAACAAATGGAGGAAGAAGATAATCCTCCATTCCAAACTTTTAGGTGTACCGCTATGAGTTCTTGGTGGATAATATTTTGGTTCCCTCATATATATGTGTTGTTGCTCCTGATTCCCCTTGGTACGTTGCCATTTCACTTACCTTTGTGACAATATCCTTCCACCTGACCTTTCTAACAATCAACCCCATACCTTTACTCATCAATTTCTTGATATATCATCTTAGCCAGTACCCTTTATCATTGGGGTCTAGATGGTACTCTTCTTAGAAGTTTAGAAAGTGACGAAGCTCAAATTGTGTTACACGAGGTTCACGAAGGTATATGTGGTGCTCACTCTAGTGGTCCAACCTTAGCCAAAAAATTGATGAGGACTGGATACTACTGGCCTACTATGGAAAAAGACTCATATCAGTTTGTCAAAAAATGTAAGCAATGTCAGATTCATGGAGACCTTATTCATGCACCAATGCAGGAACTTTAGCCGATTGCTACTCCATGGACCTTTTGCCAGTGGGGACTCAACCTTGTAGGAAAGATTCACCCTCCCTCTTCCAATGGCCATAAATTCATTATCACAACTACAAAATATTTTACAAAAATGGATTGAAGTCATTCCTCTCACCCAAGTCACTGGAAAGCAAATTGTAACTTTTATCCATAATTTTATCATTTGTGAATATGGTGTTCCCCTTTCCATTGTCATAGATAATTGGCGTCCCTTTAAGAATCAGGATGTTTGTGAGCTTTGTGATCATTTCCATATCCATCATCAATTTTCCACCCCATATTACCCCCAAGGTAATGGTTAAGCTGAGGCGTCTAATGAAACTAACCTCAAAATCCTTAAAAAGACAATCGATGACGCTGCCCGTAACTGGTATATCCAACTCAACCTTGCACTTTGGGCCTACTGCACAAGTGTTCGCACACCTAGTGGAGCTACACCTTATTCATTTATCTATTGTGGTGAAGCTATCTTTCCTATCAAGGTTGAGTTACCATCCCTGAGAGTCTCTTTGTGCAATATAATCAATGATGAAGATTACAGGGTCTCCCACTTACAAGATCTAGAATTATTGGATGAGTGTAGACAAACTGCTTTCAATCATCTCAAAGCATATCAACAAAGAATGAGTCACAACTACAATCATAAGGTAAAACCTCACACATTTGAGGTGGGTGACTTAGTTTTTAAAGAAAATCCTAAAAATCACTAAGACAGAGAAAACAAGGGCAAGTTCGAACCAAAATGGCTTGGTCCTTACATCATTATAACAGTCTATGGATCAGGTGCATATCAACTTTCAACACCAGATGGAGAATATTTGGAGGATTCTATCAACAAAATGCACCTTAATAGGTTTTACACATAGTTTTTTCAGAATATCCTATTGTCAAAAATTAATTTTTTTTTTTAAAAGTCAAAAATACAAAAAAAATAAAAATTGTTACTCGGTGAAACCTTGGCAAACAAGCACCTTGTGACACAAAAAATTGAAAAAAAAAAAAGATTAAACAAAAAAAAAATCCATCTAATGGTGAAAACCACTTCGGTGGCACCCTGGGCAAGTACCATGGTGAAATTGTGGAATTGATTATGAGTTGCATTGATGTTTTGTCATTGATGCCAACACTAGCTGTTTGGATGCTTTATCGGCACCCTTGTAGTCCCAGTAGGTTGAGTGGTTTCTGGTTAACTTGGATCCAGCATGATCTGGTAGGCTCCAGTATAGTATGGTGATGGAATTGGCTTGTTCATGATACTTATACTCATATTTGGTCAGTTGGTTTTGGTCTCGAGAGCGGATGCTATCTTGCTTGCTTAGAAGCTTGGTTTCTAGTTCCGGCGAGGGTTTCACTGGCAAAGCTTTTGGTGGAGATCTTTGATAATTTGCATAAGTGGTGTTTGTGCAGCTTCTGGTGGAGTTTCTGGATGTTGTTGGTGATCATGTTTGAGACTTGGCAGATGGAGATCATTGATGTAGCATGTGGACCTATACTAGGTCCCGACTGATCTAGGTTATGGACCGACTTTAATGTAACGTGTGGATAGGACCTATTGATATATTTCCAGGATATCTTATGTGTTGATATTATTTGTTTGGTCTTAGGCTGACATGGTTTGTAATTATGTAATTAGTTTATTGTTTGGTGGTTGACCTGATTGTTTATGGTCGAGGGTTTGTATATATAGATGTAAGATCTCATTGTAGATCATCATTGTTATTGTTAGAGGTCATGGTCAAGGAATGTAATATGCAAATAATGTAATACCATTTAGGCAGAGGAGTTGGTCAATCATTGGAGATCGAATTGGGTTTATGTAAGAGGATTTAGTCCTCTGGTATTGAGCTTAACCAAAACTATACTCAGGCATAGGAGATGCTATCTTTTGCAGTTCAACACTTCTCCGGATTGTAGTCTAGATTTTTATGTAGTCAGTGAGGCTCCTTTTGTGATGAGCAGTGCGCTCTAGGCTGTTGGCCTTCCTACAAGTGTAGGCCCCTCCATTGTAATTCACATACTTACTATAGAAGTATTATCTGACAGTGGGTAGGCTTCCCACAATGGTTTTTCCCTTTACCAGGTTTTCCACGTACAAATCTTGGTGTTATGTGGATGGTATTTATTCTGTGATTATTATTTATGTTTAATTGGTTTATCTGCTATTCCAGTATTAATGTTTTGGGTTTCGATATTAAATTTTAAATTGCTAATGGTTTTGGTAATATGTGACAACTAATTCACCCCCCCCTCTCAGTTGTATTCTAATTATTTGAACTGTCTCACAAAAAATAGGGTTACCGACACCATCAATAGAGATATTTCTCCTCTCTCCTTCAGGATTCAATCTCATCCTTTCACTTTGCAAATACTCACAGCCTATCCCTCCATAATAAAATTACTCATTTCCATCATGGGTTGTTATTGATCTACCTAAGATTGGTTAGTCATTCGTAATAAACCCCCATTCACCCTTTCCTTTCATAATAAATCAGGTCCAATCTATAACTGGGAAAAATTCCTAAATCTATTGATGGAAGCAGTACCCTGAGCATTGCATGTTTTGAGGAGCAAACCGTCTTTTCATTCCTCCTTCCTTTCATGCACAATCCGCAATAAAAGGTCATTTGCATCGCCGATCCACAATAAACTTTCATTCTTTTTTGCAATAAAAGTATCAATTTAATGGATTCAGTCAGTTTCAAATGAGACGCATTCAGTAGTGGGCTTTCAACAAATCAAAATTTTCAGCAGACTTTGGCAAAAACATGGTTTTTCAACATTATCTATCCTTTATCAGGAAAACAACATTGTGACCAAATCAAAAATGTTAACATATGTCTCTTATTCATGCACTAGTGCAGGAACTTCAGCCGATTGCTACTCCATGGCCCTTTTGCCAGTGGGGACTTGACCTTGTAGGAAAGATTCACCCTCCCTTTTCCAATGGCCATAAATTTATTATCACAGCTACATAATATTTTATGAAATGGATTAATGTCATTCCTCTCACCCAAGTCACCAGAAAGTAGATTGCAAATTTTATCCTTAATTATATTATTTGTGAATACGATGTTCCCCTTCCAATTGTCATAGATAATGAGTGTCCCTTTAAGAATCAAGATGTTTGTGAGATTTTTGATCATTTCCATATCCATCATTAATTTTCCACCCCATATTACCCCCAAGGTAATGGTCAAGCTGAGGCATCTAATGAAACTATCCTCAAAATTCTTAAAAAGACAATCGATGATGTTGCCCGTAACTGGTATATCCAACTCAACCTTACACTTTGGGCCTACTAGACAAGTGTTCACACACCTACTAGAGCTACACCTTATTCATTTGTCTATGGTGCCAAATCTATCTTACCTATCAAGGTTGAGTTACCATCCTTGAGAGTCCCTTTGCGCAATCTAATCAATGATGAAGATTACAGGGTCTCTCACTTACAAGATCTAGAATTATTGGATGAACATATCAAAAAAGAACAAGTCACAGCTACAATCATAAGGTAAAACCTCACACATTTGAGGTGGGTGACTTAGTTCTTAGATAAAATCCTAAAAATCACCAAGATAGAGAAAAGAATGGCAAGTTTGAACCAAATTGGCTTGGTCCTTACATCATTATAACAGTCTATGGATTAGGTGCATATCAACTTTGAACACCAGATCAAGAATAGTTGGAGGATTCTATCCACAACATGCGCCTTCACAGGTTTTACACATAGTTTTTTAGAATATCTTATTATCAAAAATAACAAAAAAAAAAAAATTTTAAATGTTACTTTGTGAAACCCTGGCAAACAAGCACCTTGTGACACAAAAATTAAAAAAAAAAATTAAAAAATAAAAAAGTAAAAAATAAATAAATCCATCTAATAGTAAAATCACTTTGGTGGTGCCTTGGGCAAGTACCATGGTGAAAACCAAGTTATCAACGCCATGAGTAGAGACATTTCTCCTCCCTCCTTCAGGATTAAATATCATCCTTTCACTTTGCACACACTCACAACCTATCCCTCCATAATAAATTTACTTATTCCTTGTTGGCAATTGACACTCAATTGGTTGGTTTCACTATGTTGTCATTGATGGCAACATGGTATCTTGTTTCGGATTCATGTTTTGGTCCAGTTGTGTACCGACAAGCACTTCACTAACAGATACTTCACTGGCACTGACCAACAGGATGGAAGGATTTATTTGGTTACTAGCAATGCAGGCCGACATAATTTATGATAAAGTTATCGGTATTGGAGGCTGACATCTCTTGGATCCGGCATCAACAATTGTTTTTGATATTCATGTATTTATGTTATCCAGCCGACATGTAATTTGATATTGTAAATATCTTTATAAGCCAACATAAGGCATGATAAATTGTATAGGGTATATAGGTCAATTGGATTAGATCATTTTGTGATATGTGAGATTATGGAATATGTGGATCTGATATGATGCAAAATATATCACAGAGATCATGTATGTGAGGTTATTTATGTAAGGGATATTCCAGTAAAGGGTTTAGGGTTTCATACCAGAACATACAAAGCTTAACCGGAACTATATTCTGGCATAGAAGATGTTATCTTAGCAGTTCACACACTTCTCCGGATTGTAGTCTGGATTTATATGTAGTCAGTGAGGCTCCTTTTATGATTGAGTAGTGTTCTCTAGGCTATAAGCCTTCTTGCAAGTATAGGCCCCTTATATTTTGTAATATCTCTTCATATGGCCAGTGAATTGATATTGTGGGTCACAAATCCCACCATGGTTTTTCCTCTTTGAGGTTTTCCATGTATAATTCTATGTTTTATGATTCTCATTTATGTGATTGGCTTATTGGTTTCTTTACTTCTTTCAATTTTGTATGTACCGGTATACCGGTTGGTTTATGCATGTTTTAATAAGGTTAAAAATGATCATACGGGTAGAACATTGATTCATCCCCCCCTCTCTATGTTCTTGGATTCTAACAATTGGTATCAGAGCCTTGTGCCTTAGAGGAAGTTTAATATCTTGAGGAGATCCTGAATCCAGAATCCATGGATATGGCCTTGGAGAAGTGGTGCAGGAGCACCTAGATTTGTAGATGAATTTTCACAATTTTGGAGTGAATAATCCCCATTGGGTCAATGAGTGGACAAAGGACTATTAAAAGGTTCAAAAGTATTTTTTAAGGTTATTTGTAGTTTGATTGTCTCTAGTGTTAACTTATTTTCTCAGTTTTGGCCAATGTGCCTTTGTAAGCCTAAAATGGTATCATATAGAAAATTTGTGGAAAACTCTTTGTAAGGCCTCATAAGGCTTTTGGAAATCTTGGTTTGATGTTAGGAAACCATCCTAGGGGGTCAAGAGTGTGTAGATATGCACAAGTTGCAAAAAAGCATTGTAGAGCAAAAGTTGTCATGTTTGCTTGACAACATTTTGCAACAATGTGAGAAATTTTTGAAAAATGCTCAAATCGGTGGTTAGAAGTCTGATCGGTGGTTGGTTGTGAGTGAATAGGAATATATAAGGCCTTTCAAATCATTGTAAGTGGATTGGAAGATCCAAATAATCAAATTCCTCAATAAGAAACTTCAAGCATTTTCTTGTGTTCACAAAATTTGGCAAATTACTTATTACAGTCTGTACTGGATGGATTAGATTCCATATTGTACCTTCATGGGTGCTTATTCCATACTAGTGTGGTACTTAGAAAGTACTTGTGACATTTCTGTTGGGTCTCAAATCAACAGATTGGATAGGTTCTAAGGAAATGCCAACTCCTATGATCAAACCCTCCAATTGACTTGGCCAACTTATAGAGTGAACCTATTTGGTTACTAACTCTCTCACTTTAGGCTCTGCAGGACCTAGGCGGGTATACCTACTCACTAGTTGTTCCTTCAGCTAATGCTTTTTATAGCAGATTTAGTGTCTTAATCTGATATCTCCTAGTCGTAGAATGGCATAAGTTTCTTAAACAGATTGATTTCAGATGTGTGTATTGATCTATGTATCTTGTAAAAGTATATATGTTACACTTTGGCTAAATTACCTACTATACCTACTCTACTAATCCTAATGCTTAAAAGTAAAGGGTAATTGGTATGGTTAAAGGGTTTGTTTACAAATGACCAATGCCTTTCCTCTTATTTGGGCTACAGAGTCTTATATTTCTTCAGGACTTATTGTGTAAACTTATGAGACAATTTTTAAACCCACCCCTTTTGGTAAGTTTGTCAGTTACTGTTTCTTATGAGCTCTATTTTGATGTTTATATTGTAAACCACTTGAATGAGTTTAACCCTAACTTTAAGAGACCATCCAAGGAAGAAATACATAGAACAATTACAATTCACAAGTAAATCTTTTTTTATCCAAATCTACAATATGAAACACAAAATTTCACTGGAAGAACACAAATAACCTTATCTCCTTTAGATAATATCACAAGCAACTGCCTTCTAAAAATATGTTAACTCTCAACACATATGAGAAAGAAAATGCAACTGGTTATTTCTGATAAAAAGTTTAAAAGTACAAAATTGCCTCCACCTCTTGTATCTCTCTATTCTCTTTTCTCTTTACATTTTACATCACACATATATATGTGTTTGAATGGTTTTCATACCCCTTTGGGTGAAAAGACACCCCCCTTTTAAATAAAAATAATTCCAAATCCCGAAATTGCCTTAGTTTATGTAATTTATTGTCACTTTACAAGTTGTTTAGGCATATTAGAGGTATTTTAAGGCTATTTTATGGGTCTATAATGGATAAATGGTCTTTAAATGATGTAAATACCCCCTTTGGTGCTTCACACTCCATTTTTTATGCCCATTATTGTGTTTATGTTATGGTTTCATATTGTGCAACAAATATAAAATATATTACTTGTACCTATTCAATATATATATATATATATATTTAGAATTTTTCTTGCTCCTTGTCTTGGAATTTGGAATTCTAAAAATTGCAAATTTTAGGGTTCCAACAATTTCTTTGTGCAGATCTAACTGGTGTTTTGAAATTATTTCTTAATTCACTGCTCTCAGCCTGAGCAAGGGGTTTAAGACCAAAAGAATGGCTCCAACTTGAATTTACTTTGTAGTTTCTCTATGCCCTTAGGGATTCGAGTAATGGAGTCTGTAAATAGTGTAAATATTTCATTTTGTGTCTCGGAAGTTGCTTGGAATCTTTTTACCTTCTTGCCTTAGGCGAGCTCTGTCATAGCCCGGCTAGGAGCATGACTGCTATTTTCATTATTGCTTACAGGGGTGATCAAATCCAATAGTGCCAGTGATTGTAATTGTAGTACAATGATGGGAAAAGCTTTAGTGTGAGTATGGAGGTCTAACAGAGGGTGGAGATCAGTCAAAATAATTTTTGAAAGCATATAAACCTTAAACACTTGGAAAGTGTCATCTTGAGGTCTGTACCTGTATGGACGTACTAAACCTCCTCATCCCCTAAATCCTAAAGAGTGTCCAAATGGGTATCTAGATCACAAAATATTTTAGGGGGTCCTTTGGAATTTGTTTGAGAAAATGAGCAAAAACCAAGAAAGGAGGGCTAAAAGGCACTCATAGGGCTACAAGGCCTAAAACATAGGAATCTTGAAGGTGATAAGAAAATGAAAGGGAACAAAATAAAAAACCACATGGTTGGAGTTGTCAAACCATATAAGACTCCTCCTAGTCCCTTGCAAGTGAAGGATAAAGAATTTGACATGTTGATGGTTGGACTTACTCCTATGAGTCCTAACCTTGATTGAGCAACTAGAGAAAACACACTAATAGAGAGTTCTCCAAAGGAGTTTGGGGGTTGTTGTTGTTGGTTTAAACAAAGAAAGAAGGGCATAGGACAAATAAGGAATCCCACAATGAGACCTATTTCTAATGTATATGTCAAATTGCACTTCTTTGTGAGAGTCTCCTTATCAAAGTGGCATCAGAGCAAGTTAAGACTTGGGAAGGAACTAGTTGATGTCAGAGACTGAGTCAGTGGGTAAAAATAGTCTCATAATGGTGACTAATGCAAAGTTAGCCAAAAGGGAAGAAGACAAAGAGGAATATAATAGACTCCTATGGGAAAAGTTGCAACGATTGGAGAACAAACAAGGTGACGTAGAAGATAAAACCAAGAAGGTGACTATTAAAGTCAATGAAGAAAAGGGTAAAGAAGTGGGAGAAGAGGATGGTACACCTGAATTGGATCTTATTTTGCTAGAAGAACCTTTCCTTAGAGCCATCAAATCCTTAGGGGGTAATTCCCTAGAAGGAGTGCCACTTTTTTGTGGAAAAATGGAACCATAAGTGGTTATGGAGTGGATTGAAGGGTTAGAGAATCACTTTAAATATGATGGAATTAGTGAAGCACAAAAGGTGAAGGTAGCTAAATCTAGATTGAGAGGAGAAGCCTTGACTTGGTGGAAGTTCATCTGAGAGGAGAGACAACAGGAGGGTAAGAATCCAATTGCCACTTGGAAAGGAATGTTAGCCAAGATGAGAGAACACTATATCCTTGAAGACTATGAAATTCAACTACACAAGAGGGGACAAAATTTGAGACAAAGAGAACTAGATGTGAGCAGCTACACTGAATAATTTCAGAAGTTGTGTTTGAGATCCAAGGTGGTAGAAGATAAAAGTACTAAGGTTTCCAGGTACTTGAATGGTTGGCAGTGGAATATCCAAGAAGAGTTAAGTTTGGTGTGTCCTAGTACTATCCACAAGTCCTATCAATTGGCACTCAAGGTGGAAGAGAATAGTCAAACAAGAGCAAAGTAATAGAGGTAGAGGTATGGGAAGAGCTGGTAGAGGTCATAGAGGTAGCTATGGTGGAAGAGGTGTAGACCAAAGATCCCAAGGGGAATCCAAGTTGGTAGAGAAAAGTGGGGATTCCAATAGCAAGAACAACTATAGAGGAAGGGGATCTAGAAACTCTAATAGAGGAAGGTCTAGTGGATCAAGAAGAGGGTCTTATTTCTTCACAATGAAGTGCTACAATTGTCATCAACTTGGGCACCCCACCTAAAGATGTCCTGAAAAGTCTTCTTCATCCCAAGGAGGTGAAAGAAGAGTGAGTTATATCCAAGAAGATGTAGGAAATGTGAAGACACCAGAAGTGAGCTTAGATTCTGAGGTTGGAGAGAATCTCATGATAAGAAGAGTTATTGCATACACCAAAGATCAATTATCTCAATTTATCTCCCAAGGGGGAATCATCATACCATGATTTAGCAATCAAGAGCTGGGGCATCCTATCAAATCATTATCAGCATCAAAATGAGATTATTCTTTGAATCAACGCATCATCACACCTTGCTTCAAAGAGGGGCAAAATGTATACACCTAAAAATAGTCTGAAGATAATTAATTAAATAAGCAATTATTTAATTAATACTCCTCCCCAATTTAATTGAATTCACTAAGCAATTTGATTAAATTTTCCCTTTCATCTACTTATTAATAAATCTAAGGATTTATTTAATAGGTTCATTTCACCCCTTTAATTAATTAATTCCCCCCATCAAATTCATTTCTTCTAAATCCCCTAATTAATTAAAACAAATTCATGAGGAGTTGATATTAATTAGCCTTTTCATATTATTTGAATTTTTAAATTCAAATTCTCCTAAACCTAACCATTCCTAAACCTAACCCATTCTACCTACCACCATGTCCCCTTTCATCCAACATCTTCTAGAAACTTTGTGACACTTGTCACTAAGTGTTCCCTTTCATCTAATCTCTTCTAGAAGTCTCTTGACACTTGTCATCATAGAGATGACAAATGTTCCCTTTAATCCAACCCCCTTTTCCATCCTCCTCCAATTTAACCATTGATATCTTCAGATCAATCTTGACTGTTGATTCTTGCCACATCACCCCTAGCCTTGGAAAATCTTATAAATAGACCTCATTTTGGAGCTCAAAGGGTCTAAATTTCATATCATTCTTGCATATCATTTGATCCCATCTCATTCTCATCTTATGCATTGTTATTATAGGCATCTAGCTTCTAGTTTATCATTCTTTAGCAATGTTAACATGCTTAATCTTAGCTTAATTTCATCTTAATATTAGTTCATTTTCTAGATCAATCATGAAATCATGTAGCTTAATCATGCTATCATTGCTAGATCATGCATTTTCTTCATTCAAATCCTCCATCTAAGTGTAGTCAAGTCAATGGAATTTGCACAATAAGATCTGAGAGCAAAATTCATACTCACATTTACTAGGAGGCAATAAGTCGATTAGCTATGGTTTTGTCTTTCATTGTTTCATTTTGCTAACCATTGCTTGTAATGATTTATTGAGTGCATTGTGTTTGTAGGTACAGGTACACTTCATAGAGCATGACATTTTACCATCAACAAAACATCAACAAAACATCATCAGAATTCAAAGATCAAAATCTGCAAAACAAACACTTTTTACCATTCTTTGCACCCTGTCGTACAAGCTTTAATTCTCTATAGCACAAGTTATAATCTCTATCAGACAAGTTAAAATGCATAAAATCATTTGTCGTACTATCTGCTATCATGTGTCATATGGGTCATATGTTTTGTGTATAGTCTATAATCCCAAGTCATACGAGTTGTTGTTTATATAAAAAACTCTTTTCTATCATATGGCTCTGTATCTTGTGTCATCCTAAGCTAAATCTTATGTCATATGAAACTCTGCATCTGTCAGTCCAAAGATATGTCCTACATGCCTTTATCATTTTTGCTTGATCAATTTGCAGTAAGCATAAACACCTGTTATCTGTCAATTCATTTTTGCTTGGTCAAGTTAACATCCGTCAAAATTAGACTCTAGAAAATATACACCTCAATTTTTTCAAGTTCTCACCCCCAACAAGTTCAAAATCTAAACATCTCAAAGTGCATTATCACCCTCTTTGATAAACTGATCACTCAAACATAGTTTCTCATCAGGATCAATCATCCTTTATCATGAAACTGAAATGTTTGGTCATGATAACCTTGTCCCAATCATAGGGTATATCATTCCTACTGGACTTGGTTCTTATAAAATCATCACCATCACACTCCTAAATTGAAGATTGAAAAACTTGCAAACTTTTAAACAGTTGAATTCTCTTTTAGTGTCATATCACTCTATTGCCTTGACATTGACCATTGATCACTTATTGAAACAACTTTTAGACAATCAAACCCCTGAAATGGAAATAGAAACATTTGCAATAGCTTAAAATAATATCAACATGACATACCAAAGCAAAACACAAGAAGAAAACATGACAAACCAACGTATCAGAGAAATCAAACTAGTTCAGAATCCAACTATGTTAAAACCTCACAAGGATTCAAATACATCTCCAAAGAAAGGTGGCTCTTTTATGCACCTCTTAAAGAGATCCCTAAAGGATTTGGCTAAAGAAGATTAAAATTGTGCACCCATGTCTAACAATGATCCATCCATCCATAAGCAAATTGATTCTCCAAAGGCATCTATTCCTACACCTCTTGAAAGCTTGCAAGAATCTTCCATAACATCCTCACCAAAAAATATTTCCATCAAACCTATTTCAGAGGATCCTATTCAAATCTCATCTCCTTCATATCCAAGCATTGATTCATTGCAACATCCCCATAGCGCTTCCTTGCAAATTGAAGTCCTCATTCATAGAACACTTATTAAACATGTCCTAATAGATGGGGGAGCTGGCTTGAACATTTTATCTATGAATCTTGTCCATTCTCTAGGCTATTTAGAAGATGTAGTTGATCCTTAGAAAAAGATAAAAATTAAAGCACATAATGAAGAAGAGAATTCGTCTAAGGGAATTGTGATACTACCAATCAGGGTGGGACCTTTGCAAAAAGAAACAACATGCCACATTCTAGACTTGGACCTACCATACAATATACTCTTGGGGAGACCATAGATATAGGATATACAAGCTATTACATCAAAATGTCATTAGTGCTTAAAATTTCCATATAATGGATAGGAAATCACAATATCAGCAAACTCAAATCCATTGCAGTGTTATAATAATTAGAAATCAGCTCAAGAGGCCATTATTTCACATAATAGAGAGTTAGCAGCTTCAAGCACACAATCCAAGGAACAATCATCTTCATCAATTCTATCAAGTATGGAAAAACAAATGTAGCGGAAAGATCAAGGGAATGGAGAATTTTTGATATCATGGAAAAACAAACTAGAGCAACTTTAAATTGAGAGGGATGAAGAAGCAAATATAGTAGTCAATGTAGTTCACGCGTATGCAAAACAAACATTAGGAACTAGCCCACTTGAATCAAAATCATATTCAACTAACATGGACTTAACCGAGGACAATCATAATTTTCTTATATGAGGTCATTCTGATGAGGGTACCATTATAGACATAGAAATACATATTGAAAGCTCTGACATCTCTATCATGACCCCAAATATCTTTGAAACTATTCAACCTGAAGATCCTTTATCCTTAAGCTATCCTAAACCTATGGACTAGGAAATTGAAGAACCTACTGCTATTGATACCTTTCCTAATGACCATGCCATATCCTTATATCTTGATGAAATCAAACACACAACAAATTTCACCAGGGATTCTACTAACTTATCTTTGAGTCAAGTGGATGTTAAATCTCCTAGTTGCAAAAATGAAAATCAAGAAAACAATATCAGGTCTAATGCTGAAAACCATTTATTAGCAACATTAGATCAGGAAAAAGTAAAAATAAAGGACGCATCTAATGGTGAGAACCTCCTTGAGGCACCAGAAGATGGGAGATTTGATACTTTACCTGAATATTATCAAGAAAAGTCATCTATTCTAATAGAACCAGCAGAGGTAGTTATCATTGGTACAATTGATCTACATCCAACAATCTCTCTATCAAAACCAGTAAGGCAAAAATAGTTGAAACCATTCAAAAGGTGGAAAATCAACTTTACCTTTTCATATACAGATGTTCCAGGGTTCGATCCATATCTTACAATACATCACTTGAATATCAGACTAGGAGCAGACATCAATAAAGGAACACAACATGGATCAGGAGTAGGAATTCTATTCATCACACCACAAGGTCATACAATCCTGAAAGCATACAAATTAAACTTTCTGTGTACAAACAATATAGCAGAGTATGAAGCATTGGTAACCGGTATCAAAATGGCTATAGATTGGAATATTACACAACTTCAAGTCTTTGGAGACTCTCAGCTCATCATAAATCAAATCAATGATGACTATCAAACAAAAGATGACAAACTAATGCCTTACAAAAAGATAGTGGATGATATCAAGAAGTACTTTGTAGAAATAACTTTTGAATAGATCCCAAGAAATGACAACAAAGCAGCAGACACCATGGCTACACTTGCTTCTCTATTGCAGACACAGGAAAATCAACAGCGTTATGAATTCCTAGTTGAAGAATTCTTTCATTCCCCCTATAATTGTCATGATTCCCAAACCATCTGTCAACTTATTGGACACGATTCCTCCCACTATGGCCAAACTTACACATACCTAAAAGACAATATCTTACCTCCTGACTTATCGAAAAACCAAAAGAGAAACTTTATTTGTCAATCCTCTCATTTTACTCTCGTCGTGGGTACCCTGTTTAAACGAGGTCTAGATGGTACTCTCGTAAGATATCTCGAACAAGAAGAATCTGAGAAGGCTTTACATGAAGTCCATAACAACATTTGTGACACTCATTCAAGCGGTCTTACCCTTTTGAAAAAACTCATACGCTTGGGCTATTATTGGCCGACTATGGAATGAGATTCTTTTAAAATAACAAGAACATGCAAACAATGTCAAATCCATGGGGATTTGATCCATGCACCAGCACATGTACTACATGCTTTAGCAACATCTTGGCCTTTTTGTCAATGGGGACTTGATTTGGTAGGAAAGATAAATCCTTCCTCATCTAATGGACACAAATTCATTCTTGTAGCTACAAAATATTTTACAAAATGGATTGAAGCGGTACCTCTCATAAGTATCACAGGAAAACAAATTGCTGCATTTATCTTGAACTATATCATCTGTCGCTATGGAATACCAATGACCATTATCACTGATAATGGGCGACCATTCAAAAATCAAGATGTACAAGAGCTATGTGAGAAGTTCAAAATCTAGCACAGATTCTCCACACCATATTATCCACAGGGAAATGGACAGGCATAAGCATCTAACAAAACTATTCTGAAAATCCTTAAAAAGACAGTGAATGATGTTGGGAAAGATTGGCATATTCAACTAAACCCTGCTCTTTGGGCCTACCGCACTAGTATCCGCACACCGACAGGTGCCACACCTTTCTCTCTTGTATATGGATCAGAAGCCATATAGCCAATCGAAGTAGAGATACCTTCTCTATGTGTATCACTAAAAGGTCTCATCCTAGATGAAGAACAAAGAGTATCTAGACTACAAGAGTTAGAACTGATCCATGAATGTAGACACAATGCCTTTGATCATCTAAAGGTATATCAGAAAAGAATGTGCCAGAGCTATAATCACAAGGTCAAACCATGAATCTTTCAAGTGGGAGAACTAGTGCTAAAAGAAAATCCACACAACTAGGCAAATCGAGAAAAGAAAGGAAAATTTGAACCAAACTGGTTAGGTCCATTTGTGGTCACAACAATATTTGGATCAGGAGCATATCAGCTATCAACACAAGACATAGATCAACTTGAGGAACCTATCAATAGCATGCACCTGGAGAAATTGTATGTCTAAAAAATCAGAAAAAATCAAAAACAATGAAAAATCAGAAGAAAAAAAAAAAAAAAGGGTGAAAAAATCAGAAAAAAATCAAAAACATTGAAAAAGCAAAAAATTCAAATATCAGAAAAAATGCAATAAAAACAGATGGTGAAAACCTGGCAAACAGGCGTTATCTATCCGCTAGCTCTTCCATCTATTAGTTCATGCATTTTTCTGCTTGCATTCATTCATTTTCCATCAACGCTATCCATATGCATCATAAGCCTTTATACATATGCAGACATCTTAGGTGGCTTCTTACCATGGTTTGGATCATTGGATATATCATAATGACTTTGTTTCTAGGCTTGGGGCAAAATCCTACACCTACCTGGGGGCAAACTCTTGATCAATTTGAGCTTAATCAAACAGGTAGAACAAACAGTTAGACAACTCTTATCAAGCGAAAACTAAGACACATCCAACATTGAACACGAGATCAAACTATCAACTATCAAGCTATCACAAAATCAATCTAAGCACATCACACACTTTTCAGTGGATAATATCTTTTGGATAATGATTTTAACATGATTGTTCAAACTTTTTTATATTGCTTTTCGCTATCATGATTTCTGAGTGACTCCATGATGTCTTTGATTGGAGGAACAAGGAAGGAACATGATATTTTTCTTTTTTGCTATCTGAAAATTAATCTTTAATATGTGCAAATCTGTCTCGGGACATGATCATCAGAATATCATTGAAGACATTTCCCATTTCCATATTGAAATGATTAATACTGCCTGTTTTATGCAAACAACACTCAGGTCATCATGGTTCAATTATACCTTGATGCTTGTGTTAACTTGCTATATCAAAATCCAAGAAAGAAGTGCTTAGGTCATCATGGTTTAATTGTACCATCGATGTTTGCACTCACTTCCCACATTTCAAAATCTCAATGATGACAAAAATGCAAAATAATCTAGTGACTGGTCCAGTCATAGTTTGCATCTCCATTGCATTTTCATTTGCATTTTAGCTTGCATTTCATTCTTGCATGGGATCATAAAAGCTCATTTTATCCAAGGCTAAATCTATTGTAGGAATCATGAAAGTATCATCACAAGTGTATACCTAATCAGAATGAAGACTCATCTCTCTCAAGATAATAACGACCCAGTGAAAAATCTTATGCTATCTCCCTCAACAAAATCAACATCAACATATCCAATATTTCTACAACTTGCTATCAACAAACTGTCAATTCTTTATCTATCAACCTTATCAAATCAAATCAATCAATTAAACCTAATCAATTCTATTACATCTTATACAAGATGCATCCTTCTTGAAACTAGATGATCTGATTCTGATTCATGTCTTATACAGGATGTATCCTTCCTAAAACCAGACATTCTGATCATGTCTTATACAATATGTATCCTTCCTGAAACCAGATGCTTTGATCATCGTTGTCTTATATAGGATGAATCCTTCCTAAAACCACAATATCAATCTCGCAAAACTCCCAAGATCAATTATCTCAATCGATCTCCCGAGGGGGCATCATCATACCATGATTTAGCAATCAAGAGCTGGGGCATCCTATCAAATCAATATCAGCATCAAAATGAGATTATTCTTTGAATCAATGCGTCACCACACCTCGCTTGAAAGAGGGGCAAAATGTATACACCTAAAAATGGTCTGAAGATAATTAATTAAATAAGCAATTATTTAATTAATACTCCTCCCCAATTTAATTGAATTCACTAAGCAATTTGATTAAATTTTCCCTTTCATCTACTTATTAATAAATCTAAGGATTATTTAATAGGTTCATTTCACCCCTTTAATTAATTAATTCCCCCCCATCAAATTCATTTCTTCTAAATCCCCTAATTAATTAAAACAAATTCATGAGTTGTTTAGATTAATTAGCCTTTTCATATTATTTGAATTTTTAAATTCAAATTCTCCTAACTTCTACCATTCCTAAACCTAACCCATTCTACCTACCACCATGTCCCCTTTCATCCAACATCTTCTAGAACCTTTGTGACACTTGTCACTAAGTGTTCCCTTTCATCTAATCTCTTCTAGAAGCCTCTTGACACTTGTCACCATAGAGATGATAGATGTTCCCTTTAATCCAACCCCCTTTGCCATCCTCCTCCAATTTAACCATTGATATCTTCAGATCAATCTTGACCATTGATTCTTGCCACATCACCCCTAGCCTTGGAAAATCTTATAAATAGACCTCATTTTGGAGCTCAAAGGGTCCAAATTTCATATCATTCTTGCATATCATTTGATCCCATCTTATTCTCATCTTATGCATTGTTATTATATGCATCTAGCTTCTAGTTTATCATTCTTTAGCAATGTTATCATGCTTAATCTTAGCTTAATTGCATCTTAATCTTAGTTCATTTTCTAGATCAATCATGAAATCATGTAGCTTAATCATGCTATCATTGCTAGATCATGTATTTTCTTCATTCAAATCCTCCATCTAAGTGTAGTCAAGTCACTGGAATTTGCATAATAGGATCTAAGAGCAAAATTCATACTCTCATTTACTAGGAGGCAATAAGTCGATTAGCTATGGTTTTGTCTTTCATTGTTTCAATTTGTTAACCATTGCTTGTAATGATTTATTGAGTGCATTGTGTTTGCAGGTAGAGGTACACTTCATAGAGCATGACAATTATGATCAAAGAACCGGTAAAGGAGGAGCCTAGTCAAAGAAGATCCTTGTTTAGGATAAAGTGCAAGATCATGGGTAAAGTGTGTAGAGTGGTGTTGGATTCAAGATCCACTGATAACATAGTGTCAGAAGAAGCAATAAGCAAACTCAAACTGCAAAGAATCCCACATAGTGATCCTTATAGGGTTATTTGGCTCAACAAGGGGTGACATGTTTTGGTGAATGAGAAAACTTGGGTAGAGTTCACCATAGGAGGCTACAAAGACAAGAGCTTGTGTGATATCTTTCCAATGGATGCATGCCACCTACTCCTAGGTAGGCCATGGAAATTTGATAGAAAAGCAGTACACCATGGAGAAAATAATTCTTATACCTTTTAAAAAGATGGAGTTACTTACAAAATTCAGTCCATAGGAGATGAAGAAGAGAGAAGATCTAAGGGTTCAAATGTGCTATTAGTTGGTGAGAAGGAGTTCATGAACACTCTCAAAGAAGGTGAAGGAGTAGGGTTTGCACTTTTTGTGAAACCAAAAGAGGAAAAGAAAGACAACAAGGTTTGTATTCCTAATGAAGTGTAGCAAATACTCAATCAGTTCAAGGAGATCATAAGTGATGGAGCACCTGATACTTTTCCCCCTCAACGAGCCATAAGTAATCAAATTGACTTCATAACCAAAGCCTCATTGCCTAATAAAGAAGCCTACAAAATGACACTAGAGAAGAACAAAGAAGTGGCTAAGAAAATCTGAGAACTATTGGATAATGGTCTGATAAGAAAGAGCATCAGCCCATGTGCAGTTCCCACCATTTTGGTACCAAAGAAGGGAGGTACTTGGAGGCTTTGTACTAACTCAAGAGACATCAATTGGATTACAATCAAGTATATGTTTCCTATTCCAAGAATTGAAGATTTGATGGATTGTTTAGGGGGTGATAAGTATTTCACCAAGATATACATCAAGAGTGGCTACCACCAAATCAGAATCAAGGAGGGAGATGAGTGGAAGACAACATTCAAAACCACAGAAGGTCTTTATGAATGGATTGTTATGCCATTTGGACTCACAAATGCCCCTAGCACATTCATGAGACTCATGAATGAAGTGCTCAAAGATTACATTGGTAAATTTGTTGTTTTTTATCTAGATGACATCTTGATTTTGAGTAAATTTAAAGAAAAAAATCTCGGGCATATAGATATTGTATTGAAGAAATTATGTGATGAGCAACTAACTATCAATTTGGAGAAATGTGAGTTCATGAACCATGTGTTGATATATCTTGAGTTTGTAATCTCAAGTGGTGATTTGAAGATGGATACTATAGCTAGGAATTTGGAAATCATCACAAACAATATAAACATACTAATCATTAGCTCAATCACGAAAGCAAAATTGCAATGATCTATCCTAATTACATCCAATAGAGACATAAAGATAAAACATTCAAAAAGATTATGCAAACCAGATGTAAATCCAAATGTTTCCTTCATGCGGCTCCATTGTTCTTCTTTCCTCTTCAAATATTTTGGTTGTGGATCTCACCTACAAGTGCACATACATGATTGAAAGCAAGTAGATAAGAAAATTGCTCAAGAGTACTCGAAGTGTGATTGATTAGAAATTCGATAATCTGATTAGCGCTCAAGAATCAAGGGGTTTGATTGAAGAAATTCATCCAATTTATAGAAAAATTGGAGAGATGACAAGATTAGCATGATTCAATTCAAATGGAAATTGCAAATCAATTATGTCAATTATGACAAATTATGACAAATTATGCACTTTCTATGCAAAATTTGTTGATTGATAATTTATGACAAATTATGACAAACTTCTATGTCAAAAATTGATTGATTGTCAATTATGACAAATTATGACAAATTTCTATGTCATTTCCATGAATTTAGGAGAGAAATAGGAGGAAATTGAAATTAGGAATTAAGAAATTAGAAAAATTAGAAAAAGAGGAATTAGGAAATTAAGAATTAGGAAAATGATGAAAATTAGGAAATTAGTGAATTAATCAATAATTTTTCATTTATTAATTAATTCATTCACAAAGAGGAATAATTAGCCAATTAAATGAACATTTAATTGCGATGAGAAGACTTAGGATAAATAAATAATTTATTAATCCTAAAGGGAGAAATGACACACAAGGTTAAATGATTAAATCATAAAACCCTAGAAGACGAATTAGCAATGCTAGAATGACGATTAGGTCTTGATGTAAGATTGATTTGATGTCGATTCGATCATGATTTTGAATTGATAAATGACCAATGTGATAAATGATTTGATTGATAAATGCACCGAGGAACAATGACAAATTGATCCAAATTGACATGATTGAGAAGGATGACGATCGATGACAAATCGATCGCAAAATGACAAGATTAACAAGGACAAAGATCGACCAAAATCATGAATGAAGATTGTTATCGACAAGACCAAATTTGAAAGCGAGACAACTGAAGAATGTAGAAGAAGGACTTGATGCTCGCAAATGATAAAGACCAAGTGCGTGACATAGTAGAAATGTTAATGCGACGCAAAAACCTAAAATGAAGCAATGCGCAAATGTTAAAGTATGATTTCGCAAGCATTGACCATTTTTAGGTGTCTACATTTTGCCCCTCTTTGAGACAATGTGATTTTAAGCATTGTTTCAAAGAACAATAATGAAAATACCCTAGACACTGACAATGACATATGCATGCCCCCTCGAGAAATTGGCCGGAAAAATTTGGAAAAGAGGCCAATTGATCGATAAGAATGACAGAAGATAATAGGTTCGAATGGACTACCAAGAATGACGAAAGAAATGTTAGTGAGAAGAAATTAGACAGAGGATAGTTAGAGACGACGAAAAAAAATTTGCTTTCAGTAATGCACTTTGTAGGTGAGAACCTTTATTTAATGTAGCAAAATGGATGTGTAGCATCATGGCATTGAAGGCCAGAGCTGAAATGCAACCCTTTTTGCAAAAGACAAACACATCTCAGACAAACAACAATCACAACAAAAAAGAAAAGGACCATGAACCATCCCAGTCACTCTAAATCACTCAGTGACATCATCGAGCAACATAGGAACATGACCGAAGCCAAAGATAAATCAGTAAAAAGATAAGATGCACAAATTCCAATAAATCAAACAAACATCTTGATCTTCATTGTCAAAAGTTGAAAGTGCTGATAGGACGATCATGCTGTCTGGTTTCAGGGAATGTGGTACCCCATCTAAGATAGGACATAGTCTGGTTTCGAGTATACCACACCCTGCATAAGACCCATGATATTAGTGACAAGGACAAATGATATTGATGGTGACGGTCGAGTGATATGACAATTTTGATCAGTTTGAATGTCTGGTTTGATTGAAAAGTTTCATCTATTTAGGCATGATTTCATTAAAGCACAGCGTTGGATTGCGAGTTGTTGGATGTATACTCAGTGAGCTATCTTATGCACAAAAAGGGATCATTTATTGACAAAATGCTTGTTTTTGGATTTTAATGTTTTGAAATGCTTTGTTCATTTTTTTCAGGACTTTTTATGACTTTTTTTCAGGACTTTTTATGACTTTTTATGACTTTTTAGGGATTTTAATGTTTTGAAATGTTTTGTTCATTTTTCTCAAGACATTTTTCAATTTTTTTTAAATTTATTTCAGGACATTTTTTCAATTTTTTTTTGAATTATTTCAGGACATTTTTCAAATTTTTTTTTGATTTATTTCAGGACATTTTACCCCCAGTGTCTAGCAAGGCAAGGAATATGATAGGTGAATAAATAGGCTTTTTGAAATGATGGTGGATAGAGGGAAGACAAAGGCCTTTTATCATGGAGACAATACGGATGCAATTTTCAAGGGCTATGACATGATGGGACAAGAGACTGGACATGACAATTGAAAGCAGTGACATGGCATGAGGGACATGTCAAGAGGTTTTTGAAAAATATGTTTAAATTTTGCGTCCTTATGTCAGATCAAGATCAAGGAATGAAACAGAGTGTATGGATAGTGATAAGATATGGATAGGATAAGTAAGACCAATAATGGATAAGGGACATGGACTGAAGGTCGGGGCAGAAAGTTGCAATAAGCTAGGGAATATGGATGAAAGGTTGTAATAAACAAATGGATAAAGACCAAAAGCTATGATAGACTGAAAGCTGCAAACAAGATGCATGATGCTCATGAAGATCCTCAGCCTTGTCAAGATCAAAGGTGGAAAGGGAAACTGGACATGAGGGACAATAGGATAACGGAGGGTAATGACAGGGGTTCGATAGGATAGTGAAGGGCAATAAGATATGATAGGATAAAACCTGCCCCCAAGTGTGGTGTGCAAGAAGTTCATAGATTATGCATGATGCCTGTTTGCCAGGTTTTCATCATGGTACTTGCCCAAGGCGCCTGTTTGCTAGGTTTTCACCAGTGAATGAATTATTTTTGCTTTACTTTTTTTTTTCTTTTCTTTTCTTTTTTTTTTTTTCAATTTTTTTTTTCTTTTGACTTTTTCAACAGAAGATGGACACATGATAGGGGATGGAAGAAGGACTCAAGCGTCTTTTTTTTTTTGGATAGTAGCCTTGAAAAAAATGGACCATGACCTTTAAAAGTATGCTCAAAGACATTGGTAGGATAAGGATATGGAATATGAGATGAAACTAAGGCGAGGATTTATGCAAAGGATGGGATCAAAGGGATCGAAGGATGGAAAATATGCATTGGATAATGGATAGGGTATTGGAAGAATTGGGCTTGAGAAGATGGAAATGAAGGCAAGATCAACATTGGCACACACCTTGAGGGGTGGTGGATTGATGGAGGAAAAATGGATCTCAGATTGTGAGATTTGGATGGAGGAAAGGCTATGGATTTTGGGACATAAGGGCCCAAAATGGAAGAAGGAGGTGATGGAGGAATAGACTTGGAAAGTTTGCATGGAGGAATAGCAATTTTGGATGCCAATTTTGGTGTTTCTTTAGGCTTTTGTGCTTCAAGAAGCCGCTTAGGGATCCACATGGTTTTTGATTTTTCATGCTTTTGTGGTTCCTTGGAGTGCATTGCTTGCACAAGGGATTTAGGAACCCATATATATTTTGACTTTGCTTTATATTTCTCAGTGGGCCTTTGTGGCCTTTTGGATATTTTTTTTTCTTTAGAGATCATATTTTGCTTTCTTTTGACATGTCGATTATATTGGACATGTTGATCCTTAAATACATGTGGATTGCGAGACTTATGACGTTTATACTTGGCATCCAAATTGCTTGGAGGGAATGAATGTCGGTGTGCATGGGAATGATATGGAGGCATGTGGGATGGATGGAAGGTTCTCCAAGATGTGTGCCTTTTTTGATGTTGCATAGGAGATGGAGGGATATAGGGACCTAGAATGGATGGAAGCGATGATGGGGAAGGTGGACATTTGGATTTTGACTTTGATGGAGGGATACCAACGTCTTGAGAGTGAGTTGTGTAGACATGACCCTTAAGATATTCTTTGATATGGAGGGGTTCTTTCTCATGAAGGTCTACTCCTTTGCCTTTATGAATATCTTGACTTGTAGGATACTCTTTTCTTTGGGAAGAAGACGTGAGTCCATTATGAGGTGGATATGATATGAGAGAAATGATGAGATCTCAAAGCGGATCGGATTGCACCAAAGTGGAAGAACCCATTATGCATGTCGAGGGTTCATGAACATCTTGCATTGACATGTTAGAATCATGAGAGGGATTAGGATCATGAGAGGGACTAGGATTGTGTAGTGGACATGGTTCAATGACAGGCCTTCAAGAGATGGAATGGGAGAAATAATGGGATCATCAAAAGAAATGCGATCTTGGAGTGTATATGGAGCATTAAGACAAGGAGATGGAGGAACAAATAGATCTTGTGGAGGATCTGAAGGAATAATTTGATCTTGGCAAGGAGGAAGATCATTGGAATCCTCTTTAAAGGTGCTTTGCTCTTGACTTTCAATGGGATCATCAGAAAGGATGGAAGGGATATCTTGATCTTTCTCAGGAAGTGGAATGTCAATGGGATTTGAAAGGACATTGTGTTCATGAAATGGAAGGGGATTGTTTGGGATTGGATGAACTGGGATATCTTGATCGTGCCCGGGGAATGGAGTGTCAATAGGACTTTGGATAGGATGGACAAGAATAGGGGAATCATCATGAGTGTCTGAGAACATGGGATCTTGGTCAACAATTGGATGGGATGATAAGGTTTCAGGATCTTGATCTTGATCTGTTTCAAGACATGTTTCTTCATGCTCTAAATTATCCTCTTGACATGGGGTTGGACTTTGGATATGCATGGGGGATTCTGACAAGGGCTCAGTGTTTTGGGATGAAGGAAATGCACTTTGAACATTTGTGATGGATTCTGGCAAGGAATCAATGCTTGAACATGAGGAAGAAGGACTTCGAATGGGGTCGTCTAAAACAGGTAATGGCAATAAAGTGCATGGTTGCATTGGGTCTTGTATTTCTGAAACATGACAAGGATGTGCATCATGAATTGGATTATCTTGGCAATCAATTATGGATAACTCTTGGATAATTGCATCCTTGGGTGTATTGTTTGATGAGGACAATATAGAAGGTTCTTGGGAAACTTCTAAAGGTGTAGGGATAGATGCCATTGGAGAGTCAATTTGTTTGCGGGGGTATGGGGCATTGCTAGACATAGTTGTATTATCTTGATCTTCCTCAAAGAACTCACTTGGTAGTTTCCTTAAGATCATTGCAATAAAGCCACCTTTCTTTCGAGGTTTTGACATAGTTGTATTTGGAATTTGAACTTGTTTGGCAAGGAGTTGGTTCTGATCTGATGTCATGTTTTGATATTGGACTTGGTTCAATTGTTCTGACATGTTTGAAACTTGGGTTGGTGTGTGTTGCAACCTTTGTTTTTGAATGTTTGGTAGTGGTTGTTGACATTGATATGTTGATTGAACTTGTTGATATTCTACCATTGGTTGAATTATTTTTTGACATTGTATAGTTGGTTGGACATATTGTTGAAATTGGACCATTGGTTGTGTTGGTTGTATATGTTGGAAAATTGGTTGAACCATTAGTTGTATTGGTTGAAAATCTGATTGATAGTAAACACCTTCTTGTTCTTGTTGTGGAGGAACATAATGTTGAAATTGGTGTTGTCTCTTTTCTTGTAATTGTTTAATCATCTCTATTTGGGAGAGGAGAGCTGGTATGTCTGATCGTTCAAGAAGAGATCTTACATCAATTGGCTCAATCTTTGGATTTTGACCCGGAAATTTTTGAAACACTTTGGACATTTGTGATCTATTCTTCTCAATGTTTTTCACTCTTTGTTCCAATATCTCCTCTTCTTGAGCTAGTTTCTCCTCTAGTTTTTGTATTTGGAGACTTGTTTCATCATAAAAAGTTTGATCAATGTTGCTTTGTTGTTGGGTTGGATAGAATTGTGATTGCATTGTCGGTTGATATGTCAAACTTTGTTGCATCATTGGTGCTTGGAACCTTGTTTCAATAGACATGTCACTATGCAATGTTTTTGGGATTTTTCAAGGATAATGTATGATATGCAACTAAATGCAAACTAAATAGATGAAAATGCAATCTATGGCAAGAATGCAACCTATTGTTTTTTATTGTTTTTCAAGATTTTGACAAACCTTTTGGAATGCAAATCTAAAAGAGACCCTTCAGAAATTGAAATGATGCCTAGACCTCAAAGGACAAAAGGACCAAGTGACAAAAGGACAAAATGACAATGTCTCCCCTATATGCTTGGATACTAAGCTAGGTTTGACCAAATGACAATAATGACATAAAAAGAAAAGGCTTGATAAGGTCTAGACTTCTTAACAATGACTTAGGGTTTATCAAAGATTTTGATTACTCAAGTATGACAAAACCTAGTTTTTGAGACTATATGCAAAGGGACAATTAATATGCAAGTAACCCTAATATGATATAATAATGACCTAAACTTAATGAAGAGACCTAGGGTATGCAAATATGAATGTATGACAATGGTATTACTCTAATGCAAGAGGACACATGCAAATGGATGACTCTTATTGATATGCAAAGGAGTATGACTTAGGTGAAACCTAACCTTGGTAGTTGACAATGAACTTTGCAAAATGCAACCTAGGATGAACCTAAATCTAAGTGACATGAATGTTGATACAAGATTTTGAACAATGTTTGACAACCATGTTTGAAGGTGTTTTGGAGTTTGTTGGATGAAATGCTCTTGTGTTTAACCTTGTTTTGAATCAATTTGTCTTGTTTTTGAAATGATATGCAATTCAACTTTTGAAAAACAAATAAGACAAGATATTTCAACTTAGACTCAATACAATCATGCTCATTTACACATTTCTTATGGTAGGCAAGGACATTAGGTACTTGAGAGATAGACTCGTTATGAGATTCAAGGAGAATACATAGATGCTTGACCCCACGGGCTCCCCTCCACAGCACTCACTTCTCAGGGCAGCCAAGCATCAGTCCCCATGGAAATCTCCCCATGGCGAACTTAGTATCTCTTCCAAGTATCCGAACTTGTCCTTCTCAAGCAACTAGAAGGGTTTTTGGCTTCTAAAAACAAGGTGTTTAGTAAGGATTTCTGTTAAGTGTTACTCCTTGATGTCACGCAAGCGTGATTGAGACATTAAGCCCACCAAGATACCAAAAAAATGTAGTCGCGCAAGCACGATTTAGACCCATGAGGCCCTACTTAGATGTTGATATGAGAAAGAGTCCAAGGGTAATCACTTCCCAAGTAACTGCAATTCCCACGTAACCCTTCCTTCCAAGCTTTCACTCATCCGGTATTTTTTATAGTGAGTTAGAATGCCAAGGTATTCTAGCCGTACTCACTTTGGGTCATTCCCTTCTCATGATTATCACTTGCTTGCAAAAGCAAAGTGGTCGGGAAGGCAGGCTCTCTAAAGGTGACAAACAATCAAAGACATGAGCATGGTATCGAAGATCTGGATTTCTGATCACCCTAAGAAGGATGAGAGCATACTCTCCTACTCCAATGTCACTCAACAATCAAAGCAAAAACATATTCATTCCAACCTATTTAGAAATCACTAGGTGCCTAAAACATTAATGACAAACACCAAGTTTAGTTGTTTCTCCAAGGCAACCTACAAAACCCAAGTTAGAAGTTTGAGGTATTTATTCTTTGACTATCGATTCTGCATAACACATGTTAGTAGTTTCATTTGTTGTCTTTTCCATGCGTATGCCAAGATGCTGCACAGATAATTAGTACCAAAAACCAAAACACAGAAAATAAAATGCAAAAACAAAACAATTTTCAAGTAAAACACTGCATTTTTACCTCTGTTCTGGACTTTACACAGGCGCAGAAGTCATGACACAAGCGCAAAAGTCATGACACAGGTGCAGAATGTCTTCAACACAGGTGCAAGTTGCTTGACACAGGTGCAGGTTGTCTCACATAGGCGCAGAAGTCTCCAGAAAGCCCTGCACTACCCTGTTTTTGGGTTTTTGACCTACAAATCAACTCAAAAGCACTCAAAAACACATTTAAAGGGTTAGATGGTTAGTGTTCACGTCAGGTTCACCAATTAATGTAGCTAGGAATTTGGAAATCATCACAAACAATATAAACATACTAATCATTAGCTCAATCACGAAAGCACAATTGCAATGATCTATCCTAATTACATCCAATAGAGACATAAAGATTAAACATTCAAAAAGATTATGCAAACCAGATGTAAATCCAAATGTTTCCTTCATGCAGCTCCATTGTTCTTCTTTCCTCTTCAAATAGTTTGGTTGTGGATCTCACCTACAAGTGCACATACATGATTGAAAGCAAGTAGATAAGAAAATTGCTCAAGAGTACTCGAAGCATGATTGATTAGAAATTCGATAATCTGATTAGCGCTCAAGAATCAAGGGGTTTGATTGAAGAAATTCATCCAATTTATAGAAAAATTGGAGAGATGACAAGATTAGCATGATTCAATTCAAATGGAAATTGCAAATCAATTAAGTCAATTATGACAAATTATGCACTTTCTATGCAAAATTTGTTGATTGATAATTTATGACAAATTATGACAAACTTCTATGTCAAAAATTGATTGATTGTCAATTATGACAAATTATGACAAATTTCTATGTCATTTCCATGAATTTAGGAGAGAAATAGGAGGAAATTGAAATTAGGAATTAAGAAATTAGAAAAATTAGAAAAAGAGGAATTAGGAAAATGATGAAAATTAGGAAATTAGTGAATTAATCAATAATTTTTCATTTATTAATTAATTCATTCACAAAGAGGAATAATTAGCCAATTAAATGAACATTTAATTGCGATGAGAAGACTTAGGATAAATAAATAATTTATTAATCCTAAAGGGAGAAATGACACACAAGGTTAAATGATTAAATCATAAAACCCTAGAAGACGAATTAGCAATGCTAGAATGACAATTAAGTCTTGATGTAAGATTGATTTGATGTCGATTCAATCATGATTTTGAATTGATAAATGACCAATGTGATAAATGATTTGATTGATAAATGCACCGAGGAACAATGACAAATTGATCCAAATTGACATGATTGAGAAGGATGATGATCGATGACAAATCGATCGCAAAATGACAAGATTAACAAGGACAAAGATCGACCAAAATCATGAATGAAGATTGTTATCGACAAGACCAAATTTGAAAGTGAGACAACTGAAGAATGTAGAAGAAGGACTTGATGCTCGCAAATGATAAAGACCAAGTGCGTGACATAGGAGCAATGTTAATGCGATGCAAAAACCTAAAATGAGGCAATGCGCAAATGTTAAAGTATGATTTCGCAAGCGTTGACCATTTTTAGGTGTCTACAGATACCTCAAAGGTGGAAGGAAGAATTAGTTGGCCTACACCTAAAACAACAAGTGGAGTGAGGAGTTTTCATGGTTTGTCTTAGTTTTATAGGAAGTTCATCAGAGGGTTCAGTGATATATGTGCACCTATGCTTGATACAATCAAAGGAGGTGTAAAGACTAAGTTTAAATAGACAAAAGAGTCACAAAAGGGATTTGAACTCTTTAAGACCAAGGTGGCTACTCAGCCCATCCTTGTTCTCCCAAGCTTTGACAAACTCTTCACCATAGAATGTGATGCAAGCGACATAGCGGTTGGAGCAATCTTAAGTCAAGATAATAGACTGGTTGCATTTTTCAGTGAAAAACTCAACGAAGCCAAGAAAAGGTATTCTTCCTATGATTTGGAATAGTATTCACTTGTTCAATCACTTAGAAAATGGAGGTATTACTTATTACCTAAATAATTTATGGTTTATATTCATAACCAAGCTCTTAGTTTCCTCAACTCCCAAAAAAAGTTGAATCATAGGCATATCAAATGGGTAGAGTACTTGCAATATTATACTTTTACCATTAAGCATAAGAAAGGTCAATGTAATAAGGTTGTTGATGCATTAAGTAGAAGGTTGCTAACAATTCAAGAAGTGCAGCTCAAGAGCATTGGAGTTGATAGTTTTAAAGGGCTATACCAAGATGATGAAGATTTTGCTAACATCTACAAGGTTTGCCAAGAGTTTAAGAATCATTTTCATAGTGAATATGCAGATTTTACTTTACAAGATGGTCTTTTATTTAAAAGAGGACAACTTTGTGTTCCAAGAGGGTCCATGCGAGAGAAATTGATGCAAAAAAAGCACAATAGTTGCTTAAGTGGTCATTTTGGGTTGAATAAAGCCTTGGAACTTGTTCAAAGATTCTACTATTGGCCAAAGATGCAAAGGGATATCAAAAAGTATGTTGAACAATGTGTTGTTTGTCAAAAGGCAAAGGGAACCTCTTCTAATGTTGGACTCTATCAACCATTACCTATCCCAAACCGACCATGGGAGTGTGTAAGTATGGATTTTCTTGTTGGTTTACCCAAGACCAAAACTGAATTTGATAGTATCTATGTTGTGGTAGATAGATTTAGTAAAATGACCCATTTCATTCTATGTAAGGTGACTCATGATGCTAGCCATATTTCTCATTTGTTTTCCAAGGAAGTCATTAGGATTCATGGTTTTCCTATTAGTATAGTGTCTGATAGAGATACCAAATTCATTGGTCATTTTTGGAAAACTTTATGGCAAATATTGGGTACTAACTTGTCTTTTAGCCCAACATACCATCCCTAAATAGATGGCCAAACATAGGTGGTAAATAGGACACTTGGGAACCTTCTCAAATTTTTGACAAAGGAGTATGGACAAGCTTAGTATCAGATCATCCATCAAGCCTAATTTTCTTATAATGACAGTGTGAATAGATCAACCGGTAAGAGTCCTTTTGAGATAGTTTATGGGATTCATCCAAGAGGTGTGTTGGAGCTTAGAGTGTTGGCTTGATGATGATTCTAATGAATGACTTCATATGTTGTCATTGATGAAACATGTACACAAACATATATGTTTGTCTACCAATGTTACTTCAAACTTATTTGTATTATATTTGCTACTAGTATTAGAAGTTTTGCTTATGATGGTGTCAAACTGGTACATGTAGACAACCGATATATACAGAGATAACCCAACATCAACCTGAAGATCCAGCAAAGATTATCAAAGATGTAATGGAGGACAATTAGTTTATATGTTGATATGGTTAACTCCAACCGGTATTAGTGTTCCAATAGGTATTCATTGATTGTGTGATGAGTTATCACCGATCGTGATGAGTTATCCTAACCGACAAATTTTGGCAGTAATTTGTGACAAGTTATGTTTGATTGTCCAAATACACTACACCTAGGAAATTGTGATATAATTCCTAAGGCAGACATGAAATCTAAATGTCTATATAATAATATTATGATAAACTATTTTAGAGATATGATATGAGTTTATTTGATGTGAATATTGAAGTGTTAAGTTGTCGAGGGCATTACAGAGTATGTTGGTAATGCAGTTTTGAGTGCACAGAAGAGGATCTATTCAAGCAAGTTGTGCTACTTCGAGATCATGCCACCTGTTGTTTTCTAGTCACTACAATAGTCAAATCCCCTAACCGGGTAAGCTCTAACAAGCTTTATTGTACAAATCCTCTAACCAGGTGATCCATTAGTTTGGATTCAGAAATCCTCTACCAAGGTTACTCCTAATAGGGTACTACCTTTAACAGGGTATAACTCCTAACAGAGCTTTGGGATCTTTAACAGGATTCGCTCCTAGCAGAGCATTTTTGTAGACCTTAACCGACTAGTTACCTATTACTCCAGACAGTTAACTTGTGAGTCCCATCTCACCATGGTTTTCCCCATTTGGGTTTTCCACATATAAACACTTGTGTTATGGTGGATGTTTTACTTATTGTGGATGCTCTAATATCATTTTGGATTACATGCATAGTGTTTAACAAACTTATTAAGTATATCTATCGGTCAGTGTTTAAAGTAGTATTGTTTTGGGTTTCACTAATTCACCCCCCCCCTCAGTGCTTTATAAGTTTATCAATTGGTATCAGAGCCTAACTTCTTTAAGGCTTAAATGATTGGAAGGAAACCCTAAAGCCACCATGGGGGATATGAGCTACTTTGAGATGGCTAGAGTGCTTCAAGCTACTAAGGATGAGCTTGAAACCCTAAGGGTTAGATTCAAAGCTTCACAAGTCAAAAGGAGAGAGCTAACTGAACAACTATTGGAAATATCTGATAATAGTTCTTCAAATGAAGCTAACATTAATGCATTAGCTAAAGAAGTTGAAAAATTGAATGATGAAAAGATAAATCTAAGAAGAGAGTTACAATCCCTAACTATCTACATGATTCAAGAGCTAGAAGCTAGGAGGGAAGTTGAAGACCTTGTCAAAGAAAGAGATCTTGAGATTGTCAAGATCAAACAAGAAAATGCAACCTTACATGAGCATTGGCATGTTGAGAAAGAAGAAAAAGAGGCTTTGTAGCTAGATCTTGAAATGGCATCAACCTCTGAGAGAGACCCTTTGAAAACACAATGAAGATCTTACCAGAGAACTCATTGAGGCTAATGGAAAGCTGGAAAAGTTCAATAGAAGTTCTACTATGTTGGATGAGCAGATTCATTCACAAAGAATGAAAGGTGATACTTTTGGACTTGGTTTTAACACATCTGAGAAAGGAGAGTCTTCTAGTACAAAGAGCAACATTCACAAAGACAAATCTGCTCCTAAGGCTAACAAGCCTACTGGTAAAAAAGTTTTTAAACCTGTTTGCTTTGTCTATCATAAGCCTGGTCATACTGCAAATGTGTGTAGAAACAAACCCAATGGAAATACAAGCTACAATGCAAATACTAGGTATGTATCTAAGATATTTGAAGGTCATTGTTTCACATGCAAGGTGTATGGACATAGATCAGTTGAATGCAGATATGGAGCAAATAATCTAGTACCTCACATGAATCCAAGACCTAATAGAAACTGGATGAGAGCCTATGATAACTGGGTAACATGAACTTGCAGAGACCCTATGTCAACCAGTTTAGTCCATTTGAGATGGAAAAGGTAACTAATGTTATTTGCACCATTTGTAACAATTATGGTCATGTGGCTATGAATTGTAGAAGGAGAACTTGAAGAGGCAATATAGGACCTTAGAGATCATCTAGAATGGCCTGCTATCATTGTCATAAACCAGGACACATGGCAAAGTTTTGTAGATCTAGAAAGAATAAACTAGTTAATCATTCTAAAGATCAAAAAGGAAAGCAGAAGATAAATATTGAGGAAACCAGAGAAGAGATGAAATGAATCTAGAAAAAGAAGAGTGATGATATACCTACAAAAGAACCTAATCCTTCACCCGGTGTGGATAATCTTGCACTGGTGAATTGAGCCTTTCAACAGGGCTAAGGGGAGCATAGTGGCAAATCTACTTCCGGACCCCTTTTAAGACGAATGGTAAGAGAGTTTGAATTTTTGAGCTATTATGTGTGAAATCTTGATATCTTTTGTTAATCAGTTTCTCAACTGGTTTTACACTTGTTAATATTGTATGCATCATTAAATGGTGTATTAGGGTTTGTAACCCTAGTGGTCGAGCATTTAATAATGTAGGTAAAAAGGATAAAAGAAAGTTTTACTTTGTTATTTTTACCCTAAATACATTTGAGAGAGAATTCTTGAGCACTTGTAGAGCAGAGAGAGAATTGCTAGCTGTTTTTAGTCGAATTCATGCCGTGATTTGCATGATTGAAGCTGATTCAAAGGTTAGTGAAGGTTGAACTGGTGTGCATTTGAGAATCAACCGATAACCAAGGAAACACATGTGAATTGAGGTATTTCTTTGTATATCCCACTTTGAATCTAGTTTATCAGAAATGGCTTCATTATCTAAGCAAGTAGAAAGGTTAATGATCACATCTAAACCTATGGAGGTTGTAGAATCAAAATGAATTATGTCTTATAATTCTTTATCTCAAGTTCCCAATGGAGTCATTGTAAAAGGTGACTTGTCTAGCTACATTGATTGTAAAATTGAAGATTTAGGATCATTGTAGATTTATTCTCAATTGAAATCCCTTTGCGATAAGAGTGGAAAGATTCAACCCGAGTATATCAGGGTTTATGAGAAGGGTTTTCATAATGCAGCTTATTTTCTTGAGGATTTTGAAGAACATATCTGAATCATTCTGAGTCGTGTTCATGGTGAGAATATGTATTTGAAAAGGACACACACTATAACCAAGGAGTCTATTCAAGCTGTGACTGGTTTTTGGTCAATCGGTGAAGTGCCTAAACTAAGGCGAATTTCTAAAGAGACAATAACCACTTTAACCTCATCAACCTCTAATGGGTGTTTTTTTTTGTTAATAACATTAAGGACCCAGCGGTTAAACTGGCTACTATGGTAATAGGCTACCAGATATTCTATTCCAATAGAATGAACAATGTACCATTTGTAGTAGTGCATACTACCTACAAAATGATTGTTGAGAATGTAAATTATGACCTTTGTGAGGCCATAAGGAGTCAATTAATGTTGAAACTATAGTCAATCAAGAAGGAAAATAGTCATAAGTTCACGTTTGGTTAGTTATTGATTGGTTTATTCTTTTACTTTCAAAATTTCCTACCAGGAATTGGTGATCTTGAATGGTCTAAAGACCTATCGGTAACTGCTCAAATCAAGAACAACATTAAGGCTATTAAGAACACTTTCTCTGCTACAATGAACAAGTACTTCAATGAATTTCAGAAGAAAATGAGTATGAGGGTAAGGCTACTTGAGGATGTGGTGAAAAATTATGCTAAGGACATCATTTTCACAGTCACCACTGATTTCTATCTGATGGAAGCTATTGAAATAAGAGAAGATGAAATGGAAGACATGAGATATGAAGTCAATTATGACTTATTGATTGGTTATGCCAATAACCTGTTGGCATCTCCAATGGACAAGAAGAAGAAAAGATTGGATACTGTCGAGGAGCAAACTACAAAAGTTGAAACAAGTAGTGCTCCAACCAGTAGTGGTAAAGGAAAGAAGAAGGTTGAGCAAGTGCCTCTGGTATAAAAAAATACTAGAGTGACATGAAGTGTCCAAACTAAAAAGTAACCTACACCTAAGGTATACATAAAGAAGCAAACTGCAACAAAGAAAAGAGGTTGACAACTGATTCTTCAAGAAGAATTTGATGATACTGACACTAAGGAAGAACCAAAGAAGGTAAAGGCAACTAGAAAGAAGTCCAAACTAGTTGAAGCCACCTCTCAATAGACTATTCCCATTAATGCTTTGTCTTACAAGCCTATGACTAATTTTGAGAGAATGGTAAAGACATTGGGAAGGAATAGATTTGATAATGTCAAAGAATATTTTGATTCATTTGATGAAGATCAGAAGGAACAAATTGTTCAATAGGAAATCAGCTATTTGTGTCATTACAATCGATTACCTCATGATCTTAAGAAGCATATTATGATTCTTTATATACTATTATTTTGAGTAAATGGGAAGAAGTTGTGAAGAAAGAAAACAAAATTATTGATGATGTGTTTGTGCAATATTTTCCTAATTTGTCAAAAGATGAGTTAACTGCATTGCTTGATAAACACAAAGCTCAATTTTCTTTTAAGTCAAGAAGATTGAAGCTACTTAGTGGGAAGGTGAAACTTTTTGAATTTGATACTCATCAAATAGTGAAGGAAATTCAGAATATGTGTAAACTGATAGAGTCTCAACAGGACAATGAGCAACATATTGTGGATTTATTGGAAATGAATGAGGAAGAAATAGTGCAAGCCAATATTGTCTATCCTATCAAGAAGAAGGATGACACTACCTCCCAATGTTACATACTTGGTTAATCCCAAAGACGCTGAGAGGGGGGGTGAATCAGTGTCTAACTGGTAGATGAAATATTTTAACTTATTTTCAACTTTATAACTAAAATTAATATACCAGTAAACAAATAGTAATGCAGTAAAGAGAAACAAAAGAATCAACATCAATGCACACCATAACATAAATATTTTGGTGAGGAAACCCAGTAAGGGAAAAACCTCGGTGTGATTTGTGACCCATAATATTTACTCACTGGCCAATATGAATAAATATTACTCAGTACAATAGGGGCCTACACGTGCAGGAAGGCCAACTGCCTAGAGCTCACTTCTCAACAACAAAAATGGAGTCCCACTAACTACACAATTAGATGGTTAAATCCAATAACAATGTACTACTTCAAAATAGCATCTGTAATGTTGGATTCAGTACCGGTTTAAGCTCTATCTGATACCTCTTCCAAAAACCTTGCTAGTAAATGATTCCACTTTCACAAAATAGTCTTCATTTTGCTCTGCTTCTTATTTGCTCTTAAAATAAATACATCAAAGTGCATATACAACTATCCGGTATCATATATTTATCTTATCACATATACCACTTTCATACATTTTCCTTACATTCATTACATACCAAATGACCTACAAGATCTCATACATATATGAGTCTTTACAATACATCATGTCGGCCATAGAAATATAATTTACATTACATAAACAATATTATTGCCAAGTCAGCTTTGGATGCCAGTGTGAATAAACCTTGTTATATCTGTCGCTGTCGATAGGTGAAGTCTGTTGCCAGTATAACCTATGAAATCTTGTTGAACCTTGTTTCCACTTAGTTGCCATCAATGACAACATCTACCATTCTCATCTAAGTGTATAATTCCAACAATCTCCCCCTTTGGCATTGATGGCAACACTCATGAGAAAAATCAAAACTGTGAAATCCAAAACTGAAAGTGCTCCCCCTAAGCAAATGATCTCCTTTTGTTTACTTGTCACCATGCCTTACTCTATACATTTTTCTCACTATACCACTCCCCCTTTGACATTAATGACAAAGGATGTCAAAAGTATCAAGAATTCAAAAATTTACTTAGAACCCTGAAGCCGGCTATATATAATCTGAAAAATATCCACCAAAACTAAGTTAAGACTCTACAAAAACTTTGTACTATAAAAAATTATTGTCTTTGTCTGCCTGATCATCTCTGTGAGATAATGCATCTATTGCTCCGGTGATCTTACTCCTTGCATTGTTTCCCTGGATAGTTCATTCTGGTGTGTTAATAGATTGTCCAATCTTGGACCAAGTTTATTCTTTAACTCCCAGGTTTTCATCTTCAATATTGCTTTCTCTCTTTCCAATTTTTCAATCTTTTCTTCGTGAATAGCCATTTCCTAATCCAAAATTGATGTTAGTTCCGAAGAACCAATCATGTTATCTGCAATGTCATCAATCTCTTTCTGAGTTTTCTTTATTTGTTCATCAATGTTTTTTGTTAAATGATGAGGTTTGCAGGCTTCTCGGTACAATTCCTTATATTCCAAAATAGTGGAATTCAATGTCGGTAGAAATGAATCAATCTGTTTTGTACAATCCTTTATTGTTTTGTCAAAGAAATATTCCTTTTCTTTATTTACTCTTTTCTGAATAGTTTCCTCATTTATTTTATCTACTGATTGAATGTTAGAAGAAATGAATTTGGACAATGTGTCCAATTTACTTATTGAGCCAACAATGTGATCTACCTTGCACACCGGTGCAATCATTTGTAAAATCGGTAGAGATTCATCAATAGCCTTAATTGCTAAGGCATTGCATTCAGTTATCTTCTTTATCAACTCCAATAATAGATCAGTGGCATTTGTTAGTCTAAAATCCACAGTGGAAGTACTGGGAGAAGTGCTAGGTTCTGCATTAAGTTTCTTCTCTTCTCCAGATACATGTTCAACCACTTTAACCACTTTCTCTTCCTTATTCTCATCCTTACTCTCATTCTTATTATTTGTCGGTTCAGATTTTGTTTGTTCTTGTTCTTTTTTTGCCGGTATCTCAACATTCACCTGAGTGTCAATGGTCTTTACTGGTGATTCATATTTCTCAACATTTACAGATTCAGATTTCTTTTCCTTGCCAATTTCCTTATCCATTACAATATTGATGTCCTAAGTTTCAACATTCATTATGAATAGAATGTTTGATTCGGGATCAATATCATCTGCTTTCACTTCCTCTAACTTCTCTTTAGGCTAATTTTGCATTTCTGTCCATGCCTCTGCTACTGTCGGTGGGGGTAAGTTATCTCTTATGGTGAAATCAGGAACACTGCCAACCTTACTCTTACCCTTATCAAATTTATGATATACCTTAGTGAAGGATTTGTCAACTTTATGTCTTTCATTTTCTTCTCTTTTCTCTTTAGAAAGAATATGTCCCACTTATCTGCTATTTCATCTTCTATTTCTTTTAATCTATCAGCCATGCGGCTTAATTGTTGGTGACCACTTGCAAAAATAGTTCTGTTAGCTTCAGATATCAAAGACTTAACAGGATGAACTGCTAACAGTGCCTCAACCTTTAGTTTCTTATCTAGTTCCATAATAGACATTCTCTTGGCTTCAAGTCTCAGATATAAATCATTTGGGAGAACATCTATAAATTCAATAAGAACCTTCTTATATATATCTAAGTACAAGATTATACTCTCCTCAATGGTATCCTTAACAGAATCTTTGAAAGAATGATAGAACTTACTAACATTTCCAAGATTGCCATCTTGAGTTATTTCATTGATAAATTATGTTAGGAACCAGAAGGACAACTAAGAGAGGGGGGTGAATCAATTGTGAACCAGTTGTCAATAATTTATAATCCAAATACAAATTAATCCAACTTAAACTTAGTGCAAGTAAACCAAACTTAAATGCAAGTAGATTAACAACTATAGTAGTACTGGTTTAACTTAATGCATGAAACATAAAGTGAAACACCATCCACAACATATGACACAAAGATTTTGACGTGGAAACCCAATAAGGGGAAAAACCTTTGTGGGAAACCTTACCCACAATCAAATGATACTACTGCAGATAGTAAAGGTATACAAATGGGGTTTGCACATGCAGAAAGGCCAACCACTTCGAGCTCACTGCTCAATCACAAAATAGGAGTCACACTGATTACAATTGGATTGTTAAATCCAATGATAATGTACTACTCAAAATAGCATCTGCAATGCTGGATTCAGTATCAGTTTAAGCTCTGAACATGAGTGCCAAACACCTTCATAACCTTCCTTCAACCTTCAAATAATGTCTACATGATTCGCACATGGATCTTCTTATTTTTCTCTTCAATATTTGAACACACTCATACAATATCCTGATCTTCAATAAGATCTTACAATCATATATACAAAACCTAAGACTAAATGTATAGGTCAGGTCACTAAAGATATTACAATTAAAATCAATTACAACTAAGTCTTGATGCGATACAACATGTTGGCTTAATACATTTACCACATTATCCAATTAATAAACCATCTCCATAACATGCCATGTTGATCTAGAATAGATATCATGTACCGGTCCATAACCTAGACCTATCTGCCGTTAAAGGCAAATATGTCAACCCGATTAGACCAATAAGAAAAACACCAAATCCAAACTTCCATTCCATGTCTTTGACATAACCAAATGATCTCCAAATGATAACAAGTCATCATCGCTATCGGTGAACAATATAACCTACTAGTGAACATAAACCGGTGACTATGCATAAGCCACTAACCATGTCGGTGAATACAAACTATTGGTTCAACAATAAACCAATATAACCAGTGCCAAATCAATAATATAGACCTCCAAGAAGATAAGTGTTGACATCAATGGAAAAACCAATGCAACACATGACGAAGTCATCCATAATACCAACAATCTCCCCCTTTGGCATTGATGGCAACGCTAGATGGAAAAACATCTAAGTGCCAAAAATAGAATGCCAAAAACCAATAAACCAACAATCTCCCAAAGATAGATCAATAAAAAGTTTTGTAACAGAAACATAAACCAAAACCAAAAATACATATATCCAAAGAGTATATCTCTCCCAAAATATTTTTCCATAGATATCTCTCTCCCTTTGACATCAAATGCCAAAGCAGTTAAGAATTTAAAACATAACATTTAGCCAACTACTCCCCCTGAGAAGTATCTCTCCTTCATCAAAGCCAGAAAAAGATTTTTCTATTAGTTCTTGTTGGTTTGATGCCAATCTTCAACATCTAAGTCTCTGTCGATGGGGAAATTACCCCAAGCTGCTCTCTGAGATATTCAAATGTTTCCTTAGGCAAAGGCTTTGTAAAGATATCTACAATTTTCTCTTTAGTATTCACATAAACCAATCTCACTTCATTTGCTTCAACATTCTCTTTCAGAAAATTATACTTAATAGAAACATGCTTTGTCTCCGGATTCTTTGATCTATCAATTGCAGTTGAATTATCACAATAAATAATTATTGGTTCTTTGCATTTTACCTTTTATATCCTTCAACATTTTCTTGATCCATAATACCTGAGTACAATTAGTTGTTGCTGCAACATATTCTGATTCTGTTGTAGATAATGATGAGTCTACTTCTTGCTTATCCATGAAATCAATCTTCTTCCAAGAAAGAATATACCACGAGTGGTACTCTTTCTGTCATCTACATCTCCTGCCCAATTTGCATCAGTGTATGCACATAAATCAAAATTTTCATATTTAGGATACCATAAACCAAGATTTGCTATGCCTTGTAGGTACCGAAAAATCCTTTTAATTGCTAATTCATGATTTTATTTGGGATTGCTTTGAAATATAGATACAATACATACTGCATTCATTATATCAAGTCTCTTTGTGTCAAATACAATAATCCTCCAATCATAGATATGTACCTTGTCGGATTAATAGGAGTTGAATCATCCTTCAATATCAATTTATCAGTTGTAGTCATAGGAGTGCTTACCAGTTTGGAATTTTCCATACCAAATTTCTTCAAAAGTTCCTTCAAGTATTTTGTTTGACATATGAATATACCTTCATCTGTTTGTGAAATCTGCAAACCTAGAAAGAATTTTATCTCTCCAATCATAGACATTTCAAATTCTTCCTGCATCTTGTTAGCAAAGTCTTTACATAATCCATCTTCACCTCCAAAAATGATATCGTCTACAAATACTTCAATAACCAAAATATCATTGTTGGTAACTTTGTAATACAAATTTTTGTCAGCATTACCTTTTGTGTAATCAAGCTTCAAAAGATATTTATCCAATCTAGCATACCAAGCTCCGGGAGCTTGCTTCAATCCATATAAAACTTTCCTTAACCTGCAAACCATATCCTTATTATCTGTCAAAGAAAATCCATCAAGTTGTTCAATGTAAACTTCCTCCTCAATATCTCCATTCACAAATTCACATTTTACATCCATTTGATAAACTTTATAGTTTTTATGAGCTGCAAATGCAAGAAACAGTCTAGCTGCCTCAATTCTGGCTACCGGTGCAAAGGTTTCATTATATTAAATTCCTTCTTTATGTGAATAACCTTTACAAACTAATCTTTCTTTGTTCCTGATTACTTCACCATTCTCATTAAGTTTATTTATATATACCCATTTAGTTCTAATTACATTTTTGTCTTTAGGCTGGGAAACTAATGTCCAAGTATTATTCTTTTCAATTTGTTCTAATTCATCTTCCATTGATCTTATCCAATGTTCATCCTGACATGCTTCAATAACAGATGCTGGTTCAACTTGAGAAATTAAACATACCTCTTCACTTGCCAATATTCCTCTAGTCATAACACCTTGATTCTTGTTTCCAATTATCTGATTCTTTGAATGATTCAATCTTACATACCTGGGTTTGTTCTGATTTCCACTTACATGCTACTATTCTTCAGTCACAGTTGAGTTTTCTAATGATGTTGGTGTGATTGGGTCTTCATTCTATACTGGTGCAATCTGTTTCGGTTGATCTATGATCATTTCAACTGTTGGTTTACAGATCTTGAATCTCCTCTAAAATGTTCATCTATATTCACATTAGTACTCTCAATGATTTTTTGTAAGCTTTTATTATAACATCTATATGCCTTGCTTTTAGATGAATAACCAAGAAATATTCCTTCATCACTTCTAGGATCAAATTCACCAATATACTCATCTCTTCTAATATAGCATTTGCTTCCAAATATTCTGAAGTACTTAAGAGTAGGAATATGACCAAACCATAGTTTTAAGGATTCTTACCGATTTCACTTTTGATGTCAATTCTGTTGAAAGTATAAACCATTGTATTCACTGCTTGTCTCCAGTACACATGAGGTAGATTTGCTTCCATCAACATGGTTCTTGCTGCATCTAGAATAGTTTTGTTCTTCCTTTATACAACTCCATTATGTTGGGGTTTTCGGGTTGCTGATAGTTGTCTTTTGATTCCATTCACTTCAGAGAATACATTAAATTCTCTAGATGTAAATTATCCCCCTTGATCTGATCTCAAACATTTGATTTTCTTTCCAGTTTCATTCTCTACCATTGTCTTGTATATCTTGAATCTTTCAAAAGCTTCTGATTTCTCCTTGAGAAAAGTAACCCAACACATTCTAGAATAATCATCAATTATTAGCATAAAGTATCTATCACCTTGTAGACTTCTTGTTCTTACTAGACCACATAAATCAGTATGAATTTAATAAATAATATTATTGGATTTCTCAGTAGTGCTCTTAAATGTTATTCTAACTTTCTTTCCCATTTGACATTCCTTACATACTAGATTATGAGGTTTCACAATCTTAGGTAAATCCCTTACTGCCTTAGTTGAACTGATCTTTATAATGCAATCAAAATTCACATGATAGAGTCTATTATGCCATAACCAACTTTCATCAATGTGCGCAATCAAAGATGTCTTATTACTGGTATTCAAGTGAAAGATATTGCCTTTAGTCTGATTACCGGTTGCAATCTCCAATCAAGTTTTTTTTATGATTTTTCATTTTCCATTCTTGAATTGGAACTGAAATCCTTTCTCAACTAACTGACCAACGCTCAAAAGATTATGTTTTAAACCTTCTACGTAATAAACATTGCCAGTATTATGCTTACCATCCAAAGATATAGTGCCTCTTCCTTTTATTAAAAAATATTTATCATCTCCAAACCTTACTAGACCTCCATGAATTTCCTGAAATGATAAGAATTTTCTTTTATCACTAGTCATATGATGCAATCATCCACTATCTATTATCCATTCATCATTTTCTTCAATTTTTGCTACCAGTGCCTACTCTACCAATTTGACAATAGGTGCAGGTTGATCTTCTTTTATTGAAACAAAAGCCCATTTGCTATCTGTTGGATCTTGATCCGAATCATTTGTAACACCTTCATCTACATAGTAACATGGCTTATCTCTATTTTTCTTAAATCTGTATCTTTGATATTCAAGCTTAGGCTTATATGTTCTTTTTTCTTCCTCCCTTAGTCTTGCATGTCTATTAGGACATCTAGAAGCCATATGACCAACTGTATTGCAATTAAAAAAATTGAAAGGTGCTTTACCTTCATACTTACTTCCTGTTGGACCTTTAGGCATCTTCCTTGCAAATAGTGCTTCAAGTTCTTCAAGTTCCTCATTTTCTCTCCTCGTATCTTCAAGCTCTTTTTCATAAAGTTCTTTCCAATCAATTTTGTTAGATGATGATGATGTTGATCATGATTCTTTGAAAGCTAAATTAGTCTTTACTGTAGCAACAAGACCAAACTCTTCAAGTTCAAATGCAGAAAGTTTTGTAACCAAGGTATCTCTAGAAACTAAAGTATTAGGCATTGTTCTCAAGTCATTAATAGAAATCACTTTCATTTTGTAAGCCGGTGGCAATGCTATTAAAAATTTAGACACAATTTCATCTTCACTTAAAGATCCTCCACAACATTGTATTCCTAAAACAATTTCATTAACTCTTTCCATAAATGTAGCAATTCTTTCATATTCTTCCATTTTTAAATTTTCATACCTGGCTTGGTAACATTCCAGTTTTGCAATTTTTATAGTGGTATCTCCTTCATTCAGTGTTTCTAGTTCATCCCAAATAGCTTTAGTAGTAGATCAGTCTGATAATCTCATGATTTTTTGATTTGATAATACGCTCAGAAGTGCTTCTCTTGGTTTGCAATCATTGTCCAAGTCCTTAGACAATGTTGGTGGATGAGGTTGATTTGGAATAGAAGCAACATAGCCATTCTTTGTAACATCCCATATATCTCTTCCAATGCAGTTCAAATGTGTTTCCATTTTGATCTTCCATATACCATAGTTAGTTGCATCAAGTTTTGGATTGTCCTTCCTGAAAATATTTGTTGCCATAGGATCTCCTCAAGCTATTAGGCTTCTGCAAAAAGAGGACTTAGCTCTGATACCAATTGTTAGGAACCAGAAGGACAACTGAGAGAGGGGGTGAATCAGTTGTGAACCACTTTTCAATAATTTATAATCCAAATATAAATTAATCCAACTTAAACTTAGTGTCGGTAAACCAAACTTAAATGCTGGTAAAGTAGATTAACAATTATAGAAGTACCAGTTTAACTTAATGCATGAAACATAAAGTGAAACATCATCCACAACACATGACACACAGATTTTGATGTGGAAACCCGCTAAGGGGAAAAACCATGGTGGGAAACCTTACCCACAACCAGATGATACTAATGCATATAGTAAGTGTATACAAATGGGGTCTGCACATGTAGAAAGGCCAACCGCCTAGAGCTCACTGCTCAATCACAAAATAGGAGTCACACTGACTACAATTGGATGGTTAAATCCAATGATAATGTATTACTCAAAATAGCATCTACAATGCTGGATTCAGTACCGGTTTAAGCTCTGAACATGAGTGCCAAACACCTTTATAACCTTCCTTCAACCTTCAAATAATGTCTACATGATTCCCACAAGGATTTGTTTATTTTCACTCTCAATATTCAAACACACTCATACCATATCCTGATCTTCAATAAGATATTACAATCATATATACAAAACCTAAGACCAAATATATAGGTCGGCTCACTAAAGATATTGCAATTAAAATCAATTACAAATAAGTCTTGATGCAATACAACATGTTGACTCAATATATTTACCACATTAGCCAATCAATAAACCATCTCCATAACATGTCATGCTGATCTGGAATAGATATCATGTACTGGTCCATAACCTAGACCTATCTGTCAGTAAAGGCAAATTTGTCAACCCAATTAGACCAATAAGAAAAACACCAAATCCAAACTTCCAATCCATGTCTTTGACATAACCAAATGATCTCTAGATGATAATATCTCATCATCATTATCGGTGAATAATATAACCTACTGGTGAACATATACCGGTAACTATGCATAAGCCACTAACCATGATAGTGAACACAAAGTGTCGGTTCAATAATAGACCAATATAACCATAATGCCAAATTAACAATGTATACCTCCAAGAAGATAAGTGTTGACATCAATGATAAAACCAATGCAACACATGACGAAGTCATCCATAATACCAACAAGCTCTTCCGGTGAAAGTGTGTCAGGTTCCTTTTGTTTCGGTTTCTTCTATGTAACTTTCTTCTTCTTCGGACTACTGGGCTCTCTCATAGCCTGTTGTTTCTTTCTAAGTGTCCTTGTTTTGTTTGGTGATGGAGCAGGTGTCGGTGAGGGTTTTCTCTTCTTCCTTTCGACCCTTTTGAATTCTGGAGCCTTATCACTATCAGAATCGAATGAGGTAGCTAGAGGAGAAATATGTGCTATTGGTTGTTGTTTTAATTTTGTTTCTTGTTTAGCAAAACCACTCATTGGATCAAGTTTCAACAATCCCTTTTTAACAAATTCAATAAAATTTGAAGCATCTATTATTATTTTGTCTCTTTTATTACTTTGCTTCTGAATAGAAATATCACTCTCTATAGTTTCAGCAGTGCCAAAAATATTTTATGTCAGTTTCGGTGGAGCATCTAGGAGTATCTTGGCATAAGATTCCAAAATGTTTGAATCCACTTCATATCCCATCTCAGTTATCCAAACATTTCTAGGTTTAATTTCCTCCATCCATATTTCATCTCTTTTAATTATAAAGCATATTTGTTTGTCATATTTATCAACAATGCTTTGAGGGATTCTTTCCCTTTGTCTTATTTTAGCTTGAAAGTCCTTGAAATACTCTTTTACCTGCTTGTCACCATCTGAGCCCATGTCGGTAATTGCCTCCTTTATCTGTTTTCCAACAGAAATATCATAGGCAAAGTCTTTGTGGCCTATACCGGGAATCACCTTTGAGAAATATAGCATCAGGCATACAAGTAAATTGCCAAATTTGAAAGTTCCCTTTTTGTCACCTTTGATCTTATCCAGATTTTCTATTAGTTTATCTTTCAACCACTCACACAGATCAATTTTAGCATTGTTCATTATCATCTCATAGGCACTATGAATGCATAGACTTGAAACAGACTTCAACCTATTAGTATGTGCCACCTTATATCCAATAACCATACTAGCATATTTGACATTGTTATCAGTTATATCGCTAACCCTAAGTGATTTGTTATATGATGTTGCGCTGGTTAAGTTCATAACCTCTTTGTTTGGAATTTTCTTTTTCTTCTCAGTCCTAGTGCCGGTAGAAGGTAAACCAGTAATAGCCTTAATTTCTTCCTTAGTGATTTTGAAAACTAAGTCTAGCAATAAAAATTCACCGTGAACTCTGCTAAGAACATAATGGACAATCTCATCTAAAAATTCAGGAATGTGAAGGATGTCTACGAACCTTAAATCTTCCACAATCTTGTGTTCCAGTTTGACTACACCTTGTTTATCAGTGATAATATTCATGAACATGTTCTTTAAATCCTCGGACCCTAAATCTTCAATGTTACAGTGAATGTATGCCCTAGGGTCTTCAACAAATGCAACTCCCTTTGGATTTTTGAAAATGCACCAATGGAGTCATCTAGCTTAGCTATCTTAGGGATTATCTTAAAGACTAGTCTAGGACGCTTGATATTTTCCACAAAAGTATGGTTTGCAATGAATTCAAGAGTGAAAGATGAAGAAGCCATGTCATAAGATAAATACCTTTTAACTGAAAACCTTGGATGCCCTAAAAAATATTTGTTGCTTTGCTTCTTGAATGTCGATGCTTAACTTTTGCGCTCTTCTAATACTTGAATGCTTGGTAATTTGAAATGAGAAATTTCAATGCTTTATAACCAAAAGTTAACTTAACAACTGCATTAAATGCTTTATCAAATAAGTGAATTTTCATGTAACTCAACATATGTATCGGTAAAGAAGAATTATGACTTCTTACCACCAACTGAGGGTAAAATGCATGATCTTCAATTAGTTGGCTTACCCCAAAGGATTATTCCTTAGTTAGATGAAGAATCTCCTACCAATACAAGATTTCTTTGTTCTGTCGGTGTAGAGCCAGATTCATCATTTATCTAATCTCTCTTCTTGACCCATTGTTTAGTGAATTATTGCTTGATTTCATTCACCTTTTCCTTTCCTTTTTCATTAGATCCTTTGTTGTTTTCTGGTACATTCTTGCTTCTACAAAATCATGCAATATGCCCAATCTTGTTACATGCATAACGTTACATTGTTTCTTTGAATAACTTTTCCATAACCTTGCCTGGTTTGAGTTCTACATTGATTAGATAGAGGTCCAGATCTACCACAAACATAGCATTTTACATTCATTCTACAATTGTTTGAGTTATAACCATGTTTATTGCATTTGGAACATTAACTGGTGGATGAGTTTGTATTATGATTATTCCTAAATCTGCATTGATTTGTTGTATGACCAAATTTGTTGCAATTAAAACATTTTCCATTGAATTTATAAGCTTTGGGTTTCCTTACCAGTTTGTTGTGATCATGATTGTTTGCAGTTCCAAAACTTTCTCCATGTTCAATCCAAGTCCAAGTGTTTCTCCATCAGGTTTTTGACTTTGCAACATATCATCAAGCTTGTCTGAACTCTTTTTAAATTTGTCTTTGTATTCATTTGTAGCGACCAACTCACCTTCCAGAGTGCTAACTTGTCTCATAAGTTCCTCTTTGTCATGTTGCATGTGATTCAATTTTGTTTTAAGCACATCATTTTCATAACTAAGCCTTAGAGATTCATTTGATCTTTCATTAAGTCATCTGACCAAATCTTCCTCATTCCTCTTTGTATCTTCAATATCCTTACATAGTCTCATGGTTAAATCTTGCATCTCATTCTACATGTTACTGTTCTCTTGTCTCAATTTCTCTGCAATATCTCTAAGAGTTTATTTTTCTTCATCATCTTGTTTTTGCAATTACTCATGTAATTATTTTCTCTTGTTTTGTGCCTTAGCCAAGTTCTCTTGAAGTGCTTTGATGAATTCTTGAGCAAATCTGAGTTCCTCTTCTAGTTTGATATTCTTTAATTTTTTTGCATCAAAATCTTCAAGAGCTCCTTCCAACTGTTGTCTCAAACTTTCCATCGGTAACAATTTCAAAATCTTCCTCAAGCTGTTAGGCTTCTGCAAATAGAGGACTAGGCTCTGATACCAATTGTTAGATACTTGGTTAATCCCAAAGACACTAAGAGGGGGGTGAATCAGTGTCTAACCGGTAGATGAAATATTTAAACTTATTTGCAACTTTATAACTAAAATTAATATATTGGTAAATAAATAATAATGCAGTAATAGAGAAACAAAAGAATCAGTATCAATGCGCACCATAACAAAAATATTTTGGTGAGGAAACCCGGTAAGGGAAAAACCTTGGTGGGATTTGTGACCCATAATATTTACTCACTAGCCAATATGAATAAATATTACTCAGTACAATAGGGGCCTACACAACTACCTAGAGCTCACTGCTCAACAACAAAAATGGAATCCCACTGACTACACAATTGGATGGTTAAATACAATAACAATATAGTGCTTCAAAATACAACTGCAATGCTAGATTCAATACCGGTTTAAGCGTTGTCTGATACCTCTGCCAAAAACCTTGCTGTTAAATGATTCTGCTTTCACAGAATAGTCTTCATTGTGCTCTGCTTCTTATTCTCTCTTAAAATAAATACATCAAAGCGCATATACAACTATCTGGTATCATATCTTTATCTTTTCATACATTTTCCTTACATTCATTACATACCAAATGACCTGAAAGATCTCATACATATATGAGTGTTTACAATACATCATTCTGACCATACAAATATAGTTTAAATTACATAAACAATATTATTTTCAAGTTGGCTTTGGATGCCGGTGTGAATAAACCTTGTTGTATCTATCGGTGTCGGTAGGTGAAGTCTATTGCCAGTATAGCCTGGGAAACCTTGTTGAACCTTGTTGCCACTTAGTTGCCATCAATGACAACATATACCATTCTCATGTGAGTGTATAATTCCAACACCCAACCAGTAATTTTTGCTGACGATATTTAGGATATAATAGATCTATCTAGAAACATCATTGTACCAGTTATGCAGCCACCTGAAATTACTGATTCATAGGTCAATATAGTGGAGATACTGACAACTCAACTAAGTGTGTATATTCCACTGAGTGCATTACAATTACTGGAGTTTGCAAATGTGATGCAATCCAGAGCTCAGAAGAAGAGGCTTAAGGAATAAAGAATGGAAGCAGAAACCATTCAAAATGTTGTAGCTATTCTATCAAGCCTTCTGCTGGAAACTGCTACAGGGAACTTGTCAACTCCCATTGGCCAGCTGGTTGTTGATTCCTCTAATGAACTTAAGTCTCTTGAGGAAGAAACATAGACCTATGCAAAGAAGATTTATAGGAAGAAGCGAGGAGCAATGATCATGAAGGATATTGATACAGGGATAATTTCCCTATCACTGAATAAAGATTTGTTAAGAAGAGCTATTGAAACAGGAGGGAAAATTCTTGAATTTACATCTAATGTTTCATTCTTTTATACTGATATCAATCAAAGGAGAACAAAGACTGAGAAAGAACTAGAAAAGATATGTAGTTCTTACATACCTTTACAAGATTCTGTCTTAATTTTTGGTAGAATGGTTGATAATTTGCAAAACAAGTTAGATATCTAGGATTGTGAACAGGAAAAAAGACTTTGATCTTTGAAGGAGTTGAAGAATTTACTTAGACCCAAAGTGGACATGTTACAAAGAGCATACAAGAATGTAGAAGTAATCTTGGCTACTCCAAAGACATGTACACTTGATGCAACGAAATAATTCTATACACAGGTCATGACTACAATCGAGCTCACCGAAACCTTGCTGGAGACATGGGAAAATGATTTTTCTCAATTGAAGCGTACTTTTGGTGACATTTTTCTAAGAATTGCAATGAACAATCCTTGATTCAAATTTTCAAGTTTTTGTATATGTAACCATTTTGATACAAATTTTTCTATATATATATATATATATATATTTTTTTTTTCTTTTCAATTTGGCATTGTTGTCAAAGGGGGAGTAGAAATATGTATGTGTGTTGTACAAATTTTGTATGTATTGTTAAGGGGGAGTAGGAGTAGAATTATATGTGTACAATTTTTGTAAGCACACTTAGTTGTATAGTTGTAAAATTTTCTAAGTGTTGCCATCAATGTCAAAGGGGGAGATTGTTGCCTTGATGATGATTTTAATGAATGACTTCATATGTTGTCATTGATGGAACATGTACACACACATATATGTTTATCTACTAGTGTTACTTCAAAGTTATTTGTATTATATTTGCTACTGGTTTTAGAAGTTTTGCTTATGATGGTTTCAAACCGGTACATGTAGACAACTGGTATATATAGAGATAACTTGACATCAACCTGAAGATCCAGTAGAGATTATCAAAGACGCAATGGAGGACAATCGGTTTATATGTTGATATGGTTAACTCCAACTAGTATTAGTGTTCCAATAGGTATTCATTGATTGTCCAAATACACTTCACCTAGGAAAGTGTGATATAATTCCTAAGGCCGACATGAAATCTAAATGTCTATATAATGACATTATGATAAACTATTTTAGAGATATGATATGAGTTGATTTGATGTGAAGATTGAAGTGTTAAGTTGTTGAGGGCATTGTAGAGTATGTTGGTAATGTAGTTTTGAGTGCGTAGAAGAGGATCTATTCAAGCAAGTTGTGATACTTATAGATCACACCACTTGTTGTTTTCTAATCACTACAACAGTCAAATCCCCTAACCGAGTAAGCTCTAACAAGATTCATTGTACAAATCTTGTTACCAAGTGATCTATTAGTTTGGATTCAAAAATCCTCTATTGAGATTACTTCTAACAAGGTACTACTTTTAACAAGGTGCAACTCCTAAGAGAGCTTTGGGATCTTTAATAGGATTTGCTCCTAGCAAAGCATTTTTGTAGACCTTAACTGGTCAGTTACCTATTACTGCAAATAGTTAACTTGTGAATCCCATCTCACCGTGGTTTTTCCCATTTGGGTTTTCCACATATAAACACTTGTGTTATGGTGGATGTTTTACTTACTATGATTCTCTAATATCATTTTGGTTGCATGCATAATGTTTAACAAACCGGTTAAGTATATCTATCGGTCAGTGTTTAGAGTAGTATTGTTTTTGGTGTCACTGATTAACCCCCCCTCTCAGCACTTTATAAGTTTATCATAGAGACCTTGGAAGTATGGAGCAGAGGAGTGGACATGTTTTTGATATGGCTCGGTCCATGGAGGAGATTCATGAGCAGGTTAGGCAGGCTTTACAAGAAAACTCTCAAAGAATCAAGGACAAAGTGGATGAAAAGAGGACGAATGTACAATTAGTTGTTGGTGATTTGGTAATGGTCCACTTGAACAAAGAAAGGCTTGAAAAATGTTTCCCTATCAAGATTTAAATGAGGAGGATTGGACCTTGTAAGATCTTGGCTAAGTATGGGCAAAATGCTTACAAAATTGATCTACTCGGGGACATAGGTTTGTCTCTTAATTTCAATGTTACAGACTTGGTGTAGCACAAAGGCACAATTCCAAAGGAAGACACTAGAGTTTTAGATGTCTCTCAATCACTTTTAGACCTACCTTTACTACCTCCAACCATGCTACAAGCCAAGAAGGTGTTGGATTCAAGAATCCTCAAGAAGACTAGGCACACCACCTACATGGAGCATTTGGTTAAATGACAGTATTTTCTAGAATCTGAGGCCACTTGGGTACCTGAAGCAAAATTTCCAAATTTTGGCATTGATCTCTCTTTGTTGCCAAAAGGAATCACTTGACTTCTTTCTCATTGGGGGAGTATGGTGCAGGAGCACCTAGATTTCTTGATGAATTTTCACAATTTTGGAGTGAATGATCCTCATCGGGTCAATGAGTGAATAAAGGACTATTGAAAGATCCAAAAGTATGTTTAAAGGTTATTTTTAGTTTGATTGTCTCTAGTGTTAGCTTATTTTCTTAGTTTTGGCCAATGTGCCTTTGTAAGCCTAAAATGGCATCATATAGCAAAATTGTGTAAAACTCCTTGTAAGGCCTCATAAGGATTTTGGAAATGTTGGTTTGATGTTGGGAAACCATCCTAGGGGGTAAAGAGTGTGTAGATATGCACAAGTTGCAAAAATGCATTATGGAGCAAAAGTTGTCAGGTTTGCTTGACAACATTTTGCAACAATGTGAGCATTTTTTGAAAAATGCTCAAATCATTGGTTAGAAGTCCAATGGGTGGTTTGTTGTGAGTGATTAGGAATATATAAGGCATTTTAAATCATTGTAAGTGGGTTGGAAGATCCAAATAATCAAATTCCTCAATAAGCAACTTAAGCATTTTCTTGTTTTCACAAAATTTGGCAAATTACTTATTACAGTCCATACTGGAAGGATTAGATTTCATACTGCACCTTCATGGGTGCTTAGTCTATACGAGTGTGGTGCTTAGAAATTAATTGTGACATTTATTTATGCAGATCTAAATGGTGTTTTGAAATTCTTTCTTAATTTACTGCTCTTGACCTGAGCAAGGGGTTTAAGCCCAAAAGAATGGCTCCAACTTGAATTTCCTTTGTGGTTTCTCTATGCTCTTAGGGATTCAAGAAATGGAGTCTTTAAATAGTGTAAATATTTCATTTTGTGTCTTGGATGTTTCTTGGAGTCTTTTTACCTTCATACCCTAGGCGAGCTCTGCCATAGACCGGCTAGGAGCATGACTGCTATTTTCATTATTGCTTGTAGGGGTGATCAAATCCAATAGTGCCAAGTGATTGGCATTGTAGTAGGATGATGGGCAGAGCTTCAGTGTGAGTATGGAGGTCTCACAGAGGGTGAAGATCATTCAAACCTATTGTTGAAAACATATAAACCTTTAACCCTTGTAAAGTGTCATCTTGGGGCCCGTACCTGTACAGATGTAACAGACCTCCTCATCCCCTAAATCCTGAAGAGTGTCCAAATGGGTATCTAGATCAAAAAAGTTTTAGGGGGTCCTTTGGAAGTTTTTCGAGCAAATGAGCAAAAATTGAGAAAGGAGGGCCAAAAGGGGCTCATAGGGCTACAAGGTCTAAAACATAGGAATCTTGAAGGTGATAAGAAAATGAAAGGGAACAAACTTGAAAACCACATGGTTGGAGTTGTCAAACCATATAAGACTCCTCCTAGTCCCCTACAAGTGAAGGACAAAGAATTTGAAATGTTGATGGTTGGACTTACTCCTATTAGTCCTAACCTTGATTGAGTAACTAGAGAAAACACATTGATAGAGAGTTCTCCAGAGGAGTTTGGGGGGTGTTGTTGTTGGTTCAAAGAAAAAAAGAAGGGCATAGGACAAACAAGGAAGCCCACAATGAGACCTACTTCTAATGTATAAGTCAATTGCACTTCTTTGTGAGAGTCTCCCTATCAAGAAGAAACTTAAGATGGCAATTCAAGATTGTGATGCTGAAAGGATGAAGAACTTAAAGCTACAAGATGATAAAATTTTTGCTAAGGAATCCATTCTTGTCCTACAGGAGAGGCTATCATCTGTTCAGGCTAGAAGGAAGGAACTTTTGCAAAATCAGGATGATGAAGAGAAAGGTGCACTTAAGGAATAGTGTCAAAAGATGAGTTAGGAGAACATGGTCATGAGAAATGAAATGCAAGCTATAATCATGCAGATGTCTAAGGAGATTGAAAACCAGAAGAAAAAGGAAGAAAATCTTGTTGTATCTCTGAATTTTTTTTTTGAAGAATGTGGTAGGTTGGTTCATGAGAATGATATGTTGAGAAATAATTTAGTACAATCCCAGAGTAATGGACAAGAGCTTGAGAGAAAAATGATAATTTTGAGAGATGATCTGACTATTTCTAGTGAGTATAAAGAAAAATTCAAGATTAGTTCAGCACAGCTAGATGAGTTATTCAAGAGACAAAGGTAGATTGGAGATTCCAGTGGACTTGGATCTGAGCAAGGATAGAATTTTGGTACAACTAATGAAAATCAAAATCATAAGATACCAGTAAGGCAGTTTAATGCTTATAAATTGAATGGTAGATGTTTTGTTTGCAATAAATTTGGTCACATGGCTAGACAATGTAGAAACAAAGCAAATCAAAACCCTTATTCCGCTCCCGATCAATGTTCTAAATGTAATAAGTATGGTCATAAGACAAAAGATTGCAGAATGAATGTTAAATGCTACGCATGTGGAAAATTTGGACATATGGCTAATTAGTGTAGGACAAGAAATTTCACCAGTTTTAGCAAATCAATTCAAAGGAACAATGTTACATGTTATGCATGTAATGAGGTTGGACATATTGCTAAATTCTGTAGAAGCATAAATCCACCAGTTGGTAAAGGAGGATCAAATGAGAAAGGGAAAGAGAAGGTTAAGATTATCAGGTACTTATATTTAATCATGGAAATGGGATCATCATCTATTCCTATCTTTGTTGCAAACCTGACTATTGTAGAGGTCAAGGACCGTCCTGATAACACAATGATGAACAATGAGTACCAAACCAGTACTAAGAGGGGGGGGTGAATCAGTACAGGTACAAAAACTTTTCTTGAACTAGTTTGACTGCAAATAGTGAACTTGAGTGGCAATCACTAACAACAATCATAAATCAGATTACTACCAGTTAAGCACAAAGAGATTGTGAAAGATATAAACCGAAAACACTTATCTTTACACACAACCTACACCCTCATTCCCACATTATCCTTGTGCATAAACATGTAGTCTATCATCAAAAATATAATACCATGCTAGATCAACATGATTCACTGCTTGACAAAAAATAACAAAGCATCACATGAAAAAGACATCACATATGACACACATATTTTTCACGTGGAAACCCAAATAGGAAAAACCACAGTGGGGATGAATACCCACAAGCTGTTCTTAAACTCTTTAGAAGTCCTCTTTGTTAGGAGCCTAGTTTGGTTAAAGACTATTACAATAGGGTCTATTAGGAACCGATCCTATTAGGGATCACCTGAGTAAGGGATGGCTAGAATACCCAATTAAGGGTTAAACCCTATTAAAGGTTACGTTGTTAGAGGATTTTATGAACTCAATGGCTTTGAGTTACCCTATTAAAGGATTTACAACAAGATGGTTAAAGCTACCTTGTTAGGGGATTTTCCAACTGTTGAAGTGGTTAGAGATCAATAGGTGTTACAATGATCTGGTAATAGCACTCAATGCCAATGCAGATCCACTTTAGTTCCTTTCTTTTGTATACACACTCTGTAGGTATCAACCCTCTTATCTGTTCTAGCAAGAATCACATATCCTTGCACTTAGATACACACACAACATTTTCCAACAACTTAAACATGAAACATAACATTGACCTTATATAAAATAGATAGGTCGGTAGCATAAACCCTAAACCCTAAACATTTAGGTTGATCAATTTAGTTGGTTCAATCCTGACCATTGAACACTTTGCATTTGAATACAATGGTCTTGAACAGATCTCAAGACATTCTCCATCATTCATTCTTTACCGCTTCTTGGAGGCAATAACCCATCATGTGTTTTCCATAGTTTACAGAGACTACGCACATTCCCGAGGTAGATAGGATAAATCTCCTTCATGCAAGATCCTTCACGCGCATGAGGCTGATGTGGCAACATGATCTGATCTCCATTACAATGCTAACTCATAACACAATGCCATCAGTTGAATCACATAGGCTCGAAACACTTCAACTAGAAACCTTGAAGCTGAGACTACCAACCGGTAGTCATACGATATTAAACCTTGATAGAAAACATTCCATATACCGGTTCACCTTTCAATATACTAGTTCACTTGAACAAACATAGCGGTTCACTGTTTCACATATACCGGTTCTCAATAGCATACCTGTTCACTTTGCCAGTTGATAAACTTCAATAAACCGGTCCACTCTTCAGCATATTACCAGTTCACTCTTCAGCATATTGACATCAATGACAACACAATATCATCATGTCAACATACTCTACACATATGCCAACAATCTCCCCCTTTGGCATTGATGGCAATATACAAAGATATCTCTCTTTCTACATCACATCTTCTCCTTAATACTGTAGATATCTTCTTCGCTTCACATCGTCTCCTCCTTTGACAACAATGCCAAAGTAGAGTCACAAGTTTCCCTATTCCACTATGTTGCTCCCCCTGAGGAGTAGCATCCTTCAACACATCAATCCTGAAAAGATATAGCAAAGTAAGTGTTAGTCTCAAATTTTGATTTCCCTTCTATCCTTCCTATAAGAAATAAAATAACTCTATTTGCATATGAAGAGATCAAGGAAATAGAACTCAAGAGTAACATATAACAAGGTTTTGAGACCTTCTACACTTTAAACTTATCCAAAGTTCAAGTGGGTATACCTTCTATGAATATTTTCACACTTTAAGACTAAGATCCACAGTAAACCAGTGCTAAAAAACCCATGGATTTCATCACCTCAATGAAATTGAAACACTAAAAGAAAAACTTGTATTCATTTTCAGTATTGATCTTCAAGAAAAATTGAAAGAATCCCACAATTAGATATCAGTGCCTTATCTCGGGCTACAGAGTCACCCAAATCAAATTAAAGCTCCAAAATTGAATAACCTCATATGTTTCATCACCTCGGCCTTATGTTAACCCCATACATGCCTTACATATACATGAGTTTTATCTTCTTAAGACTAAAACCGTTCATCAAATTTAAAATGAGCAAACAATTGATTTACTGATAGAGATATTTCATGCATTTTAATTCCTCTTCCTTGAAGAGAAAAGCTAGAAACATATCCATATGACTGCCTTACAATCCATGTTCAATCAAATAACCCTAGACTATTCAAATGAAACCAGCAAATTAACAAATGCACACCAGAAGACAATAAAGATTTAGGCCTGAAAAGTATTGATTTGTATCTTTATATTCATTTTTGAAAACATTTTTACATGACTCAAAGTGTTATCTGTAAAAGCTAGAAAAACCCAGATATATTTCTGCAGTTTCTTTACAAAAATTCTTGTGATCCTTCTTCTATTAGTCCCAGTATCGATTTATAACATTATGGATGCATACAAGCCTTAGACAATCCTAAGAAAAGTTTGTTACAAACCACAATGTCCTCCAAGAAACAGTTACAAGTCATTTTCAGTATCATCGGCCTCTTCAGTTTGTTGTTCAACTGCAACATCTTCTAACTATTCTGGAATATCTTGTCTTTGTCTAGCATACTTGTCCTTCCACTTCTAGAACACATTATCACTTAGCCAAGAGAAGCTAACAATATTTTTCTTCATCCCTTCTAGTCTTTTCCAAGTGACCCTTAACTGCCCAATCTCTATTTCTATGAAACCATAGTGTGACTTTACCTTTTCAATCTCCTCAATTGTCTTGACAAATAATGATGTGTCATTAGTGTTGATGATTTCATTAACCCTTTGGGACAATTTGTGGTCCAGCTCTTCCAACCACGCCTTCTCCTATTTTAGCTGAGTCAGACCAACAAAACCCCTTGGAAACAACTCATATTTATGATCAAAATATTCTTTCCTATACAGTTGGGCTTTTCTCTTCACACCTGCCCTTTCTTCTGAGAGTATATTCATTTCTTTTGAATTCACAGGTGGATCTAAGACTATTATTTGCCTCTGCATCTGCATGGGATGTACACATAAGCTCTAACTCCTTTCCCCTAAGCATCCACTTACTCAGAATTGGTTCCAAACCGGTCTCATCTTCTCTTAATTCAGTTAAAATATTCAGAATCCTCTTCATAGAAGTATGCACAATAGAGGGCCTAACTGAATCAACAAACTTCAAAATTGTAGCTTTTACCTTTTCCTCATATTTCTTGCAAACTGGGCTTGAGCCTGTTTCTGCTTTTCCAACTCATATTGAATAGTTTCAGCTGATTGGAAACAAGAAGGCATAGGAGAAGGGGGATATTCTATGATAGGACTTGTAGGTGGAGGTCTTGCTGGAGAAGAAGCTATCATAAGAGTAGAGGACTCACCCGGATGGTGTTGTCCTGCCAACTGACTCTGAAGTCTAGCAATGATACTATCTCGATTAGCTATTCCCTCTTTGGCCTCATTATAAGCCTTCAAGATTGTTTCCAATTTCAATTAGAGATTAGCTTTTTCTTTTGCCTCCTTTTCTGCCACTGCTACACTAAATTTTGCAGTTTCTAAAACTGTGCTAGCAACTTCTACCACCCCTGTATCTTGGACTCTTTTCACAATCATACCTCCCAGGAAACTAGAATCTGAGGCATCTTTTCTTCTTCTATTTTCATCCCTTTTCAAAGACCACATGACTAAAGCAGCATCATCTTTGCTAAATTTCACTCCTTCCATAGGCTTGGTTTCTTTCCTAACTACTTCAAGTACTAGAGCATCAACTATATCCCACTCAGGAGGGATTAAAACACCAACCTTTGATACCATCTCTCTTCCCTTTTCAGGAGTAATGGCCTTAAATTCTTCAATCATTTCTTGTTTTACCTCTTCCTCCACCAGAGTTGCATCTTTGTGAGGCTGCTCACTCTTCCTTTTTTCACATCTGGCCTTAAATTGTTCCATGTTTTGTTTCCATACAAATTACATGAAGGCCCCTGTTGTAACAAAGTTACTATTAGCCAAGAACTCCTCACTGGCTTGCTTGACAGTTAGGTCTAACTCTTTACCTTTGAGCTCACCTTCAGTCAAGTTCATCTCAGCACTAGGTGGTTCTTTTGGCATCCCTTCTTGTGTTTCCTCATATGTGTAGGCAATCTCCCTGAGACTCCCTAACTGTAACAACTGTTTAGCCACCACCTGCGCATCTCCTACGTGGATGGGGGATTGAGATGGAGAATACAGAGGCTCATCGGTTTGCACTTCCTTCCCCACTCTTTGCCTTTTAGGGGAGTCTTGGATGTCAATGACATCTTCAATTTCTCTTTTCCCTCTTGAAGTAGAAGGCTCACCAGTCACTGGCATCATCACACTATATTTTGATTTCTTGTGCATTACATAATCACCTAGTGGGATAGCCTTAGCAAAGGCAGGCTTAGAAAGAATCAATCTAACCCTGTCAGGATCATCTCTCATTATAGCCTCCCTCTTTTCTTTCAAAGTTTGCATGAGGTCTTCAAAATAAAGAATTAAGAATTTTATTTTTTCCTCAAAGGGATTGAAACTAAAAAGAGGGTCATAACTGTTATCAAACTGATGAATGAAGTCAAGAGCCCTTTTATATGCCACCCATTTCTCTTTCCTCAATTCTTGCTCATCCAAATTGAATTCATTCCTAATCAAATCTTCAGGGAAATGAAATTGGTGCGGCCTACCTTTACATATTGCTCTCTTTCTAAACATGCCATTGAAAAAATCTTTTGGGTCTGCAAATCTTGAAACTACAATAGAAAACCTATATGGTTTAAAGAATTCTTCAAAATACTTCCATCCACCTTTGGTGATCATAAAATGATGAGCCATGGTAATAGTTGAGAAAATAGTCCCTTTACCTCTATTTGTCAACTCTGCCTCTTGCACATCTCCAATCTACCTTAAAACTTCTGCAACCTATATTTAGTGGGACTTGATAAGGCAATAAATATGGAGTTCCTCTAAAACCATAAACTCTGAAAACTATAGAAATAAGGTACAAATACATATCACCCCAATTATGAACAATCTTAATACCCTTAGCAAACTCCTTTGGCCTGAGGAATTCTAAAAGAGCCTTAGGAATCCTAGGGTTTTCTGCAAACAAGAGGATCCTAATTTTAGATGCAAAGAACCTATCAAACTTTAGGTAAATGGCATCTTCTCTATCTTAGGATAGAATGGTGCTCCATAATTGCACTGGCATCTCTTCACCATCTTTTTCCTTTACTAGTTCCATTTCACTAGCAAAATAATCAACACCTTTGAATAAAAACACGTGCATTAGTAGGGAGTACCATCCAAAAGGCCTATCCACCTTACCATTTTTTATTCCTACTAGCCCTTCATAAATTGCATTAGTGAGGTAAGGCGCATAATCAAATGTTATTGCCAGAGAGGGGTTTAGAATCTATGCAATCATCAGCATGTAATGGGTTGGCATGTTTCTCTTAGAATCTTCTCCAAAAATCTGACAAAGTGCCCAATACATGCCCTTAGCCCTTAGAGTAAACAAATTTAGGGAGAAAGGTTCCATGGTACTGGGGCCTACTACAGTTAACCCTCCTATCTTGACAAAAAACTCTTTCAGTGGGCCACTCCTAAGGTGATCTCTTTGTACATTGTAGACCTGTGCTAGTGTCTCAAAGTTGATAGGCTCTAAATAATTGGACACTTCACTAAGCTTGAAAACCTTCCTAAACTTATCATCATTAAGCTCAATTAAGGCTACTCCCTTTATATTTCTGATACATTTGGCTACAAGGTCGTAATTTTGTGCAATCAGGGTCAACAAATCTATATCCATGAAAACCCCTAGGACTATAAGCTTTCCCACATCCAATTCCCATATACTATTTAATGGGGTAGGGGAATGTCTCTGACCAAAACCTACCCTGAAAAGTCCTAGGCCTGACATCCCTATCTATGGATCCCTCAACCAATTGCCTTTGTCATAGAGACCATCTCCAATTCTCAAACAGGGGTTTTTTGGCACCAATTCTTTAGCTTTGGCCTCGGCATTGGTAGACATGGTTAGTTGTTCCAGGAAGTCATCACATATATTCCTATCTTGGTAATTTACCTTGTGAAATCCCTTCTTGGTGCCATCCCATTAATGCAATTATCAATTGAGATTTATACAAAACTTTAATAAGGCAATTCACACAATAACACTAATTTTTCAGACTGCAATTAGCAAGAAAAACATAAAAACCTGTTATTCACCTGAAGAAACTCACTCTGCACCAGCTCCTCTACAAAAAACTTGTCGAAATGATGCTAACATTCAATTGATGTGGACCTTAATATGACTATTTGGCATTGAATTGAGAAGTTAATCCCGCATGCTCCGACCGTCACCTCAGAATTGAATTCACAAATTGAATTAAAAAATGAGCTCCAACGGATCACAAGCCTTATGAGTTTTTCTCTGTTTCATTTTTTCAACATTTCACAGAGTTTAAGACCCATGCATTTTTCTTTTGCAAATCAACGAAAATCATTGGATCTCAAAAACTTGCACTATCTTTACTTTCCCTGGTCACTCTGCATTAGTAACGGGCCCCACCTTCCTTTCGCTACTTCGCGAAGGGTAAACACTCCACACTTTGACCACATATAACAATACCGGCCATGAGATCATCATCTACTTGCTCGATCTTTACTTCCTACAGTGACCGCCAATCTTCTTAACTAACCGTGCACAACCATGATGGCTAATAGTTTTTGCCACTTCATGAAGGCTAAACTGCAAGCATCTTCGGGTTGCAAAGCAACAACAACCATTGGATCCACCTCAAGATGAACACCATTTAACGTGCTCAGAACTTTAAAGTGGGCCCTTAGCTCAGAGACCACTTGCTTTGTTTCATCACTGGCTAATAAATGTCATGTGGCAGTTGGCTATTCACTCAGATAATTCCATCGGGTTCCATTCTAAGGCCACCACGTATTTGACTTTACCATTTTCAGCATAACTGCTGGTTTAAACAAGGCGGGCCCTCAAATACCCTTCGAAGCTACCTGCATCTGACAATTCACTAATTCTTTCCATAGAGCAACCCATCTGTCCTACCAAGTCATCCTCCATGTGACCGCCACATCATTTTTCTATTTCGCGAACATTATTCTCCATTTAATTTGAAGTTGCAAATCGAAGCGAGCCATCTGATTAACTTCTACTTAATTGATCTTTAAAAACTATGACCTACTTGTCCTTTGGGCCCACTAACCTTTTTGCTACTTCACGGACCTTAAATCTCAGGCAAATCTTCTTCACAAAGCAACGACCACCATTAGATCTTAGAAACCCGCTCGTCTCTTACCCTTTCCATGATCACCTTGCTCAGGCCCTCCACCTTTTTGCTACTTCACAAAAGGTAAAACACATGCATCTTTCGGCAGCAAATCAATGCCAGCCATTGATCTTCTGAATTGATCATCCTTTAACCAATGGAATGGCTCACCTCTGGGACCCACCAACTCTTTCGCTATTTCACAAAAGGTAAATCACATGCATCTTGGGCTAGTGAAGCAACGTGAGCCATTGGATCCAATACAAGATGCAGCCTTTTAATCTGACAGACAATCCTCTGGTCGGGCCCACTTACCCTTTTTGCCATTTCGTGAACACTAACCTACAAGCATCTTTGGGCTGCAAAACAACAACAATCATAGGATCGATATTGACTTGCACAATTATTAAGGAGCCTGACAAAGATTAAAACTGAATATAGGTAAAGGTGTAAAGATTGAAAATATTTAAAAGATCGCCTAGGGAAAATCTAAAGAGGGGGGACACTTTTCATGATAGACCGACCCTTCCTTAAGTGGAAAAAGTAATGCAGGAATAGAACGCAAGGGTTTAACAAAACATAGGCAAGGGTTAAAAATCAAAAACCTTAAACCCTCTTTTGACCCAAGAAATACAGGGGCAACAAGGCCATACTAAACATACTTTTGCAGATTTTTAGCTGACTATGGGACAAGAGTACCCAATTTTCTAAACAGTGATAACAGCGAGAACTGACTAATGTGGAGTACAAAGCTTTAGTTTAGCTCTTGAAGGGGTAGCACCCCTAATTCACCTTTTAGATAGGTAAAAGTAGCCTTCAGTAGAGGTTTGGTGAATATGTCTGCTAACTACTCCTTACTGGAAACATGTTCCAATACTACCTCTTTGTTTAGAACCTTTTCCCTCAAGAAATGATACTTGAGTTCAAAGTGCTTGGTTCTAGCATGTAAAACTGAATTCTTGGAAATATTAATTGCACTTGTATTTTCACAAAATATACTTACCGGTTTAGATACAGGAACTTTGAAGCCATTCAGTACATGCTTTATCCAAATAGTCTGGGTGGAGTTCATAAAAGCTGCAACATACTCCACTTCTACTATAGACTGAGAGATACAACTCTACTTTTTACTCATCCATGAGACCAGTCTACCCACCAAGAAAGAGTGCACCACCAGTTGTGCTCTTTTGGTCATCCACATTACTAGCCCAAATAGCATCTGTGAACACTTTTAGGTTGAAGTCATCATTGTATGGATACCATAATCCATAGTCAATAGTTCCCTTCAGATATCTAAGAATCTGCTTGACTGCTACCAAGTGGGATTCTCTTGGGCTTTTATGAAACTGAGTGGTAATACCCATTGCATGTGCAATGTCTAGTCTTCTATGTACTACATAATGCAACTTACCAATTATTGATCAGTATTCCTTCTCATTTACCAATGCTGAGTCATCCTCTTTTGATAGTTTACAACCGGTCACCATTGGTGTACCAACCAGTTTGTTGTCTTCCATGCAAAAGGTCTTCAACACCTCTTTGACATACTTGGACTGAGTAATAAATATTCCATAGTCTTCCCCTTCTTCTTGGGCATATCCTTTACATACTAGTCTGGCCTTGTTCCTTAGCACTGTGCCATCCTCATTCCGCTTATTTCTGAAGACCCATTTGGTTCCAATGACATTTTTATGCTCCGGTCTGGGTACCAAAGACCATGTACCATACTTCTCTATCTGGTCAAGTTCTTCTTCCATTGCCTTGATCCAGTCTTCATCTTTATGTGCCTCTTTAAATGATTTAGGCTCAAATTCAAAGATCATACATGAGCTTTCTCTAACCTTTCTTCTTGTAAGAATTCCTGCATCTTTATCTCCTATGATCTGCTTTGGATCATGATTAAGTTTGACATACCTAGGTATATTCTTAACAGACTCCTCTTTCTATTCTTCTTCATCCTCATCTTCATCAACATCAACATCCACTAGTGTAGGAGAACTATTACTGGTGCTTGGCTATTTTGCAACTGGTTCCCAGAAGGTTACTACTGGTTCATCTCTTACTTGCTCATTGTCAGTTTCCTCAGATTTCTTAGAGGTTTCATCAACTCTAACATTGATGCTTTCAACAATTCTCTGAGTCCTATTGTTGAAACATTTGAGAGCTTTTCTCTTTGTGGAATACCCCAGGAATATTCTCTCATCACATTTAGCATCAAAATTGCTCTGATGTTCACTCCTCTTGACATAACATTTACATCCAAATACTCTGAAGTAGCTTACCACTGGTGTCTTACCGGTCCAATGCTCATAAGGTGTTTTGTCCTTACCCTTTTTGATGAGTACCCGGTTCATTGTGTAGACTGCAGTGCTCACTGCTTCTCTCTAAAAGGTGTGAGCAACCTTTCCTTGGATTAACATAGTTCTAGCTGCTTCAACCATAGTTGAGTTGTTCCTCTCTGCTAAGCCATTCTGTTGTGGAGTCCGAGGGGTAGATAGTTGCCTCTTGATGCCATTCTCTTCACAATATTTGTTGAATTCATTGGAAGTGAATTCCCCTCCTTGATCAATTCTAAGGCATTTGATTCTTCTACCGCTTTCCTTTTCTACTAGTGCTCTAAAATCTTTGAACTTTCCAATGGCTTCAAAATTATCCTTCAAGAATGTGACCCACATCATTCTTGAGCAATCATCTGTAAGAATCATAAAATACCTATCTCCCTGCACACTCCTAGTTTTCATAGGACCACAAAAATTAGTATGCACAAGATCAAGTAAATTGTCTGCAGTGAAAGATTTACCTTTGAAGGTTGAGGAAGACATTTTCCCTAGTTGACACTCTCTGCATAGAGGATTTTCTAGTTTTCTTAGCACCGATAGTCCTCTAACTACCTTAATCTTACTGGCCTTCACTATGTTATCAAAGTTTACATGGCAGAGTCTCCTATGCCATATCTAGTTATTATTAAATTTAGCCATAAGACATGTACTTATATTAGCATTCAACTGAAATAGGTTATGTTTGGTCTGTATACCGGTGGCCATCAGTTCACCATTCTTTCCTTTGATTTTGCACACTCCATTTTTGAATTCCAGAGTGAGTCCACTATCATTTAGCTAGGCAACACTTAATAGGTTGTGTCTGAGACCTTCCACCCAATACACATTGTTAGCGCTGCTCTTTCCATTCAGAGAGATGGACCCTCTGCCTTTGACCATACATGGTGCATCATTACCAAAATGAACCACACCACCATCATACTCTTCCAAAGATAGAAACTTGCTCCAGTCACGAGTCATATGGTGAGAACAACCGTTGTCAATGATCCACTCATTGGAATTATCAAAGCGGGAGACAAGAGCCTTCTTGTCTAACACATCTTCTTTGACTGCAACAAACACAATATCTTCATTTTCTTCATCTTCAGATTCCTCATCTGTGACACCTTCATCAACTACTACAAAATAGTTTCTTTGGTTTCCTCCTTTGAACTTCTTGAACCTTTTCGGTTTGTCCTTGTTATCACCATTAGGACAGTTTACAACAATGTGTCCTATCCAGTTACAAGAAAAGCATTTCAAAGCGAGCTTACCTCTGTATTTACCAGTTCCCTTAGGAAGTCTCTTAGCAAGAAGAGCTTCAAATTCCATCAGGATCTCCTCATCATCCATTTCTTTGCTCTGTCTTGGTTCACCGTTGATGCTTGCTTCTTTTCCTTTTCTAGATGGTCCAGCAGATGCTCTAAAGGCTGATTCAGTCTTCTGAACATTGCCATCAAAACTATTTAGCTCATAGGCTATCAACTTTGCAATGATGGAGTTTAGGGATACCTTAGTCTTGTCTATTGACCTCAACTCTTGAATAGCAGCAACCCTTATTGCATAGACCAATAATAAGGATCTCAAAAAATTTCTAACAACAGTGGAATCTTCCATTTTACCACCTGCACTCTTGATATCTCCAACAATAGTTTTGATTCTTATTCCATATTGTTGAATGGTCTCTCCTTCAACCATCTACATGTCTTCAAACTTTCCCCTAAGGATTTCTTCCTTAGCTTGTTTTACATGCTCATCACCACCATAGATATTCTCAAGAGTATCCCATACTTCCTTGGGATTTTCTTTATCCAAGACATCAATAAACTCAATGTCAGATAAGTTGCTGATTAGGGCTTCCATGACTTGCCCATTCTCCCGGATCTCTCTCTTTTGACCATCGGTGAGAGTACCAGTAGGAATAACATAAGCATTCTCAATATAGCTCCAGTGTTGAGCATCCATGCTTCTGATGTATATCTTCATTCTGTCCTTCCATATTTTGAAATTATCTCTATTGAACTTTGGACCTTCCCTCTTCATCATTACAATAGGATCTTTCCCTCAAGCGGTTAAGATTACAACACAGAGGACCTGGAGGACACTCTGATACCAATTGATAACATAATGTTGAATAGTGTGTACCAAACCAGTACTGAGAGGGGGGGGTGAATCAGTACAGGTACAAAAAAATTTCCTGAACCGGTTTGACTACAAATAGTGAACTTGATTAGCAATCACTAACATCAGTCATAAATCAGATTACTATCGGTTAAGAACAAAGAGATTGTGAAAGATATAAGCCAGAAACACTTATCTTTCCACACAACCTACACCCTCATTCCCACATTATCCTTGTGCATAAATAGGTAATCTATCATTAGACATATAATAACATGCTAGATCAACATAATTCACTGCTTGATAGAAAACAACAAAGCATCACATGAAAAAGACATCACATATGACACACATATTTTTCACGTGGAAACCCAACTGGGAAAAACCATGGTGGGGATGAATACCCACAAGCTGTTCTTGAACTCTTTAGAAGTCCGCTCTGTTAGGAGCCTAGTCTGGTTAAAGACTATTACAACAAGTTTTGTTAGGAACCGATCCTGTTAGGGATCATCCGGTTAAGGGATGGCTAGAATACTCGATTAAGGGTTAAACCCTATTAAAGGTTACCTTGTTAGAGGATTTTATGAACTCAATGGCTTTGAGTTACCCTGTTAAAGGATTTACAACAAGTTGGTTAAAGCTACCCTGTTAGGGGATTTTCCAACTTTTGAAGTGGTTAGAGATGAACAGGTATTAAAATGATTTGGTAATAACACTCAATGCCAATGTGGATCCACTTTAGTTCCTTTCTTCTGCATACACACTCTATAGGTATCAACCCTCTTATCTGGTCTGGCAAGAATCACATATCTTTGCACTTAGATACACACACAACATTTGCCAACAACTTCAACATGAAACATAACATCGACCTTATAGGAAACGGATAGGTCAATAGCATAAACCCTAAACCCTAAACATTTAGGTTGATCAATTCAGTCGGTTCAATCTTGACCATTGAACACTTTGCATTTGAATACAATGGTCTTGAATAGATCTCAAGACATTCTCCATTGTTCATTCTTCACCGCTTCTTGGAGGCGATAACCCATCACGCATTTTCCACTATTTACAAAGAATACGCACATTCCAGAGGTAGATAGGATCAATCTCCTTCATGCAAGATCCTTCACGCACATGAGGCTGGCATGGCAACATGATCTGATCTCCATTACAATGCTAACTCATCACATAATGCCATCGGTTGAATCACATAGGCTCGAAACACTTCAACTGGAAACCCTAAAGCTGAGACTAGCAACCAGTAGTCATACAATATTAAACCTTGATAGAAAAAATTCCATATACTGGTTCACCTTTCAATATACTGGTTCACTTGAACAAACATATCGGTTCACTATTTCACATATACCAATTCTCAACAAGATACCGGTTCACTTTGCCAGTTGATAAACTTCAATAAACCAGTTCACTCTTCAGCATATTACCAGTTCACTCTTCAGCATATTGACATCAATGACAACACAATATCATCATGTCAACATACTCTGCACATATGCCAACATGTCCCAGGCCAACTTTCAAGCGATATCCACATGTGGCTACCCTGGATGACTCGGTTGGAGCATTTTCTCATGTTTTGGAAGGTATTGTTTATGTTGAAGATGTTAGGGCATACATACATTATCACATTGAGGATTTGGGGACATCTGGTATAAAGGGCATGTACATGAGCAAGCTAATGGGAAATTCTACAAAGGTTAAACCTAAATACAAGCACATTGAAGACTTAGGGTTTATTGCCATTCTAGACATTCTGAAATTCGAAGATGAAATAGTTAGGTATGTTTTAAGCAAAGTACATGGAGAGTTTATCTGGTTGGATAGACCTTACAAGATTACCAAGGAATTCATTAGGGAACTCACCGGTTTGCCACAGGTTGGACAATGTCTAGATAAGAAGGTTTCTAATGACTATGTCAATAAAATCACCAGCGCAACATCAGATAGGATATCCATATGAATCAACACTATTATCGACACAGACATCAGATTTGGTAGCATGGTCATCAATTATAAGGTAACTTAGTCAAATTGACTGAATTCCTATCTCTATGTCTTGAATTTTCACAGCTTACAAGATGATGAGAGAAAATGAGAAATTGGATCATATGGTTGGATGTTAGATGAATTATTAATAAACCTAGGAAAGATTAAAGGAGAAAAGAAAGGAACTTTCTGGCATGGAAACTTAATTGTCTATTTAATGCTATTTTTCATGAATGAGACTCCCAGTTTTGGGAAAAGGCAATGGTCATTTGATATCCCAGTAGGGAGGCAACTGAAATAGTCAATTGCTACTTTAGGTAGTCAGAGAGATAATAAGGTATGGTGATATTTTAAATCATTCCAGAAGGCTATGAAATATAGAGAAAGGGTTCCTAAGCATATTGTTGAAGAATACTCAACTGACATATGCTTCATGGTGAAGAAAGATGAAACAATTATGGAAGCAGTTAAGCCTCGAAAGATCTGGATTGAGGAAATGGGCTATGAAGTTGATGCACATATTTTAGATGCTTATGCAAAGATGTTGATTTATGCACCTATTGATGAAGATGAGAAACCCTATGGTAATGCAAAGCAAAATATACAAGAGGTTGAAACAGAGTTCAACTGGAAGAAGAGAGAGACGCAGGAAGGAAAGGCAAGCAAATTTGTAGAGAAGGTCTCATAGGACATTAAAGCATTGATTGATGTTGTCCCGGAGAAAGGCAGGAAGAGGAAGGAACCAGAAGTGTTCATTGAGCCTGTTACAATAGAGTATGAATCTAAGGATGACACACCCCTAGCTTTCAAGAGGGTTATAAGGAAGAAAATAGAGGAAACCAAGCTAGAGGCTTAAAAGAAACCGGTTAGCAAAGTCACATTCAAATTACCAACATAGAAGCAAACACCAAAAGTAATACCTTTAGCTCCATCTGATACTACAAGAAGGGAGAAGAAGGCTAACTTTGATTGGGCAATTCAATATGGTAATGTAACTATCATTCCACCAAAAACTTGTGCAGAATTAGTTGATGAAATAACTAAGGATGACATGTTAAAGAATGTAGAGTTTTACTATGATCGTTTAAATAATATTGAACAAAGAGAGGTACAGGACACAGTTTTGTTATATTTGGATATTTATAAGAAAGCCTTGATAGAAATTTAAAATCAAATACCGGTAGAACTGTATGATATGTTAGATGGTAGGAGGCTATCAACAATACAAGAAGACAAACATATTAAGATACAAGAGTTGTTATATGTTTGAATTTCTATTACTCCAGAGGAAATGGATAAGACACTTGAGGTTGCAAATAGAAAAATCTAACAACAAACATAAAATAACTAGTCTTATGCTAAGAAGGATAAATGAGATAATCAAGGAGACCCAAAAGGCATGGGTTAAGTTCTTTGAAGGGAACTGAGGTTTCTTTACTTCACCAAAATCAAAGATAGACACTACAGACATCCCGGTTGAAGGGAAAGGAAAAGTATTATGGGTACTTCACCCTCATTTTTGAAAAAAACATTAAGATAGTGGAAATCAAGCCCCCGATAGATACAAATGTATAGGCAAATGTTGAGATACCAGAAAATACAGAGAATGAAAAGGTTGATGATGTACATGATACTAACACTGAGGACAACAGTCCTCCGGATACAGATGTACAGGTTGAGGTTACAGTTCCTATAGAGGAACCGACAATTACCGAGACTGCACCAAGTGGTGAAGCCACCAGTGCAAGTGAGGAAGATATAAAGGATAAATCATCAAAGGAGAAGAAAGGGGAATGCGATAGGGAACCAATAGTGAATCCATCATTGTTTTCAATTGACACCTCATAGGTTGTAAAGAAAAACATAATCGAGATGAGTCCTACTAAACTCATGAGGATGGCTGCCCATAAATTAATGAAGGAGGGATCTATGGATAAAGGGATTATTGATCAGTCTATCACTGTTTTGTACATACTAGTTTTAGATTGCAGGTTTGACAGAGAATTGAGCCCATTTGGCAAGCTTAAGACAATTACAAAACACATTTCAAAGGATTTTCAATCCTTGTAGTAGATATCAAACGGGCAAGCACTAGAAAGGTTCACACAGGCTAAAAGAGCCGCATTTGATCAGATGATTGAGTTTGAGAGAAAGGAAATTGGTGAGCAATTGAAATTGATAGATAATTCTCTGAACCAGTGTACAAATATATACAAAGTATGTTGTAACACAGATTCTCTTACAATTAATTTGGATAAGAAGATTAAGGAATTCCAGGAGAAAATTGTAAGTATAGCTAATTCTTTTGATGGATTGACTTCATTGACTACATCCATTGATGGTAAAATTTTGGTTTTGAAAAGCTCAAATTTATGCTCACGAGAAAGAAAAAGACAAATTCACACAAAGAGCCAGAAGTCTTAGAGGTTTGGTGAGTCCTCGGTTGGATTCACTCAGTGTACATAAGGAGTGTATGAATATGGTTGGTAAGCCCACACCAACAAAGCTAAATGAGAAAGAGTCCTTTGCCCATATGCTAAATGGACTTGCATCTATTTTAGGAACTTTCAAAACTTGTTGGGATACTTATCTTGAGCTTTTGGAGAAGGCATACCCAAATATTTTCAAATATATTAAGCTCCGGTAAGATATTTTTGGGATATTCATTGTATAGTATCTTTCATGCTTTACCCCAGTTTTGGATCGTTGGCATTAATTTTGGAAATTTTGATGGCATTGATGTCAAAGGGAGAGTGATATAAATGTGAAAAAGGAAAAGAGGGAGTTATATAAATTAGGGGGAGTATGGAGTATTTTGTATTGTTGAATATTCAACTCAGGGGGTGCAAGCAGGATGAAACCAACAGATGAAACAATGATCATTTTTCACATGAGTGTTGACATCAATGCCAAAAGGGGATATTGTTGGAAATTGACACTCAATTGGTTGGTTTCAGTATGTTGTCATTGATGGAGATATGGTATCTTGTTCTGGCTTCATGCATTGGTTCGGTTGTGTACCAACAGGCACTTCACCGACAGATACTTCATCGGCACCGACATCGATAGGATGGGAGGATTTCTTTGGTTACCAGCAATGCATGCCAACATGATTTAAAATAAAGTTATCAGCATTGGAGGCTGACATCTCTTGGATCTGGCATCAGCAATTGTTTTTGATATTCATGTATTTATGTTATCTAGCCGACATGTAATTTGATATTGTAAATATCTTTGTAAGCCGACATAAGGCATGATAAATTGTATAGGGTATATAGGTCAGTTGGATTAGATCATTTTGTGATATGTGAGATTATGGAACATGTGGATCTGATATGATACAAAATATATCACAAAGATCATGTATGTGAGGTATTTATGTTAGGGATTTTCTGGTAAAGGGTTTAGGGTTTCAGATCAGAACATACTTTTCTTAACCAGAAATGTATTCTGGCATAGAAGATGCTATCTTAGTAGTTCACACACTTCTCCAAATTGTAGTCTGGATTTATATGTAGTCAATGAGGCTCCTTTTGTGATTGAGTAGTGTGCTCTAGGCTATAAGCCTTCCTGCAAGTGCAGGTCCCTTATATTTTATAATATCTCTTCATATAGCTAGTGAATTGATTTTGTGGGTCACAAATCCCACCATGGTTTTTCCACGCATAATTATATGTGTTATGATTCTCATTTATGTGATTAGGTTATTGGTTGCTTTACTTATTTCAATTTTGTATGTACCAATATACCGGTTGGTATATGCATGTTTTAATAAGGTTAAAATTGATCATATCGGTAGAACACTAATTCTTCCCCCCTCTTAGTGTTCTTGGATTCCAACATTCCCATCATGGCTTGTTATTGATCTACCTAAGATTGGTTAGCCCTTCGTAATAAACCCCCATTAACCCTTTCCTTTTGTAATAAATCAGGTCCAATCTATAACGGGGGAAAAATCCTAAATCTATTGATGGAAGTGGTACCCTGAGCATTGCATGTTTTGAGGAGAAAATTGTCTTTTCATTCCTCCTTCCTTTTGTGGACAATCTACAATAAAAGGTCATTTGCATCGCAGATCTGCAATAAAGTTTCATTCTTTTTTGCAATAAAGGTATCAATTTCATGGATTCAGTCAGTTTCGAATGAGATGCAATCAACAGTGAGCTTTCAACATATCAAATCTTTCAACAGACTTTGGCAACAACATGGTTTTCTAGCATTATCTGTCATTTATTAGGAAAACAACATTGTGACCAAATCAAACATGTTAACATATGTCCCTTATTCATGCACCCGTGCAGGAACTTCATTTGATTGCTACTCCGTGGCCCTTTTCCCCATGGGGACTCGACCTTGTAGGAAAGATTCACCCCCCCTCTTTCAATGGCCATAAATTCATTATCACAACTACAAAATATTTTAGGAAATGGATTCAAGTTGTTCCTCTCAACCAAGTCACTGGAAAGCAGATTGCAAATTTTATCCTTAATTATATCATTTGTGAATATGGTGTTCCCCTTCTCATTGTCATAGATAATGGGTGTCCCTTTAAGAATCAAGATGTTTGTGATCTTTGTGATCATTTCCATATCCATCATCAATTTTCCACCCCATATTACCCACAAGGTAATGGTCAAGCTGAGGCCTCTAATGAAACTATCCTCAAAATCCTTAAAAAGACAGTCGATGACATTGCCCGTAACTGGTATATCCAACTCAACCCTGCACTTTGGGCCTACTGCACAAGTGTTCACACACCTACTTGAGCTACACCTTATTCACTTGTCTATGGTGTCAAAGCTATCTTTCCTATCGAGGTTGAGTTACCATGCCTGAGAGTCTTTTTGCACAATCTAATCAATGATGAAGATTATAGGGTCTCCTGCTTACAAGATCTAGAATTATTGGATGAGCATAGACAAACTGCTATCAATAATCTCAAAGCATATCAACAAAGAATGAGTCACAACTACAATCATAAGGTAAAACCTCACACATTTGAGGTGGGTGACTTAGTTCTCAGAGAAAATCCTAAAAAATCAACAAGAGAGAGAAAAGAAGGGCAAGTTCGAACCAAATTGGCTTGGTCCTTACATAATTATAATAGTATATGGATTAGGTGCATATCATCTTTCAACACCAGATGGGGAATCTTTGGAGGATTCTATCAACAACATGCACCTTCACACGTTTTACACAGTTTTTCAGAATATCCCATTGTCAAAAATACAAAAAAAATAAAAAAAATAAAAAAAATTTGTTACTTGGTGAAACCCTGGCAAACAAGCGCCTTGTGACACAAAAAAATGAAAAAAAATAAAGTAAACAAAAAATTATTTTGTCTAATGGTGAAAACCATTTTGGTGGTGCCCTAGGCAAGTACCATGGTGAAAACTAGGTTAATAACACCATCAGTAGAGACATTGCTCCTGCCTACTTTAGGAATCTCATCCTTTCACTTTGCACACACTCACAACCTATCCCTCCATAATAAATTTACTCATTCCCATAATGGCTTGTTATTGATCTACCTAAGATTGGTTAGCCATTCATAATAAACCCCCATTTAGCCTTTCCTTTCATAATAAATCAGGTCCAATCTATAATTGCGAAAAAATCCTAAATCTATTGATGGAAGTGGTACTGTAGATAGGAATCTTGAATCCATCAAAGCAATATAAACATTATCCTAGCTCAATCACAAAACCAGATTGCAATGATAACAATCCTAAAAACATTCAATAGATAACATGAAGACAAGATATTCAAAATGAAATTAAAGCAAACCAAATGCAGATATCTCCTTCATAATTCTCCATTGTCCTTCTTTCTCCTTCAAATTACTTTGTTTGTGGATCTCACCTACAAGTGCATAAGCATAATATGAAAGCAAGATTGACAAGATAGCATAAGGATACTAGAAGCGTGATTGATTGATCGATCGGGGCCTGATTGAAGAAATTCATCCAATTTATAGATAAATAGGAGAAAAGACAAGATTAGCATGAAGAGATTTGAAAGGAAATTTCAAATCAAGAATGACAAATATGACAAATTATGACAAAATTGACACTTTCTATGCAAGATAGATTGATTGACAAATTATGACAAAATTGACAAAGTTGCTATGCAAAATTGATTGATTGACAAATTATGACAAATTATGACAAGATTGCTATGTCATTCCCATGAAATTAGGGGAAATATTAGAAAAATAGGAGAAAATAGAAAATTAGATGAATTGGAAATTAGGAAATTAGAAATTGATGAAAATTAGAAAATTAGGAATTAGGAGAAATTAGTAAATTGGAAAATTAGGTAAATTAATTAATAATTTTTCCTTCATTAATTAATTTACAAAAAGAGAGAGGAATTAATTAGCCAATTAAATAAATATTTAATTGTGACGCGAAGACTTAAGATAAATAAATAAATTATTTAACCTAAAGGGAAAATGACAAACAAGATTAAATGAATAAATCATAAAACCTTAGAAGATGAATTAGAAATGCAAGGACGACAATTAGGTCTTGACAAAAGATAATTGATGTAAGGTTGATAATTTTGACTTGATAAATGATTTGATTGATAAACAATTGAGATTGGTTGACAAATTGACCAAGATTGATAAAGAGACCAAATTGATAGGCGCCAATTGACGAGGAACAATGACTAATTGATCCAAATTGACATGATTGAAAAAGGACAATGATTGATGACAAATCGATCATAAAATTGATGAGATTGACAAGAGGACAAGGATCGATGACAAATCAATCGCAAAATGACAAGATTGAAAAGGACAACGATCGATGACAAATCAATTGCAAAATTGATGAGATTGACAAAAGGACAAGGATCGATGATGAATCGATCGCAAAATGACAAGATTGACAAGAGGACAAAACCCTAATTCTATCATCGATTAGGATTGACGATGTCCAAAATGAAATCGAATTGACGATGTCAAAATATGCCAAATGAGTACACACATTGATGCGATAGGATAAGATCGACCAAAATCATGACTGAAGATTATTATCAACAAGACCAAATTCAAAAGCGAGACAAATGAAGAATGCAGAAGAAGGAGTCGATGCTCACAAATGATAAAGACCAAGTGTGCAACATAGAAGAAATGTTAAAGCGATGCAAACAACCCTAAAATAAGGCAATGCGCAAATGTTAAAGTATGACTCCGCAAGCGTTGACCATTTTTAGATGTCTACATTTTGCCCCTCTTTGAGACAATGCAACTTTAAGCATTGTTTCAAAGAACAATAATGAAAATGCCCCAGACAATGACAATGACATATGCATGCCCCCTCGTGGAATTGGCCGGAAAAATCCAGAAAAGAGGCCAAGTGATCGATAAGAATGACAGAAGGCGATAGGTTCGAATGGACTACCAAGACTGATAGAAGAAATGTTAGTAAGTAGAAATTAGACAAATGACAGTTAGAGATGAAGGAAAACTTGCTTTCACAAATGCACATAAGTAGGTGAGAACCTTTATTTAATGTAGCAAAGCGGATGCAGAGCATCATGGCATTGAAGACCAGTGCTGGAATGCAACTCCTTTTGCAAAAGATAGACACATAGCACACAAGGAATGAGTGAAGCATCCTAGGGTGCATACATCAAGGGTTGAAGTATGTGCGGCGTTCACAAAGCGAACGTTCTTATCACAGACACCCAATGATATAGTTGCCCCAGTTTGTGACAAACATTCCACAAACAGCAAACACAACAAAAAAAGAAAGGGACCATGAACCATCCTGGTCACTCTAAATCACTCAGTGACATCATCGAGCAACATAGGAACATGATCGAAGATAAATCAATAAATGATAAGACTCGCTAATTCCAACAAGTCAAACAAACATCTTGATCTTCATTGTCAAAAGTTGAAAGTGTTGATAGGACGATCATGGTGTCTAGTTTCAGGACATGTGGTACCCCATCTAAGACAGGACACAATCTGATTTTGAGTATACCACACCCTATATAAGACCCATGATAGTAGTGACAAGGACAAATGATAGTGATTTTGATGTTCGATTGATAAGACAATGTTGATTAGTTTGAATGCTTGGTTGAACAGTTCATCTGTGAATGCATGATTTCAGTAAAGCGCAGTGTTTTAACATGTTATCTGTTTGTTGGATGTATGCTCAGTGATCTGCCTATGCACAAAGGGGATATTGGTGTTTTGTTTTTTCGAGTTGTTACAATTTTTTCAGGACTTTATTTGACTTTTTAGGGATTTATTTCAGGACATTTTTTGGATTTTTTTGGATTTTTTTAGGACATTATTTGATTTTTTTTGGATTTTTTTTCAGGACATTATCCAATTTTTATGATTTTTTTCAGGACATTTTTCAATTTTAATGATTTTTTCAGGACATTTTTCAATTTTTATGATTTTTTTTCAGGACATTTTTCAATTTTTATGATTTTTTCAGGACATTTTTCAATTTTTATGATTTTTTCAGAACATTATTTCAATTCGAAAGCTCCAGTAATTGATCATGACAAGGGGCATGCACCCAATGAACATTTGAAAGACATATATAGAGACCAAGACCGAAACATATGCACAAGGACTGGAAACTTGAGTATGCAAGACAATGATGTTGATCAATCACAGGCCTGGAACAGAACATTGGGTCAGGACAAAGATAAGCGTGATAAAGTTGCAGAGGGAAAGTATAGCTAGGGGTCATGATAGATGATGGAGCAATAATCTGTTACACATGGTGCCTATTTGCCAGGTTTTCACCATGGTACTTGCCCAAAGCGCTTGTTTGCCAGGTTTTCACTAGAGGGCGAATTTTTCTTTACTTTTGTTTGTCTTTTCAATTTTTTTCACTTTTTTTGTATTTTTTTCAGGATCATATTTGAAGAACTGCTGATAGAAAACTATGCCCAGTACTTGCGAAGGTGCATACTATTGACTGGATCTGACAAAGGTTCACCTTCTGGGGTCGCAAGCAGATATGCCCTCGAGCCATAGGCTGCAGTAACTATGAAAGGCCCAACCCAATTAGGTTCAAACTTTCCTTTGATGATGTCAGTAGATTGTGCATTCTTGGGGTTTGCCTTTAAAACCAGATCTCCCACTTTGAAGTGTCACCCTTTGACCTTCTTATTATAAGAGCGACAAAGATGGTTTTGATATACTTACAAATGTGTCAGGGTTGTTTGACGTTTCTCATCTAACATCTCAAGCTGATGCAACCAAGAGACTTTGTGCATCTCATCATCAATCAAATGTTGCAAGGAAACACGCAAAGAGGGAATCTCCACTTCCAAGGGTAAAATGGCTTCCGCACCATACACCAAGGAATAAGGTGTTGCGCCAGTAGGTGTGCGGATAGAAGTGCGATAAGCCCATAGTGCTGGATTCAACTGTACATGCCAATCGCGACCAGCATCATTGACAACCTTTTTCAAGATCTTAATAAGGGTTTTATTTGATGCTTTGGCTTGACCATTACCCTGTAGATAGTATGGACTGGAGAAACAGTGTTGGATGTGAAACTTTTCACAGAGTTCCTTGACATCTTTATTCTTGAATGGTCAGCCATTATTTGTGACTATTGCAAGGGGAACCCCAAATCTGCATATGATATAATTTAGTAGGAATTTTGAAATTTGTACACTGGTGATATAGGTCATGGGGATAGCCTCGATCCATTTTGTAAAATACTCTGTGGCTGTAATGATAAACTTGTGTCCATTTGCAGATGTCGGGTGAATCTTGTCAATAAGATCCAATCCCCATTGAAAAAAGGGCCACAGAGATATGACAGAATGAAGCTCTTGGGCTGGCACATGAATGTAATTTCCATGGATTTGGCATTTGTAGCGCTTCTTGGCAAAATCATGAACATCCTTTTCCAGAGTGGGCCAATAATACCCAGCACGAACCAACTTTTTGGCTAAGCTCAGACCATTGAAATGGCCCCCACATATACCATCATGAACCTCGCGTAAAGCCGTTTGTGCTTCGTCAAAATCCAAACACCTGAGGAGGGTGTGGTCAAAGGAACAATGGTAAAGGGTGTCGGCAATGATGACATATTTGGTTGTCTAGCGGATGAAGGCTCGGCATTGGTTAGAGGAAAGATTAGGTGGTAAGGTTTGGGATTTCAAATATTGATAGATGTCATTGTACCATGGGGAATTAGGACCAACAAGAACACGCATCACATCTGCTATCAGAATTTCAAAAGAAGGGACAAGCAACTGTTCAACCAAAAATTCACATCTGTCCATATTGTGGGGCATATTTAACATGGAAGCAATCGTTGCCATAACATCTTTCGCTTTGTTTTGAATTCTTGGAACTTGACTAAAATGGATAGCCGTAAATTTTGTCTTGAAGAAATCCACCATATGCTTGTAGGGAATAAGCTTTTCATCTTTTGTTTCATAGTCATCATTCACTTGATGGATGACTAACTGGGAATCTCCATAGACTTGTAAATGTGTGATGTTCTAGTGGACGGCTACTCAGAGTCCTGTGACCAGAGCTTCATATTCTGCAATGTTATTGGTACAATGGAAAGTTATTCTATAGGATTTGGGAATAGCATCACCTTGAGGGGTGACAAACAATATACCTGCTCTGGACCTGAACTTGGTATGGGATCCATCAAAATATAACTTCCATTCATTAGAAGACATGAGAGCAAAGATTGATTCATCTGGAAAATTGGTCAACATGGGATGATCATCATAAATATGAGCCTTGGCAAGCTGATCCACTATGATTTGTCCTTTTATTGCCTTTCGCTCAATGTACTCAATATCAAACTCACTAAGGATCATAACCCACTTTGCTAGGTGACCTGTCAAAGCTGCCCTATTAACCAAGTATTTCAAGGGATCAATTTTTGTAACTAGCAATGTCTGATGATTTAACATATAGTGTCGAAGCTTCTATGTTGCAAAGACCACTGCTAAACATGCCCGTTCAATAGTTGAATAATTTAGCTCATAGCCCACTAGTGTCCGACTGATATAATAAATAGCCTGTTCTTTGCCTGTCTCATCTTGTTGGGCTAAGAGAACTCCCAATGCCGTTTCAGTTGTAGAAATATACAATATGAATGGCTTCCCTTCTATAGGAGGCATTAGAATAGGTGGTGACAGCAGATAATCCTTGAGAGTTTGAAATGCTGATTGACATTGCTCAGTCCATTTAAAAGTGAGACCTTTATGTAATAAATGTTGGAAGGGATGACATTTGTCTACTAATTGAGTTATAAATTAGTGGATTGACTGTAGCTTTCCTTGCAAACTTCTTAGTTAATGGAGATTGGAAGGAGGAGGCATATCCATTATTACTTTAACCTTGGTCGGGTTGACTTCGATGCCTCTATGAGAAACAATGTACCCTAGTAATTTGTCGGCTGTGAAACCAAAGACACACTTCTTTGGGTTGAGTTTGAGCTTGTAGGTCTCCATTCGGTCAAAGATTGGGCCCAGGATGGCTAGATGACTATCTCTTATGACGGATTTGCATAATAAGTCATCAACATAGTCTTCCATCAAAGTATGCATAAAATCAAGGAAAATTGTCATCATAGCTCTTTGATATGTTGTACCAGCATTTTTAAGACCAAAGGGCATCACATTCCAATAGTAGGTACTCCAAGCACATGTGAATGCAGTCTTATGTTGATCTTCAAGAGCAATGCAAATTTGATTATATCTAGAAAAACCATCCATCAATGATAGCATCTCATATCCGGCAGTCATGTCAACTATGATGTCAATATTTGGTAGTGTAAAGTCATCTTTAGGGCATGCTTTATTGAGATCCCTAAAGTCCATACAGATTCTGATGCCCGCAGCTACTTTGCTAACTGGTACCAAATTTGAAATCCAGTCTGCATAATCAATTGGTCTAATAAAGCCCACATCTAATAATTTTTTTAGTTCTACCTTGACCAAGAGAGCCACCTGGGGATGCATCTTTCTGAGTTTCTATTTGATGGGCTTGGCATTTGATTTTAATGGCAAGTGATGAAGGACTAATTTTGGATCAAGGCCGAGCATATCTGCATAGGACCATGCAAAACCGATCTTTTTCTCAAGAAAGAAATTGACAAAATCTATCTTTTCCTGTTTTGATAGAGAAGCAGCGAAATGAATGACCTTAGGGTTGTTAGGTGTACCCAAATTTATCTCTTCAGTCATTTCCACAAGCAATGTTGATTTATCTTGACTTGACAGGGGTATGTCCAATCTTCCACCTTTGGGCGCCTCAGAGAGGTTTTCACCCATAGGTACATCTTTTATTTTTACTTTTTCATGGTCAGAGAGCACCTTACGGTTTTCACTCAAAGACCTATCTTTTTGATTTTGTACTTTTTATTTTTCATTTTTATGACTAGAAGATGGATTTGACTCCCCAAAATATGTTGTAGAATCTAAATCAATAGCAAACCCTACCTTATGATCACCTTGTGGTATGCCTTCCCATAGTCCAAGGAATTCTACAATTGCTTCGTCATTTTGAAAACAATCCAATGTGAGTGGTTCTTGTTGGTCATGTTGGATAAGCTGTGGATAGACAAGGGGCATGTCATCATTAGTTTTAAGGAGAAAGAGGGTTGAGATGGTAAAGAGGTAAACGTCTGTGGTATCACTGTCTGAACTACTTCTATCTAATTCGGAGCTTGGGTCCCATAATGACTCTATCCAAGCATTAGGACATGTTTTAGGAGGGGGAGTTATTTCATGTTTGTCTTCCATGGGCAAATCATCAGGGTCAAGGAAAACATTGTCAAGGGCATAGGAGCTAGAAGAAAAGGAACTCCACTCCCATTCGTAGGAATCAGTTTCAGGTTGGGTATCCTCAGGTGTTGTTTCATTATCAGAGTCACACCCCTTTCTACACATAGTCACTTTGGTAGACAAGGGTCCAATTCATAATGGTACAAAACCTAACCCTAAAATTGGAGGTCGCATCTCAGGTATAATAGGTTCTAGTCTTCCTTTCTTGTCAGGGCCCAAGCCACTGCAACCATCATATCCCTTTTTTTGCAGCATAGTAAACCCTTTGCCATACCGCTCCACTGGCAACCTGACAGGTGGTGTCTCAGTTGGATCCTTATAAAGCCAATCTATGACATCATCATCCAAATTTTCCTTGTCAAGTTCACCCCATCTGGTAAATGTAGTGGGGGGCTGATATTGAATGACTATCTTAGGTTCCTTTTGCAACAAATGTGGTTTGCCATGTGATTTTGGTCATATTGGTAAATTCCCAATGAGGAATGTTTGAGCCATTGAATACTCTCTGCATCCTTGGTCTTGTATCTTCAATTTTCCTTTGACAGCATCTAACAATTCATTAGGATCCACATAATTATGTGGGTGGGCCTCCCTATTGACTGGGACTTGTTGCTTCAGAGAATCCTTTAAATTAGCACAAAATTGAAATGGATTACGGTCTCCTATAATTGTTATCTCAGTCCCATTGTAAGGATATTTTAAACACTGATGATAAGTAGATGGAACTGCTTTCATTGCGTGGATCCACGGTCAGCCAAGAATCATATTGTAAGGAAGATCAAGGTCTAGGACCTGCAGGAAAGTGTTTTCTGTCACTGGACCAACTCTAATAGGTAATGAAATGACCCCTTTAGAGGGATGCTCAGCATCATCATATGCTTTGATTGTTATTCTTTTGGAAGAATCAATATCATTTTCTGTATAACCAAGACCAATGACCACTCTCAGGGTACAAATGTTAAGACCTACTCCGCCATCTATCAAGACTCGTCGGATCTTGCAATTATGGAAAAAGACTTCAAGATGTAAAGGATCATTATGCAAGAGCTTATCAGGAGAAATGTCATTATCAGAAAAGGTGATGTGTTGGGAAATAGCTAGATGTCCAATTCAGGCTTGAAAATGGTCAACATCAATGTCTGTTGGGACAATGGACTCAATTAAAGCTTTATCTAGGACTGCGCGATGCATAGGGGACATTTTCAACAACTCAAGAATTGATATTTGTGCAGGTGTTTTCCCCAGATGATATAGGAGATTATATTGACTTGTAGGAGTTGATTTAGGAGGGATTGCAGGATCTCCTTTCAGGACTATTTTGGATCGACGAGTGGTGACCGCGCAAGAATGATCTTGTCCCTTTATTCTTATGGTGGAAACATACTCATTTGATGCTCAAAAACAATTGATGACATTGTTATAACCAGTATTTGCATAATTTGTTGTTTGGGTAGAGTTTGAAGAAGATGCTTTACCCTTGTCATGATCAAGCAAAGGAGTTTTGAAAATTGTATGATCAGTGTAAGAGGTCACGTTTGGCAAATCTACCTCAATTACTCCTTGATCTAACAAGTCTTGAATCATATGTTTCAATTGAAAACACGATGCAGTTTTATGTCCTTTTGACTGATGGTATTCACAATATGCATTATCATTCCACCAATGCGGCTTTACCAATGGTTCTGCCTTGATATCTGGTAACTTGATAAACTTTGCTTGTATTAATTGTTTCATTACTAACTCAATAGGCTCTCCCAATGGCGTAAACTATCGAGGAGGCCCATCCCTTGATCAGAAAGGTTTGCATTGTTGGTTTTGTTGTTGACCTTATTGTTGATTATATTGTTGAGTGTATTGTTGATATGGCAGCTGTTGAGTAACATTGCTCGCTGGTGTTTGATTTTGTTCCATAGTTGACATATTAGGAGCACTCAATTTCTTTATTGTGAACGGGGGTTGATTTGCACTCACCACTCTTGCGTCAACAACTCCATCATTAGTGACATTCTTATTTTTGTACCAAAATCTATTTCTGTCCCCTGAATTATTTGTGTTGTCACTGCCTTTGTTAAGCTTAATGATTCCCTTAGCTACAAGAGCAGTTTCAATGTTCATCCCTTTCTTAATGAGTTTCTCAATGGTACTAGGACTTTTCAATTTAAGTTCATACATCATTTCTGGGACCAAATTTTGAATAAATAAATTCACTTGTTGTTCTTCAGGTATATCTAGGGAAGAACGACTATACAAGCTTCGCCATCGTTGCAAGAAAATCACTAATGGTTCACCTTGCTTTTGCTTGGTATTGCATAAATCTGACATAGTCACTTCACTGTCAATGTTGAATATGAAGTGGGATATAAACTTTTGAGCCAATTCCAACCATGTCTTTATATTCCTTGGCAAATGCAAATACCAATCCATGGCTTGTCCCATGAGACTTTGTGCAAATAAGCACATTAAATATGTTTCCTCATAAGTCACTTCAGTACATGCAGCAAAAAATGCTTGAGTATGGTCTTTTGGATTGCCATTCCCTTTATATTTCTCAAAATTAGGTGCCTCAAAATGCTTAGGGAAGGAAGGCATGTACAAGCTCTTGTCAAATGGATTAGGACATAAATCTTGATCTGTGTACAACTTCTTTGTTCCTTTGGTTTCCAATGCGTCGACTTGTCATTGCAACTTCTCAAGCTGTTGTGCAAATGTGTTAGGTAGTGAAGATTTTAGAAGTTCATCATTGATCTTGGTGGGTACTCTTTGTCAATACATCATGTTCTCCATTCGCTGTTGATGCTCGAAAATTGCTGTCTTTGGTGTCTCCGGCATATAATGTTCTTGGTACAGCTCTTGTTGCTGTGGTTGTGCCATGCCTTGATATTGACCTTGTTGTTGTGCTTCTTGTGGTGGAATCATCGTTTGTAGCCTAGGTTGATATTGCAATTGAGGGTGTTGTTGATATTGCACAGACATCAATTGTGGTTGTGAAATATGATAACTTGTTTTACCTAGCACATATGGAGGCACATGTTGTTGTTGATGCTGACGAATCAGAATTTGTTGACTTTGTGCCAATTGTTGTTGTCGTGATGTAAATCCCATCATTTGCAAAAAACTTTGTCTGGGAGGTTTTTGTTGTTTCTCCTTGAGATAGGGTATGGCACTTGCATTGACTTGCTATGTTGTTTGTCCAATCCATTGTGGTGGTTGCAAGTTTGCATTAACTTGTAATGGTCCAGAAGATGCTACAACTTGTTGTTGAATGTGATATTGTTGTTGTTGTGCATTGCTTGTTTGCACATTCGATTGTGCCTTTTGTGCATTCCCCAATTGTTGCAACATTTGTTGTTGGTGCAAACCACTATCTATAGCTCTTTGTGTTGCCATTATCGAAGGATCTGTCACAATAGTTTGCATAACAGGTACTTGAGTATTTGGAAAATATATTGAACTTAATGGGACATAGGAACTATGTTGCATTGTGGAATTGTTTTGGACATTGGAGAGATCAGGCATTCCAATCATAAAGCTTTCTTGCATCTTAGATTTTGCTCCACTTTTATTCATACAAGGAACCACTTCTTATTGAGGGATAGCTGTCAATATTTGTGTGGCCCTCATTTGATCTTGTGTTACAGGTGTTGTATTAAATAACGGATTATTTATTATTTCAAATGGTGACTTTTGAGGAATAGTCACTGTCAATGCTTTTGAAGCACGTTTACTCATCAAGGTATGTTGAGTTTCTTGTTGCACATTTTCTTCATTTGGATGTGGAGAGAAACTTAACAGCTCACCACCTTGTTGTTTTTGCACATTGATTTTCTCACTTGAGGAGGTCACATTACTCATCATGTCAAGGTATTTTTCAGGGAACATCTTAACGACCTTGTTCAAGAATTTATCCATCTTTTTTGTCAACTTCGGATCTTTAAGGAACATATCAACATCCTCAGAAGCAACAAAATCTGATGAAGAATCTGGTAAAATATTTGGATTTGTTTCTTGTTGAATGCCTTGATCTGAACCAAATCCTTGTGAAAGAGTTTGTTCCTCATGTAATGTTTGAATTTCATGTTGTAGGTTTGGTTGATTCCAATCAAAGGGTGCACTTCCTCTTGGTGTTGGTGGAACACTCCCATATCCCAGTTTCATGGGTACAAACACAGGTTCATATAGTGGGGGTGGTCCAAGTTGAACCATTCCATATGGTGGTAATGATGTGTTTGACGAACTTTCAATTTGTACTGTTTGATTAGTTTGAGACTGTGAGTTTGATATGTTGTCAATGGGTTGATACGTCGGTTCACCCATCTTCTTAGATTTTGACCTTGTTTCAACAGGCATGTAACTTATGCAAATGCAATATTTTTGGAATTTTTCAAGGATAATATATGATATGCAACTAAATGAAAACTAAATAGATGAAAATGCAATCTATGGCAAGAATGCAACTTATGTTTTTGTTGTTTTTTCAAGATTTTGACAAACTCATGAATGCAATTCTAAAAATGAGACCCTTAGGAAATTGAAATGATGTCTAGACCTCAAAGGACAAAAGGACCAAGTGACAAAAGGACAAAATGACAATGTCTCCCCTATATGCTTGGATACTAAGCTAGGTTTGACCAAATGACAGTGATGACAAAAGGACAAAAGTTTGATAAGGTCTAGACTTCCTAACAATAACTTAGGGTTTATCAAAGATTTGCATTACTCAAGTATGACAAAACCTAGTTTTGACACTATATGCAAAGGGACAATTACTATGCAAATGACCCTAATATGATATGATAATGACCTAAGCTTAATGAAGAGACCTAGGGTATGTAAATGTGATCTAATGTTATGAGGACAAGGATGCAAATGCAAATGTATGACAATGTCAACCTAAGACAAAACCTAAGGTTGAATTATGAAATGGTATTACTCTAATGCCAGAGGACACATGCAAATGGATGACCCTTATTGATATGCAAAGGAGTATGACCTAGGTGAAACCTAACCTTGGTAGTTGACAATGAATTTCCAAAATGCAAACCTAGGATGAACCTAATGTTGGACATGCAATATGACACCTAAGTGAGGACCTAATAATGACATGCAAGGGGACACCTAAATGAGAACCTAATAAGGACCTGCAAATGGACATCTAAATGAAATGGACCAAGCGGAATGCAAGAATGATGCTCTAAGCCCTAAGTATGGACAATGGAGGACCTAAATCTAAGTGACATGAATGTTGAGACAAGATTTTGAAAAATGTTTGACAACCATGTTTGAAGGTGTTTTGAACTTTGTTGAATGAAATACTCTTGTGTTTAACCTTGTTTTGAATTGATTTGTCTTGTTTTTTGAAATGAGACACAACTCAACTTTTGACAAGCAAGAAGACAAGATATTTTAACTTAGACTCAAGACAATCATGCTCATTCACACATTTCCTATGGTAGGTAAGGACAGTAGGTACTTGAGAGGTAGACTCGTTATGAGATTCAAGGAGAATACATAGATGCTTGACCCCACAGGCTCCCCTCCAGGACACTCACTTCTTAGGGAAGCCAAGCATCAATCCCCATGGAAATCTCCCCATGGAAAACTTAGTATCTCTTCCAAGTATCCGAACTCCTCCTTCTCAAGAAACTAGAAGGATTTTGGCCTCTAACTACAAGGTGTTTAATAAGGATTTTTCTTAAGCGCTACTCCTTGGTGTCACACAAGCGTGATTGAGACACAGGCCCACCAAGATACCAAACAAATGTAGTCACGCAAGCATGATTTAGACCATGAGGCCCTACTTAGATGCTGATATGAGAAAGAGTCCAAGGGTCATCACCCAAGTAACTACAATTCCCACGTAACCCTTCCTTCAAAGCTTTCGCCCATCAGGTATTTATTTATAGTGAGTTAGAATGCCAAGGTACTCTAGCTATGCTCACTTTGGGTCATTCCCTTCTCACGATTTGTCACTTGCTTGCAAAAGAAAGCAAATGGTCGGGAAGGCAGGCCCTCTAAAGGTAACAAACAATCCAAAACATGAGAATGGTATCGAAGATCTGGATTTCTGATCACCCTAAGAAGGATGAGAGCATACTCTCCTACTCCAATGTCAAACTCAACAAGAAAAGTGAACACATGTTCATTCCATCCTACTTAGCAAACATACTAGGTGCCTAATTATGAATCACAAACACAAAGTTTGGTTGGAATATAAGGCAACCTGCAAAATCACTAAGTTAGAAGTTTGATTTGTTTGGTCTTTGACTAGCGAACCTGCATAAGATTTGTTAGTAGTTTCATTCTTAGTCTTCGTCACATGTAATGCCAATGTGCTACACAGAGAATCAGTACCAAAGAAAACCAGAATACAAGAACAAAATCCAAAACAAAGTAATTTGCAAGTAAAAACACTGATTTTCACCTCTGTTTCTGGCCTTACATAGGCATAGAATGTCTTGACACAGGCATAGAATGCCTTGACACAGGTGCAGAATGCCTTAACATAGGTGCAGATCCCTTTGACATAGGCACATAATAGCTTGACATAGGCACAGATCCTTTGACACAGGCGCATATCCCTCCTACACAGGTGCAAAAGTGCCCAGAAAGCCCTGTGTTGCCTTGTTTCTTGGGTTTTCACCTGCAAATCAGCTCAAAAGGCACTCAAAAGCATGGTTAAATGGTTAGTTCACATCAGGTTCACCAATTAATGTAGATAGGAATCTGGAAATCATCAAAGCAATATAAACATTAGCCTAGCTCAATCACAAAACCAGTTGCAATGATAACAATCCTAAAAACATCCAATAGAAAACATGAAGACAAGATATTCAAAATGAAATTAAAGCAAACCAAATGCAGATATCTCCTTCATAATTCTCCGTTGTCCTTCTTTCTCCTTCAAATTGCTTTGTTTGTGGATCTCACCTACAAGTGCATAAGCATAATATGAAAGCAAGATTGACAAGATAGCATAAGGATACTAGAAGCGTGATTGATTGATCGATCGGGGCCTGATTGAAGAAATTCATCCAATTTATAGATAAATTGGAGAAAAGACAAGATTAGCATGAAGAGATTTGAAAGGAAATTTCAAATCAAGAATGACAAATATGACAAATTATGACAAAATTGACACTTTCTATGCAAGATAGATTGATTGACAAATTATGACAAAATTGACAAAGTTGCTATGCAAAATTGATTGATTGACAAATTATGACAAATTATGACAAGATTGCTATGTCATTCCCATGAAATTAGGGGAAATATTAGAAAAATAGGAGAAAATAGAAAATTAGATGAATTGGAAATTAGGAAATTAGAAATTGATGAAAATTAGAAAATTGGGTAAATTAATTAATAATTTTTCATTCATTAATTAATTTACAAAAAGAGAGAGGAATTAATTAGCTAATTAAATAAATATTTAATTGTGACAAGAAGACTTAGGATAAATAAATAAATTATTTAACCTAAAGGGAAAATGACAAACAAGATTAAATGAATAAATCATAAAACCTTAGAAGATGAATTAGAAATGCAAGGATGACAATTAGGTCTTGACAAAATATAATTGATGCAAGGTTGATAATTTTGACTTGATAAATGATTTGATTGATAAACAATTGAGATTGGTTGACAAATTGACCAAGATTGATAAAGAGACCAAATTGATAGGCGCCAATTGACGAGGAACAATGACTAATTGATCCAAATTGACATGATTGAAAAAGGACAACGATCGATGACAAATCAATTGCAAAATTGACTAGATTGACAAGAGGACAAGGATCGATGACAAATCAATCACAAAATGACAAGATTGAAAAGGAAAATGATCGATGACAAATCGATCACAAAATTGGTGAGATTGACAAGAGGATAAGGATCGATGATGAATTGATCGCAAAATGACAAGATTGACAAGAGGACAAAACCCTAATTCTATCATTGATTAGGATTGACGATGTCCAAAATGAAATTGAATTGACGATGTCAAAATATGCCAAATGAGCATGCACATTGATGCGACAGGATAAGATCGACCAAAATCATGACTGAAGATTATTATCAACAAGACCAAATTTGAAATCGAGACAAATGAAGAGTGCAGAAGAAGGACTCGATGCTCGCAAATGATAAAGACCAAGTGCGCAACATAGAAGAAATGTTAATGCGATGCAAACAACCCTAAAATAAGGCAATGCGCAAATGTTAAAGTATGACTCCGCAAACGTTGACCATTTTTAGATGTCTACAAGTACCATGAGCATTGCATGTTTTGAAGAGAAAACTGTCTTTTCATTCCTCCTTCCTTTCGTGCACAATCAGCAATAAAAGGTCATTTGCATCATCGATCCACAATAAAGTTTCATTCTTTTTTGCAATAAAGGTATCAATTTCATGGATTCAGTCAATTTCAAATGAGACATAATCACCAGTGGGCTTTCAACAAATCAAATCTTTCAACAGACTTTGGCAACAACATGATTTTTCAGCATTATCTGTCCTTTATTAGGAAAACAACATTGTGACCAAATCAAACATGTTAACATATGTCCCTTATTCATGCACCAACGCAGGAACTTCAGCCGATTGCTACTCCATGGCCCTTTTGCTAGTGGGGACTTGACCTTGTAGGAAAGATTCACCCTCCCTCTTCCAATGGCCATAAATTCATTATAATAGCTACAAAATATTTTATGAAATGGATTGAAGTCGTTCCTCTCACCCACATCATCAGAAAGAAGATTGCAACTTTTATCCTTAATTATATTATTTGTGAATACGGTGTTCCCCTTCCCATTGTCACGGATAATGGGCATCCCTTTAAGAATCAAAATGTTTGTGAGCTTTGTGATCATTTCCATATCCATCATCAATTTTCCACCCCATATTACCCCCAAGGTAATGGTCAAGCTGAGGCGTCTAATGAAACTTTCCTCAAAATCCTTAAAAAGACAGTCGATGACGTTGCCCATAACTAGTATATCCAACTCAACCCTTTGGGCCTACTGCACAAGTATTCGCACACCTACTGGAGCTACACCTTATTCATTTGTCTATGGTACCAAAGCTATCTTTCTTATCGAGGTCAAGTTACCATCCCTAAGAGTCTCTTTGAGCAATCTAATCAGATTACATGGTTTCCCGCTTACAAGATCTAAAATTATTGTATGAGTGTAGACAAAGTGCTTTCAATCATCTCAAAGCATATCAACAAAGAATGAGTCGCAACTAAAATCATAAGGTAAAACCTCACACATTTGAGGTGGGTGACTTAGCTCTTAGAGAAAATCCTAAAAATTACCGAGACAGAGAAAAGAAGGGAAAGTTAAAACAAATTGGCTTGGTCCTTAAATCATTATAACAGTGTTTGGATTGGGTGAATATCAGCTTTCAATACCAGATGGAGAATTTTTGGAGGATCCTATGAACAACATGCACCTTCATAGGTTTTGCACATAGTTTTTCACAATATCCTATTGTCAAAAATACAAAAAAAAATTTAAAAAAATTGTTACTTGGTGAAACCCTAGCAAACAAGCGCCTTGTGACACAAAAAATTGAAAAATAAAAAAAATAAATCCGTCTAACAGTGAAAACCACTTTGGTGGCACCCTAGGGAAGTACAATGGTGAAAACCGGGTTACCAGCACCATGAGTAGAGACATTGCTCCTCCCTCCTTTAGGATTCAATCTCATCCTTTCACTTTGCACACACTCACAACCTATCCCTCCATAATAAATTTTAGCATTCCCATCATGGCTTGTTATTGATCTACCTAAGATTGGCTAGCCATTCATAATAAACCCCCATTCACCTTTTCTTTTCATAATAAATCAGGTCCAATCTATAACAGGAAAAATCCTAAATCTATTGATGGAAGTGGTACCCTGAGCATTGAATGTTTTGAGGAGCAAACCGTGTTTTCATTCCTCTTTCCTTTTGTGCACAATCCGCAATAAAAGGTCATTTGCATCGCTGATCCACAATAAAGTTTCATTATTTTTCACAATAAAGGTATCAATTTCATGGATTCAGTCAGTTTCAGATGAGACGGAATCAATAGTGGGCTTTCAACAAATCAAATCTTTCAGCAAACTTTGACAACAACATGGTTTTTCAGCATTATCTATCCTTTATCAAGAAAACAACATTGTGACCAAATCAAACATGTTAACATATGTGGCAAGAAACACAAATAACTTGAGGATTTCATTAAAAGTTGGTGTCAAGTTTTGGTTTTCTTTTAATTTTATCTTTTGGCGACATGTCTTTTATCTTTTCCAGGATGTCTCTTACTAGAGATTCTATCTCTAGCATGTCTTTGACTAGAAAGGCGAGGATGGGGTATGTTCACCTATTTTGCTATTTGTGGATTGTCTCTTAGTAATGCTATGACTCATCCAAGGATATGAGGACATTGTGAGTATAGCATGAATTGGTTCATTCCTTGTTTGTGACTATCTGATCTCCATGCAAATGGGTACAATGACTTTCTTGGTCGACACTATACTTAGATTGTCATAACCTATTTCCATAATAAAGATCAATGATTTTAATAGCACAATAAGCTCTTTTCACTTCCATATCTTCTACCTTCCATCCCCCTTTTCTTTTATCCATTCCTTCCTATTTCCATGTAGTCTATTATCATATGATTGAGTATAATGACACATCAAAACAAAATTGCATTTCATATAGGTTTCACCTGCATCATTACATGTTAGCACATCATACACATGCATATAAATATCATAATAGCATCACATCTTGCACACATCACTGATTAGCATCTAATACAAGCATTTGCATATAAAATATAAAATGACAAAAATATACATCATGCATCTCATCATGTAAATAACTCATAAGCATACATCCATTGGAATTTTACATTTGCATCATGCACAACATACATATAAATCCAAGAAAATAACAAAAATATATTGCATTTCATCATGTACATATTTGCATCCATATCATACGCATCATAGAATCATAATAAAACATTTATAAATAAGTGTAATACCCCACCAGGAACCCCAAAGGAAAACCCACAACAAGGGTGAAACAATTTTTTTTAAAAGTATAAACATAATAAGCGCATAACACACAACATGCATAATAACACAAGCGGAAGAATTACACCAAAATTCCTTAAGGGTTACCAACGAAGAATTTAAACCAAAAGATAAATTCCATAGTTAAGGTTAATCCAATAATCCATCATTACTCAATGATCACAAGAAGCCATATGCAATAACAAATTACACCATTGAAAGATTGAAAGGATACAATATAATTTCTCTTCAAAAGCATGTACACATAACATAAAGGAAACTGATAAATAACATCCCAATCTTAAGATTGCATTGTTCTTCCAATACATGACCTTCTCAATATACATAGAAAGATACAACTTAACCAAATACAAGGTTACAAAAGATCAAGATACAATGACCATATAGGTCTCCAAATAACAATAATCTCCAAATATGAGATAAGCATGAACCATGAACCATAGAAACACCTGCGAAGCCAATCCTTGCATGCAACTACGAACAATAACATCCGATGGGAAGTGGCACTACCACCTGACCATGTAATTTCCAAAATGGAATCACCCCACCGTGCAAGGAGATAGTTGAGGACCCTCAAGAAACCAAAAGCATTGCATGGTCGACAAAACAATATGACTCCATGATAGCACGTAATGACTCCACAATAATCCAGGTGACTCAACATCACAAAACACAAGTGGGCTGACATCACACACACAAGTGACTCAACCTCACAAAACACAAGTGACCCTAAAGAGAGAGTGTCATCACATAGCTTATAATGGTTACCATGGTCAGCCTCCATAGGTCCTGACTCTCTATCCTGGTAACCTTTCCCAAACCTCCGGCTCCAACTAAGTCTCATGTGGACCCTCCAGCCTTTCATGAAGACAAGGTGATTGGTTTTCATTCCAAGCCTTCTCACTACATTATGAGCCTTAGTACAAGAACTCACCTATTTGCAAGGTACAATATCTTTATTAATGTTTGAGAACTACCCACCTAATCAATTAATTAGATTATCACTTATTATCTTACTTTCGAAGGGTCATCCTACCAACCTCTTTGGGTGCATCCCCCATTCAAAATCCACTCTCAAAAAGGACACTAAACAAACATGGTCACTTCACAAGGACCCTATGGAGAAACAGACAGCCATAACACCACTATCCAAATACAAGTGGTCAAAACAAGGATATACCAACTCTTGGTTAACCATAAGGCAAGACACTACATGGTTAAGACAACGAAGTCATCATATATCACTTGGTCAAATGTACCAAATACGCCACCATAGGACGACTGAACCACATACCAGAAATAACACAATATAACTCTTACAAGGAAAGCTAATTTCACTAAGTCCACACTCAGACAATCTTTGACAAAATCAGCATCATAAGCCCTTGCAACATCATTGATTGAAAATTAAATAAAACACTCTTTTACCATTCACATCTATTCAATTTCCAAATCAATATTCCATCAAGGATAAAATTCACATCAAATACTCAACCGAATAAAAACATGAATTCCTAACAGGCATTTAATTCATTTTCAGAACATATCCAAATTACCAATTTGCATAACTAATTCATGCCTTGATTTCCATTGATAAATTTATTAATCCACATAATAAAAATCTCTTAAAAATCACTATTTATTTAACATGAAAATCCACTTTAAAAAATTTCATTTAATAAAAATTAAATTCATAGCACATAAGAATTTGTACTGCTAAGGGTACAAGGTTATGCAAGGGGTCAAGGCCAACCCACAATAGTGTTGTTGTTGAGGCCACAGACACTACCAGTCTATAGTACTACTACCACTGGTAGTAGGCCTACCGACTAGTAGTTCTGCTACCAACCGGTAGCAACTGCTATCGACCGATAGCACTGCTACCAACCGGTAGAGGTACTACCGATCGGCAGTACCACCACCACTGGTAGTAGCCACTACAGACCGGTAGCACTACTACCAACTGGCAGTGGTATTGCCGACCAATAGTACTGCTACTTGCGAGTAGCAGACACTACTGACCCGCATGGTGCGACTAGCCCGCCATGGTGTAAGGTAAGGTCTACGCACAAAATAAAATACATGCTTCAAAAGAATTTAAAAATCAATATGTCACAAACCTGTTTCAACATGAAAATGATTTATTCTCTAATCATTTCATGGGCACACACACACACGGCGCCAAATTCCAAATTCCAAATGGATATTTACCAATAAGGTAAATGGTGAACTATAATCACACAAGAACCCCAAATCTTGGACAATAAAATAATAGGAAGCACATAGCAAACTAAATCCAATTCATTCTATTCCAAATAGAAGAGGTAAACCAAGAAGTTGATTTCCAGAACAATTAACAAACATCAAATAGAGAAATAATATATTTCTTTCCTATAAGCAAACATATGATACAAGCTCTTCAAAATCAACAATAACAGCCATTTCTTCTTCCATTCCAATCATTCCATGAGAATTTACAAGAATATTTGCATTTTCTTTCATACGCAGGAAGCAACTGAAGAATTCAAAATTAAATTTAAAACAAGAAGAGATCATCCAACCTTGAAGAAAACTAGCAAGCAAAATGATGGAGAATCGCAATCCTTGCAAACCAAATCAAATTCTAGCTCCTTTTTCAGAATGTTTTTCCAAATTTCTCTTCCCAATTTTCTGCCCCTCCTCTTCCCTTGAATTTCCAGGAATATATGGGAAAATAATTTCAACCTAAACTTTCTAGGTTGAAAGTTTTCTTCACCAATTAGATTAATTTATTTAAAAAGTAAATAGCAATCAGATTTTCCTCTTTTCCAAAAACAATTAAAATGAAAAAGTCAAATGGAAAGATAAAAAGAAAAGCTTTTAATTTTATTTTCAATTTTCCACAATACTTTCTTTCAACATAAGTATTTAACATTTAAATGGCTAGGCAATTATTTATTTCCTTCCACAAAATATATTAATGCAACTTTACACAATGAAATAAGCCATTTAACCATTTAATCTAGCAAATAATTAATTTAATTAAATCAATAATCTCAAAGCATAATAATTAACTAATTATGCCAACATAAGATAGGAACATCCATTCAATTAAATAACCATTCGGATGAACAAAAGTATGTAAAATGAAGAATGATCAAATGATGACTCACAAATGACCAAACCAAAGCACTATGACTCACATACCGGCCAGATGGGAAAGACAACCGACCGACAATACTCACACGGGTGTAATTGTGGGTCAAGTTAGGGTCCAACAACTATCTCCTCCACTCCCATCGGACATATAAGGCATGCTCAGACCTGTGAAACCAAGTGGAGTCGATACCCTGTACCTACTCGGTACTTGTACCTGCAATGTCCTACACCAAAGAACCACATGTGCATATAGACAAATATATATACAGACATGGCATGCACATCGATGAAGGAGAATCATGACGTTCCCTGTCTCACTGGAGTGACTGAAGTAAAATCATCTCCTCACATCCCATACGCATGCAACCACACAACACATAAATAATGCATCACACATATAAGGTAAGAGTGTCAGTCCATGATAATGATCCATAAAATAACATTAATCATAAGCACTGGGAGACTGCATAAAATCATGCACCACAAATCCAGATAAAGCATGAAATAAAATCGCATAAAATTTTAATCAATATACAATAATGTTCCGCTAAAGTCAATCAAAAACATACAAAAAGAGTGATCAAGATGGGGCACTACATCCTCCCCCGAACCTAGGCTTACTCCTGGAAGCCTAAAACAAATAATAATAAAGCTCTCTCATCTTCACTGCATCTTCCCATGTCATTGAGGTCTCATCACTTAGATCCCATAGGACCCTTACCTACTCGATGGTACGACCCCTGAGGGTCAAATCTCGACACTGAAGAATGCACACGGGCTCCATGGAAAGTTGTCCATCCTTGACCTACAAAGCATTCCAATCAAGAACTTGGGTCACATCAGGATGATAAGGTCGAAGAACATAAACATGAAAGACATCATGGATGCGAGATAGACTTAGCGGTAAGGCAAGACGGTACGCAATGTGTCCTATCCTCTCAAGGATCTCAAAAGGTCCTACAAAATGAGGCACCAACTTAGAATTCTTTCCATAATGGATCAGACTCTTCCGTGAATGTACTCTCAAAAACACATAGTTACCAACAAAAAACTGATGATCTACTCTATGGGCATTGACATACTTCTACTGTCTATCCTGGGCAGCAACCAAATGCCCATGAATCTGCTCAACCTACTGCTCCATCTCACAAAGAAAATCCAGTCCTAAACACACCCTATCCTCCAACCGATCCCAACTCAAAGGAGTATGGAAAGGATGACCATACAAAGCCTAGAAGGGAGACATGCCTATAGAGCTGTGATAACCATTGTTATAAGAAAACTCCATAAGGCATAGATATTCCTCCCAGCGTGATTGTCGGTCCATCACATACATGTGAAGCATGTCCTCCAAAACCTGATTCACACGCTCAATCTAACCGTCGGTCTCTGGGTGATAAGATGGACTGAATTTCAACTGGGTTCCCAAAGCATGTTGAAGTGAGGTCCACAAGGCTAAAGTAAAGACAAGGTCTCTATCAGAAATGATCCGCCTTGGGATCCCATGCAACCTCACCACATCTTCCAAGAAGACTCATGCCACCACTGCTGCTGTATAAGAAGATCAAATAGGAACAAAATGAGAAACTTTGGTCAATCTATCAACAATGACCATGATGGCATCATGACGATGCGAAGAAACCTGCAACCCCACAATGAAATCCATGAAAATGATATCCCATTTCTAATCTGGTATCAAATTAGGCTATTAAATCCCTGCAGGGTGCTGATGCTCCGCCTTCACCCGCTAACATTCTAAGCACTTCGACACAAAATCAGAAATGTCACATTCATACCAGCCCAATGATATATTTGTCTGAGATCTGGATGTCTCTTCTTGACACCAAGGTGTGCCGAATAAGGTGCACGATGGGCCACAGTCATGATCAAATGCACAAAACATCCAAAGGAGGTACATAGATCCGTCCAAGATGTTGAAGAAGACCATCTGATCTAAGAGTTTAACCAGAATATCTACCCTCTAATGGTCTTCTAGACTCCACCATGACTCTAACATCCTGATACCAGGTGTCCTGAGGAAGAACTCCAAGAATCCTCTCACTCAAGTCCACACCAAGGGACAATGCTGCAACCTCATTCCACCTACGACTCAAAGCATCTACCACTACATTCTCTTTCCCCTAAATATAATGAACCTCAAAATCATACTCGCAGAGGAATTCCATCCATCTTCGCTGTCGAGCATTCAAGTTCAGTTGCGTGAAGATATACTGCAAACTGCGGTGATCACTATGCAGCTCAAATTGACACCCCAATAGGAAATATCTCCATCAAACCAATGCATGCACTACAATTGCCAACTCCAAGTCATGAACTAGATATTTCAACTCATGATCCTTGAGTTTGCGAGACTCATAGGCAACCACACGTCCATCCTGCATAAGCACCGCACCTATACCTTCTAGAGAGGCATCTGTGCACACCATGAAATCTCTAGATGGATCAGGAACTACCAAGATTGGTGCACTAACAAGGAGTTCCTTTAAGGTACAAAAAGATGACTCACACTACTCTGACCAAATGAACTTCTTCCCTTTCCTTTGAAGAGAAGTAATCGGGTGGCCTATCAAAGAAAATCTCTGCACAAAGCGACGGTAATATCTGACCAAACCCATGAAACTTTGAACCTTAGAAACATTGGTCGACACTGGACAATCAACAATGGCTTGGATCTTAGAAGGATCCATAGATACACATTCTCGCGAGACTATATGACCAAGATAGCGCACCTTTGCGTGGAAGAAATCACACTTAGCAAAATTCGCAAAAAGCTGATTCTCCCTCAAACACTGCAATACCTGATGCAAATGACCCTCATGTTCTTCCATAGATCTACAATAAGTCAATATGTCATCCAAGAACACAAGGAAAAAGTGGTCAAGGTAGGTGCAAAAAACCCCATTCATAAGACTTATGAATACTGAAGGCGCGTTTGTCAACCCAAATGGCACCACTGTGAACTCATAGTGACCATAACGAGTACAAAATGTCATCCTATGAATGTCTACATCATGAATGCACAATTGATGATACCTAGATTTCAGATCTATCTTAGAGAACACCTTAGCTCCCTTTACTTGATCAAAAATATTATCTATCCAAGGCAATGGATATCAATTTCATATGGTTACCTTATTCAACTATCGGTAATCAATGCATAACCGAAGAGAACCATCCTTCTTCTCAACAAAGATAACTGGTGCACCCCAAGGAGAAACACTAGGATGAATGAACCCCTTGGCCAACAACTCCTCAACCTGCAAGTTCAACTCACTCAATTCTTGAGTAGTCATCTGATATGGTGTTCTCGAAATAGGTTCCGCGCCAGGAACCAAGTCAATGCAAAAATCTATGTGTCGCTTCAGAGGCATACCGAGAATATCCAAAGAAAACATATCAGCATACTCCCAAAGAATAGGGTGACCATCAAGAGTGATTTCTTGACTCTCTTCCTCATCCACATCCTCAAGAGAAACTACAAAAAGTTGACACCCTTGGTGCATGCATTGCCTAAGTTGCATAGTAGAAATCATACGTAAGGATATCGATCGCTAAACTCCAACAATCCCCACTCTCCTGCCATGGTCATCTAAACACTTTACTATCTTCAAATGATAGTCTACACGAGAACTATGAGATGATAGCCAATCCATCCCCAACACAACTCCAACTCACAACTGGGAATGAAGGCATCTACAAACACATGTATACCGATAGCCAACTCTACTTGCCACCTATCCACCTGCTTAGTAGGCATGAGCCCACACCGCTCCATAATGGATGAAGAAATAAAAGAATCTGAAGCACTAGAATCAAAAAGTATAGAGATAGGAATACCACACAACACACTTGTAGTCTCAATGATAATACTCTGATACTCATCCTGGCGGTCTTCCACCATTGCAAATACTCTATGGGATCTACCTGCATCCCCCACTATCGTCTTTGATGCAGATGGCCTTTGGCTACTCATCTGGTGAGGACACTGAGGGCACTGAGCAGCTTTATGGCCAAACTAACCTTAGGAGAAGTAAGCTCCTCTATCAGGTCCTCTATTCCCAGACAGTCCACTGGACTGTTGAAAGCTTTCCCCACTAGGGGTTTGAGATGCACCCTACGAGGACTGCCTTGAAAGGTCTACCTACTCCTCTGCCAGTACCTACTCTTCCGAGACTGAGAGTTGCCACCCTGCTGGCCCTGAGAGTTCTTCGATCTTGGTGGCTACTGCTAGTGTTGCTAACCACCCTTAGCGAGTGCCTGAGGACCCCTAAAAGGTGCAATAGTCTGGGACTAATTCCCTCTCCCTCTAGACCCACTAAAATGATCACTCCCAATTTGAACTCCAAACTAACCACCATGAGCACGGATAAGGTTCTACTCCACCAGCCTGGCTTTCGCCATGACTACCTCTACTGAAGCAGGCTCAAATAATCTCACTCCTCCACTGATGCGGTCATTAAGAACCCTCAAGAATTGTTGAACAAGCATAGCCTCATCATTGCCAATCCTGGCATGCTATTTGAGCTTATAGAACCTATTCTCAAACTAATCTACTAACAACCCAAAATGGCGCAGAGCATAGAACTCGTCTGCACGTGATTTCCTCCACTGGGGTGAGAGAAATCATGCCCTGAATCTCTCCAGAAATATCTCCGATGATACGGTGTTAATTCTCACACTGATCCTCTCCTCCTCTAACCTCTACTAGATAGATGCAAATCTCTTGAGGCACATGATCATGCATCTCACCTTGGTGTTGCTACCATATCAATACATGGTGAAACACCAATCTAAACCGATAAGCCAAGTCTCTGCCTCGAGACCGGTACCTTTATTGTCAAAGAAAGGAGAATTGGACCTCATAAAGTCACTCATGTACCCCATGTTAGTTGGATCCTAGTCTATTGGGACCTCTCTCCCTCTAGGATATATATCTCTCTCTCTCTAGAATCTGCAGATGGGACTCCACTACCTGGGCATAGATGGGCTGATCCACCTCAGGTCTGGAGCCCAGTCTAGCTAGCATCTCTTGAAACATCTGCCGCAGCTCTTCCCTTTCAGGAACCTGTTGTCCTGAATGTCGTCCCTCCTTATGAACGGACTGATCCTGATCCACACTCACATGAGTGGGTGGTGGTGAAGGACTATGATGGTTAGAACCTCAACCCCATCCTCCTCCTCTACCTCTGGTGTGGCCACTAACACGACCACCTCCCTTGGCTTTCCTAGCCATGACCTAACACCACAAAAGAGAGAAAAGTTTAGATCAAAGGCAAGGAAAGACGAAAGGAAGTCACACCACAAGACCTACATAGGAGGTCAAGGCAAATAGGCTCACTACAAACCTAGAGTACCCAGTGTTGAAACATTGGCTTTGATACAAAATGTAATGCCCCTCTAGGAACCCCAAAGGAAAACCCACAACAAGGGTGAAACAATTTTTTTTTAAAGTAAAAACATAATAAGCGCATAACACACAACATGCACGATAACACAAGCAAAAGACTTACACCAGAATTCCTTAAGGGTTACCAACGAAGAATTAAAACCAAAATATAAATTCGACAATTAAGGTTAATCCAACAATCCATCATTACTCAATGATCACAAGAAGCCATATGCAATAACAAATTACACCATTGAAATATTGAAAGGATACAATATAATTTCTCTTCAAAAGCATGTACACATAACATAAAGGAAACTAATAAATAACATCCCAATCTTAGGATTACATTGTTCTTCCAATACATGGCTTCTCAATATACATAGAAAGATACAACTTAACCAAATACAAGGTTACCAAAGATCATGATACAATGACCATATAGGCCTCCAAATAACAATAATATCCAAATATGAGATAAGCATGAGCCACGAACCACATAAACACCTGTGAAGACAATCCTCCAATGAAGTTATGAACAAGAACATCCGATGGGAAGTGGCACTACCACCTGACCATGTAATTTCCCAAATGGAATCACCCCACCATGCTAAGAGATAGTTGAGGACCCTCAAGCAAGCAAAAGCATGACATGGTTGACAAAACAATATGACTCCATGACAACACCTAATGACTCCACATTAATCCAAGTGACTCAACATCACAAAACACAAGTGGACCGACATCACACACACAAGTGACGCGACGTCACAAAACACAAGTGACCCTAAAGAGAGAGTGTCATCACATAGCTTACAATGGTTACCATGGTTGGCCTCCATAGGTCCCAGCTCTCTGTCCTAGTAACCTTTCTCGAACCTCTGGCTCCAAGTTAGTCCCATGCAGACCCTACTAGCCTTTCGTGAAGACAACGTGGTCGGTTTTCCATTCTAGACCTTCTCACTACATTATGAGCCTCAGTACAAGCACTCACCTATGCGCGAGGTACAATATCTTTATTAATGTTTGAGAACTACTCACCTAATCAATTAATTAGATTATCACTTATTATCTTACTTTCGAAGGGTCATCCTGCCAACCTCTTTGGGTGCAACCCTCATTCAAAAGCCACTCAAAGGACATGAAACAAACATGGTTACTCCACGAGGATGCTATGGAGAAACAGATAGCCATAACTCCACTATCCAAATACAAGTGGTCAAAACAAGGACATATCGGCTCTTGGTTAACCATAAGGCAAGACACTACATGGTTAAGACAATGAAGTCATCAAATATCACTTGGTCAAAGGTACCAAATATGCCACCACATGACGACTGAACCATAGACCAGAAATAACACAATATAACTCTTGCAATGAAAGCTAATTTCACTAAGTTTGCACTCAGACAATATTTGAGAAAATCAGCATCATAAGCCCTTGCAACATCATTGATTGAAAATTAAATAAAACACTCATTTACCATTCACATCTATTCAATTTCCAAATCAATATTCCATCAAGGATAAAATTCATGTCAAATACTCAACCGAATAAAAACATTACTTCCTAATAGGCATTTAATTCATTTACGGAACATATCCAAATTACCAATTTGCATTACTAATTCATGCCTTGATTTCCCTTGATAAATTTATTAATCCACATAATAAAAATCACTTGAAAATCACTATTTATTTAACATAAAAATCCACTTTAAAATATTTCATTTAATAAAAATTAAATTCATAGCACATAGGAATTTGTACTGCTAAGGGTACAAGGTTAGGCAGAGGGTCAAGGCCAACCCGCAACAGTGTTGTTGTCGAGGCTGCAAACACTACCTGTCGGTAGTATTGCTACCACTGGTAGCAGGCCTACCAACCAGTAGCAGCCGCTACCGGTCGATAGCACTGCTACCAACCGGTAGCGGTACTATCAATCGATAGTACCACTACCTCTAGTAGCAGCCACTACTGACTGGTAGCATATTGCTACCAATCGGTAGCAGTACTGTCGACCGGTAGTATTGCTACTTGCGGGTAGCAGACACTACCGACCCATGTGGTGGGACTAGCCTGCCATGAGGTAAGGTAAGGTGTACGCACAAAATAAAATACATTCTTCAAAAGAATTCAAAAACCAATATGCCACAAAATCATTTCAACATGAAAATGATTCATTCTCTGATCATTTCATGGGCACACACACACACATAGTGCCAACATCCAAATTTGAAAAGGATATTTACCAATAAGGTAAATGGTGAACTATAATCACACAAGAACCCCATATCTTGGGCAATAAGATAATAGGAAGCAAACAGAATACTAAATCCAATTCATTATATTCCAAATAGAAGAGGTAAACCAAGAAGTTGATTTCCAGAACAATTAACAAACATCAAATAGAGAAATGATCTATTTCTTTCCTATAAGCAAACATATGATACAAGCTCTTCAAAATCAACAATAACAACCATTTCTTCTTCCATTCCAATCATTCCACAACAATTTACAAGAATATTTTCATTTTCTTTCATACACAGGAAGTAACTGAAGAATTCAAAATTAAATTTAAAACAAGAAGAGATCATCCAACCTTGAAGCAAACTAGCAAGCAAAATGATGGAGAATCCCAATCCTTGTAAACCAAATCGAATTTCAGCTCCTCTTTCAGAATGTTTTTCCAAATTTCTCTTCCCAATTTTCTGCCCCTCCTCTTCCCGTGAATTTCTAGGAATATATGGGAAATTTAATTTCAACCTAAACTTTTTAGGTTGAAAGTTTTCTCCACCAATTAGATTAATTTATTTAAAAAGTAAATAGCAATCAGATTTTCCTCTTTTCTAAAAACAATTAAAATGAAAAAGTCAAATGGAAAGATAAAAAGAAAAGCTTTTAATTTTATTTTCTATTTTCCACAATACTTTCTTTCAACATAAGCATTTAACATTTAAATGGCTAGGCAATTATTTATTTTCTTCCACAGAATATTTTAATGCAACTTTACACAATGAAATAAGCCATTTAGCCATTTAATCTAGCAAATCATTAATTTAATTAAATCAATAATCTGAGAGCATAATAATTAACTAATCATGCCAACATAAGATAGCAACATCCATTCAATTAAATAACCATTTAGATGAACAAAAACATGTGAAATGAAGAATGATCAAATGACCACTCACAAATGACCAAACCAAAGCACTTTGACTTGCATACCGGCCAGACGAGAAAGACAACCGGCTGACAACACTCACACGGGTGTAACTACGAGTTAAGGTAGGGTCTAGCAACTATCTCCTCTAGTCCCATCCGACATATAAAGCACACTCAGACCTATGAAACCAGGTGGATACCCCATACCTACCCTTTACTTGTACCTACAATGTCCTACACCAAAGAACCACACGTGCATATAGATAAATATATACAGACACGGCACAAACACCGATGAAGGAGAATCATGACGTTCCTTGTCTCACCAGAGTGAGTGAAGGAAAATCATCTCCTCGCATCCCATACACATGCAACCACGCAACACATAAATAACACATCACACATATAAGGTAAGAGTGTCCGTCCATGATAATGATCCATAAAATAACATTAATCATAAGAACTGAGAGACTGCATAAAATCATGCACCACAAATCCAGATAAAGCATGAAATAACATCGCATAAAATCTGAATCAATATACAATAATGTTCCATTGAAGTCAATCAAAAACATACAAAAAGAGTCTGATCAAGGAGGGGTATGACAATAAGACTACATCATCATATAGAATCATTGCATCACATCAAATACTCATAACACATATAGAAGCATCACATATCAACACATGCATATAGCTGCTGGAAGGATGGATCATCTCATATATATATATATATATATATATATATATATATATATATATCAAAATAATTGTCATGATAGAATGATGTCAAAATATCATATGGCTACAAAATCACCCAAGGTGTCTATATCATCGTACAAAAAAACTGATACAAAATGGGATCCTAGAGAGCTATGATGATGATGCTCCCTCAGAGATGATTGACCTTGGTAGAATTTGATTACTCGAAGTACTCACCACTAGATCTGCTCGTTTGTCCCCTCCTCCTTCTAGTGGTACGAATGGATCCATGACCCTGCCATTAGATGCTTCCCTCCTATCTCTGTCAGTGGTAGTAGAGTGTGAATCTCTCCTATAGCTCCCTTCCCTCAACTTTGGAGGTACCGCTGCATAATATAGGTTCCTCCAGTAGGATATCTCATCCCCTGCCTAGAGGCAGAAAGAAAACCCTAAAGCAATATCCCCTACAACTATATCCCTAGCCACCTATATGGTCTCCTCTGCAGCCGTATATCTTTGTATGGCCTCATCCCTCTCCCACTACATATTTACTAGTTGTCGCCTCAACCAAGTCACTGTTAGCATATGCACACTCCAATGATACATTGTAGGTGATTGAAGGTTTTGTCATTGATGGCAACCTTACAATCCTATGACACCAGCAAGGCATTACACCAAAACTAACAATTGGTATCAGAGCCTGGTCCTCTATTTTCAGAAGCCTAATAGCTTGAGGAAGATCTTGACACCGGTAGATATGGAAAATCCGATGAAGCAACTAGAAGTAGCTCTTTTAGACTATGATGCAGAGAAACTAAAAAACATCAAACTAGAAGATGATCTAAAGGCAGCTCAGGATATCATTCAGGCACTTCAAGAAAATCTTACCATTTCAAGAAACAAGAGAAGAGAACTTTGTGAAAAGATGTAAAATGAGAATGATGAAAAAGAAACTCTTAATGATATGATAAAAAAGCTGAAACAAGAAAGCATGACAACAAAGAATGAGATGTAGGATATGACTATGAGATTTTATAAAGAAATTGAAGATAGAAAGAAGAATGAAGAAGATTTGACCAGAAGACTAAGTGATGTTGCAAATGAAAACACAAGACTTAGTTATGAAAATGATTTGTTGAAGACAGATCTGATGCACACTCAGAATGACTCCAATGAACTAATGAGGTAGAAAGAAGTCTTAGAAAGAGAACTAGATACTGCAAATCAACATAAAGAAAAATTCAAGAAAAGCTCAGAGGAACTTGGTAACTTGTTGAAGAATCAAAAACCTAAAGGTGACACTTTTGGAATTGGCTTTGAAGTTGGTGAAAGCTCTAGTACTGCAAAACACGGGATCATAGCAAACCGGTAAGGCAACCTAATGCTTATAAATTCAATGGAAAATGCTTTAACTGTAATAAATATGGTCATAGAGAAAATGAATGTAGATCTAGAAATTATTAGAATATCAACACACCCACCGGTCAAAGTTCAAAATGCAACAAAGTTGGTCACAACTCTAAAAATTGCAGAATGAATGTGAGATGTTATGTTTGTGGAAGATTTGGACACCTATCTAATCAATGCAAAACTCAAACCAGCATAGGTTATGGGAAAGCTATTCAAAAGAATAATGTGACTTGTTATGCATGTAACAAGATTGGGCATATTGCAAAATTCTGTAGAAGTAAAGGATCACCAGCAGACAACAAAAGTTCTAGCTTGAAAGGTAAAGAAAAGGTTGAAGAGGTTAAGCAAGAATTCTCAAAATAATGGATTAGAAAGTCAGACCTAAATATTTTTGGGAATACTCCTCCACTGGTAGGACCAATCAACACTTCACCGACAGGACAGAGTGATGCTTCACTGGCAGGACATAGTAATACTCCACCGGCAGGAAGCTCTTCATCAAATTGAAGAAAATTTTCTTGAGGGTTTGGAAATCAATGAGACATATGCCATAATTCCCTTGGTTAATGGTGAGAAGTTGGAAATTACTTCTATACCGACAAACAATTTTAAGTGACTACTTAACCGGCATGCATTAAATGTGGTAGATGGCAAAATAAACATTATAAATTTGTGGTTTTGGCTCCATTTCACTTCACCAAGATTTCAAGCATTCGAAGAGCGTGAAATTTGCAGAGCTAAGGGATTTTGAGAAAAGAGGCAAAGCACTTTAGAAATCAATCCATCCAAAAGGCAGAAAAAGATATTTATCATGGCATCCTCCTCTGCACCTGAATTCATAGCAAACCCTACAATAGTCGAGGTTATAAAACACCCTAGGCCCGTATTTCAACTAGTTCTCAAGGTAGCTAAGAAAGATGACAATGTAGGTGCTTTTTCCTAAATTCCAAAGGGAGTTGTTTTCACAGAGGATCCCCAAATATATATTCATTGCAACATAGAGGAATTAGGAGATGAAGAATTCAAAAGCATGTATAAGACTGTTATATGTGACAATTCCGGTAATGTAAAACCAGAACATAAAATTGTTGAAACCCTAGGATTCACTAAAATCCTCTGCATTCCCAAATTTCCCAAGGAGGTGATTAGGATAGTTTTAAGTAGGGTACATGGTTCATTCTTTTGGCTTGATTCAATACACAAAATAACAAAGGAAGCTATGAAAGTAGTAACAGGGTTACCTTCCACCGGTAATAGACCAGACAAAACCAAGAAGGTCTCCAATGACCTAGTAATGAACTTAACTGGTGCAACATCAGATAGAAGGTCTCTGAGAGTTAATGATGTGACTAATATAAATTTGAGATTTGTTAGCATGATTTTAGGGTACAAAGCAACTCATGCAAATAGACTTAACTCAGTTTCTAGTTTATGCATTAAAAGTGCTTATGACATGGTTAAGGACAATGTGAAAATTGATGTATGTGAATGGTTAAAAGATGAGTTGATTGATAACTTAGGCAAAATCAAGAAGGATAAGAAAGGAACTTTTAGATTTGGAAATCTACTTATATGCTTGATGCTACACATAACTAAACAGGTTCCTGGTATTGGCCATAAGAATCTTGGATTTGATATACCGATAGGAAAAACAGTTGACAGACCTATTCAATAACATGGGTGAGAACAAAGAAAAGAACATTCATGACTATTTTCAAGCACTAAAGGTCAGGATGAACAAAAGAATCAAACTATCACAAAAAATTGTCAACAAATACAAATATGATATATGTTTTGTAATAAAAAAGGATGAGATCTGGATGGAAGCAGTCATCCCAAGAACAATCTGGGTAACAGAGATGGGTTATGAGACTGATGATCATATAATTGAAACTTATGCTAAATCACTTCTGGAAGCACCAAATGAACCAAAGGAAGAATTATTTGGTAGTGCTAAAACCATAGAAAAACAAATTCAATCTAAGAAAAGAATGAAAAAGGTTGAAGCAGTTGTGAGAAGAGGTTCTAGACAAGCTAAGGCTATTAAAGAAGATGTATTAAAACAAACCGGTATCACTAAGGATGAGTTAGGAACTCTACTGCCTAAGACTCACCTATCATTGGTAGCTACTTCTTCAGAAAGTGACATGCCTGCAACTTTCAAAAGAGTTGTAAGGAAAAGGGATCCTTCACCGGCATCCACACCTTCGCCTAGAAGGACTAGACAAAAACAATAGGCAATAAGGTCACCGGTTAGAAAGACAACACCAAAGAAAAAGTTGACACCAAAGAAGAAGAAGACTAAACAAAACTTGGCCCCTCTTGACAAATTGCTATATGAAATCATAGAGGAAGGGAAACTCAAAAACATAGGAAAGGTCTATGATACACTGCCAGTGGATGACAAAGAACAAGTTGAAAACAATGTTATTTTACACATGGACATCTATAAGAAATTCTTAATGGAAGTAATAAATGATCTACCAGATGAATTGTTCAAAAAACTGGAAGCAAGAAGACAAGTTATTGTAGAGCTTGATAAGAAAATCAAAATTGAAAAGTTACTTGTTGTTTATCCAGTAAACTCACCTAAGAAGATAGATGACTTAATTGCAGAAGCCAACTGGTCATTATTCTCTACTACACACTGGCATATTGCATTAATGGTTGGAAGAGTGAATGAAGTAACAAAGGAAACAGAAAATGCATGGGACATATTTCTTGTTGAGAAAGAAAAATAGGAAGAATACAGGAACCCCAAACCAATAAAGGTATACCAGAAGGAGAGAGACAAAGGAAAAGGAAAGGTTGGTGGACCTCTGAGTATCAAAGTTAAAGATAACTTATCCCCACCACCTCAAATTGCATCACCAGTAAAAACTACTGAAGACCAACTGGCAGATGAGAGTATGGACATAGAGGATACAAATCCTAATCCAAAGGTACTGTACATAGTTGATGTTGATACACAAAAGGTCAACATTGTGATAGACAAAGAAACAATCAGCAAAACAGATATGGCTAGTGAGCCACCGACAACTGACAGCATTGACAATACAATAGAGCAACAAGTAGAGACTCAGATTGAGACTAAAACAGAGCAACCAACAGAGAGACAAGTAGAGAAATAGGCTCCGAAACAAGAATAGGTTCACATAAAAATAGTGCCACTGGCAATAGGAGAAGATCAAAAACCATTTCTTAAAGAAATGGAAACACAGACTGACCTACCAGAGGTCACTGCAAGCTTGGTTACTTCCTCCACTGGCGGAATTCAGAATGTTGGTTCCTCCTCAACAGGTTACAAATCAACAAATGTAACTGAAGTACTTTTGGACTCCATCAAAAAGATAACAGATTGTAGTTCACAGGCTTATAAAGTTATAGATGACACAATCCCAATTTTGAAGGTAATAGCTCCTAACTATAACATAGACAATAAGGATTCTTTAAAACAACTTGATACCTTGTGTAAATACATCCCTGAGAACATAGTGACTATTGAGCAAATAAAGGAAGAGACATTGAAGAATAAGGTGGAAATTGAAAAGAAAAAATTCTTTGAAGATCAGATAAAGAAGTGTACTAGGGAATTTGACACACTTCTACCGGAACTATGCAATTTAAAGGAATTTAAAACTCTGTATAAAGATACTTGCAAGACAAACTTTTTGATAGTAGACATAGATAAGAAAATGAGCAAGGTACAGGATGAAATCAATAAACTTGCAGACAATTTTGTTAACTCACCTTATACATTATCAGTTTTTGAGCAAAGGATAACCAGTTTTGAGGAAGAATTACTTAAGTTAGAAAGAGAAAAGGAGAGAATAGTAAATAAGGCAAAGCATTTGAGACTAAGACTGAGTCCAATATTGGACTATCTAGCATCATTATGGAAGGAAATATCTGAGGCACTAGTATAGGGACAGAGAACACCAGCAGAGCATATGCAGCACCTCACCAGTACAGTTAAAAGAACATAGACATCAATAAAGGACAACAAGAAGTTTATGGAAAGTATAAACTTGATTTTGGTAGATCTTTTCCAAATTGTAACTACCCAGTTACAAGGTTGAGTGACAATACAACTCTACTAACATCTTGGCAACCTTTGTCATTGATGCCAAAGGGGGAGTAGTAGTATGAGAAAATAACCAATAGAAGACTTATCTACTCAAGGGGAGCTCTTATATTTTTGGTATGGCAGAAGACTTATCTGCTCAGGGGGAGCTCTTATATTTTTGGTAACATATTTTTGGAAACATTTTTGGATTATAGTTTTGGATACACTTTTGAATTTTCTCATGAGTGTTGCCATCAATGCCAAAGGGGGAGATTGTTGGCATATGCACACTCCAATGAGATATTGTAGGTGATTGAAGGTTTTGTCATTGATGGAAACCTTACAATCCTATGGCATCAGCAAGGCATTACACCAGCACTAGCAGTCACATCCTTCTCGATATCCTCAATCTCATTGGCTTGGCCCTATGTGAGCTCTCATAGCATGAGTAGCTCATCCTCCTCCTCATCTCCTCCCTAGGCTCCCTCATCTTTCCTACCCTATTGTGGGGCATCATGTCCATATACCTATGCCTACCTTGCTGGTACCTATCCTTGTTCCTATCTTTGTCCCTGTACCTAGGCTGCAACCTATTAAACCTATCCCCCTCTTCCCTTAGGTGGCCTTGATGGTCTGCCTCCCTCTCCACTACCATGTCTTGCATCCCTACCTCCCTATACACCCAATGCCCTCCCTCCATCCTTGGGTCCACCCCTACCTCTATCCATCCTACTAGCTCCCCATCTCCTCTGTATCCTCCATCTGCTTCCACCCCCATCCTCATCATCATCATCATCCTCCACTATAGGTATCAACTCCGTTGGGTTTGTGAGTTTCAAAAATGGATGAGCTGCAAAGTAGGTTGCATACTCATCATCCATGCCCACGTCAATAACATCCACTAAGATATCCCAATGCATCGATACCAACTTCTCAAACTATGTAACTGTCGCATCATATGACAAAAGAGGTCCCTAGCAGCCCTGCTCTCTAATTATTCAGGAAAACTCACCCAAACCTTGTGGAATCCTCTATTATCAACCAAACTGCTTGCATACCTTGTCGATCAAATGCCTATCCAAAATGTATGGAGTCTACCCAATTAGATATTTACTCCTAAATAAAATGGTAGCTCTGTAGCATCCTCCTCCTAGGCCTCACATTCTAAGTATGGCCTCCATATAACACTATCAATATCATCAATAACCCATCGCCAGTAATCTACCTTCCCAATATGTGGCTAGGAAGTGATCATGCTATACAAATGTGCATAGGAATACCTATGTCCTCTAAACCTAAAATGAATTGACCTAGTCACAACAATATGCTCATAAGACCACACCTGTAGTAGAGTAACCCCACACCCCAGTCTGCAGCCACTGAGGTAAACAAACTGGTGCATCTCTTGGTATAGATGTGCCAAAATGGATGGCCCCCATACGAATCTCTTGTGATTTTCCATGAGGGTCTCCAATGTCCTCCCCCATCCAATAGCCAGACCCCATGTAGCCCTGTCGAGACATAAGAACCTGCTAATCATCCCTCCCACTACATCTAGTATTTGTCTGCTGAAATACATAACATCCCAACTCAGATGTTCTGGTCTCAATTCTAGATCTGGGTTTGCAAAGACTCATTGGAGTGCATCCCTATCTCCCTCTCGGTCATAGACTACAAGATCCCCATGGATTGGAACTCGCAGTATCCTATAAACATCTTCTAAATTGACTAACATCTCATCAATCAACAAATGAAACACGTTTGTATCCAAGTGACATCTCTCTACAAGAGCAATCAACAATCCAATGCTCATCCTAATCTCTGGCATATATAACATGTGTCTCAATCCCATAGCCTCAATAGCAGCACAATCCTCAAAGGTCAACTTTGGTCATAACCTCTAAGTCACTAGAAATCTCTCTCGTGACTCTATTTGGGGAAAGTACTCCTGCATCCATCCAAATCAATCGTGTCAATCCTTGTGGTACTCATGTTCATCACATACTGCTACTTCTATTCTAGTGCTTATGTTTATTACATGACATTGTATCCTATTAGTGTATATTTTTATCACATTGCACTATATCCTATCTTGCTAGAGCACTCACCGAATTTTATCAATTCGATGACTTATCCTATATTCAACTTAGCAAACTTACCTGTTTAGGGCACTTGTTGAGTGAATCCTCTCAGCAACTTATCTAATTGGCAACGCATGTTTATCACAAAATTGTCAATTCTAGCCTAATTTTCAATTTGTCTTCCCTAGGGCACCTGTTGAGTGAATCCTCCCAATAGTTTATCCAATTGATAGTGTATGTTTATCACAAAGCTGCCAATTTTTGTCGATCCTAGACACAAACGCATTCTTGCTACACAGATGCTCTTTTAACCTACCTATATGCATTTTTATATCATAGACGTGCTTTCTTAAGCACAAACACAACACTGCTAGACATAAACATGCTTTTGCTTCACAGACATGCATGTTCATCATAGATGTTGCTTTGATTTGCCTAAACACAATGTTTTGTTTTAGATGCGTATGTCTATCACAAATATGCCCATATCAATGCATATACATGATTACATACATAAACATGTCCTAATTCAACCTAGATGTGACCATTCATCATATAAGTGTGCAAAACCTAACCTAGATGTGTTGCTAAGCCCTAAAATTTTGATTCCGTATTTTTGTTTAACTATACTAAAGAGCATTAATTTAAGCAATAAATGCAAAAACATACAAAGTATGGTTTAGGTACATATTGGCTCACTCATGTCATCTGGTCTCTGGAACCGTCAAGCATGATCAAACCTATGTAGCCTATCTGCCATCTCCCCTACTTTGTTGACTTCTCTCTATACTCTTAAATATAGGTGCTCTAATCTTCTAGATGCAAATGAGGATGTTTTTCTTGTGGCTTGTAAATATAGGCTGTCCAGCCCTAGTCTCTTGTCACTATTTCTTTTTCTTGAGCCTTTCTAGCCTTTCTTTCTTATCAAGAGATTGTCTGCACCTTTTCCATCCAATCTCTCAAGGGGGCATATCATTCCCATCTTGGGGCAACTTTGTATCAATTTATCTTCTTTGAGCCAACACGATAGGCTGCATTGTCTCAAAGAGGGGCAAAATGTAGACACCTAAAATTGTCCTCTTTAATTAAATGAATATTTTTATTTATTTAATTATTTTATCCTAGGTCTTATATTAATTAAATAAATATTTATTTATTTAATTAATTCATTTATCCCTTTCTAGTCCTTTTCTCATTTAAATAAATATTTTTATTTATTAAAATTATCTTCTCCTAAATTAAATAAATACTTTTATTTATTTAATTGATCCCATTTCTTCTATTAATTAAATAAATTTTTTATGTATTTCATTAATTAATTATTTTTCCTCTATGACACATGTCACTTATCTCTTAATCCTCCTCTACCTACCCTCTTCATTATTTTATTATTTCTTCTACTTACCCTTTAATCCTAGCTGACCATTTATTTCTTTCACCTCTTAATCTTATCCCTCCATTTTCTAAAGTGTCTTCTATATAAGAGGATACTTCCTTCATTATCAACCCTAATAATCTAATCAATGTGTCAATCAAGCCTTTTGTGATCAAGCTACTTCAACCACAATTCATTCTTTGTTGAGCTCTTATGCACACATAAAATCTGAGAGCAAATATATCAAACAAGATAAATGGAGATAGGAGACAATGGGGATTGAAACTCTACTTGGCATGTGAATGGTAATATTGTTTCATTTTATGGATGTTCATGTTCTTAGGTATCTTCATTGGTGTATGGTGGATGTTTGGTTGTAGAAATAGGGTTTATTGTCGTTGGATTTGTGGTTTTACAATAGTTAATCGTCATTATTTTTTATCGTATAGAGGACTGATCTAGATCATCAAGTCCAACAAGTAGCTGTTGTCTAAGACTAATGGAATCTATTAAAACACCTTCCTGGATATCCCTCAAGTTGTCAGTCTCCTTCTGAGGAACTAATCTCTAATACCAATTGTTGGAATCAAGGAACATTGAGAGAGGGGGGGGGGGGGGTGAATCAGTGTTATGCAATCTTTACCAATTTTAATCTGATTCTTCAACCATCTAATGCAAATTAACAAAAGAAATATGTAAACACATAAGGAAAGCATCCACAACACCACAACACCAAGATTTTTACGTGGAAACTCGATTAAGGGAAAAATAATGATGGGACTCAAACCCACAATATTAATATACTCTGTTAGAAGTATAAAAATATTGCATAAGGGGTATGCACATGCATTCAGACACACTGCCTAGAGATCACTATTCAAATTATAATGAGGGCTACAACTGGGAAGGCTCAATTCCTTACAAAATGATTACAACAACAAGGTTTTAACTATTGAATAACATCAACAAATGCTTGAGTATAGTTCTTGTTAAGTAGAAAACACATGATCACACTTTGTTCTGCTACTTTGCTTTGTTATGATATTTTGCATTATACCAATGCACAAATCTTTTAACCGTGCACATGGAACTGTGCACAATCAATCATACACACTTTCCACACCACCATTGATATAAAAATGATTAAATCAATATAATCTATCTGCAACATCAAATTAGATCAATTTCATGTAGGCTCCAAAACCACATAACACACAAATCAAATGTGTTACCCAAGTTGACTCAAATCCGATTAAAATAACCAAGCAGACCAAAACAAACTGTCCAAATGCTTCCCACATGTTGGCTCACTAAACTTGAATACACAATCAATCTCTAAAATCACTCCGTCTGATCCGTACAATGAATCTTCACATGTTACTGCCAATGAATACTGTTCTAACCAAAAACTTGTCTACCGAATCCTCCAATTGTCACAAAACTCAACACCGGAGACCACAAACTTGGATTAAGCCAATTTACATGTCCACAATGCATCTCCGAGATCCACAACATAAAATACGCAACACAAATGAATCGGAAACCAAAACATTGTACACTTTGTATATGCTTAAAACCATCATTGCTAAATAGGAAATAAGGAAAATCATGAATTCTTTAACTATTCAAGCAATCCAAACATAAACCAATAAAATAGATGCACAATTGAATCAATTTAAACAACATAAAACTCCCTATTCTGCATAATAGCTTCCATCATTCTTCTCTTCTTTGTGGCACTATGGCTCTCAGATATTGCATAGGTAACCTGCAAGTGACACATACATTCAAAGTTTGTGATTGTTCATGATTGTTTAAAATAGAGAATTGATCCTAGGTTTATAGATTTTTTGGGTGAGATTGAATGAGAGGTGGAACATAATGATTAGGAGGTGGAACTCAGGTGAGCTCACATGATGATCAATAGTTGAACTATTGATTTGGAGGTGGAATAGAGTAGATTGAATAAATAAAAGAGTTAACTACTTGAGAAAAAAGATGATTGAAAGATGAAAAAGAATGATTGGAGTAGAATTAAAGAATGATGCAATTGATCAATTCAAATAGATTGAAGATTGATTGAATGCTTTTCAGAAAAAAGAAAAGTGGAAGATAGAAATAGAGATTGAAATGATAATTGATTTAATTATTGAATTAATTGAATTGATTAATTTAGCATGTTCTTGAACTTTGATTTTGATTTTCAATTTAATCTTTGCATGAGAATTGAAACAAATATTGAATTTATTTTAAATTCAATTTGTTATTTGAATATATTTAGAACTTGACTTTGGAATTCAATTTTATTTTTGAAATCATGCACATGTATTTGAAATTAGAAGAAATTAGAAGAATATGAATTTGAATTTGAATTAGAAGAATTAATGAAATTAAACGAAATTAGAATTTGGGAATTTGGAATTTAAATTTGAATTAGAGGAATAAATTAGTTAATTAAATAATTTAAAGAATTTATTTAATTATTTAGAAATTGAATTTAATTAAATAATAAAGATTATTCAATTAAAGGATTAAAATTACAATTAATTAAACAAAATATATTTAATTAATATTAAGAAAAGGGTCAAATGATTAATGATTAGAAATAGAAATAGAAATAGAATAATTAGTAATATGATGAAGAAATATGAATTTAGAAGAATAAGATGAATTAACTTAATTAAAGAATTAAAGAATTATTTAACTAATTGGATGAATAATTAGTACATGATCGATGAGACATTTTTACCTCTTTGAGACAATGTTGGAATGACGTTGTTTCAAAGAAAAAGAAAGAATTTCTACCCTAGTATGCCCCAGTGACGTTTAGGGTGTAATGCCCCCTCGAGAGATTGTTTATGCATTAATGGTATGAATGATCTGTCGAAAGAAGAAGAATGTGAGATAGAAGAATAGTTAGTGGATTAGAGATAGAGATAGGTGATGTGAAGATGACATTGAGATAGAATATGAGAGAATGAGAATTAGAAGCAATTGAGGATGATTGATATGAGATGATGGATTGATAATGATAGACTGAAAAAATGAAGATGATGGTTTTCACAAACTTTTGTGCCTTTATTCATAGCGCAATATATTCATCACTAAGCCTTATTATGTAACAATGGATCTTTGCACATTAGGGTATAAGGAACCAAGATGTAAAGATATCTCATTGTAGAAACAAACACGTAGTAGACAAGGAATGAAACCTCCATTCTAGGAATAATGCTAGGAGTCGAGATATGTGTGGCATTTCAAAAATATGAAAGCTCTTATCACAGATGCCCATAACACCTATCCCAAAACTTCATCGGTTCACACCACAAACAACAAACAAAGATAAAGATAATGCCCATCATGGCTCCTCTAGTCACTTGTAGACATCCTTGAGTAGCGTAGGTACATGATCTGTTGCCAAATGATAAAAGATAGAGACTAACTAGGACAAAATTCAGCAGCTATATTGATTTGTGCCTTCATTCTTGATTGCTTGATGTGATGATTGATAATGTCTGATATCAGAAAGTGTGGACCCCGTTTAAGACTGACCTGTCTGATTTCAAGTGTATCCATCTCTGTTTAAGACAAGATAATGATCACTTGATATGGATAATGATACGATTGATAAGTTGATTGTAGATGTTTGATTAGATAGTTGTATCATTTGTTAACTTCATGCAAAGCGTTTGCTGGATATTTACTAGGGTGTTTGATTCTTGCGAGACATTTTATTGCAAGTTTTTGAATTGATTTTGATTGTTTTTTGATTTTTTTGTTCTTTTCTAAGAGCTTTTTCAATGTTTTTGATTTTTTTTTAAATTAATATTTGAATGTTTTTTATTGATTTTTTTAGGATCATATTTGAATGTTTTTGGATATTTTCAAGATCGTATTTGAATGTTTTTAGGACTTTTTTAGGATTGTATCTGAATGTTTTTTATTGTTTTTTTCAAGATCGTATATCAGAGATGAAACATGACCTACCATTAATTGATAAAGATAAGGCTAACTAGGACAAAATCCAGCAACCATACTAATCTATGTCATTGTTTTAATTATTTGACGATTGATAGGAATGTCTAGTTTGAGAGAGTGAATACCCCGTGTAAGACTGATTTGTCTGGTTTTGAGTGTACCCTTCCTTGTATAAGACATGTTTATGTTTGATAGAGTTTGATCGATAGATTGATTAACAAGACATGTGATCAGTTTGAATGTAGACTTTGAGAGTTTGTTTGTTTTTTATTTGATTTGATAGATGGTGTATGCTTTCTTGCTTTGATTTTTAGTTTTTTTGACTTTCGATTTTTAAGTGATTTTTTCAGGGCTTTTTATTAAAAAAAAAAAAATTTTAAGGACATTATATGATTTTTTGGTTTTTTTTTCAGCTATGCCCCCAGTGTCTAGCAAGGCAAGGAATATTATGAGTGGATGAATGAATTATTGAGGTGAAGATGGATAGGAGAAATATGGAGGTAACTTATTATGGAATCAAAGATGAATTGGTTTCTAAGGACTATCATGCGATGGATAAAATGTTTCTAAGATAAGGGATTTGACAATGTAAGGTGATCGAATGGTGCATTGAATTACATGTGGTCTACATGAAGGGACATCTCAAGAGATTTTTTGAAACCTTTTTTTTTGCATTTTTATTTTTTGTCCTTAGTTTTGATCAAGATCAAGAAATAGAAAGGGGATACAGATAGAGATAGGATATGGATAGAAGAAGCAAGATCGTAGATAGTGATGGGTGATGGAAGCAAGGAATAGATATGGACTAGAAGGTATGGATAAGGTGAAGCAAGATCATAGATAGTGATGGATGATGTTTATGAAGATCTTTAGATTTGTCAAGATCAAAGATGGAAAAATAAGATGGATTTAGATAGGGTAATGTACATTGGAGGAAGGATAATGGGAGATGTGACAGAAAGGATAGAGTGGATGAAACTTGCCCCCAAGTGTAGATGTCTCCATTTTCAAAAAGGATGATGTGTAAAATCATTTCAACATCTAGTGCCACCTGAATTTGTGTTCCTGAACATTTCAAAGATAGAGACCCAACCCACACTTAGAACCTTCAAAAAATTCAACCGAATATATCTAGCGACTAGGAAGCATACTCAAAAGGACAGAAGAATCACAAATTGGATCAAGGTACTTAGTATTTTATTACCCATGTGTGTGCAAGTGGGTTTATTCCAGCTCATATAATCATTGTAATCATTAGAATTTGACATGACTAGCTATGTGAGTTATCTTGACTTCAAAAGTATCCTGGATAGAACCTCATTGCCAGCAAGAATTCATTGCTCCGACAAGGTTATCACTGTAATCTCATGAATATTACTCCATTTCCAGCCATGCGTTCATGGCCCTGATGGAGTTACTTGCATGTTCCCAAAGACAAGCATTTTGATATTGCATTTCATGCAATTATTTTTGGTCATTTTTTTCTTTTGATCCTTTGACATTTCTTTTTCTCTAATTGATTCTTTTCTGCATTGGCTTGTAAGAAATGAAGCTCACATAGGCTCTAGAATTACAATGGCACTGAAGTAGGATTTTAGAATTTTCACTAGCCATGTCTTCACCTAGGAGATCACAATGACATAGAGTGATTGATTGTGTGAGATATAGTAATCTAAAGATGTCAGTATCAAGATACAACAAGTGATTCTCTTTTCGGATCGAGTATGCATCCCAACCAAAAGATAGTATTAAAGAGGAACAACCTCAGATTCTAAAGCGTTTCATAAATAGATATCTAGGAAATAGACTAAACAAAAGATTGAGAGTGGGCGAGCATGTGATAAAATGACACAAATGCCTATTTCATCGATGAAGAATTTATGCAAAGGATTAAATAGGAAGGATGCAAGGATGGAAAAATGGTGTTGGATGATAGATAGGACGTTGGAAGATTTGAGTGAGAATGGATGAAAATTTCTTCAAGATCATTGTTGGCACACACCTTAAGAGATGGCGGAGTGATGGAGGACAAGTGGATTTTGGATTTTGAGATTTTGATGGAGGAGTGGATGTGGAATTCGGGACATAAGGACCCAAACTTGATAAAGGAGGTGATGGAAGAATAGATTTGGGAAGTGGAAGATGTGTAGATGGACGATTGAATGAAGCTTTTGGAACAAGAAGTCTAGATGCCACTTTTGATTTTTCTTTAGGATACAATGCTTTTATGGGAATCCATTTTCATTTTGATTTTTCTTTTCCTTTTGGTTCTTTGGAACAGATTGCTTATTTGAGCAATTTAGGAACCCACATAGTTTTAAATTTTTCTTCTTGTTTAATGGGTCTTTGTGACCTTTTTAAAATTGCTTTTTTCTTTTGGATCAGATTTAACTTTGATTTTGTTGGAAATGTGCCTCTAATTCACTTGACATGTTCGGGTTGATTGGACTAGCCTACACCGATGGAACAGCAGAGTGGAAGACTGCATCGGAGTTGTGTCGATGACCCAATGGAGCTATCTTAGGCAGTTTGGGTTGTCATTGGCTATCAGGTGTTTCTATCCAAAGCTATTCTGATACCCGATGAAGTCACCTTAAGTGATCGGGTTGATATCCGATATCAAGTGAATGTGTTGAAGGCTACGCCGAAGTCCTGATAAGTCCACTTTATTCTATCTCAAAGTGCTTCACCTATCGAGGTAATAGTTCATCTGTCTGGCCGATGATCCGATGAGACCGATCTCAGTTAATGGAGATCGGAGTAACCTCATAGTGCTTGATCTGATGACCCGATGAGACTGCTCAATTATCAGAGATCGGAGTAACCTCGCAATGCTTGATTTGATGAGCCGATGAGATCGCTCTCATTTATCAGAGATCGGAGTAAACTCGTAGTGCTTGATCCAATGAGCCGATGAGACTGCTCTTAGTTATTGGAGATTGGGGTAATAGTTCATATGTTTGGCCAATGACCCAATGGAGTCACCTTAGGTGATCGGGTATCATCGGGCGATCCGCTCTAACGTTTGAAGGCTATACCAATAGCTGATGGAGCGAAGACCGATGTCAGTGTGAGAATGAACTGAGATCCAAAAATGTGACCACTTGGACACTAAGGATGAGACTATCGGTGTATATGATTACAAACTAACTCGACTCCCTGCTACATGTGGGATAATTGGTTTTCCTTGAATGCGGACCAACGCAAGCAAGCTGTTAGACTTCAAGTCGTTGCTGCAGTTGCTCAGATGAACGGTCAACCAGTTTAGTATTAGAAGCCAAATGCAAACTGAATGTGGAGAGAGTTACAATAGCCATTGAATATGTTGTAATTGTTATCTAAGTGTTATATGTTATGTCTGGAATGACTATTTGACAGAGTGAAAAAAGGAAATCTATAGACTGAACTTTATTGTATTTGACATATTGATAATAAAGTCCTTTTTTGTTGGTGGTGGGTTTTTCTCCCAAAAGGGTTTTCCCATGTTAACTCTGTGTGTTCTATCTCTTTGTTGTTTAATTGTGTTTTCTCATGCTTGTTCCATATTCTGTAAATGTTGAAATTTCATATACACTAGTCTGTTCTCTCCTGCAAACTGAAATTAGGAAAGCGAATTTCCGCACTTGCTTTCCTTACAAGTGGTATCAAAGCTTGGCCCGTTTTGTTATCCTTGTTGGGTAGGGTTGGTTTTTTGTGTCAATTCTATTTCAATGGGAGTCTTGCAGAGTGTCCACTTGTAAGGAAAGCAAGTGCAAAAATTCGCTTTCCTAATATCAGTTTGTAGGGGAGAACATACTAGTGTATATGAAATTTCAACATTTATAGAATATGGCACAAGCATAAGCAAACACAATTAAACAACAATGAGATAGAACACACAGAGTTAACATGGGAAAACCTTTTTAGGAGAAAAACCCAACACCAACAAAAAAGGACTTTATTATCAGTATGTCAAATACAATAAAGTTCAGCCTGCAGATTTCCTTTTTTCACTCTGTCAAACAATCATTATAGATGTAACATACAACACTCAGATAACAATTACGATAGCCATTGAGTGTGTTGTAATTGTTATCCAAGTGTTGTATTTTATGTCTAGAACGACTGTTTGATAGAGTGAAAAAAGGAAATCTGCAGACTGAACTTTATTGTATTTGACATACTGATAATAAAGTCCTTTTTTGTTGGTGGTGGGTTTTTCTCCCGAAAGGGTTTTCCCATGTTAACTCTATGTGTTCTATCTCTTTATTGTTTAATTGTGTTCGCTCATGCTTGTGCCATATTTTGTAAATGTTGAAATTTTGTATACACTCGTTTGTTCTCCCCTGCAAACTGACATTAGGAAAGTGGATTTTTGCACTTGCTTTCCTTACAAGTGGTATCAGAGATTGGCCCATTTTGTTATCCTTGTTGGGTAGGGTTGGTTTTTTGTATCAGTTCTATTTCAGTGGGAGTCTTGCAGAGTGTCTACTTGTTTTACAATTTGAGATGGCAAGAACCTCAGGGCGCATAGACATGGAGAAGTTTAATGGTTCCAATTTTGAAATATGGAAACTCAAGATGGAAGACTTGCTGGTCGATAGAGATCTCTTTGGTGCTATGACTACAACTTCTAAGCCTTCAGGCATGAAGAAAGAAGATTGGGATCTAGCCGATTGGAAGGCAAGGGGTCTAATCGGGCTATGTCTTGCTGATTCACAGTGTTAAATTTCCATGAGGAGAAGACTGCACATCTTATCTAGAATAAGTTGGGAGATATTTATCAAGGAAAATCCTTGGTGAATAAACTTTTCTGGAGGAAGAAGTTGTACTCTCTGAAGATGGATGCAGGAACACCATTGGCAGACCACTTAAATGCATTCAACATGGTTCTTGCATAGTTAACTTTTGTTGGTGTGTCCATCAAGGAAGAAGAATGTTGAATGTTGTTGTTGTGTTTATTGTCTGACTCTTGGGAACACTTAGTGATGGATATCGGTAGTACTACGACATAGTTCAAGATGGATACTATAGTAAATACTCTTTTGTCAGAAGAAATGAGAAAGAAGTCTTCAGAGATGACAAAATATGCACTCTCTGTTTAAGGCAGACTGAAGGACAAAGACAAGAAGAAAGGCAAGAATTCCAAGTCTCAAGAGAGATTTAAATCTCTAGGCAAGAAGTCAAAGGTCAAGTGCTGGAACTATGGGCAGAAAAGGCATATCCAAAAGGATTGCAAGGAGAAGAAGAAGAAGAAGTATTCTGACATTGAACCTTCTCAAAGTGATGCAAATGCATTTGTAGAAGCTTTGGCAATACCTACCTCGGATGACACTTGGTTTGTAGATTTTGGCTCATCATTTCACATTACCTCCCACAAGGAATGGTTCTCTAAATATGAATCGTATGCTGGTGGAAAGGTATATTTGGCCAGTGATTCTATATTGGATATTGTAGGGAGAGGCAGAATTAAAATTCAATTCCCAAATGGTAGAGTGAAGGGGATCAATGGAGTTCTTCATATACCAAGTCTGGCAAGAAATATTCTCTCTGTAAGTAAACTTAATGATGCTGGAGTACAAGTTACATTTGTATCTGGTGGTTGCAAGATGACTAGGGGTTCCATTGTATTGGCAAAGGGTGATTGTTTTGATACTTTATATAAGTTAATTGTTGAACCTATATGCTGTAATATGGCCTCTGAAAAGTCAGTTAAGACAACTGTAATGATGCATAATGCTAATTCATTAGAATCTAAACTCCATGCTGAGAAAACAATGCTCTGGCATAATAGGTTAGGCCACATAGGTGAAAAGGGATTAAAAGCCTTGAAGAATAAGAATTTGGTTGAAGGTCTGGATGATTGTAATTTTGAGTTTGATTTCTGCGAACACTACATATATGGAAAACATAACTGTGTTTAGCTTTATTATAGTTCTCATAAGTTTTTTGATATTTTGGATTATATTCACTCTAATGTGTTTGGTCCAATGGATGTACCTTCTTTGTCTAAGTCTAAATACTATGTATCTTTTGTAGATGATTATTCAAGAAGGGCATTTGGTACTTTCTCAAAAGTAAATCAGAAGTGTTCAATCAGTTTAAGGAGTTTAAGAACCTTGTTGAAAAATCAGGCTAGGAGAAAGATTAAATGTTTAAGAACAGACAATGGTGGTGAATTTTGTAGTGCAAATTTTGACAAGTACTATGTTGATCATGGAATTAAGAGACATAAGACTATACCTTACACTCCACAACAGAATGGAGTTGCAGAAAGGTTGAATCAGTCTCTAATGGAGAAAGCAAGAAACATGTTGAGCGGAGCTGGGCTGGAACAAAAATTTTGGGCTGAAGCAGTTGCTACAGCGTGTTACCTACTGAATCATTTTGCTACTTCAATATTGGTTGACAAAACACCTATGGAAGCATGGTCTGGTAAGAAACCTTCTTTAAGGCACCTTCATGTTTTTGGTGCAAAGGCATATGCTCATGTGCTTGATGTTAATAGATCTAAGTTAGATAACAAAGCGGTGAAATGTATCTTCATTGGCTATGGAGTTGGTGTGAAACGATACAAACTTTGGAATCCAGTGACTGGTAAGGTTGTGTATAGCAAAAGTGTGATTTTTCATGAGCTGAAGCCTATGTCACTAGATCATAATATAGAAAAGAAAGGAGAAGCTAAAGTTGAAATTCCTCTAGCCAAAGAAGAATCTCTAGAGAGACCTGAAGATGAGGAAAGTTCAAGTAGTTCAAGTAGTTCTGAAGAAGAACATGATGATGAGCCTCCTATGGAACCTCAAGAAGCCCCAACACCAGAGTTGAGAAGATCTACTCGAGAGAGGCGGCAACCTAATAGGTATACACCTAATAAGTACAGTCATTCTATGTTGAATGTTAATTGTTCTTATGCTTTACTTGCAGATACTGATGAGTCAAGGACTATCAAAGAAGCAATTGAAATGCCTGATTCAGATTCCTGGTTGGAAGCCATGAATGATGAAATGTCATCATTGGATAAAAATGGAACTTGGGATTTGGTACCATTGCCTAAAGGGAAAAATCCTATAGGTTGCAAATGGGTGTTTAAAAAGAAGTATGGTCCAAATGGCAGCATTGAAAAATACAAAGCAAGACTGGTTGCAAAGGGGTATTTGCAAAAAGAAGGTATTGACTATGGGGAAATCTTCTCTCCTATAGCTAAGTTGACATCTATTAGATTTCTCTTATCACTTGCAACCACATATGATTGGGAGATTGAATAGATGGATGTGAAGACAATGTTTCTTCATGGTGACCTTGAAGAAGAAATTTATATGTCCCAGCCTGAGCATTTTGTGGGAAAAGGTAAAGAACATCTAGTATGCAAAATCAAGAAATCTTTGTATGGTTTAAAATAGTCTCCTAGAATGTGGTATCAAAATTATGATAAATTTGTATTGTCTTTGGTATTTGTGAGATTAAAAGTTGATCATTGTGTTTACTACAAAATTGATGATGATAGGATTCTTATCATAGCTTTGTATGTAGATGACATGTTGTTCATAGGAAACACAAAAGATATGATCTCAGTTTTAAAATCTCAGCTTTCTATGAAATTTGAAATGAAGGACTTAGGACCAGCAAATTACATTCTGGTAATAGAGATAAGAAGAGATAGATCTAAGAGGAAACTTTGGCTCAGCTAGAGGAAGTACATAACCAATGTTCTTGACAGGTTTCATATGTCTAATTGTAAACCACAAGTTGTTCCCATCTTGCAGGGAACTAAGTTGTCAATGCTTGACAGTCTGAAATCTCCAAAAGAGATTGAAGACATGAGAAGTGTACCTTATGAAAGTGTTATAGGAAATCTTATGTATGCTATGGTTTGTACATGACCAGATATTGCCCAACTAGTGGGAGTACTTAGTAGGTTTATGTCAAATCCAGGGAAACCACATTGGGATGTTGTAAAGAGAGTGTTTAGATACCTGAAGGGTACTTCAGACTTTGCATTGTGTTATCATGGTAATCTAAAGGATTCAAAGAGAACTCTCAGCATTTGTGGTTATACGAATTCTGATTGGGCAGGGGATATTTGCAATTGGAAATCCACTAGTGGATATGTTTTTGTCTTGAATGGTGGAGCAATTAGTTGGATGAGAAAGTGGCAAGTTGTAGTCTCTTTGTCCACTATAGAGGCATAATACATGGTGGCCACACATGCTTGTATAGAAGCAGTCTAGCTTAGGCGTTTGAGTTCAGATATTGGTTTTGATGCAGGGTAGGTTGAAATCTGGAGTGACAGTCAGAGTGCCATATGTTTGGAAAAGAATCCTACTTTCCATGCCAAGTTGAAGCATGTTGATGTCCAATATCACTTTGTTCGTGACATGGTGAAAGATGGAAAATTTTATCTTAACAAGGTAGACACTCTGGAAAATGTTGCAGATGCCTTGACGAAACCAGTGAGCATGCACAAGTTCAGGTGGTGTTCAAATTCTATGGGTCTTCATACCCATGTTTCTCAGTAACGTCTGAAATGGTATTCGGTCTAGTGAATTCCTCGTCAAGTGGGAGTTTGTTGGAAATGTGCCTCTAATTCACTTGCCATGTTCAGGTTGATTGGGCTAGCCTACACCGATGGAACAACAAAGTAGAAGACTCCATCAGAGTTGTGTTGATGACCCGATGGAGCTATCTTAGGTAGTCTAGGTTGTCATCGGCTATCAGGTGTTTCTATCGAAAGCTATTTTGATACCTAATGAAGTCGCCTTAGGTGATCAGGACAATATCAGTTATCGGGTTAATGTGTTGAAGGCTACGCCAAAGTCCCAATAAGTCCGCTTTGTTCTATCTCGGAGTGCTTTGTCTATCGGGGTAATAGTTCATCTATCTGGCTGATGACCCAATGAGATCGCTCTCGGTTATCGGAGATCAGAGTAACCTCGCAGTGCTTGATCCAATGACCTGATGAGACTACTCTTAGTTATCAAAGATCGGAGTAACCTCACAGTGCTTGATCCAATGAGCTGTTGAGACTGCTCTCAGTTATCAGAGATCAGGGTAACAGTTCATCTGTTTGGCCGATGACTCGATGGAGTCACCTTAGGCGATCAGGTATCATTGGGTGATCAGCTCTACCGTTTGAAGGCTATACCAATGGCCGATGGATCGAAGACTGACATCTGTGTGAGAATGAACCGAGATCTAAAAAGGTAACCACTCACTAAGGATGTGACTATCGATGTATATGAATACAAAATGACCCGACTCCCTGCTACATGTAGGAAAATTGGTTTTCCTTGAATGCGGACCAACGCAGGCAGATGGTTAGACTTTAGGCCATTGTTGCAGTTGCTCAGATGAATGGTCAACCGGTTTGGTATTAGAAGCCAAATGTAAACTGAATGTGGAGAGAGTTACGATAGCCATTCAGTGTGTTGTAATTGTTATCCGAGTGTTGTATGTTACGTCTGGAATGACTGTTTGATAGAGTGAAAAAAGGAAATCTGCAGACTGAACTTTATTGTATTTGACATACTGATAATAAAGTCCTTTTTTGTTGGTGGTGGGTTTTTCTCCCAAAAGGGTTTTCCCACGTTAACTCTGTGTGTTCTATCTCTTTGTTGTTTAATTGTGTTTGCTCATGCTTGTGCTATATTCTGTAAATGTTGAAATTTTTTATACACTAGTCTGTTCTCCCTTGCAAACTGACATTAGGAAAGTGAATTTCTACACTTGCTTTCCTTACAGATTTGACATGTCTTTTAAATGGAACATGCTGATCTTTTGATGTATTTGGATTTTTGGACTTGTGGAATTAATTCTTGGCAACCAAATTTCTTCTAGAGGGTTGGATTCATGGATGAATAATAATGATATAAAGGTAGTTTGGATGGGTTGGTGTAGGTAGATGGTTGGAAGGTTCTCAAAGATGTGTGCGCTTGCTGATATTGATTTATGATAGGGTAATTGGATTGGGAGCTAGGGATCATATGAATAGTGGATTGAGGGATGTAGGGTCCTAATATGGATAGAAGAGAGGAAGAATTTGATTTTGGAATAAACAGAGCCAAAATAGATTTGGAGGATGAGGACTATGATTGATTGGATTTAGATGGACAAATGTGGGATTTAGTAGGGATAACATTGTTTTGAGAGTGAGTTGTGTAGCCAAGGCCATGACAATTGAGATTTTTTGTGATATGAAGGGGTTCTAATATACCTTATTCATGTAGGCCTAAACATTTGCCTTGGTAATGCATGTTTTGATAAATATGTTTAGCAATGCGATACATATTATTTTTAAAACAAGACACAAGTCCATTTTGAGGAGGGTATGGCATGGAAGAAATGACGGGATCATGAAGTAAACCAAACCAAATGAAAGTGGAGGAACCCATTTGATATGCACAAGATTCATGAATAACTTGGGCATATGCAACAGGATCTGGTGGAAGATTAGGACCATGAGGGGAATAAGAAGGGATGATTGGATGTTTAGGTGGATATGGAGGATTATGACATGGAGATGAAGGGAATCTCTGATCTTCACTTGGAATAGGATCATTGGAGTTTGTGAATTTCTTTTGATTTTGAATTGGAGCATTGGAGTTTACGCTTTTCTCTTGATTTTGAATTGGATCATTGAAATTTGCGCATTGCTCTTGATTTTGAGTTGGATCATTGGAGTTTGTGCTTTTCTCTTGATTTTGAATTGGATCATTAGAGATGGATGGGATATTATGATCTTGCTTAAGAGTTGGATGTTGAATGGGATTGGGAAAGACACTTTTCTTTGGAGATGGAAGGTGATCTTCTTGGATGGAATACAAAAAGATTAGGGGATCATCATAAGACTCTTGACAGGTGGGATCTTGATCGAAAATTGGATTAGATGAAAGAGTTTGTTCTTGATGTTAATTTATTTTAAGAGTCATTTCTTTTGACTTTGGATTATCCTCTTGACACAAGGTAAGAGTTTGGATATGCATGGGAGGCTCTTGGAAGATTTCAACACTTTGGCCTGATGAGATAAGATTTTGAATGGGACTCTCTATAATAGGAGTATATGATGTGATTGGGCCTTGAATTTATAAAGCATGGAAGAGACTAGCATCATGAATTTTATTAGCTTGGAAACTTATTGTCGATAGTCCTTGGGAGGTTGAATTATTGGATACATATGGCGTGGACTTCTCTTGTGTGACTTCAGGGTATGAGGAAATGGGGGAAGATATGGAAGCTACTTGAGGTGCAAAGTCTGTTGGCCATTTGGAGGAATTGATTATGTGTTGCATTGATGTCAACACTAGTTGTTTTGGTTCCTTTACCGGTATCCTTATGGTCCTGGTAGGTTGCTTGGTTTCTGGTTGGATTAGATCTGGTATGATCCGGTATGCTCTGGTAAGTTTGGGTAATGAAATTGGCTTAATCATGCTCATGTTCAATCAGTTGGTTTTGATCTGGTGATTGGATGTTATCCTGCTTACCGGAAAGCTTGGTTTGTTCTTCCAACAAGGATTTCACCGACAAAGCTTTGTTGAAGATCCTTAATGATATGCATAAGTGGTGTTGGTGCAACTTCTAGTGGAGATTCAGGATGCTGATGGTGATCATGTTCGATACTTAGTTGATTGGGATTATTGCTTTGGCGTGTATGGACCTATATTGGGTCCCGATATTATCTAGGTTATGGACTGACTTAATTTAACATGTTGATTGGACTTATCAATGTGTTTCCAGAATGTCTTATAGGTTGGATATTATTTGTTTGGTCTCAGGACGACATGTTTTGTAATTATGTAATTATTTTATTGTCTGGTGGCCAACCTTATTTTTTATGGTCGAGGGTTTGTATATACTTGATGTAAGATCTCATTGTAGATCATATGGAATGGGTTATGGGATGTAATAGGAGTGAATAATGTAATAATCATTCAGGTAGAGGATTTGGTTGATCATTGGTGATCGATTTGGGTTTATGTAAGATAATTTAGTCCTTCAGTATTGAGCTTAACCAGAACTGTATTCAAACATAGGAGATGCTATCTTTGCAGTTCATTCATTCTTCTAGATTGTAGTGTGGATTTCTATGTAGTTAGTGAGACTCCTTTAGTGATGAGTAGTGCACTCTCAGCTATTGGCCTTCTTGCAAGTGCAGACCCCTCAATTGTAATTCACATACTTATTGTAAAAGTATTATCTAACCGTGGGTAGGCTTTCCACTGTGGTTTTTCCCTAACTGAGTTTTCCATGTACAAATCTTGGTGTCATGTGGATGGTATTTATTCTCTGATTATTGCTTATGCTTAATTGGTTTATCTTCTATTTTGGTGTTTGGTTATGTATTCTGGTATTGATATTTTGGGTTTTGGTATTAAAGTTTTAATTTCTTAAGGTTTTGGTAATCTAGTGACAACTGATTCACCCCCCCTCTCAGTTGTCTTCTGGTTATTTGAATTTTCTAACAATTAGTATCAAAGCTTTGGTACTCTCTGTAGAAGCTTAACCGCTTGAGGAAGATCCTATGGCGACTAACAGTTCAAGTTCATCTGCTGCTATCTTTCAGAGAGATATTCCTAGGCTTGATGGAATAAATTACAAAGTATGGAATATTCAGATGGAGACTCATCTGAGATGTCTTGGTAAGGAGATTTGGGAGATCATAGAGAATGGTGTTACACCTCATAATGTGACATATAGCAATCCTCCTCCAACAAACTTGGATAAGGAGCTTGAGAATAATTGTAGAGCAAGAGAAGCCCTCTTGTGTACACTTTCTGATTAGCAAATAATGGGATTAATTGACAAATCATCTGCAAAGGATATATGGGACAAGTTGGAGACTCTTAATGAAGGTGAATGTACTATGAAGATTGTTAAACTTGATGGTTACCGGGTGAGATATGAAAACTTGAATATGGAAGAAGATGAAAGGATTACTGCATTCATGGAAAGAGTAAATGAGATTGTTATGGGAATTCAATGTTGTGGTGGAACTCTGAGTGAAGACGAAATTGTTTCTAAAGTTCTGAGAGCTTTACCACCAGCTTACAAGATAAAGGCTACTATAATTAATGAATTGAGAACAATGACTAATACTTTTGCATAGAGATACCTTGGTTGGGAAATTATCTGCTTTTGAGCTTGAAGAATTTGGACCTTCTAGAGTTGTGAAGTCTGAACCTTCTTTTTATGCATCTACATCATCAGTCGGTAAGCAAGATTGGAAAAATTTACACGCAACATAATTGGATGATATGAAGAGAGAAGATGAAGAATTTGAGCAACTTGAAGCCCTATTTTCTAGAAGAGTACCCAAAGGACTGATAGCAAGTAAGTATGAAGGAAAAACATCTTTTAAATGTTTTGCATGTAATAAGATTGGTCATTTTACATCTAGATGTCCTAAAAGGAATTCAAGATTTGAAGAAAAGGATAGAAGATCTTTTAAACCTAACCTTGGATATCAAAACAAGTATAAGTACAAAAAAAATGGAGATAAATCATGCTACATAGTTGATGAAGAAGGTGTGACTGATTCTGATGATGAACCAACACAAGACTCTACTAGTGGTTCCAACAATGGAAAGGAATGGGTGTTCTTGGCTATCAAGGAAGATTTTCTGGCATTGGAAGAGACTATACTTGAAGAGAAGGCATGGGCTGCTAAAATTGAAGATAAGGATGAATAGGTAATTGACAGTGGATGTTCACATCATATGACTGGAGATAAAATTAATTTTCTATCTTTGCAAGAATTTGATGGTGGTCCGGTTAGATTTGGAGATGACAAGGCATGTATCATCAAGGGAAAAGGAACTATATCATTGGATGGTTAGCACAATATTGACAATGTTTATTATGTTGGAGGTTTAAGGCATAATCTTTTGAGTGTAGGACAAATGGTGGATAAGGGATTTCAATTATAGTTCAAGGATGGAAAATGCAAAATCATTAATAGATCTGCTTTGGAGATTGCAACCAGTACACAGACAAAAGGTAATATATTTCATTCGAATTCCAGTGAGAAGACATGTTTGCTTGCACAAATTGATGAGAGTTGGCTATGGCATAAAAGGCTATGTCATGTGAATTTTGATTGCATTGTGAAGATCAGTTCAACTAAGGCAGTTGGAGATATACCTAAGATTCTGAAGCCCTATAATCCAGTATGTAAAGAATGTCAAATGGTAAAATGGGTCAGAACCTCTTTTAAGAGTATACAAGACAAATCTAATGATGTTCTTGATCTTATTCATACTAATTTGTGTGGCCCTGCTAGATTTAAAAGTTTTCAAGGTGATAGATATTTTATGCTAATCATTGATGATTATTCAAGAATTATGTGGGTTACTTTTCTAAGGGAGAAATCTGAGGCTTTTGAAAAGTTTAAAATCTTTAAAGCTAAAGTTGAGACAAAGACATGATTGAAGATTAAATTTTTAAGGTCAAATCATGGTGGAGAATTCACATCTGGTGATTTTACTAACTTTTGTGAGAAGTGTGCTATAAGGACACAATTTTATGCTCCCCAGATACCTCAATAGAATGGAGTTGTAAAAAGGAAGAACAAAACTATCTTGGATGTTGCTAGAAAAATGATGACGGAAGCTAGTCTACCTCATATCTACTAGAGAGAAGTAGTGAGCACAAAGGTTTATACATTCAACATAGTACATATCAAAGGAGAAACTAGTAGGACACATTATGAATTATGGTTTGGTAATACACCTACAGTTAAGTATTTCAGAATCTTTGTGTAAAGCGGAAAATCACGGTCGAACCCTAGTTGGTCTCCCCTCTTCTAACTCTGAGGAGAGAGAAGGGAGGTTCGCTAGGATTCGATGGGTTTTCACTTAGGGGGAAGACTTTACATTCAAAAGAGGGGTTGAAACTCATAAGATCCAATCCCACACAATGTAAGGTTGGATGCTAAATGAATTTCAAGGGTTAGGAAAGCAAGGCTACCCTCTTTTGTAAAGAATGTTGATTAAGGAAATTAAGCTAAGCATGCATAGAAAGTCATAAAGATTCGCTTATAAACTGAGTTCGGGTTATAGGATGAAGCTGCGGACCTCGAATTAGCAGTAGAATGTCGATACGGCACTGTCTTGTAAATTTGAGAAAAAGTTGTCAGGATGATGGCGCCCGGTGCCACGGTCCTCCGAAAAATCTGCGAAACGAAGTGGGATCGGTTCGTCTCTGCACAAGGATTCCAGATCTTCAATCTCAGTCATGTACCTACAACCTACACACAGAAAAGTGAAGATGATTGGGGGGTTAGGGATTAGGGGTTTGCCTTTAGGTCAAACCCTGGTTTTGGAATTAACCAAGAAATGAGCAAGTGTTGTAATTGTAAATGACTGTAATGTAAAACAAGTACTAATACCTTGTTCTAAGGATGTTGGTATCCTTATGTGCAAAGGTTTAGATGTTGTATGTTGTAGTATGTAGCATGTAATAAGTGATCTCCTCTTCAATGGTTGAATCCTTGACTTGAATGCAACACTTAGCCTTGAATGGAGACTTGAAATGATCAATTGCTTGAAGGAATGCTTGAATGCTTGAATGCTTGAGTATAGTTTCCATGCCTTTTCCATCATATCGAATGAAAGAGGAAAATGTAGTTTATATACTTGTCAATTAGGGTTGATAGACTGATTTTCCCGACCTTAGGCCGACCAGGGAAGTATATTTCCAAATTGCAATCAAAAAGACCCGATATCACTTAGGAAACCGGGCCCAAAATAGGACCCAGGGACCAGGGCGTTGGGCGCCATGGTCCTGGAGGACCAGGGCGCTGGGCGCCCTGGTCCTGAGGGACCAAGGCGTTGGGCGCCCTGGTCCTGAGGGACCAGGGCACTGGGCGCTCTGGTCCCACCTCCGGGACAGCGGGGTGCAAGGAGGTTCAGGCCAATGGTGCTTGAAAAATGCAGTTTTCAGTGTCGTGAGCAAGTTTTGGGGTCTCCATTCAGGTTACGTGTTGCGTTGCCATCGTGAAGACCGAAATGCAGTCGAAATTGCAAGTGTCACAATTTTAGGACGCTACATTTAGCCCCCACTTTAGTGGGAGTATGTATGCTCATACTTCCAGTAAAGTACAAGGAAACAACGTTGAAAGACTTTCACCACGTCAAGGAGGCAAGATACACCAAGCCCCCAGTGGACTAAGGATCTTATGACTTCGATTGACAAAGTAAAAGGGAAGATCACGAGGGAGAACCATGACTGTCAGTAGTAAGGTTCCCTCACTATGAGTCATGCAAAAGAAATACCAAAAATCTTCAAGACAAAGCTAAGTTTGCCAAGAAATTTTCAAGTATCTTTGAAAGGATAGACAGGGTGTATGCCCCCCTACGTTAAAGCGATCACACACGCCTCAACGGGGGTGATTGTTTTAACGTAGTGATACACATAAGAAATGAGAAAGGAAAGGAGCACGTTATCGCAAAGATTTAGCCCCCAAGTGTGAGATAAACCCAAGGATAATAGACACAAAACACAAAGCACGAGGTGACTTTGCTTTCCTCGGGGTCAGTATGCTGTATGATAAGTCATGTATATATATCATATGTATGTATGCATGATTGTTCTTCATTCCCCAATCAAGGAAGGTCACCTAGAAGAAGGGAACACATGTGTCTTTTGAGTCAACATGAGAGAGACCAAAGAGATCTCAATGCTTTGCATCGTCCTCAAGTAGACAACACTAAGGATGACAAATAGAAGAATGAGAATAACATATAGAAGAAGTAACAAAAGGGAGGGGGAGAGAATCTGCCATGCTAATGTAACTAGTCTAGCATGTCATCTACCCCCCGATCTTGCTGATCAATGTTTTGGGAAGGCAGGGAACACGCTAGAGGAGGAACATCCAACACAGCAGATGGAGCTATCACAAGATCCAAACAAGGGCTATGTTCATGTTCCGAGCCACATTGTTCTTGTCTAGGAGCTAGGATAAGTGCTTTAGAAAATTCATTAGATAAATGGTTATCAACATCAACAAGTTCATATTCACTATCAGAAGCAAGAGGAGTAACATTTTCATCATGCATAACATTTTCATCTATATCATCATCAAGATTTATAAAAATAGGATCTTTAACTTGCACAGGATCAAGACCATCATGCATCTTATGTTTAGGAAATTTAGGCTCAATATCCAGCTGAGGAGAAAATGGAATAATGCTTGTTGAAGGTGTTTTTGGAGATTGTAAAGTTTGAGAAGCAGCTGCTTGAGCCCTAAGACGACGCTTTCGTCGGCGTTCCCATGCAGAACGATTACGTCTAGTCTTAGTAGGAAGTGTAGAAGATAGAGGAGGAGGAATGTTCTCATCCCTATCACTTGGGTGTTTAGGTTGTGGTCTCTTAGGCTGGATAATAGGAGAAGAAGAAGGTCTCTTCTCTCTATAGAAGGTAGGAGGAGGAACTGCTCCATATAAGGGAAGAATTCTTGGTTTAGGAAGAAGACCAAGTCCATCATGACGAGGAGGTATAGGTCTACTTTTAGAAGATTTATTAGGCATAGACATAGCCACATCCATGGGGACGGGTTGGGAATCTTCTTGAGGAAAGACATTAGTTTTGTCTTTCAAAGGAAGAATTTCCTTCTCAAGAATGATAGGAATGTCAAGTTTAGGTGTTCTAGGTTCACTTAGAGATAGGATCATATCTGTTTTCCACTTTTGATAAGATTTAAAAAGATGATCACTTCGCGGAGGAAGAGATTGGAATTGTTTGGGCCAAAAGTAATCAATAGGAACACTAGAGGTTCTTTCAGCTGGTTTAAAGAGACTATGATTGACAGTAACAACTTCACCATTGTGGGGAAATTTCAGACACTTATGAATAGGAGAAGCAATAGCTTTCATGGAAGATAGCCAAGGATAGCCAAGCTTCACACGAAATTGTTCGGAAGATGGAATAATAGAAAAGTTCACATCAAGAGATTTATTATGGACCTCAATAGGCAATGTAATAGAACCAATTGCAGGAGAAGAAAATGCATCAAATAGTTTCACAATCACATCTATTTTGTCATAGATCACTTGATTCAATTGCAAAGTAAAAAGGAATTCTTCAGTAATAACATTAACCATGCACGAAGGATCAATAAGCACTCCACGGCAAGGTGTATTCTTAACTTTTGCAACTATGTATAAAGGACCATCAGGTGCTCTAATGGTTTCACTGGAATCAAATGTGATGGAAGGTTCTTTAGGGATTTCTTGCTGCTCTACAAAGTTAATCACATTCGGAGTCATAGACACAAGACCATCAGATGAGAAAGAGGAATCATTAGCCTCAATCGCATTAGAGGTATGAGATTTATGAGAAGGTAATGGATCAGTAAAAATCTGAAGATTTTGGTTAGGAGGAGCTACAGATGTGTTGCCTTTATCATTCACTCCAGAAACAGAAATAGTATTATTATCAATCAAATCTTGAATTTTACCCTTTAAAGAAAAACATTTTTCAGTATCATGCCCAGGCTGACGATGAAAGTGACAAAAAGCTTTGTGATCAAAATAAGGTGAAGTAATCTTTGTAGGATCAATTTGCCTTATAGGAGGAAGAGTAAGCACATTTTGTTCCAATAATTTATTCATAATACCATGCAATGATTCATTCAAAGGAGTATACTTTCTTTCTTTCCTGAAAAATTTAGAAATAGGAGGCACACCTGATGCTGCATTCACATTGTTGTTGATGATGTTTTCATTGAATTTGATGGAATCTCTGTTCGGTTTAAACTTCCCAAATGGTTGTTGACTGCTATCACCCTTATCACTCGGAGCCATAGGATGTGATTGTTCCATTTGACTCACAGTCAGTTGATAATTGTGAAGAGTGGCGCACAACTGTTGGAAAGAAGTAAACTCAGAAAACAGAAGTTTGTCTCGAATATCTTTTTGCAAATTAGAAATAAAGATTCTTTGAATATCATTATCAGGCACTGGAAAAGAAATTTGAGCATACAAATGCTTATATCTACCAATGAAATCAGTCACTTTTTCTTTAACACCTTGTTTACAATGCATTAAATCAATCAAAGTAACTTTAGGACTTATGTTGTTTTGAAATTGTTGAATGAAAGCATTTGCAAGTTGTTCGAAAGAAGTAATAGAATAAGAAGGCAACGAGCAATACCATTGTAGGGCTTTGTCTCTTAATGTTCTGGTAAACAGTTTTGCAAGCAACCTTTGGTCATAAGCAAAATCAGTACATATTGTTTGAAAAGTCTTAACATGTGTTAGAGGATCTCCTTTACCATTATAAAGCTCAAAATGCGGGATTTCAACATGTTTAGGAGGAATAGCTTGAACAATGTCAAGAGAAAGTGGGCTTGCAACATCAAATGTGGGCACACTAAACTTAGATTGATTCATAGAGGCAATTTGTTGCTGTAAAGAAGAGACAATTTGTGCAAGATTATTAATGGTAGCTTCAGTCGAAGAGTTCATATTAGGTGTGTTAGATTGAGATGGAGGTGTGATGTTATTGAAAGAAGGTAAAGAGTAAGGTGGTGGGACCCTATGATAGTCAACCATAGGAGATGATTGGATAGGAGGAACACTACAAGGAGGAATGGAATGGTTAAATGAATTGCCCCCTTGTGTCATGTTCATTTGTGAAGATGTAATAGGAACACTTATTGAAGGAATGAATGAAGAAGTCGGATTGAATGAAGGAATAGGGTTAATTGAAGAAGGAGGATTGCCCCCATGACTAGTGATCACAGGAGGAATGTCTTGTATAGAGGTAGCCATGATGTTTGATGTAAAGGTAGGTAAACTAGCAATAGAAGTGGTCATAGGAATAGAATGATTGTCTTGTGTAGGAGGTTGTGTATAACCTAAAGATTCAGCACAACTCTTCATAGGCATCACGTTCGAATTCACAATGTGTGAAATACCACGCAAAATATCAATTCCATTCTTATCACTTTGAAGCATATGTTTTAGACCCTCAATTAAAGGAAGAGCTTGACTATCGGGATACTCATGAGACATCCATTGGTGAAAATCATCAAATTGGTTATCCAATTTGGAAAGTTGTTCAACAGAAACTTCATGGGGAGCTTCTTCATCATTTGGAGGATTAGAGGAATTACCCATGTCCTCGTTAAAAAGACTACTCAAATTAGGTTCCATCTCCTCAGTAGTTAAACCTCGGAAAGACTTAATTCTACGGCTTCGTCTAACAGGAATAGTGTAAGTAGGGCTTTTTGTTGTAAAACTCATGCACTAGAGAGAGAGAAAAGATTTTGAATTTAGAGGTAGCAATTTTCAGTAAAAATAGCCAATCTTCCAGATTTAAGCTGTTAAATGCAATCACAACAGTCTCCCGAAATTTCGGAAAAAATGTCCGGGACCGTGGCGCTCGGAGTGCAACACGGTCCTTGCAACATTTTTCGAAATTTGCAGGGATGAAAGGTATGATGATTTTAGAGCTAATCTGAAAAAATTGAGTGATTTTACGATCTATAGATAGGCCAAATTAAAGTTGCAATCTCAAAATTGAACCCTATCAAGATTGTCGAAAAATGCAAAATTTGAATTTTGAAAAAGAGAGGGAAACTGAAATTTTGAATTTTATGATTTTAGAGGGAATGTCAAAAGCAGTGCAAGTTTTGAAATTTAAAAATTGATTCAATTTCACGCTAAATTCAATTTTGAAAGCGGAAATCAAGGTTGTTGTAATTAAGCACTTAATTTCAAAAGTCACAAAAATGCAAGAATTTGAATAAAGCACTGAAATTTTGAATGAATGCAAACACAATTTTCAGATTTAGGACAGTAAGAACACAATTTTGACACAAAATTTCAATTTCAACAATTTTTGAATGATTAGGAGCCTTAAACCAAGCAATCACAAGACCAACTTTGACTGTAATTTTGAAAGTGTTATAATTGACAAAATCAGCCAAAATTCTGGATTTTAGCAGGAAAATACAGCAAGATCTCGCTCCCGAAATTTTGGAAAAAATGTCGGGGACGATGGCGCTCGGAGTGCAACACGGTCCTCGCAACTTTTTTCCAAATTTTCAGGGATGAAAGATATTGTGATTTTATTGCAGAATCCAAAGTTACAGCTGATTTGGAGATGTTTTGATCGGTCAAATTGTTAGATAAAGGTTGAATTAAGAGGGTTTCAAAAATTAGGGTTTTGAGATTTAACCACTTAATTTTCAGAATTAAAGCACAGATATGAATTGATAATTTATAATAGAAAAGCAGATCTGAAGCAAGCATTAATAATTAAACATTTCGCAAGTTCAATGTTCAAAAAAAAAAAAAAAAAAAAAAATTTGGGGTTTTTATGCAATCACCTCTAAAATTTTGCAAAAGATCAAACATGGAAATGTAATCAAGGAATCAATTTTCAGATCTAATCATGAATAATCAGAAAGGATGTTCACGTCAGGTTCACCAAAATGTAAAGCGGAAAATTGCGGTCGAACCCTAGTTGGTCTCCCCTCTTCTAACTCCGAGGAGAGAGAAGGGAGGTTCGTTAGGATTCGATGGGTTTTCACTTAGGGGGAAGACTTTACATTCAAAAGAGGGGTTGAAACTCATAAGATCCAATCCCACACAATGTAAGGTTGGATGCTAAATGAATTTCAAGGGTTAGGAAAGCAAGGCTACCCTCTTTTGTAAAGAATGTTGATTAAGGAAATTAAGCTAAGCATGCATAGAAAGTCATAAAGATTCGCTTATAAACTAAGTTCGGGTTATAGGATGAAGCTGCGGACCTGGAATTAGCAGTAGAATGTCGATATGGTGTTGTCCTGTAAATTTGAGAAAGAGTTGTCAGGACGATGGCGCCCAGTGCCACGGTCCTCCGAAAAATCCGCGAAACGAAGTGGGATCGGTTCGTCTCTGCACAAGGATTCCAGATCTTCAATCTCAGCCACGTACCTACAACCTACACACAGAAAAGCGAAGACGATTGGGGGGTTAGGGATTAGGGGTTTGCCTTTAGGTCAAACCCTGGTTTTGGAATTAACCAAGAAATGAGCAAGTGTTGTAATTGTAAATGACTGTAATGTAAAACAAGTACTAATACCTTGTTCTAAGGATGTTGGTATCCTTATGTGCAAAGGTTTAGATGTTGTATGTTGTAGTATGTAGCATGTAATAAGTGATCTCCTCTTCAATGGTTGAATCCTTGACTTGAATGCAACACTTAGCCTTGAATGGAGACTTGAAATGATCAATTGCTTGAAGGAATGCTTGAATGCTTGAATGCTTGAGTATAGTTTCCACGCCTTTTCCATCATATCGAATGAAAGAGGAAAATGTAGTTTATATACTTGTCAATTAGGGTTGATAGACTGATTTTCCCGACCTTAGGCCGACCAGGGAAGTATATTTCCAAATTGCAATCAAAAAGACCCGATATCACTTAGGAAACCGGGCCCAAAATAGGACCCAGGGACCAGGGCGTTGGGCGCCATGGTCCTGGAGGACCAGGGCGCTAGGTGCCCTGGTCCTGAGGGACCAGGGTGCTGGGCGCTCTGGTCCCACCTTCGGGACAGCGGGGTGCAAGGAGGTTCAGGCCAATGGTGCTTGAAAAATGCAGTTTTCAGTGTCGTGAGCAAGTTTTGGGGTCTCCATTCAGGTTGCGTGTTGCGTCGCCATCGTGAAGACCGAAATGCAGTCGAAATTGCAAGTGTCGCAATTTTAGGACGCTACACTTTGGTAGTAAATGTTATATCAATAGAGATGATATAATTGGCAAATTTGATCCTAGATGTGATGAAGGAATATTTCTTGGTTATTTTAATGAAAGCAAGGCATATAGATGTTACAACAAGGGATTGCAGAGAATTGTGGAGAGCGCTAATGTCAAGGTGGATGAGCTAAATAGAAGTCAAATAAGAGTTTATGAGAAAGAGTCGGAAGTAGAAATGATCATAACTGAATTGCTAACACCTTTATGGGAACAAAATATTGAACTAGTTACTTTGGCAATATCAAAAAATTCAATAGTAACTAAAGAACCGAGAAGAGGAACAGAGAATCAAAAGACTACTTGGTATGTGAGATTGAATCATTCAGATCAGATCATTGGGGATAAGAACAATGGAGTGATGACAAAAAGGAGATTGGTATCTAATGAGGTATGTTTAATTTCTAAAGTTGAACCGGTATCAGTAATTGAAGAATGTAAAGATGAATGTGGGATGAAAGCTATGGAAGAATAATTAGATCAAATTGAGAAGAATAACACATGGACTTTAGTTCCCCAGCCTATAAATAAGAATGTTATTGGAACTAAATGGGTTTTTTAGGAATAAATTGAATGAAGATGGACAAGTTGTAATGAATAAAGATAGATTGGTTTGTAAAAGATATTCTCAGAAGAAAGGAATTGATTATGGTGAAACTTTTGCACCTGTAGCTAGGATTGAACTTGTAAGATAATTTCTTGTCTATGCTGCACATAAGAACTACAAGGTTTATCAGATGGATGTTAAGTGTGCATTTTTGAATGGGGATCTTGATGAAGAAGTTTATATTGAACAACCTGATGGTTTTTCACTTTTAGATGATAAAAACATGGTTTGTAGTTAAGGAAAGCTTTATATGGATTGAAACATGCACCTAGAGCTTGGTATGCAAGGTTAGATAAATATCTTTTGAAGATTGGTTTCACTAAAGGTAAGGCTAACAAAAATCTATAATATAAAGTCACTGATGATGATATACTGATTATTGAAGGTTTTATTAATGACATTATTTTTGGAGGTGAAGATAAGTTGTGCATGAAATTTTCTAAGAACATGGAGAAAGAATTTGAAATGTCTATGATTAGGGAAATGAAATTTTTCTTAGGTTTGCATATTACTCAAACTGATAAAGGTATTTTAATCTGTCAAACTAAGTATGCTAGGGAATTGTTGAAAAAATCTAGTATGGTGGATTCTAAACTGGTAAGTACTCCTATGGTTACAAGTGATAAATTGACAAGGAAAGATGAATATGCACTGGTAAATCCTACAATATACAAGTCTATGATTGGAGGTCTGCTATATTTGACTCAGACTAGGCTTGACATAATGAATGTTGTTTGTATTGCATCTATATATCAAAGTGATCCTAGAGAAAATCATGAGAGTGCGGTAAAAACAATTTTTAGATACTTGCAAGGTACATCTAAATATGGTTTGTGGTATCCTAAGGATGATGAATTTACTTTATGTGCATATACAGATGTTGATTGGGTTGGTGATGTTGATGAGCAAAAAATTACTTCCGATGGAGCTTTCTTTCTTGGAAAGAAGTTGGTTTCATGGATCAGCAAGAAACAATCATGTACTTCTTTATTTATTGTTGAAGTTGAGTATGTTGTTGTTGCTACTAACTGTACACAAGTTCTATGGATGAAGAAAATGTTGAAGGATATTAAAGTGCATTGCATTAGACCAGTAGTTATTCATTGTGATAACTTTGTTGCTATTGACATATCAAAGAATCTAGTAAATCACTCTAAGAGAAAGCACATATCTATCAAGTATAACTTTTTGAAGGAGAAGGTGGAAGAAAATGAAGTTAAACTAGTTTATGTGAACACTAAAGAATAGATTGCAGATATTTTCACTAAACCTTTGCCTAAAGAATCATTTGAGTACCTGAGAGACAGGTTAGGGGTTTCTGCCCCTCCGATAGAGAACTGATTGAATTTTTTTGGCACCAGTCTGGTATGCATTATCAGAGATATCATTCTTTCTAGATTGTTGTGGGGATGCTACTGCTCAGGGGGAGTAGTTAGCCTTGTGTTTCAGTGGTTTTTATTTTTCTTTGATATTTTTGTCATATTTCTGGCATTGATGTCAAACGGGGAGAGATATATGTGAAAACAAAGCTTGACAGAGATATCATTCATAGGGGGAGTTTGGTCTTTGTTTCAAAACTTCATTGTTATATCTTGGTATGGGAGATTGTTGGTTGTCTTCCATTGGGGAGACTTGTTTGGCATTTCTTGGCACTTTGATGTTTTTCACATCTAGTGTTGCCATAAATACCAAAGGGGGAGATTGTTGGCCATTTGGAGGAATTGATTATGTGTTGCATTGACGTTTTGTCATTGATGTCAAATCTAGTTGTTTTAGTTTCTTTACCAGTATCCTTCTGGTCCTGGTAGGTTGTTCGGTTTCTGGTTGGATTAGATCCGATATGATCTAGTATGCTTTGGTATGTTTAGGTTAACGAATTGGCTTATTCATGCTCATCTTCAGTTAGTTGGTTTTGATATGGTGATTGGATGCTATCTTGCTTACTTGGCAAGCTTGGTTTGTTGTTTCTATGAGGGTTTCACCGACAGAGCTTTGTTGAAGATCCTTGATGGTATGCATAAGTGGTGTTGGTGTGGCTTCTAGTGGAGATTCAGGATGCTTATGGTGATCATGTTCAAGACTTAGTTGATTGGGATTATTTCTTTGATGTGTATGGACCTATATTGGGTCCCGATATTATCTAGGTTATGTACCGACTTAATGTTATGTGTGGATTGGACTTCTCGATTTGTTTCTGGGATGTCTTATGGGCTAGATATTATTTATTTGGTCTCAGGCTGACATGTTTTATAATTATGTAATTGTTTTATTGTCTGGTGGCTAACCTTATTGTTTATGGTCGAGGGTTTGTATATATTGATGTAAGATCTCATTGTAGATCATATGGAATGGGATAGGAGAGAATAATGTGATAATCATTCAGGCAGAGGATTTGGTCAATCATTGGTGATCAAGTTGGGTTTATGTAAGAGGATTTAGTCCTCTGGTATTGAGCTTAACTAGAATTGTATTCAAGCATAGTAGATGTTATCTTTGCAGTTCATTCATTCTTCCATATTGTAGTTTGGATTTCTATGGAGTTAGTGAGACTCCTTTAGTGATGAGCAGTGCGCTCTAGGTTGTTGTCCTTCCTGCAAGTGTAGGTCCCTCAATTTTAATTCACATACTTACTACAGAAGTATTATCTAACTGTGGGTAGGCTTCCCACTGTGGTTTTTCCCTTTACTAGGTTTTCCACATACAAATCTTGGTGTCATGTGGATGATATTTATTCTTTGATTATTGTTTATCCTTAATTGATTTATTTGCAATTTCGGTGTTTGGTTTATGCATTCCGCTATTGATCTTTTGGGTTTTGTTATTAAAGTTTTAATTTCTTAAGGTTCTGATAATCTGGTGACAACTGATTCACTCCCCTCTTAGTTGTCTTTCAGTTATTTGAATTGTCTAACAAAGTCTTGATTGGAAGAGTCATTGCTAGACATGGGCAGATTACCTTGTTGCATGATAGGTGATACATTGACCATGTTCAATTGATGTCCAAAGGGTGACATATTTGTAAATACACTTGCATTCATTTGGTACACCCTTGCTGGCATAGTTGAAGACATAGGAGGATATTCACAGATGTGTGATATGATTGAAGGCAAAATTGATTGTGTAATTGTGTGTGACCTTGGTAGTGGTTGACTTGTTTGCACAATTTGTGGTGTTGAGAGTTGTGTTGTTTGTTGTATTGGTTGTTGGACTTGCATTGCTGGATATGTTTGCTATTGATATTGGTTTGTCATGTTTATTTGTGTGAGAATAGCTGGCATGTATGATTGCATAATAAGAGCTCTCACATCAACTAGCTCTAAGTTTGTATTGGGACTTCCAAATTTTTGAAATAGTTTGGACATCTGGGATCTACTCTCTTCACTTTTTAACCTTTTGTTCCAAAATCTCTATTTCTCAAGCTAGTTTCTCTTCAAGTGATGGAGAAATAGGTATGACATTTGTTTTTTCCTGATAAGTTTAATGCATGTTTTGGGACATGTATATATTAGATTGAGATGATTGATTTTTTGGTTGCAATGACATGGTCCCATGAAAGTTGGAAGTTTGATAAGGGCAATGTTGTCTCCTAAAAGTTTGAGAGTTTGTTTCAACCATTGCACTATATGCCATTTTTTTGGGATTTTTGAAGTTTAGGGATGAAATACAATGCTACTAAGGGATGAAAGTGCAACCCTATTTTTGTGAATTTTTTTGACAAATTGGATTAAGGAATGATAAGATGAAATCCTAAAGAATGACAATGCAACTTTGGACTTGGACTAGGGAACAACTTGATTTTGAAGATAATGCAAAATGGAGATAATGATTGAACCCTATACCTTATGAGGATGAAGACTATGCAAGGACTAAAACAGGCATTATGATGACTATGCAAGGGCTTATGCAATGATTATGACGACTATGCAAGGACTTATGTGAGGATTATGATGACTGTATGAGGATTATATGCAAAGATTATGAGGATGCTAATGGGATACAAATAAGGAATTTATAAGGACTATGCAATACTAAGAAAGGAACTATGCAAGGATTATGACGACTAGGAAAGGACTATATGCAAAGACTTATGCAAAGTAAGGACGTAAATGAGGATGATAATGAGGAATATGTAAGGACTTGTGCAAAGTAATGACGTAAATGATGACTTATGAAAAGTAAGGAAATAAATGGGGACTTATACAAAGTAAGGATTCTAGGAAACCCGTGGTCACAAGTATGTAGGATGTCTTTGTTGTGAAAATTTTGGACTATCTTGGACTATTTTGTGTCTCAAGATAGACCTTGTTTCAAGGAACTCTGCTTGTGGGACAAGTATTTTTTCAATTCTAAGAACACTGTCTGAAGATAAGTATAGCTGGATGACTTGTGTTCTGACAAACTCTGAGAATTTAGAGCTACACAAGGTAGGGCCTAAAATAGCCCAAATACTAACTCAATACTAGTTTAACACAATGATACATACAAGAACACATAAGACAATCTTAGGCTGGATATTGGAAACCATTCAAAGAGGCCCTTATGAAATACCGAAATAAGATGAACAACTAGAGAGTTTGGCAGCATTGGCTCCACTCCACGACACACACTTATCGGGCATGCCAGTCTCTCTTACCCCGAAGATCCAAAGATCTTATCACCGAGGGATATCTGTCTCATAATGAAAGGTACATGAAGGGTATCTATTGGGTATGATCCGCACACCCAGAATCAATAAATGTGGGATTTGGGCTACTAAGTTAGTTCTTATTGTAATTTTGAGGGGTCCTGATACAACGATGGACTCTCAGAGTGGTGTAGGAGCACCTAGTCACTCTTATGCCTCATGCAGGCTTTATTGTAATGGTTTCTTTAAATTTGTCTTGTGGAATCATAATAAGGTACTAAGGACAAATTGGAATACATACAATTTCATTTGCAAGGTCATACAATTCAATTTGTAAGTCTTTTAAAGCCAATCATCATATGTAGACTAACATGGGCCAAATATGGTCAATCATGGTCAAAGTACTCAAAGTGGATGGAATTGATGTAATAAGTCCTTTTAAATATATTTTAACATATGTAGGGTAAGTATAGGTGGGTTTGAGTCATTTTTTTAATTTTGAACAAAGTTGTCAACTTTTTGCAAAAGTTGTTATGCAACTTTCACAAAATTGTCATATTAATGAGCATTTCTTTGTAACCAACAGTCACCTATTTAAAAATCAGTTAGGGACAATTGGAAATGGTTGAAAAAAAGTTTAAATAGCCTCTTTTGGGTTGAGGCATGGTGGTTGGTGAGTTTTTGGTTGAAGAGAAGAAGAATAATACAAAATTAAAGCCTTGTTTCTAGATTTTTCTATGTTTTTTGCTGTTATAACATTCATAACTCTCTTGTATGATCAAATCAGGATGTGATACTAGTTCCATATGAAATCTAGTTGAATCGCATTTCTAAGGAAACAAGTTTTATAATATTTCATTAAGATTTGCTTATTTTGTGAGCTTTTTTCTAAAATTTGTCTTGAAACCGTACTTCCAAGGGTTTGATCAAAGAAATGTAAAAATCTCTCCATTCCACTAAGGTATATTCATAAAACTTGGTGGAATGGTAGGGGTAGGTCTTGGATAGATGGGTTTTTCTTCATTTTTGCAAGGACCAAGGTTGGATGCATCTTTGGAGCAATGAATGCCTAACATCTCTATGTGTTAGGCCAAGGAAGTGTGGGTTTGAGTGAACTTGTATTAGATATGATTATTTAGGAACCCAAAACCTATTGAATTAGTTGTTTGGGATTTTGTTTCACCTGTCTATTTCATTTTTTGAGTTTTGGAGTGTAAAAATAATGTACTTACTTTGTAAAATAGGGCTAACTGGGGCTCTACAAGAGTGGTAAAAGTCAATTTTTTATGCATACTCTCCAAAACCCCCTAGGCTCATTTTGAGATATGTTTTAGAAATCCAAAAAAGGTACCCAAAAATCATTTCATAGTATTTATATCTAGTCTATAGCAAAAGATATTCATGATTGTCCTAAAAAGGAGGGCTAGTAAGAACATAAGCCATTGTGAAGAAAACCACATAAGGGGATGACCTGGGGTTGAAACATTGCTCAAGTGGGTTGGTCATGGTGCCTAAAAACATTTTAGAATCTTTCCCAAAGGTTCTTAGTTCATTTTAGGAGTTTTAGTCAATTTTTGTGCAAACTAGGTTAAGATTGGGTTGCCTAGTGAATGGATCATTGAATCAGAGAATGAGTCATGCCTTGTGATCTTGCACTTTAAGTTTGTTTGTTGAGTTGAGTCATTAAATATACCCTTGAATATTTTCATCATAGATAAAGCCACTTAAGGCTTTAGTTAAGCTTATCGGTGCAGGGAAGGCCCCCACATACATCGAATTCACTCAACACTCTAGCCACCTTACCCGTATGTTTATATAGCGGCTTGAAAAAACCCGCTCAAGTGTACGCTGGGAGAGATGATATCCCCAATGCATCCCAATTCAAAATACCTCTGTGGGGTGATTAAATCCCTAGCCAAAGATATCCCTAACTACTAAAAAGAAAAAGTGGGTGTCGTTATCACCTTTCTGTATCTCCCTAGACCCTGAAGGCAGGTGGAAAGGTACTTAATGCAACAATAGGTCCACCCAAGACACAAAAAAGTTATTTTTCCCTTATATATTGCAATGTGTGATTTATTCTATTCATAAGGAAGATTCATGTCAATTTTAAAGCCCAAACTGAGGTGTGAGATACACATGTGCATGTCTATTTTAAACACCAAAGTGTAGTGTGAGATCATGCATGTCAATTTCAATCCAAGATTATTTTAAGCACCTAGATGAATTATGAGATCATGCATGTCAATTTTAAACCCAAAATCCAAAAGTGAATTAACCCTAAAGGATCCTGCAATCAAATTATTAGCAGTCTCAAAATAATCTGGGATAATCAAGCCTTCTCCATAATTTGGCCACATGTTGTAAACAAGGAATCAGTAACTAGAAAACCACATAGAAAACTAGAAAACAGAAAGCCAATTATTTACTAAACGAATGTGGTACACTAAACCTATGAATCTGTAAAGCTAACTGGATGAATGCATAATACTGACAAGATGAATGCATGATACTGTCAGCATGAATTTGTGATAGATAGAACAAATGAATGATAGAAAAAACAAAGTATTAAAAACCCTAATAGAAAATAAACTCAAACCAGAAACTTGCAAAACCGAATGTCAGACCCTAGTCAGATCTTTCATCAACCAGTCTATGTTAATTAAGTCATATTTCACTATTTATGATTGAACAAGGTTGTTCAATCTAAAAATAGCCTCTTGATCTTCTAAGTCTTGTATTCTTTTCTCTACTTTCAAGATTCACTGGTAATATCTGGCTTGCCTTCTCTATTCAGTTGTTCTTCAAGCACCTGAAATCTTAAACTTCACCTTATGTGCTATGAGATATTATATTTGAAGCATCATAAAAAGATAAAATCTTCATATTTGTAGAATTGAATGGTTAATTAGACAGAGAAAAGAACAAGAAATTGGGAAAACACAAGTAATAGGATGCAAAACTAAAAAATATGAATGTGTAAATATGTTTACATGAATGCGTAGCAGGGTCTGTATGAATGCGTGACCCTGTCTGCATGAATGCATGGCTGTGTCTTCATGGATGTGTTATTTTATCTATACGATTGCGTTATTCTATCTAGATAAATGTGTAATGGTTAGGTCCGCCTGTTAAATCTGTACAAAACCTACAAAAAATTTAAAAATCCGTACGACTCTACCAAAATGCAAAAGAAACACAAAGGGTTAAATAGTTGTTGTTCACATTGGGTTCACCAAAATGTATATGCTTAAAATCTTCATTGCTAAATCAGAAATAAGGAAAATCATGAATTCCTTAACTATTGAAGCAATCCAAACATAAATCAATGAAATAGATTCATAATTAAATCAATTTAAACATTATAAAACTCCCTATTCTACATCATAGATTCCATTGTTATTCTCTTCTTTGTGGTATGGTGGCTCTCAGATTTTGCATTGGTTACTTGCAAGTGACACAAAGATTCAAAATTTGTGATTGTTCGTGATTATTGAAAAAGGAGAATTGATCTTGAATTTATAGATTTTTGGGTGAGATTGAATGAGAGGTGGGACTCAGGTGATCTCACATGTTGATTGATAGTTGAACTGTTGATTTGAAGGTGGAACTGATTGAGAAAAAAATTGATTGAAAGATGAAAAAGAATGATTGGAGGAGAATTAAAGAATGATGTAATTAATCAATTAATTGAATTGATCAATTAAAAAAGATTGAATAGTTAACTGATTGAATGCTTTTTGGAAAAAAGCAAAGTGGAAGATAGAAATAGAGATTGAAAAGATAATTGATTTAATTAATCAATTAATTGAATTGATTAATTTAGCATGTGCTTGAACTTTGATTTTGATTTTCAATTTAATCTTTGCATGAGAATTGAAACAAATTTTGAATTTATTTTAAATTAAATTTGTTATTTGAATATATTTAGAACTTGAGTTTGGAATTCAATCTGATTTTTGAAATCATACACATGTATTTGAAATTAGAATAAATTAGAAGAATATGAATTTGAATTTGAATTAGAAGAGTTAATAAAATTAAACGAAATTAGAATTTGGGGATTTGGAATTTAAATTTGAATTAGAAGAATAAATTAGTTAATCGAATAATTTAAAGAAACTATTTAATTATTTATAAATTGAATTTTTTAAATAATAAAGATTATTCAATTAAAGGATTAAAATCATGATTAATTAAATAATTTATATTTAATTAATATTAAGAAAAGGGTTAAACGATTAATTGATTAGAAATAGAAAATGAAATAGAATAATTAGTAATATGTTGAAGAAATATGAATTTAGAAGAATAAGATTAATTAACTTAATTAAAGAATTAAAGGATTATTTAACTAATTGGATGAATAATTAGTACATGATCAATGAGACATTTTTAGGTGTCTACACACTTTTTCAGATGACCTGTTCTTCTCACTGGACCTCACTAGACCTCACCAGACCTCAATCAATCTTCTAGTATGAATTAATCATGAAATGCGGATTGGATAACTAACACTAGTTTCCATCAATGACAACATTTGAACATCAATGCAGTGTCTCTTCCCAACAACTTTTACTTATGTTCGATCTAACTGGGTTACCTTATGATTTGACCTAGCTGGGGTCAATCCTAACTCTCTACAAACAGCTAGGGGCATGACATTTGTAGATGCTCCTAAATAAATTAGACAATTGTGTAAATTCTTTTTGAATACTCTCAAGGTCAATAAGAAATGCAAAACTTTCGATTTCCCTTTATATATAGCCAAATGTGCTTTAGCGGTTGGCAAGATTTCCTTTTCTTTTACCTTATGTGTTTTCTCTTTTAGCTCACCCTTTTATTTTTGAATTTGATCTTCCAATCCTTTGAGAAAAGCATTTTGATAACAGGCATCCTCAATAACTTTGTTAACGAAAAACTGACTTCTACTTTCTTAATTTCCTCTGCCCTGTCCAACGCTAGGGTCATTAACCTTAGTTTCTACTTTTACACTCTTCACCACCCCAGGGGTTTTGTAAACTTGGTTATCTTTTGGATGTGCACGCATTACTTTATTGCGGGTCAGGAGGCATTTGGTAATTATTCAAAGGTACTGAAGTAGTTAACGGTTCCTTAGATTTTCTATAAGTTTTACTCCACAATTATAAATTTTTCCCTTCCTATATTGCTATGTTGCATAAACTTCTTTAGCTTCTGCTATAGAATATTCCTCTCACCAAAAGGGGAACACAAAAGAATCCACTACCAATGACAGAAAAAATTTGCTATTTGCAACACTTTCGACCACTATACCTTTTTGAACAGAAACTTCTTTTGGTGTTTTCTAACTTTCTAAGAAAAGAGCAGCATCATAATTGGTGGCGACAATGTCCCTACATGCATTTTTCTTGCTAAAATCCTTGGTGTGGGACAACGCCATTACTTTAGACTAGAAAATATCTATTGCAATATTAAATTGCGGACAATATTTCTCTGCATGATTTCCAGTATTATAAATTATACAACAATCACTCACTACATATTCAACTAAATTGATCCTTGCGGGTTGGTTGTTCTCTCCAGCTAGAGGATTATCTAAAGGTGAGACTACCCCTCCATTATTTGGTTGGGTGTTCCATGGTCTTGGGGGTCAGTTTGAGTTGAATCTTTGTTGCGAATTGAATTTCCCTTGTTCATTACTTCTATTATTCTAGTTTTGACTCCTCAAGTAATAAACTTTAGTAGTTAACTTCCTTAACATATCGGCAATTTCTTTTATTTCCTCCTTATTATTACCATTGTCTTGACTAGTAGGTTCGGGAGCTTGTAAGAAGAATGAACCTCAATTTTTGGGGACTTCAGTAATACTTAGTCTTGAATGTAAAACTATAACTTTATTGTTATCAAGAACTATTTGATTCCAGAATGTGTTCAAGGCAAAGGTAACGGGCCTCAATCCTTGTATTGGTATGATTGAGGTTGTGTTACTACCCATAGGCATCATCATATTGTTATTATTGAGTCTAGAACCCATGTTGTACCTGACTTGTCTCATTTCTTTATTCACGTTTATAGCTTCAACATAAGCTCTAGATAAATTTACTATTGTTGGAAGTTTTCTTTTCACAACCATTGAAATCAATGGATCTACAACTACATAATAAACTGATAAGGCAACTGGTTCAAACAAGGTGTAGGTGGCTTCGATATTTGAGTAAGCTCTATGAAATCTATCATTGAAACTACTAATAGATTCATGTTGCTCTCGACGAATCATGGAAAACTGATGGTATAGAGGGGTAGGATCTATTGAAGCTTTGAATCTACAAACTACATCTTCATGTTGAATTCGGGCCCTCCCACACATATCTTTAAAGACCTTAAGATGTACTTCCACATCACCATGAATTTGAAACTTTGGACACAACTTATCCAAATTTTTAGGTAAGTCATGATAAACAAATTATCTGATAGATGAATTAACATTAAAGAAAGCCATTAGAGGAGGTGGAGGGGTTGCTTGAAACTGATTTAAAATATTATTATGATTTTGCAATGAATCTCTATTATTAGCTACCAAATTTCATCCAACTGAACTAGCTCTAGGCCTCTTGTAATTCCTCAAGTCAGGTAGTTCTTCGAATTAAAACCCAGGATCACAAGACCTAGTCTTGTTACTCTCCTATACTCTAGTGTAAGCTAATTTATTTATCTAGAGATACTAAATTTTAGGCCCTCCTTCTAGCGCCAGAATCTATTGATTTTGATTTTGAGTTCACTAAACACTTATAAACTCTCGGCTTCAAACGTGAGTTTATTTTCTTGAAAGGTGTAGGAAACCTAAACCTCAAGGCTCGAAACATCTTTTTTAGACCTCGTAGTTTCACTTAGTAGTATGAATCAACTATTTTTATAAGGGGGTTCCAACTAGTTCCTCTAGGGTTCATATATCTTTATAACTCAAGAGTACTTATCAAATTTCACACTTCTCTGAACAATCAAATTATAGGAAAAGAAACAAACAAACTGGAAATGGAAATATATTCTTATGTCTAATTTTCTTTTTAATAAGTGCCCCTTTGAAATGATTAGCAATGGTAAAGAAAAATTTTATAAGTAACCAAAAATATTTTCTCAATCAACTATAAAATTGTGCAATCTACAGAAGGAATATTGCATTGATAGAAGAAATTGATATAAAAAACCAAAAAGTTGCGCAGACTCATATATCTCCTTATCAAAACAATGAATTGCAACCAGATTTCACCAAATATTGGCTCTCAAAACTTTATCATAACAATCATTTGCGAAGAAAAGGCACTAATGGAATAGCTATTGCATAGGAGAATCAAGGATAAAGCTCAGAGATGTCAGGGCTCTCCCAAGTCTACAACTCTCAAAATGAAAACAAATGAGAACCCTTACTACTTTTATAATAGAATTACAAGAAAAAGACAACATATTCTCAACTCAGTATTAACTTTATTCTTGGTCAACGTCAGACTTTTCAACATTCACTTCTAAGGTTTCCTCTTGTTGTGCTAAATACTAGTGAAGATCTACTAAAACTCGGGCCATTTCTTTATTTTTTGATCTTAGCATTCCATCTACAATAGCTCGTTACTTTTCTCTTTTTTTGAGACGTTATCATCATATCGCCTTACCAAACATTCAACTTTCCTGATATCTCCTAAAATAAGAAAAGTACCATACCGGCTTGGCTTCAACATCCTTTTCTCCCATATATCTTTGAATTCTTCTAACATTTTTTCCTCACCCATATTGACCACATATTCAATTAACCTTTCCATCAATACTTGGATAAGCATCGTATTATCACCCTTATTGTCCTCTTCTTTACTCTTTAGTTTCTATAATTTATCTTTACCTTCCCATAATATGCTAATTTGCCAAGTATTCACCGCCATCCATGTTCTTACTTCCAGTAGCTTCTCTGTAGTCAATATTTTCTGATCTACTAAATCCTTTGTAGTCATATCTCCTATGGCCTTAAAATAAGTCTTCTCCACTTCAATATGCTCTAACAGATCCTCATATTTTATTTGGGCTTGAGTGATCCTTTTGATCAATTTATCCTAGGTGATATACCTGGTCATTACCACTCCTAAGCAATATTTGGAATGCGTCAACACTTCTCCAATCCATTAATCCACCATCTCCACTTTGCATTTCAAAATGTCCACTACCTCTGCTTCTTCCTGCATTAATAATACTGGATGAATTGGGACTTTCCATAGAGTATCTCCCTTTTGAGCAATCCCTTTTATGAACTATGTTAACTATTGTACTTGCATCTTCAATTATTTCACCTTCTTTTGATCCTTCTAGATTCTATCATACATAATTGTGACACCCTCCTTGGTAATCCTCACACCTTAAAATCTGGATGGTTTTCCCAATTTTATCATAGTTATTTGGTACATCTAAGAAGTCAATCCTTCTTTTCCTCTCTTCACTATGGGTTATGCAATACACAATTCCTGATCTCCCTCAATGGTCAATTGCATGGTGTATCTAGCTTTAGTTGTCTTCTGCTTCTTGGCGTTGGGTGCACTAGTCAAAAAGTTGTTAAAGTCCAATGGTAACACCTCTATTTGTTTACTGGGCATATTTTGTTGCTTTAACCAGTCGGGAATATTTTCTCTTTCAAGACTTACGGTGAACTTTCTCCTGTAAGAAGTCTCACTCCTTTGATCTTCCCGTGGGCTTACCTCGATCTCCTTTTGGGCTATATTTTCACCTTGCATGCCTTTAGGATTATCCATTGGATTACTCTGGGATGATTGTCTTTCTGGATTTTCTATTCTGCTTTCCTGGTTCCTCTTGCTGCTCACAATTGTTGATGAATCCCTTACCATCATAACTTCATCTTCACTGCCCTTCATTATATTTTCATCTTGCGGTAATTGCTGGGTTTCCAATTGCGTGACTTTCTAGAGCTTTTCTTACTCATTTGATTTTCATCTTCGCTTTGTTTCCTGTTTTCCTCCACAACCCATGTTTCTGTATTACCGTCATTTTCTCTCCTTGGTTATTTTGGCTAAGTGTCATGTTTTCACTCTCCCCTTCTTGTTTCTTTGCGAGAGGATCATTACTTATGGATTTGGTATTTTTCTCTTTCATCCTTTCATCCCCTGATTCACCATACTCATCCAAGTTTACCATATCACCCATCATACTCTTGCTTGTAGTTATTCCTATCTTAGTGGGATTTTCAGATGATATCTTTTGTGGTACATTCCTAGTTCTAATTTCATCTGCAGTTAATATATGGTGCCTTTGCAATGCCTTTCTAGCAACTGGTTTAGGTCATTGTAAAACTTTGGGTCTTCTTCTTCTTTGCTAGCTCTGAATATACCCGATATAGAACCTAAAGCATTATTAACCAAGGGAGGGGATAAAAATAGTTGTGTAGAAAATTGAGAAACATTCACAAGAATGACAATCAATATTTTCTCCTGAGGTGTCATCTTTTGTATTTCTATAGCCTCTTTATGCATTAATACCTGTACATTTCTCCTACTTTGGTCTTAAGGTTCCCTTCTTTTTCTCCTTGCCAACTGATTAAGGTCTCCATTAATTGTCACTACTTCAACCCCTTCCTAATTCATATCTTCTATCCTTACAATTACAAGCTCTATTATCTTAGTCATATCTATGTTCCTCTTATACACCAAAAAACCCGCATTCTCCTTTGTATCCTTTCTCTTCCTCTATCTTTTCACTGTAAGCTTGGTTCCCTATTGAGTCATCTTTACCTTATATGCTTCTAACCATATCTTTGTTGAATTTAGGACTGGTTGATTTACCTGATGCAATGATACTAACTTAGGCTCATTGGGTGTGGGTTCACTTAAAGCCTTATGGCCTACGTTCCCTATTATATAATTTGGCTGTACAACTTCCTCATCATCATACTTTATTTCATCAGGTACTTCTTGTTGGCAATATGGAGGAATTGATTATGTGTTTCATTGATGTTTTGTCATTGATGTCAACACTAGCTATTATGGTTGGTTGCTGGCAAACAGGTTTTGGTTACTGGTAGAAGAACTAGTGTTACCGGTAAAGGTTTTACCGACAGAGCTTTTTACTAAGAATCTTTGATAGGATGCACAAGTGGTGTTGGTGTGGCTTCTAGATGGAATTTAGGATGTAGAAGGTGATCCTTGATCATGTCGTGACTGATTGGAGACATCACTTTGGCATAGTGGACCCAGATTAGGTCTGGTACCTATCTAGGTTATGGATTGGTATCATGTTATCATGTTCTCTACACGTTACTGGAATGTTTTATGGATTGTTTAATGTTGTTTTGGTCTAAAGCCGACATGGCATATCATTGCAATAGGGATGTATGTAATGTTCTTATTGTAATATCTTTTAGGTGGCCGACCTAATTGGTTTAGGCCTTACGGTTTGTATAAATTGATGTAAAATTTCATTGTATATGTCATGGTCATTGAATGAAATGTCATATGCCAAGGAGACTTGGTTGATCATAGGTGATCGAATTGGGTTTAAGTAAGAGGTCAAAGGCCTTCGGTATTAAGCTTAACCGAGACTATAATCAGGCATGGTAGATTCTATCTCTGGCAGTTCATTGTTTTGGATTGTTGTAAAATTATTTTGAGGTGGTTATAACCTCTCTGTAGTTAGTGAGACTCCTTTGTAATGAGTAGTATGCTCTAGGCAGTGTGCCTTCTTGCATGTGCAGGCCCCTTATTGTATCACATACTTTCTGCACAAGTATTATCTAACTGTGGGTGGGCTTCCCACCGTGTTTTTTCCCTTTATCAGGTTTTCCATGTAAAAATCATGGTGTTATGTGGTATGGTAACATTGTGTTAATTATTTGTTTCATTCTTAAGTTTTATTGTTTACCGGTATCTGTTTTTGCTATTCAATGTTTATATTCTTCAGTTAAAGGTTTTTAAGTGGTTTGATTAATATAATCTGGTGACAACTGATTCACCCCCCCTCTCAGTTGTCCACCAGTTATCCTAACAATTGGTATCAGAGCTTTGGTCCTCTTTTGCAGAATCTTAACCTCTTGAGGTAGATCCTATGGCAACTAATACTTCAAATCCACCGACAACTATTTTTAGAAGAGAAATCCCTAAGCTTGATGGAACAAATTATGGGATATGGAAAGTCCAAATGGAGACTCATCTTAGATGTCTTGGAAAGGATATTTTTGAGATCACTGAGAAAGGATATAAACCTTATGATCTGGCATCTGGCAATCATGCTCTTGCAGACTTGGAAAAGAGTATTGAAAATGATTGCAGATCTAGAGAAGCCCTCTTGTGTACACTTATTGATCAACAAATCATGAGATTGATTGATAAATCATCGGCAAAGGTTATGTGGGATAAATTATAAACTCTGATTGAAGGTGATCCTACTATCAAATATGCTAAACTTGATGGTTGTCGGGTAAGATATGAGAACTTGAAGATAGAAGATAATGAAAGAATTGCTACATTTATGGAAAGAGTAAATGAGATTGTCATGGGAATTAAATGTTGTGGAGGATCTCTGAGTGAAGATGAAATAGTTTCTAAAGTCTTGAGATCCCTTCCACTGGCTTACAAGATGAAGGCAATTGCAATGAATTGAGAACAATGACAAACACTTCAGCTAATAGAGACATTCTGATTGGGAAATTATCTGCTTTTGAGCTTGAAGAATTTGAACCCTCTGGAGCTGCAAAATATGAACCTGATTTTCTTGCATCATCATCTACCGACAAAAGTGATTGGAAAGCCCTATATGCAAAAGAATTGGAAGATATGAGGAAAGAGGATGAAGAATTTGAGCAACTCGAAGCTATATTTTCTAGAAGAGTACCTAAAGGATCGACAAGAAATAAGTATGAAGGAAAAGCAACTTTTAAATGTTTTGCATGTAATAAGATTTGTCATTTTTCATCTAGATGTCCTGAAAGGAATGCAAGATTTGAAAAAAGAGTTAAGAAATCATTTAAGCCTCATTAGAACATATATAGATTCAAGAAAAACAAACAATGCTACATAGCAGATGAGGAAGGAGTAAGTGATGACTCTGAGGATGAAGCGGCAGCAGAATTTGCTAGTGGATCCGATTTTCCAAAGGAATGGGTGTTCTATGCCTTAAACGAAGATGAACCGGAACCGGATATCAAGAATGAAGAAAAGGCCCTAGCAGCAAAAGTTGAAGACAAGGATGAATAAGTAATTGATAGTGGATGACAAAGCATGTATGATCAAAGGTAAAGGTATTATTTCTCTAGATGACAAGCGTAATACTGATAATGTCTATTTTGTAGATGGTTTAAAGCATAATCTTTGAAGTGTTGGTCAATTGGTGGATAAGGGATTCCAACTTCAGTTTAAAGATAGAAAATGCAAAATCATTAACAAAATTGGTTTGGAGATTGCAACCGGTACTCAGACTGGAGGTAATATCTTTCACTTGAACACTAGTAATAAGACATGTTTGATTGCTCATATTGATGAGAGTTGGTTATGGTATAAGAGGTTGTTTCATGTTAATTTTGATTGTATTGTTAAGATCAATTCAACAAAGGCAGTTAAAGATATACCTAAGATTATAAAGCCTCATAATCCGATATGTAAGGAATGTCAATTGGGAAAGCAAGTTAGAACTTCTTTTAAGAGCATACATGATAAATCTAATGATGTGCTTGATTTGATTCATACTGACTTATGTGGTCTAGCAAGGACTAGAAGCTTCCAAGGTGATAGATACTTCATGCTAATAATTGATGATTATTCTAGAATGATGTGGGTGACTTTTCTAAGGGAGAAGTCTGAAGCCTTTGAGAAATTAAAGATCTTCAAAGAAAAGGTGGAAATGAAAACTAGATTGAAAATCAAATGTCTAAGATCAGATCAAGGTGGTGAGTTCACTTCTCATGAATTTAACAGTTATTGTGAGATAAATAGAATTAGGAGACAATTATTTGCACCCCAGACTCCTCAGCAGAATAGAATAGTGGAAAGGAAGAATAGAACCATTTTGGATGTAGCAAGAACCATGATGATGGAAGCCAAATTGCCTCACATCTACTGGAGAGTAGAAGTGAGTACAACAGTCTACACATTCAATAGAGTTCACATAAAAGGTGAAACTGGTAAGACCCCTTATGAATTATAGTTTGGACATACACCTATTGTTAAATATTTTAGAATTTTTGTAAGTAAATGTCATATCAAAAGGGATGATTCAATTGGGAAGTTTGATCCTAGATATGATGAAGGGATATTTATTGGATATTCAATTTAGAGTAAAGCATATAGATGTTATAACAAAAGATTGCAGAAAATTGTGGAGAGCGCAAATGTGAAAGTGGATGAGAAATACAGAAATCAATCTATATCATATGATAGGGAACCGACAGTGGAAATGATCATAATCGAATCAGCAATGATTCAACCAATACAAGACACTGAGACAGTTACACCACAATCAAAAAATTCAACTATGACCGATGATCTGAATAGTGAACCTAAAGTTTAGAAGACACCAAGGTATGTAAGATTAAATCATTCTGAAGATCAAATCATTGGAGATAGGAACAAGGGAGTTATGACAAGAAGAATACTGACAAATGAAGAGGTATGTCTTATTTCTCAAATTGAACCGACATCTATTATTGAACCTTGTAAAGATAAATATTGGTTAAAGGCTATGGAAGATGAATTAGACCAAATAGAGAAGAATAACACTTGGACTTTAGTTCTCTGACCTAAAAATGAGAATGTTATTGGAACTAAATGGGTTTTTAGAAATAAACTAAACAAGGATGGTCAAGTTGTAAGAAAAAAGGCTATATTGGTTTGTAAAGGATATTCTCAAATGGAAGGAATTGATTATGGTGAGACATTTGCACCTGTAGCTAGAATTGAAGCTGTTAGACTATTTCTTGCCTATACAACATATAAGAACTATAAGGTCTATCAAATGGATGTTAAATGTGCATTTTTGAATGTTGAACTTGAGGAAGAGGTATACATTGGGCAGCCTGATGGATTTTCACTGACAGATGATAAATATATGGTTTGCAGGTTAGGGAAATCATTATATGGATTGAAACAAGCTCCTAGAGCTTGGTATGCAAGATTGGATAAATATATTTTGAAGCTTGGTTTTACTAAAGGCAATGCTGACATTAATTTATATTATAAGATCACTGATGATGATATTCTGATTATTGAAGTATTTGTTGATGATATCATTTTTGGATGTGAAGATAAATTGTGCATGGAATTCTCTAATGATGTGAAGAATGAATTTGAAATGTCCATGATTGGTGAGATGAGATTTTTCTTAGGTTTGCAGATTACTCAAACTAACAAAGGCATTTTTATCTGTCAAACTAAGTATCTAAGAGAATTGTTGAAGAAGTTTGGTATGGATAATTATGTTGGCATTATACACTCAGATGAGAATAGTTGATGTTGTCATTGATGGAAACCAACTGGTAACATGGTTCACAGGTTACGTTGGTAGCATACATCACCTACCGACACCGATAGTTACTACAAGGTTACTCACACAGGCATCCAATCTACACTAACAGAAGATCTTACCGACACTCCTAGTCGACGTGGAAATAATATTGTTTTGTATTGTAACTATATTATATAGCCGACATGATATATTGTAAAGACTCATATATGTATGAGGTCTTGTAGGTCATTTTGTAAGTAAGTGGAATGTAATTAGGTAATGAATGAAAGTAGTATATGAGAGAGAATAATTGTATATGCATTATGATGTAACTATTTTATGAGCGAATAAGAGAAAAGCAAAGTGAAGCAAGGTTTATGGCAGAGGTATCTGATAGAGCTTAAACCAATATTGAATCCAGCATTGCAAATGCTATTTTAAGTAGTACATTGGCATTGGGTTTAATCCTCCAATTTTGTAGTCAATGGGACTCCTATTTTGTATTGAGCAGTGAGCTCTAAGATGTTGGCCTTCCTGCATGTGCAAACCCCTATTGTATAAGTAATATTTATTCATATTGACCAGTGAGTAAATATTGTGGGTCACAAATCCCACCGAGGTGTTTCCCCTACCGGGTTTTCTTGCCAAAAATATATGTGTTATGGCGTGCATTGATGGTTATACTATTATTTCTCTTTATGGCATTAATTTGCTTGTTTACCGGTATATTAATTTGGGTTATAAAGTAGCAAACAAGTTTAAATATTTTGTTTACCAATTAGACACTAATTCACCCCCCCCCCTCTCAGTGTCTTTGAGACTAATCAAGTATCTAATAATTGGTATCAGAGCCTAGTCCTCTATTTGCAAAAGCCTAACAACTTGAGGAAGATTCTGAAACCGGTACCGATGGAAAGTTTGAGACAACGGTTGGAAGGAGCTCTTGAAGATTTTGATGCAAAAATATTGAAGAATATCAAACTGGAAGATGAACTTAGAAGTGCTTGGGAATTTATCAAAGCACTTCAAGATAACCTGGTTATAGAAAAGAATAAGAGAAAAGAATTACATGTGTAATTGCAAAATCAAGATGATGAAGAAAAAGAAACTCTTAGAGATATTGCAGAGAAATTAAGACAAGAGAACAATAACATGAAGAATGAGCCACGAGACTATGCAAGGATATTGAAGATAGGAAGAGGAATGAGGAAGATTTGGCCAGAAGACTTAATGAAAGATCAAATGAATCTCAAAGGATTAGTTATGAAAATGACATGCTTAAAACTGATTTGATTCACATGCAACATGATAAAGAGGAACTATTGAGACAAGTTAGCACTTTGGAAAGTGAGTTGGTCACTGCAAATGAATAAAAAGACAAATTCAAGAGAAGTTCAGATAATCTTGATGATATGCTGAAAAGTCAGAAACCGGATGGAGAAACAGTTGGACTTGGATTTGAACATGGAGAAATTTTTGGGACTGCAAACAATCATGATCACAACAAACTGGTAAGACAACCTAATGCTTATAAATTTAATGGGAAATGTTTTAATTGCAACAAATTGGGTCATAGAGAAAATCAATGCAGATTTAGGAATAATCAAAATACAAACTTACCCACCGGTGAATGTTCCAAATGCAATAAAAATGGTCATAACTCAGACAATTGCATAATGAATGTGAAATGCTATGTTTGTGGTAGATTTGGACATTTATCTAATCAATGCAGAACTCAAATCAGTTAAGGTTATGGAAAAGCTATTCAGAGAAATAATGTAACTTGTTATGCATGTAACAAGATTGGGCATATTGCAAAATTTTGTAGAAGTAAGACTGTACCAACAAACAATAAAGGATCCAATAACAAAGGCAAAGAAAAGGTGACTGAAATCAAGCAAGAATTTTCTAAACAATAGATTAAGAAGAGAGATCAGAGAGTTGATGAATTTGTCTCTGCACCGGCAGATCAAGGTAATCCTACACCAGCAGGAGATTATTCATCTAACTAAGGAATAATCCTTAGGGGTAAGGAAACAAATTTAAAATCATGCATTTTCCCTCGGTTGGTGGTAAGAAGTTATATTTCTTCTTTACCAACAGATATGTGGAGTTTTTCACTTCACTCATGAAGCATTTATTGCAATTCTAAGTTAATTTTTGTCTATAAAGGAATGGTAACCTCTCATTTCAATTTACCAAGCATCCAAGCATTTGAAGAGAGTGAAATTCACCATAGGCATTCTAAAGGCGAAGTAGCAAAGGTCTTTTCAGAGCATTCAAGGATTTCTCAATTAAAAGGTATTTATCTTTCGCAATGGCATCTTCATCTTCTATTCCTGAATTCATAGCAAACTCTACCATAGTGGAGAACATAAAATGACCTAGACCCATTTTCAATATCATTCCTAAGATAGAAAAACTGGATGACTCTATTTGTACATTTTCTAGAATCCCAAAGGGAGTCGCGTTTGCTGAAGACCCTAGGGCATACATACATTGTTACATAGAAAGTTTAGGGTCCGAAGATTTTATGAACATGCACATGAATGTAATTATTGACAAGAATGGGGTGGTGAAACTGGAACATAAGGTAGTTGAGGATTTAGGTTTCATAGATATCCTCCATATGCCAGAATTCTTAGATGAAACTGTTCACTATGTCCTTAGCAGAGTTCATGGTGAATTTATGTGGTTGGACTCAATATTTAAGATTACCAAGGAAGCTATTAGAGTTGTTATTGGTTTACCCTCCACCATTTCTAGACCTGACAAGAAGATGAAAATCCCTAACAAAGAGGTTATGAGCTTAATTGGACCTACATATGACAACAGATCACTTAGGGTCAATGATATAAAGGATACAAATGTTAAATTTGCTAGCATGGTCATTGGATATAAAGTTGGTCATACTAACAGGTTGAATTCTATATCTAGTTCATGCATTCATAGTGCACATGAGATGATATCGAACAATGCAAAGATTGATATTTGTGAATGGTTAAAGGATGAGCTGTTAGAGAATTTGCATAAGATCAAAGGTGATAAGAAAGGAACCTTCAAATTTGGAAGTCTAATAGTGTGTTTAATGCTTTACTTTTCAAAAGAGATCCCTGGTATAGGACACGAGGATTTTGCCAATGATATTTCTATTGGAAAACAGATAAAGGAGGCAATTACCAGTATGGGATCTGATGGTGATAAGTTGGTAAAAGAATACTTCAAGAATTTCCAAACCAAGATGAGACAAAGAAAAAGGATTCCCCAAAGAATTATGGATATATATGATAAACAGGTATGCTTTGTAGTGAAAAGAGATGAAATTTGGATGGAAGCAGTTAGACCCAGAACTGTCTGGATTACTAAAATGGGATATGAGGTGAACTCTCACATCATAGACTCATATGCTAAAATAATCTTAGATGCTCCACCAGAACCAACAGAGGAAATATTTGGTAATGTTGAAACCATTGAAAGTGGTGTAGCTATGATGAAGGAGAGGAAGAAAAGAGATAAATTTATGAAAGATGCTTCTAAGATGGTAAAAGATGTTACAGAAGGATTGATGAATCTTAGTGGTATTGCTGCTAGTGTGAAAGAAAGCCAATCATAATAGCAACTGGTAGCTCACATTTCCCCTGTGGCTACTACATCTGATTTTGATGATGATAGGGCATCTGAATTCAAGAGAGTGGACAGGAAGAAAAGAAAACCCTAACCAACACCTGCTCCATCTCCCAAGAAGTCAAGGACATGGAGAAAGAAACAACAGGTTGTAAGAGAGCCCATTGGTCAAAAGAAGAAGGTGACTCCAAAGAAGAAACAAGAACCTAAGGCACCAGATACTCTTACACCATAAGAGTTGATCAACGAAATCACACATGATGGTAGCCTTAGCAATGTAGATAAATTTTATCATTCTTTCAAGGATTCAAATAAGGAAACCATAGAAAAAAGTATAATTTTATATCTTGATATCTACAAGAAAGTTCTTATTTAAGTTATAGATGTTTTTCCAAATGATTTGTACTTAAGGTTAGAGGCTAAGAGAATGTTTGTCATGAAATTTGACAAGAAATTAAAGGTAGAGGCTCTACATGTTGTGCATCCTGTTAATTCCAAACAAGAAATTGATGATTTAATATCAAAGGCAAATAGATCAGTTTTTGTGAGTGGACACCGACAAGTTAGCCTTATGGCAGGCAGAGAGAAAGAAATAGCAGATGAAATGGCAGATAAGTGGGATATATTTTTTGTGGAAAGAGAGAAGAAAGAAGAGAATTATTGAGAGAAAATGGACAAGTATTTTGCCAATGTATACCAGAAGGATAAGGGTAAAGGAAAAATTGGTAGTGTACCTGATATCATGGTCAAGGATAACCTTCCTCCACCGGCACAGGACACCCCACCAATAACTGCAGAGGCACCATCACAAACTGATAGTGAACCAAAAGAGAAGGCAGAGGAAATGACAAAAGATGACACTAATCTAGAGTCTGAATTTTTTTTTACCATGAATGTGGACACATAGGATTTTAGCATTGTCATGGATAAGGAAACTGCAAAGGCAAAGAAAGATGAAACTATAAATGTTGAGGTCTCTGAGTCACCGGTAAATATTGTTGACTCTCATCAGAATATTGAGGAAATAGCTGAAGTTAAGAAACCAAATACCACCCCTAATGATACTCAGCTTAACATTAAGAAACTAGTAGAAGCAAAGTAGAAACACAAACTGAAATTGGAACAGGACAAGAACAAAGTGTAGCTGAACCGATAGTCAACAAGGTAGACAGTAAGGATGATGGTAAGGATGAAACCAAAGTTGAAAAATAGAGTGAGCATAAGGAAGAAACAGTAAATAAAGAAGAGGTCAATGATGGAAGCAAGATAGTAGAAGTGGTTAAGGTTAATGTGCAGGAATCCAGAGATAAGAAACCAACTGCAAAACCTCACACTCCGCCTAGCACTTCCACCATGGATTACAGACCTACTAATGTGATAGATGTACTTCTAGATTCCATAAAGAAAATCAATGAATTCAATGCCTTAGCATTTAAGGTCATTGATGACACATTACCTATTTTGAAAATGATTGCACCGGATTGTAAGATAGAGCATATTTCTGGATCTTTAGGTAAATTGGACACATTGTCCAAATTCATTTCTTCAAATATTCTAACTATAGCTAAAATTAATGAAGATACTGTTAACGAACGGTGAATAAGGAGAAAGGTGAAATCTTTGATAAAACTATCAAGGACTGTACTAAGCATATTGATTCCTTATTACCGGTACTTAATTCCATCATTTTGGAATATAAAGAATTATATAAGGAATCTTGCAAGCCTCACCACCTGACAGAGGATATTGATGAGGAAATAAGGAAAACGTAAAAGGAGATTGATGATGTAGCAGATAACATGATAGGTTCTTCAGAACTTCATTTTTGGATCAAGAAATGGTAGTTTTTGAAGAAAAGATTGAAAAATTAGAAAACGAAAAAGAAAGGATAAGAATGAAGGCTCGGGAGTTGAAAAATAAACTTGTTCCTAGATTGGACAACCTTCTAACTTAGCGGATTGAGCTATCTAAAGAAACTATTCATGGAGAAAGATCACCAGAGCAACAGATGCATTATCTGACCGAGATGATCCAGCAGACTAAAACCATTATTTCTGATAGCACTAAATTTATGCAGTCTTAATCTAATTTTGGCAGATAACTTTCAGATTGTACATAACCGCTTACAGGCTATAAGGTAGAATTTTGAACTCTTTGATTCTTTTTTTGGCATCCTTTTTCATTGATATCAAAGGGGGAGTAGTAGAGTGGGAGAAAAATGTACAAAAGAGATCATTTTCTCATGGGGAGCACTCTTATTTTAGGATCTATTTTGGACTTCATTTTTGGATATCAGCTTTTGGATTTTTCTCATGAGTGTTTCCATCAATGCCAAAGGGGGAGATTGTTGGCATTATACACTCAGATAAGAATAGTTGATGTTGTCATTGATGGCAACCAACTAGTAACATGGTTATTAGGTTACTTCAGCAACATACATCATCTATCGGCATTGGAAGTTACTACAAGGTTATTCACACCAACATCCAATCTACATCGACAGAAGATCTTACCGGCACTCCTAGCTGACATGGAAATTATATTGTTTTGTATTATAATTATATTGTATAGACAACATGATGTATTGTAAAGACTCATATATGTATGAGATCTTGTAGGTAATTTTGTAAGTAAGTGGAATGTAATTAGGTAATGAATGAAAGTGGTATATGAGAGCGAATAACTGTATATGAATTATGATGTAACTATTTTATGAGAAAATAAGAGAAGAGTAGAGTGAAGCAAGGTTTATGGTAGAGGTATTTGACAGAGCTTAAATCGGTATTGAATCTAGCATTGCAGATGCTATTTTAAGAAATACATTGTCACTAGATTTAATCATCCAATTTTGTAATCAGTGGGACTCCTATTTTGTATTGAGCAGTGAGCTCTAGGTTGTTGGCCTTCCTGCATGTACAGGCCCCTATTGTATAAGTAATATTTATTCATATTGTTTAGTGAGTAAATATTGTGGGTCACAAATACCATCGAGGTTTTTCCCCTACCGGGTTTCCTCACCAAAAATATCTGTGTTATGGTGTGCATTGATGGTTATACTGTTATTTATCTTTATTGCATTATTTCTTGTTTACTGATATATTAATTTAGGTTATAAAGTAGCAAACAAGTTTAAATCTTTTGTTTACCAGTTAGACACTAATTCACCCCCCCTCTTAGTGTCTTTGGGAATGATCAAGTATCTAACAAAATCCAAACTGGTAAGTACTCCTATTGTGACAAGTGAGAAAATTATCTATCAAAAACACATCCACACCGATAAATTTTACACGGTATAAGTCTATGATTGGTGGCTTGTTGTATCTAACTTAGACTAGACTAGATATTATGAATGCAATAAGTATTGCTTCAAGATATCAAAGTAACCCTAAAGAAAATCATGAATGTGCAGTAAAGAGGACATTCTGATATTTGCAAGGAACAATAGAATATGGCTTATGGTATTCTAGAGATGATAACTTCACTTTATGCACATATAAAGATTCAGATTGGGCAAGAGATAATGGTGTCAGGAAGAGCACTTCTAGTGGAGCTTTCTTTCTTGGAAAGAAATTGGCTTCATGGATCAACAAAAATAGTCATGCATTTCTTTATCTACTGCAGATGTTGAATATGTTGCAGCAACAACTAATTGCACTCAAGTCTTGTGGATGAAGCAAATGTTGAAGGATATCAAGGTAAATTATAGTGAACTGGTAGTTATCTACTGTGATAACTCTGTAGCTATTGACATGTCTAAAAATCTAGTATTTCACTCTAAGACTAAGCACATATCAATAAAATATAACTTTTTGAAGGACAAGGTGGAAGAAAAGGAAGTCAAATTTGTTTATGTGAACACTAAAGAGCGGATTTCAGATATATTAACTAAACCATTGTCTAAGAAATCATTTGAGTATTTGAGAGACAGGTTAGGGGTATCTACCCCTCCAATAGAAACTTAATTGATGGAGCAGACCATAGTATGCATCATCAGCTTTATCCTTTTCTCTGGGTTGATGTAGTGGTGCTACTACTCAGGGGGAATAGTTAGCTTTGAGATTCACAAAATTTTGATATCTATGTCATATCTTTGGTATTGATGTCAAAGGGGGAGAGTTATATGTGAAAAATTCATATCAATTTCAAAATGGACTGCACTCCTCAAGGGGAGTTGCTAAGATTTTTCAGTTTTTCATTGTTATATCTTCTATAAGAAATGTTTTGCACTTCTTGGCACTTAGATGTTTTCTTTTTCACATCTAGTGTTGCCATGAATGTCAAAGGGGGAGATTGTTGGAAATATGGAGGAATTGATTATCTGTTGCATTGATGTTTTGTCATCGATGTCAATACTAGCTGTTATGGTTGGTTATCAGGAGACAAGTTTTGGTTACCAGTAGAAGAACTAGTGTTACCGGTAAAGGTTTAAGGTTTTACCAGCAGAGCTTTTTACTAAGAATCTTTTTACAGGATGCACAAGTGGTGTTGGTGTGGCTTCTATATGTAATTCAGGATGTAGAAGGTGATCCTTGATTATGCCTCAACTGATTGGAGACATCGCTTTGGCATGGTCGACCTAGATTAGGTTTGGTACCTATCTAGGTTATGGACCGCTATCATATTAACATGTTCTCTACATGTTACCAGGATGTTTATGGACTAGTTAATGTTGTTTTGGTCTAAAGTCAACATGGCATATCATTGTAATATGAATGTATGTAATGATCTTATTGTAATACCTTTTAGGTGGCTGACATAATTGGTTTAGGCCTTAGAGTTTGTATAAATTGATGTAAGATCTCATTGTAGATCATGGTATGGGAATGAAATATATGTTGTGGTCATGGAATAAAATATCATATGTGAAGGAGACTTGGTCGATCATAGGTGATTGAATTGAGTTTAAGTAAGAGGTCAAAGGCCTCCTGTATTGAGCTTAACCGGGACTATAATCAGACATGGTAGATACTATCTCTGGCAGTTCATTCTTCTAGATTGTTGTCCAATTATCTTGAGGTGGTTATAACTTCTCTGTAGTCAGTGAGACTCCTTTGTAATGAGCAGTACGCTCTAGGAAATGTGCCTTCCTGCATGTACAGGCCCCTTATGTATCACATACTTTCTATAGAAGCATTATCTGATTGTGGGTAGGATTCCCACCATGGTTTTTCCCTTTACTGGGTTTTCCACATACAAATCATGGTTTTATGTGGTATGGTTGCATTGTGTTAATTATTTGTTTCATTCTTAAGTTTTATTGCTTACCGGTATTTTTTTCTTCTATTCTGGTATTCAATGTTTATGTGCTTCGGTTAAAGGTTTTAAAGTGGTTTGATTAATATAATTTGTTGACAACTAGTTCACCCCCCCCCCTCTCAGTTGTCCTCCGGTTATCCTAACACTTCTATACCTTTTTTATCTGGACCCAATTGTCTTACTTGACTCAACGTTAGCCTCTAATAATAATTCATTTTCCTTACTTCATTTTCATCTTTGTAGTCAATCCAATAGTCCTCCATATCAGGAATGTTCTTAACCCTTTTGGAAATATAATGTTCTATCTTATTTATGGGATCATAGTCTTTTCTTGTATACTGCAAGTGTCTAGCTAACAAATCTTCCTCTTCTTTCTTACCATTTTTCAATGATTCACATCCAAAGTCCCCCATTTTCACAAGGAACTTAAACCCTAAGTTTATGTCAGAGCTCAAATAATTATCATGAAACTCCACCATTTTCCTACAAAATTTTGTTAACCACACCCAGGTAGAGGGGTATCTTGGTGATTTGAAAGGTCTTCCTAAGAATCCTTGTGCCCTTAGGTATGACCAAGTGGAAAATTGAATGTACTATCCACCATAGTACTAGATCACTCTTCGTACCTCTTTTGGTACTCTTTCTCTAGGTACACCTTCCAATTCATGGGCGATCTTCATGATAAAATAGTCATTAACTTCTTTGTAATGCAGCATGGACTCATTCCTTTCTAATTGAGGGTAATAAACATATATGTTTTTTTTGTCTGCTTCTATCCCTAGAATACCCACATTATTCAAAATCTGTATCTTGGCCTTAACAACACATGCATATACCAAGTAAGAGGACATATAAAAATTTCTTGAGGTTTCTTCTATGTAATGATATATAGAATCACTAATAAACTTGGCCCAATCATAAGTCCCCCAATTTTGCCTCAGGCTTTGTATGTAGGTGAACATCCATTCATAGAATTGGCCACTAGTTTCCAATCCTACCATTCTATAGAGAAACATAATGGATGCATACACCTCTGAGGTTTATTCTATGTAATGATATATAGAATTATTAACAAATTTGGTCCAATCATAAGTCCCTCGATTTTGCCTCGGGATTTGTATGTACATGAAAATCCATTCATGGAATTGGCCACTAATTTTCAAAGCGTGTTAATCAAACCACCTCTTTACAAATGTCTGGTGTTCATATACTCGGTAGCTTGATCCCTCTTTTCATCTAAATTTAGCAATTGCGTTAATCTAGCTTCTTCTTTGTTCTCGAACCCCAAATATTCTTGAATAATTCTTAGCGTAGGTATTTTCAAATTAATGGGCAATACTAAGTCGAAACCATATACCAAATGATATGGATAGTGACCTAAATTTCTTTTAACCCTGGTTCTATCCACCCACAAAGAATATTTCAACATGGCATGCCACCCTCTAGGGTTTTTATCTAAATGTTTTTTAATGACATCTACTAAATTTTTATTAGTGGATTCAGCTAACCCATTCCCATAGGGATAGTATTTAGAATAAATTTTTAAAATAATACCTAACTCAAATGCCCAATCAACTAATTTTAAAGATGTGAAAGAAGGGTCATTGTTACATACCAGGAAATTAGGGGTTCCAAAGCGCGTGATGATATTTTCTTCCAAGAATTGGATGACTATATTCGTAGTGCATGATTTGAATGCTCCCACTTCCGACCATCTTGTACAATAATTTGTAAGAGTTATAATATACATGTGTCCAACTAATAATAAATAATTAATCATCTATATAAAGTCTGCTCTCCACTGTGTGAATGGTTGTGTCTCTACTATAGGTTGTAGGGGTTGTGCTGAATATTTTCCTTTGCTTGCGTGTATTTGGCATGTATGACAATGTTGAATGTGTTGGTACATATCTCTGAGGATGGTAGGAAAATAATACATATCTCCTAGGGCTCCTGCTTGAATATCATGATCCAGATATTGTGGAAATTTTGGCTATCCAAATGGGTATTTTTATCAAGCATGATATTATCCCATATGAACTTGCCCATTTAACCGTCAGGCTATGCTTATTGCTAAACCTCACAAGTCCACTTCCCAAGTCCATTATAATGACTTCCTCCATAGGAAAATGGAATCAAGACATTTTCATACAAGGTACTAGAGATATTGATGACCGAATATATAAATTGGGTCATTTTAATTCACAGTGTCAAGGATCGGTCATTCATGTTGTTAGGGTCTGCAAGGACTTTGTGACTGATTACCATAAATGCTCCTTTTATCAATCTGCTCCATCTCCTCCTTCTACACCAAATGGGATAGCAAGTGTAGTTGACTCAATAGAGAGCTCTGTACCTCTGAACAATGTTCATAATATTGCAAGACCTTTCCAGGGTGTCTAGTTTTAGGATGTTCCTCCTCTCTCTCTGATTCCTTCTCAATCCTTTTTGGGCTCTATGACTGATGCTTTACTTCTAGAAGAAAAAAAAACAATACCCTCCAATTTGAAGAAATCTCCTCATAATAAGGTTGCTATTTCTGGTTTAAGTTCTCTGCAAAAATTTGGGGGTAGATACAAGAAAGTTTCTTTTAAGATCCACTTCTCTTCAATCCTGGTTGATTGGTTGTATAAGAAAATATTTTCTTCCTCTCTCTTTAGGTAGCCCATTTCTTCTTTTTTGAGTCTAACTTCTGTGGGAACCTCAAATACTCAATTCCAGGAAATCTATATATCACAAAATGCAAAGGTTAACCTGATTCATAGCTTGATGTTTAATTGCCAACCTTTCCATGTGATTCATCATAGTCCTCCCATTGTTGGATCCTCTTTGGATACTCCAAATATTGAATTAACAACACATGATATCCTTATCTTTGTTGCATCAAACTTGATAGATGAAATTGCTATTGACGAATTTTTGGAAATTCAGGGTGTCGCTGTTGTTGATGCTATGCCTCTTGCTCTCAATACTTCACCACTGATTTCCTCACCCTTATTAGAATCTAGTCATGTTGAACACCTTATGGTTGAAGATACTTCATATCAGCCCTTTTAGTCTCCCACATAACTTGACTTTGATTTTTCTCAACATCTCTCTCTTGCTCAAATTGTTTCATCTCCTCTGTTATATAAACACCTAAAAAAAGAGGTCGGAAGCCAAAGATTCTTAAAACCCAAGAAGAGATCGCAGAAGGTATCCAAACTACAATTGTAGATAAGTTTTTACCCCACACAAGACCGAGAAGAACATGGTGTTCTTCTCGGAAGCAATGAGGATCATATCTTGGAATGTCAGAGGTTTGAATGCCTCTGACAAGAGGGGACAGATCAAGAAGCAATTGGTTTCCTCCCAAGCAGACATCATTTTATTACAAGAAACAAAGCTTTTAGATGAAGCCTCTCAAAAGATTTTTAAAAAATGGACTTTATGGTATTTCATACATATTCCTACAATAGGGGTTTTTGGTGGTATTCTAACCTTGTGGAATACCAGGACAATCAAAGCAAAAACTTTGAGCCAAGGGACAAATTGGCATCTTATTCTTATTGAAAATTTTGATTTATCCTTTGTTCTCTTTAATATCTATTGCCCAACAGCTCCTCAAGAGAAACATGCTCTTTGGAATACTATAACTTGTTAGATCCAACAACAGGGAGTTCAGAAAATCATCTTAGGAGGTGATTTTAATGCCATCTTGTCTCAGAATGAGAAACAGGGAGGCAATCCTACTGCGTCTAAGGTGATTGAAAACTTTAGATCTTTTGTGTCTGATAATGCCCTTTCTGACATTTCACCTTCTAATGGTCAATTTACATGGACAAACCAGAGAAAATCCCTTCAAATTGCAAGTAGATTGGACAAGTTTTTCACTTCATATGAATGGATCCTTCAGAAATATACTTTCAGCTCTAAAATTTTATCGTTCTCTAGATTTGAACATTTTCCTATCTCACTATGCCTAGATAAATATGAAGTTTCTCATCATAGATCTTCTTTTAAGTTTGAAACAATGTGGTTTTGGCACCCGCACTTCCATGCTCTGCTTCATCAATGGTGGGTGAGTGCCCCCTTTTGCAGGGGGAACAAAATGTTTATTTTTATGAAAGTGCAATTTGTAAAAGCAAATATCAAATTCTGGAATAGGGAAGTATTCAAAAATATATTTGTAGAAAAAACAAATGTAGAGAAGGAATTAAAAGACGTCAATGAACTTATCTTTTCTACTAGGATTAATCCAGAAACTTTCTCAAAGAAGAAGCATTTACAAAGCTGCTGGGAAGAATTGTGCTCTAGAGAGGAGGAGTATTGGAGACAAAAATCAAGGGAGCTATGGCTAAAAGAAGGGGATAAAAATATGAAATTATTCTAGGCATCTGAAAAGATTAAGAAAGCTACATCTACTATCTTTTCTATAAATGTCTCTTCTTCGGGGGTAAAATTAACTAATGAACAAGAAATTAGGGAAGAGGGTGAACTCTTCTATAAAAATATTCTTGCTCCCTCCCCTCCTTTTGTTCCTGAGGATTCTAGTGTCGACATATTGGTAGACTCCATCCCTTGTTTGATTTCACAATGTGATAATGATTATCTGATGCAACATTTCTCTCTTGATGAATTATAAGAGGTGGTAGTTTTGATGGTTCCTGACAAGTCTCTAGGCCCTGATGGCTTCACCATACTATTCTTTCAAAAGTGTTGGGATTTTTTAAGCTTTGATCTTTTAATTTCTTTGGAGGATTCAAGACAAAAATCTTTTATTCTCAAGAACTTCAATTTAACTCATCTTGCTCTTATCCCCAAATCCAATAACCCTCAAAATTTTGTAGATTTTAGGCCTATCTCCTTGTCTAATTCAATGTACAAGATTTTCACAAAAGCTATCTATCTCTGGTTAAAATCCTTGATACCTAAAATAATATCTCTTCAACAAGGAGGTTTTGTTCTTGGTAGGGAAACATCAGAAGGTGCGCTTGTGGCCCATGAAGTTTTGCACTCAATTAACTCTTCATAGTCCCCTGCTTTCATAGCTAAATTAGACATGTTGAAAGAATATGATAAAGTATGTTGGTCCTTTCTTTTGAGAGTACTTAAAAAGTTTGTCTTTTCGAATAAGTAGTGCAAATGGATCAAAAATTGCCTCTAGGGCACGTTTTTTAGTTATTGTTAATGGTAATCCTTTTGGTTTTTTTTGAGCCACCCAAGGAGTTCAACAAGGTGACCCACTATCACCTTTTCCCTTCATTATCATGGTATAAGATTTTAGCAGATTGGTCAATAAGCAGTTGAGTCTGGGTCTTTGGAAGAGGGTATGGATCCCTAATACCTCAATTTCTATCACCCACACTTTATTTGCAGATGATAAACTTTTATTTGGTTCTTCCAATATACAATAAGAAAGGCATATTAAGAAAATATTGAACATATATACTTCTGGATCTGGACAAAAAATCAGTGCACAGAAATCTAAACTATTCATATTCAATAATTCTAAAATGGTGTCTAACAACATTATCCAGACGTTGGGCTTTCCAGTGGATTCTCTTCCATCATCGTACTTGGGTATCCCTTTCTTTATGGGAGCAAGGAAACCTTCTTTTTGGAATTCTGTGATTGATAGATTAAAAAGAAAAATTTATGTGTGGAAAGCTAGATGGTTATCTGTGTTAGGGAGAATCCTTCTTGTCAAAATTGTTTTGGCTACAATTCCAAACTACTACATTTCAGTCCTTCAAGCCCCAAAATTTATTGTTTCTCATATCAAGAAAATTATTCAAAATTTTATTTGGAAAGGTAATCTTTCAGAAGATTAAAAGATCTCGCTTGTGTCTCTCAAAAAAATGACTCCAAGCAAATCTACGGGCGGGGTGGGTCTGCACGATCTTTCAAAAAGGAATAAGGCCTTTGGGCAAAATCTAGTTTGGAATATATATGAAAAACCACATGCTTTGTGGTGTCAAATTATGAAAGAAAATTATTTAGATACTCATACCCCTTCATGTATATTTACTATCCTTGATCCTCCATCAAGGTCTACAGTTTGGAACTTCATGATGGACTCTAGGAGTGTGATTACTAGATACTTATCATGGCAAGTACATTGTGGCAAAGAAGTCAACTTTTGGCATGATTCATGGAGTGGTCTCCCCCTCTTAATCTTGAGGAATCCCTAGTATATTTGATCCCTATATTTACTGCTCATTGGGGTTCTCACCTTTATGATTACATAGATGATCTTGAGAAGCCTTCAAATCGTGTCATTTGGAAGAAGCCGGCTCTACTCCCAATCTCCCCAAGTCAAAAGGTAAAATTTTCTTTGATTCTCAAGAACTGCATTATCTTTATCTCTAATGGTTTGGACAAATTGATATGGTGCCCTCTGAAGAATGGAAAGTACTCTATCAAGGAAGGGTATAAGGCAATTCATTAGATGTATGTTCAATCCTATTCACAAAGGGCCTACAATTTCTATTGGAACAATAGTGTTCTTCACAAGGCAGGGATGTTTGCTTGTCTTTCTCTACATAAGAGAATACTCACCAGTGAGAGACTTGTTAAATTGAATATTGCACATCCATTTGCTTGTGTACTTTGTGGTGAACACAGTGAAACGTTAGATCATCTCTTCCTCCAATGTGATTTTGCTCACTATTGTTGGATGTTTGTGCTTGATAAGATTTCCTTTAGCACCCCTCTTCCAAATAATGTATGGGATTTGTTCTAGCCATGGCCAGTCTTATTTTCATCCTCTCTTTTTGCATGTATTTGGTAAGTGATCCCATCCATAGTAGTATGGTCACTTTGGTGGGAAAAAATAGGTGTATTTTTATAAAGCAAACATCTTCTCTTTCTGATGTTTTCAATTATATTGAAAAATCAGTATCAAGACTGGTTAATGCTCATGTTTCAAATTAGTTCAAGTCAAATAGGGAATTTACTTCTTGGGATGGTCAAGTTATTAATTGATGGAAAGGCATCTCTATTCCTGTATCACCTTGTCTTCCAAGAGTGAGAACTAGTAAAATTGATAGAAATAAAGTGAAATGGTGTCCTTCGCATTCAATGCATTTCAAATTGAATTTTGATGGCTCCTCTAAAGGGAACCCGGGTGATGCAAGGATAGGAGTATGCATAAGGGATCACATAGGATTTGTTTTTGCTTTGAAATCTTCTTTTATTCCACAGGGTACTAACAACTTTGCAGAGGCATATGCTTTACTTGAAGGCATTCTACTAGTAAAAAATTGAACATCTCTTATATTCACATTGAAGGCGATTCAACTATTATTATCAATGCTCGCATAAAGAGAAATATTGATAATTGGCAAATAAGATATTTACTTGAACAAGCATGGACACTAATTGATACATTTGCAAACTCTACCATTTCACATGTGTATAGAGAAGGGAACTGGGTTGCAGATCATTTAGCAAATATGGGAAGTTCCAAGGAGGAACTTAATATGATGGGTCTAATTTGTGATTTCGATTCTCATCCAATTCTTATGGGGAAAATCTGGGAGGATATGGGTACAAGATAATATTACATATAGCTATGCAGTGGTCTTTTTCATAATGATATAAATTGGTATGTGTGGTATTATAAGTGCAGGGTCCTATGGTTTTGTTGTATCTATATGTTGTGAATGGATGTCAATTTGAGAAGCATGATGGATTGTAAGTTGGATAAATGCATAAGTGAGATAGATTGTGGATTGAAATGTAAATGTGTACAACTCTCGTGATGTTTTGGTTTAGATTGCACCTTATTCAATATATTTCAGAAAGCATTCGATATTGGGGGATGTTTTGTGGCACTCGGTATTCTAGACATTATAAGATTGTATTTTTTGGCATATTTGAGATTTAAGTCTAACAACCTTTCTATGTATTGTAGAGCAAGGATTGGAGTTATTCTTACTGGTTCTTTTCTCTGGGAGCTCTTTGAATCAGTTTTATATAAATAAAATATATTAAGTGGCACTGCCACCTTTTTTTTTTTTTTAAAGAGAGGTGTCCAAATGTCCACCCTGTCCTTTCTCAAACCTTTCATGGAATTGATAAAGGAATTTATTTGATTCTTCTTTGGTCATACACCTTAGATAAATTCCTGCATGATCTTTGCAGAACAAACTGCCATTCTTAATCATGTAACTTTGTGCCTTAAATTTTAATGCTCTGTGCTACGATCTATTCAAGTATTCCAAACAATGTCCTATAATCAACAAGTGCATGGTATCTTTATACCTATCTTCTTGATCTATATCAAACTCTTGTATTATAGTTATCCAATTAGCTCTTATTTCTCCTATCTCATTTTGCATCAAAAGAGTTTTGACAGATGCATCTGGTATAATAGCTATAACTTTACTTCTCAAAATATAATGTTTGAACTTGCGTACTGCTTTTACGAAAGTATAAGCATTATTTTCAACATTAATATATCTTAGCTTTGCATCCTTAAATGGACAACTCATAAAAGATACATGATTTTCTACTTTTGTCTGATTTAGCACTGCAACACATGTATGCTATGAGATAAATAAGTAAATATAGAATGGCCTACTATAATTTGGGTTGGATAGTACCAGCTCATCTGCTATACCCTTCTTAAAATTTTCAAAAGCTTCCCAGGTTTCTTTTATCCATTCAATATTAGCCTCTTTCTTTAACATAACATTCAAAGGTTGTAATCCTTCCTTCTGTCTGCAACTCTCCCATCTGCTTCACGTTTGAACCTGTGTCCCTAGATGACTGCCCCCTCTAGGGAGGTCCCCCCTCCCTTGCTGGACCCAACACCCGATTCTATGGTCAGTGTGCATGTTGTTGAGCCGGCTGCGGGGTCCCCACAGTCTATGGACCATACAGAAGAAAATGTTAGCCTTCACACCCCTTCCACTTCACCAGGTCTGACTGATACTGTCCAGAAAGGGGATGAAAGGAATATACCCCATCCGAAACTGGAAACTTCTGCCGGACAGGCGAATGTGGATCTTGTGAAGGAGAATCCCAAGTCTAGCTGGAAGAATGCCCTCCTTGGGTCAACAAAGTCGACCCTTGAAGATAGAACAGAGATCAAAATCTGGGACAACCTGATGGAAAAAATCACCTCTTCCCTTCACTTGGAAATTGTTGGTCATTTCTTCTCCTTCTGACCATCTATTGACATGGTCAGGTGATGGGCAAAATCTCGTTGGAAGCTTAAAGAAAGCATGGAGGTTTCAGCTATGCTGGGGGGACTCTTTCTTTTCAAGTTCAACACTAATGAGGATCTGATCTATGTTTTGTCGAGGCCTTGGGCTTATGGAAAGCATTTCCTAACCATGGCTAAATGGAAGCCTGGTTTTGACCCCTCTGCAGAACTAAACTGCATGGCTCCAGTCTGGGTTAGGCTTCCCGAACTCTCTCTGGAATTTTGGGATGAACAAATCTTCCACTGGATAGGAAATTCATTTGGAAGCTTTGTTGCAGCGGACTCGATAACTCTCAACAAATCCAGGTTGGTGTATGCTCATTTTTGTGTCAATGTCACTATTAACAAGGCTCTCCCAAACTTTATCTCCCTAAAATCAAAATGGGGAAATGGTCCTAGGCTATTGTACATGAAAATGCCACCTTGTATTGCCAGAAATGCAATAACCAAGGGCATTCATATACTAATTGTAAAGCCCCCATGGTTGCGGAACCCAAGCTCAAAAATAAAGCCATCTGGGCTGAACCCGTCAACCCTGGTGACCCATCATCCTCGGCTCCCTATTGAGCTGACTACTGCAAATGAAATTTTTGAAGATTACACACACACAGACAAGATCCTTGAGATTTTAAAATCCCCAGCAGATCCAGTCAAAAACTCAACCATTCCCCTGGAAGAGGGGAAGATCCCACAGGAAATAGCCCTCAACTCGGATTTGGCCAAGCCTCTTTTGATTGAAAATAGCTTACCCACCTCTTCAACCCCTCTCTCTCCTATAACAGGGGATAGAGATGCACACCCTGGAAACTCCCTAGTAACTGTGCTGAAAGTGTCCCCCCCGGGCTCCCCTCGGATGGATAATGAAGAATGGATAACCCAGAAGAAGAAAGTCAAGGCTAAGAAAGTAGATGTGGGGGGTAACAAAAAAAAAGTAGGCAGACCCTCAGAAAGAGTCCTGAGGCACAAGGTTATGGAAAGGGACATTGCAAAGGGTAGACAACTGACCCTAGATGGACTTAAAAAAAGCAAGAAATGAAGTTCCTCTCTTGGAACATAAGAGGTCTAAACAGCCCCCAGAAGTAGTTCGCCATAAAACAACTCATTCTTGAGATGAAAATTGACATGTGCCTCATTCAAGAAGTCAAGATGCCCTTTCAAAATTTTGTTGTGGTTGTTGGTTAACTTTGGCCTAGAGCAGACTATCTATATGTTGATGCCTTGGGTGCTTCTGGGAGTATTTCTACCCTCTAGGATCCCATTAAAATGAAAGGCAAGCTTTTCACTAGCTCCCAAAATTTCCTAGTGGTTTCCCTTCATTATGGGGAACAATGTTGGCAGATGTTCAATATCTATGCTCCCAACTCAAGATCGGGGACACAGCTCTTGTGGGAGGAAATTTCTAATATCATTATGACTAACCAGAAAGACTAGTTTATGCTTGCTGGAGATTTCAACTCCCCCCTCTATCCATCCAAAAAGTGTGGTGGTTTGGAAGATTTCTTTCCCAGCATGGGTGACCTAGCCAGTTTCATCAATGCTACAAGCCTTATGGATATTGATCTGCAGGGTGCCCCCTTCACCTGGTCGAATAATAGGAAAGGAAAACATCTTATTCAAGTCAAGATGGATAGATTCCTGATTTCCACCAATTGGGACATTGGAAATAGCTCTTACCTTAAAACCCTCCCAAGGACTGCGTCTGACCCCAACCCCCTTCTTCTCCACTAGAAAGACAGACCCAACCAAGGTCCCCCCCTTTTGCTATGAGATCATGTGGGCCTCCCACCTGGACTTCAAGGAAATGTTAAGATGCTGGTGGACCACCTCGATCCAAGGGACTGCCATGTTCAGAATTATGGAGAAACTAAAGTTAATTAGCAGGGAAGTCAAAGGGTGGAATAGGACCACATTTGGAGATATCTTCAAAAGAAAGAAGGACCTGGGAGCTAGACTGGAACAACTTCACAATATTATGGCTATCGGTAACCCCTGGACCCCATTTTGAAGGAGGAGGAAGATTTCCGCAAGAGCTAGAAAGATACCCTCTCTAGGGAAGAAGTGTACTGGAAGCAAAGATCCAGGATCCATTGGTCGAAAGAAGGGGACAAAAATTATGCTTTCTTCCACAGATTGGCTTTTATCCACAAGAGGAGGAACTATATCAAAAATTTTAAGGATGAAACTGGCCAAGAGATCTCTAAGGACTCTTTGCTTCGACAGAATGAGGTGGACTTTTTCACCAGACTGTATGTGGATGGTGGAAGGGATTCTTTGCTTTAGGACTACCTTGTTAGTAAGCTACCAATGGCCATCAATGAGGACAACAACCGACAACTTTTGGCTCCCATCTCAACTGATGAAGTTCACAAGGCTATCTTTGCTATGGGAGCCTACAAGACACCAAGCCCAGATGGTTTCCCCCTGGCATTCTTCCAGGACTTTTGGGACATTTTTAGTTACGATGTCACCAAATATGTTCAAGATTTCTTCAAAATAGGGAGACTGCTGAAAAAGATCAACAACACCTTCATTATCCTCATCCCCAAGACCACTACTCCCAGCTGCTTGTAGGAGTACCAACCAATAAGCCTCTGCAGTACCATTTATAAAATTCTCTCCAAGGTCCTCATGAATAGGATTAAACCCTTCCTGGAAAAATTTATCAATCTGTCTTAGAAAGGCTTCATCCCGGGATGCCAAATTTTGGATGCTTCCATTGCAACTCATGAGATAATCCACTCCATGGATAGGAGAAAATTGCTAGGCATGGCCTTTAAACTTGATATATCAAAAACTTATGATAAGGTTAATTGGGAGTTTCTTTTCAAAGTGCTTCTAAAACTGGGATTTAACCAAAAAATGGTGAATATGATTTGAGAATGTGTGACCACGGTTCAGTTCTCAGTACTGATTAATGGGAATCCTAGGGGATGCTTCAAAGCTGAGAAATGTATCCGGCAAGGCGGTCCTTTATCCCCTTATCTGTTTATCATGATAGCTGAAGTCTTAAATAGAAATGTGACCCATCTGGTCACCAATGGTAGGCTCCAAGGATTCAAAGCGGCCTCCACGCTTCCCCCCCTCTAATATTCAATAGTTCATGGATGACACTTTCCTTTTTGGTAGGACTTCTGTCATGAAGGCTAAAGGATAGAAGATCCTACTAGCGGACTATGCCAAGGCATTGGGATAATGCATCAACTATGAGAAGACTAATCTCTACTTCTTCAACACTCCAAATGACCTCCAACTCAAAATTCTCTCCATCCTCAGATGCAAAGTGGCAACTCTCTCGGGGACCTACCTGGGTCTCCCCCTCATGGTCAAGGAAGTCACCCCCACCTTCTGGAACTCTATCTTGGAACGAATGCAGAAAAAACTTGCGGGATGGAAAGGGAAATTCCTCAGTAGTGTGGGAAAGCTTCAACTTCTCGCAACCTCCCTCTAGGGAATTCTAGTGTACTTCCTCTCAATGTTTAAAATATCAGGGACCATGGGAGAAAAACTTGAAAAAATCCAAATAAACTTTTTGTGGACTGGCTTAGAGGAAAAAAAATGCCTTGCTTTGCTCAATTGGGATACTGTGTGTCTACCCAAATCTCTGGGAGGTTTGGGCATAAGAAAGATTAATGCCCTCAATAAGGTGCTAATTGCCAAGATTGGATGGACCCTGGCTAAAGGTGAGGTGGACTGGTGCAACATCATCAAAGCTAAGTACTTGGACTGGGAGCATGTCTTTTATAATTTGAATACAACTGACCTTCCCCAAGGTTCAAAGTTGTGGAACAACATCCTAAAGAATAGAGTGATGGTTAGAGAAGGTCTAAAGTGGCAGCTGGGAGACAGTAAAAAGGTGAGATTCTAGGAGGATTTTTGGATGGAGGACGGGCCTTTGGTCAACACTCACTTCCATCAAATCATGAATCACCTAAAGGTATCCAGGGGGATTATGCTGCAGATTATTTGGTCCTAGGAAGGGGTTGGAAGGACATTGTTCTCATCTACAACAATAGACCTAATCTGGTCCCCGTGGCTTAGGATCTACAACTCATATTGTCGAAAACTAGAATCCCCCTGGCTCTGAATGAAGATAGCTTCATCTAGAAAGAGACACAATCGGGCTATTTCTCAGTCAAATCTGCTTACAATCAGCTCCTTAAGTACCCCATGGATGTAGAATGCTGGAAGAAAGTCTGGAACCCTCAGCTAATCCCTAAAATTAATTTCTTCTAGTGGGCCCTCATGCATGGTAAAACCCTCATGCTTGATAACCTGAAAAAGAGGGGATTCCATCTCCCCAATAGATGAAGTTTGTGTAAAGCTAATGAGGAATCTATTGACCACCTTTTTGTTCTTTGTCCCTTTGTGGTTCATATTTGGTCTATTACTCTTCAGAAATGTGGTCTCTGTTGGGTCTTCCAGAAGAATATAAAAAATTTCACTTTTGATTGGACCCCCCCCCCCCCATCATCCCCTCATCATTCAACTTTGGAAACAAATTCCATTGCACATATACTGGGCCTTGTGGAAAGAAAGAAATAACAAAATTTTCAGAGATACTGAGACCCCCCCGGACTCTGTGGCTCACATTTGCTTTAAGATGATTACTGAAAATTTAGAAGTTACAAAATCAAAAATCCCTCCCTATCCTCCCAATGAGGCAGACAAGAAGATCGGTGTTTGCTAGAAGCTCCCCCTAGCTTTGATCACTTCAACAACAATACCAAGAAAAAGAGATGGATGACTAGATGGTCAACCCCCAGGCTTCATTGGTTTAAACTGAATTTTGATGGTTCTTCTCAATGAAACTGTCAGGCAGGTGGTGGAGTCATTAGGGATCATCTAGGGATGGTTGCAGCCTAAGCTAGCAAGCTAAGGGATAATACGGTCACTCAAGCTGAAGGAATGGCCCTCCTTTGGGATCTGAAAATGGCTAACTCCATAGGAATAAAACACCTAGAAATCGAAGGAGATTCTCAAATCATTATTGATTCTACCAAAGGAAACGCTTTAGTGGGATGGAGAGTGGAACCTATTCTGAGGGACATCAGGTGCTTTCTGGTCAAAATGGAGGACTTCACTATATGCCACATCTTTAGAGAAGGAAACAGAGCCACTGATTCCATGGTGGCTGAAGGAAGGCTGCAGAATGGCTTACGATGCTAGAGGGACCCCAATCTACTGCCAATCACCATTAAGGAAATCTTGGAAAAGGAAAAGGCCTTTATCCAGGAAAGGACTGTCCCATCCACTCAATGATGAAGGAAACCTTTTTGCAATTTTTAAATTGGCACGAAGATCCTTCCAATTTCTACCTTAGATGGCCACATATCAAGGGTAGGCTAAGTCACCACTACCACATGGGATGGATTTATGATGAAAGTACTGACATCAGGAATTATTACCCTCTAATTATTACCCAGATGAAGCCAACTAGCGATTGTAAAGGCGGCATTGGGGACCTATCAACTCACATTGGCCCGATTGAAGGCTCACATGTTCTGAGTAGATCTCCGACCATCGATATCTATAGGATCTTAAGGGATAATAATCACTCTGATTATTATGACCATTTATTTCAAGTCCGACACACTTTTCTCAACCATTCTATCTTGAGTTTGCTTCGGCTCTATGTTCTTTTTTTTTGTCATTCTCAAACTGTGAAACTAGAGGATTCAAGAATAGGGGGGGATAGGCTCAGACTAGAACCCTACAAAGTGGACGAGTTCAAAGCCAAACTGGTAGCCTAGTTTGTGTGCATTGAAGGCAATATTGACAAATTCATGGAAAATATGAAGGGCAATGATGAGAGACTCTCCAAACAATTTGTGACTTCCTAGGAGGATAGAAGGGTGACCATGGGGGGAATCTATTTCAAAATCAATGAAGAGGTCATTGCTCAAGAAACAAGCCTTTCAATGGAGGGCAGAAAATGGAAAAAGCAGAGCCGCATTGTGGATTTTACTAGCCTCAACCAATTTTTCTGCCAAGGCGAGAACCCTATCAAGAGGGCTAGAGGATTCAACAGGGAGGAGCTTCCTCACCCATGGGATGAAGTCTGCTACATCATGATGAAGTATTTTACACTGGAGGGTAGGTATGGCATTTTCTACTACTACCATCTCCCATTCCTGAACCATTTGAGGAACAAAGACCTCATTTCCATTCCGTTCTTTTTACTGCATTCGATGGATGCTAACATTAAAGATATAGCTGAAGCTAAGAAGAAAGGGAAAGATTTTCCCATCCTACATTAGGGCCTTATTCTCTACCTGTATAGCTTTCACCTCGCCCTTTGCCCACCCCGTTCCATTTCTGTGCAGAATGTCAGCCCCTCGACCCAACCTCTGGGCATTAATGATTCAAGCCCTCAGTGCTCAAAATTTGGATCCTCCAGCAAGAAAACCAAGAATCACTCCCCAGAGGAGGTCAAAACCCCTAAAAGAGTCAAAATCCAAGAGATTGACTCTGATTTGGACATTACTAAAGAAGCCAACACCCCCCACCACTCTAGCAGATTGGCCTCTAAACCCTCGAAGAAATCCCTGAGAGACCCCTCCTCCTTGCACAACATGGGCAACTCCATTCTGAATATCAAAATTCCCCTCACCCAACACAAACAAACCCCCCATTCTATGAGCTCCACCCGGATTTCTGAAAGCTTCGTCTCCTCTATGAATCCAAAGCCAGCCAATTTCCCATCCCTGACCTTCAGGATTGAAAAGATGTTGGTTGTTGAAGAGGCCAGTAGCGTGAAGGAAGAAGATCCCAACCTGGCTGAGCTTGAGAAAAAGATAGAGGCCCTCTCTGACAATGTGCAGGTGATTACCAGCAGACTGGAGGTGATGGATTCCAAGATGCACGTTGTGTCCAAGTTCGTGATGAATGTCATGAGATGCTCGGCTACTACATTGTGCCTATTGTAGGATACCATGGCCAAAGGGAAAGGTAAGGAGGATGATGACTACAAAGACCTGTTCAAGTTCCTCATAAAGGAATGGGCTAGAAAGATACTCCTTAAGAAGAGCCAAGGGAAAAAGAAATAACTGTCTACATGTGAAGGATTTTTTGTCTATGTTGTGTAGTTGCAGGCTAGATAAGCCTAGTATAGGCTTATGTTTATATTTTGTTGTTTATAGCCCTGCATGGCATATGAATTATACTATGACTGGTAGTTTTTTATCGCTGATAAACTCTCATAGTATGGTTTTTGTTTTTGATAGAGGTAAGAGGCTGCTACTTTGTTGATTTTATGTGAACAATGGTCCTACCACTATTCTCTTAATTGTACCTATGGGTCAGCCCCCTCATTTTTGGCTGCTTTTATTATCCAAAACATTCAAAGGTTGTACTATCTCTACAAATCCTGTAATAAATTTGCGGACAAGATTAATTTTTCTAAAATAGGATTTCAACTCCTTTCTATTTGGGGGTTGTAGTTTCATCAATGCACTGACTCTATCAGGTTCAATGGAAATTCCTTCTTCTAAAATGATATGGCCTAGCAATTTACCTTCTATTACTCTAAACATACATTTCTTTGGGTTCAACTATATCCCATATTGTTCGCACTTCTTCAATACCTTCCTCAGATCTTATAAATGCATAGATCTGTCTTTTGAGAAGACAGGCAAGTCATCCATATAACTTATAATACACTTTCCTATCAGATATTTGAATGCAATCTCCATTTCCCTTAGGAATGTAGCTCCTATGTTTATCAGTCCAAATGGCATCCTCCTGTATGCAAAAGTTCCCCATTTCATAGTGAATGTAGTCTTTATCCTATCTTGTTTCTCAACCATAACTTGGTTATAACCTGAAAAGCCATCTAGGAATGAAATCATTTGGGATCCATTTACTATTTTCAAAACTTCATCCAAAGGTGATAACGGATAGTTATCCTTCTCTGAAGCCCTATTAATATTCCTAAAATCCATGTGCACAAGTATATGTTTTCATTTTTCTTGTAGACTGGAACCAGGTGTGCAACCCTTATTGAATGCCTAATAGGAAATATAATCCTCGCAAACAATGACTTCTACACTTCTTTCTGGATCAACGGTTCAATTAGGGAATTCACTGGCCTTTTCTTCTATCAAAAAGGTTTAGAATCTGACTTTAAGGGGATCGTATGAGTGATGATAGATGTATTGTATATCTTTAAGTCCTCATATGTCCATGCGATGACATGTATATAATCTTTTAATGCTTTCATTATATCATCCTTTTCCTTTTCAGTACACACTTTTCCTATCAATACATTTTGTGCATCCTCTGCACCCCCTAAATTATGTGGGTTGCTCTTATCTCCTTCGGTTTTGGGCAAGTTTTTCTTCTTTAACACTTTGTCTAGTGGATCAATTTCATTAATGACTTGCACTTCAAAAACCCCTAAATTTGTAATAAATTCCATAATATGATGGCCATCTTCAAAAACTTGTTTGTTTTTAATGTTATCAAGTACTAAAGGTATGGGTACTAATTCCACTATAAAATTCTTCGATCCAAAAGATTCCAATGGTTCAAGTGAGCTGGATGCTACAACTAAGGCATCTACTCTTCAATTAAACTTTCTGGGAATATGCTCAACATTGAATTCATCGAAACTCTATCATATCCCATACCTTGTGTCGGTAACTGGAAAGTTCCTTGTAATGACAAACATATTTCTTCCACACTTGCTTAAATACCAATTTAAAATCTCCCATCACTTTCAATATTTGAACTCCTTTCTTTAAAGCTAACAAAAGACCATGTACCAAGGCTTTGTATTCAATGATGTTATGAGTACATTGAAATTGCAATTTGTAGGCTGCCAAAAATGAATTTCTTTTTCACTTGATAAATTCCACTCCAATTTCAATACCTTGTTTTGACTTTGACCCATCAAATTTTAACATCCAAATTCCTACTTCTTCTTTTGCAGACTTTTTCTATTTCGGCAATGTCACCTTTTCCCACTTTGGCATTTTCTCCACAATCTTGAAATAGTTTCTCCTTTCTTTTATTCTTAGAATCATTTCAGATTCTTGTATCATCATTTTTAAAAGGATTCACTTCTTTGGATGAAAGCTTTCATTTACTTCTTTCATTATCTGAAATAGTTAAACATAAAAATACAACGATTTTTTGTGTGTTTAACATTGTGGACCTTGCACCGATCAATTAACAATATAGACTCTAATGATACCTCCTATTTTTTACAATTGTCTTCCTTTTGAGATACAAATTTAGTAAACATGTTTAATACATCATTCTCTTCATCACAATACTCTTTGTCAGATTTAATCAATATATCTGTATACGATAGGGCTTTCATCACAAGTTCTAAGTCAATGGTACATATTTCATCCATTTGTGGTCTCATGCTATAAACCCTGGGCTCAACTGTAAGGTGTAGTATTTCATTTTTTTTATAATCCATAACCATTAATTTAATCCTGGGTTTAGATTTGATTCTTATCTAATTTGGAACTCCTTTCCATGGTAACCACATGTGAGAAAAGTTTGTGTGCATATATCAATTTAACATTCTCAACCAATCTCTACTCAACAATATACCATATTGATCTAGTATGTCTACTACTTGAATGTTCATAAAACCTTGTATCCTAGGATATGATGCCAATTGCATATGTATATTTGTCAACTCTCTCGTTACATTTACTTCCATTTGATCTAACTAGGTTACCTTATGATTTGACCTAGATAGGGTCAGTCCTAACTCTCTACAAACAGCTAGGGGCATGACATTTGTAGATGCTCATGAATCAATTAGACAATTATGTAAAAAAAATTCAAACACTCTCAAGGTCAATAAGAAAGGAAAAACTTCTTATTTCTCTTTATATATAGCTAGATGTGCTTCGATGGCTGGCAAGGTTTCCTTTACTTTTACCTTATGTCTTTTCTCTTTCAGCTCACCCATTTCTTTTTTAATTTGATCTTCCAATCCTTTGAGAAAATCATTTCTTATAGAAGGCATCCTCAATAACTCTATTAATGACAAACTAACTTTTACTTTCTTAATTTCCTCTACAAGGTAGCCCATGAGTTGTTCAACATTAGGGTCATTAACCTTAGTTTCTACTTTAACAATCTTCACTACCCCAAGGGTTTTGTAAACTTGGTTATCTTTAGATGTGTAGGCACATTCCTTGGATGTGTTAGGAGGCGTGTTCCTTGGATTCACTATAGGTTTCACTCCACAAACTACTCCCACTGAAATGGGATCACATAAGACTCCACTACCAATGCGGGAAAAACTCTGCTATTTGGAACACTTTCAACCAGTGTGCCTTTCTGAACAAACACTTCTTTTGGTGTTTTGTAACTTTGTAAGAAAAGTGAAACATTATAATTGGTGGGGAAAATGTCCCTACATGCATTTTTCTCACTAAACTCCTCGATATGGGACAACACCGTTACTTTAGACTAGAAAATATATATTGAAATCTTAAATTGTGGACAATCTTTCTCTACATGATTTCTAGTATTATGAATTCTACACCAATTATTCAGTGCATATTCAACTAAATTGATCCTTGTAGGTTGTTTGTTCTCTCCAGCTAGAGGATTATCTAAAGGTGAGACTACCCCTCCATTATTTGCTCAGGTAGTCCATGGTCTAGGGGGTCAGTTTGAGTTGAAGGTTTGTTGCAAAGTGAAGTTTGTTCATTACTTCTATTATTGTAGTTTTGACTCCTCAAGTAAGAAACTTCAGTAGTTAACTTCCTTAACATATCAGTGATTTCTTTTATTTCTTCCTTATTATTACCAGTGTCTTGACTAGTAGGTTTGGGAGCTTGTGAGAATAATGATGCTCCATTTGCGAGGGACTTCAGTAATAGATGGTCCTCAATATAAAACTATAACTTTATTGTTATCCAGAATTATTTGATTCAGGAATGTGTTTGGGGGAAAGGTATCAGGCATCAATCCTTGTTTTGGCATGGTTGAGGTTGCATTACTACCCATAGGCATCATCATATTGTTATTATTGAGTCTATAAACCAGGTTGTACCTGACTTGTCTCATTTCTTTATTCACATTTATAGCTTCAACATAAGCTCTGGATAAATTTACTATTGCTGGAAGTTTTATTTTCACAAAGATTGAAGTCAATGGATCTATAGCTGCATAATACACTAATAAGACAATTGGTTCAGCCAACGTGTAGGGGACTTTGATCTTTTAGTAAGCTCTATGAAAGCTATCATTAAAACTACTAATAGGTTCATGTTGCTCTAGACAAATCATGGCAAACTAATGGTATAGAGTGGCAAGATCTATTGGAGTTTTAATCTACAAAGAAATGCACTTTCTAAGAAATCCTAAGTCATTATTGATCTAGTAGGTAGGTTAACGTACCACGCGTGAGCATCTTCACTCAATGTATATGGAAACAATCTATAAACTACATATTCATGTTGGATTCGGGCCCTCCCACACATATCTTTAAAGACCTTAAGATGTACTTCCGCGTCACCATGAATTTGAAACTTTAGACACAACATATCCTGATTTTTAGGTAAGTCATGATAAATAGAAAATATTGTAGGTGAATTAACATTAAAGAAAGCCATCAGAGGAGGTAGAGGGGTTGCTTGAAATTGATTTTAAATATTTATGATTTTGTAATGAAGCTCTATTATTAGCTACTGGATTTGGTCCAGCTGAACTAGCCCTAGGCCTCTTGTAATTACTCATATTAGGTAGTTCATCGAATTGAAACCTAGGATCACAAGACGTAGACCTTGTTACTCTCCTATACTCCAACATAAGCTAATTGTGTTATCTAGAGATACTAAATTTTAGGCCCTCCATCTAGCGCCAGAATATGTTAATGTGGATTTTGAGTTCACTCAACACTTATAAACTCTTGCCTTCAAACGTGAATTTATTTTCTTGAAAGGTGTGCGAAATCTAAACGTCAAGGCTCAAAAATCTTTTTTAGACCCCGTGGTTTCACTTAGTAGTATGCATCATCTATTTTTATGAGGGGATTCCAACTAGTTCCTCTAGGGTTCATATATCTTTATAACTCAGGAGTACTTATCATAGTTCACATTGTTAGACACAATGCACCACTGAGAGGGGGGTGAATCAGTGGTTCTCAAACTTTTCCCTTTAACTATCCCTATGAAAGTATATCGATTAATGGATCTAGCTGAATGTAGACTTACCAGTTAGTGAGGAGACAAAACACAAATGCATTCACACAAAGGAACATCACATAACACCTGTATGTACGAGGAAAACCCAAGATGGGAAAAACCTCAATGAGCAATGTTGTTGGAGTCTACTGCTCCAATCCTGCCTCACAATCAATCTCTTACAATGTTTAGGGCACCAACCCAAGGAGCACCAACCCCTGGCTGATTTATGGGCTACAACCCAAAGGAGCTACAACCCTAATTTAGGGCACCAACCCAAGGAGCATGAACCCCTAACTGATTTATTGGCTAAAACCTAAAGGAGCTGCAACCCCCACATCGAGATACAACTCAGTGATCTCAATCATATTTTCAAATACAAAATTAATAATGCTGTTACAAGTGAATCTTGGAACCATTTCATATACCTCACTCTATCGATGAGACACCTTCTCCACTGCACCGACTCACACTTTTGCTGCTCATATTGTATTTTCGGTAAACTCTACTAGTTCACATCTACTCCTCTTCTTCTCTGTTGGATCTCCTCCTTACTATTGTGTTCTTCAGTCCTCTCAATTGTCTTCTTGCTGGTACAAGCTCATACCATTTATCTCTTCAAATGCACTCTAGCTATTATACCAGTTGCTCAAACCATACCAGTTAACCCTTTGTTAAACCCTATCACTGGTTTAACCTTCACTCACTCAGTCACTGCTTTCCTGAGCTATTTTCTCTCTAACTAATCTAGCTCTCTTGTGGAGCACTCAAACACTTTGCAACAACTCTATCCTCTTCCATTCAATAGCAACCTTTACTAATTTTGGCTTCCCTATTTATAACCTAGTTTTCCCACCAAAAAACAATTCAAATCTCAGGCGGTTAAGGTTTCCTCGTCAACCTCGAGGCAAACTAAATCCAATTAGATCTTGTCTGATCTGATCACCCAGATAGTTTTTTCCTCATAACCATCATTGTTGTGCCTTCTTGATCACACCTTCTAATCTTAACAACCACAACCTTGCATCTCGGCCTGCCTCTATCAAAACACCATTAATTTTTTTGTTGTTTCCTTCTCGAGGTCATCTCACAATCCAATTTCCTTTCTTTGATCCATCCACCAACAACTCCCTAATTTTTCTCTGTCGTTCATTCTTCCTCGAGCCACACTCCTCTGATCCATTCCATAAATCATAGGATCCATATTAAATGCACACCAGTAGAAACACCTATCTCTACATGACACTCCACCGACCTCTACATCCACATCGACCTCCACCTCTGCTAGATCATCTGTGTCGGGATGAACAAGATCAATGACCAACTACTCAACTATTTCTTCTTTCCTGTCAGTTCACTAACCTTTCCAGTATCTCACATTCTACCAGTTAACTCCTCATGTCTGCTCTTTGCTAAACTATCGGTGGAACTTCTTAACCAGTCACTAGACATGTCTATCCATAGCATTCTCATTCTCATCGGGTAGAGTCACATCTCTTAGCCTCTTTTCTTCCTTACCGGTTCTCATGCTTATCGGTAGCCATCTTGATGACAACATGTCATCACCCTTCAGTGGTTTCCAACTGAGGTATCTGCATGCTGATTTCATTCTCTATTTTTAGCTGCTCCACTTTGCCTCCTTCTTCATCAGCCTGAAAAACATGTTTGCCGGTTTTTCAAGGTGAAAAACCCATCACTCTTCATCTACACCGACATCCCAACATACCTTTTCTTTCGATCCAATACTTAACCCCGATTTCAAGTACTTGAGGCATCCCTTTTGTTTCACCGGTAGATCTAGTATGAGCCTTTAACCACTTGCCTTTACCTCTTCTTCCTTATCTCAGAGAACTATAATGCACATTATGCCTAATAGGAGATAAGCTCCACATACCGGTGGAGTGACACCTTGCCATCTGTATATTGCAATGTACTCATGTGTCTTCCCTTCTTGTGTAGCATGTCTTTAACCAGGCACATGTGATCCATTGAGGGCACATTCATTGTCATTCATCTCTTCTCATGGTGACTGCATCTTCATCCGGTGGGAGTCCTATTGTTCTGCAAACTCACAGCATAACAATGACCTATACATCCTTCTCCTCTAGTGTTGATGTGATTTTAGGTAACATTCTAACTCTTCATCACAAACAACATCCAAGCATCCTAGTCAATGTCAACACTTCACTTAATAGTAGACATACTCTCCTTACTGGTGATACATTGTACCAGTATTGGTAATCTTACCATTCCATCCACACAAGTTAGACACTAACTTGTGTACCGGTGGCACCAATGGTCACTTCTCTTAATGTCATTCTCTTCCTTACCTTATCAGTGCTCTGCAACACAAGTTGATATCAAGGATATCTTATTCTATATTCCTTTATGGCAATGTTGCACAAACATCTCTTCTACAGGTAGCCATCCCATACTATTTGACATCAATGATAACACAATGCCAACACACACTTCTCTGAACAATCAAAATACAAGAATAGAAACAAAAAAACTGCAAACAGAAATAGATTCGTATGTCTAATTAGCTTTTCAAAAAGTTCTCCTCTGAAATGATTAGCAATGGTAAAGAACAATTTTATAAGTAACCAGAAATATTTTCTCAATCAACTATAAAATTATGCAAGCTACAAAAGGAATATCTCATTGAATAAAGAAATTGATATAACACACTTGAAATTCGTGCAGAGTCATATATTTCCTTATCAAAACAATGAATTACAGCCAGATTTCACCAAATATTGGCTCTCAAAACTTTATCATAAAAATCATTTGCAAAGAAAAAACACTATTGGAATATCTACTGTGTAAGAGAATCAAGGATAAAGCTTAGAGATGTCAAAGCTCTCCCAAGTCTACAACTCTCAACTTGAAAACAAATGAGAACCCTTACTGCTTTTATAATAGAATTACAAGAAAAAGATAAAATATTGTCAGCTCAGCATTAACCCTTCTATTGGTCAACGTCGGACTTTTGAACATTCACTACCGAGGTTTCCTGTTGTTGCGCTAAATAATGTTGAAGATTTACTAAAAACCAAGCCATTTATTCATTTTTTGATTCTCTCACTGCGAACAAATTGTGCTCTTATACTCGACATTCCATCTGCAAGGGCTCAATAATTTTCTCTTCTTTTGAGATTTTATCATTATACCGCCTTACCAAACTTTGAACTTTCCTAAAAGTAGCAAAGTATCATACTGGCTTGGCTCCAACATCCTTTTATCCCACATATCTTCGAATTCCAACATCCTTTTGTCCCATATATCTTCAAATTCTTCTAGCATTTTTTCCTCACCCAGATTGACCACACCTGCAATTAACCTTTCCATCAATACTTGGATAAGCATTGTATTATCAACCTTATTCTATTTTTCTTTGCACTTTAGTTTTTGTAATTTATCTTTACCTTCCCGCAATCTCCTAATTTTCCAAGTATTCACCGCTATCCATGTTCTTACCTCCAACAACTACTATGTAGTCATTATTTTCCACTCTAGTAACTCCTCCATAGTCATATCTCCTATGGCCTCAAAATAAGTCTCCTCCACTTCAATATTCTCTAATAGATCCTCATTTGATCAGTTTATCTCAGGTGATATAATTGGTCATTGCCACTCCTAATGAAGATTTGGAATGCGCCAACATTTCTCTAAATCCATTAATCCACCATCTATGCTTTGCATTTCAAAATATCCACTACTTGTGCTTCTTCCTATGAAACTAATACTAGATGAACCGGGACTTTCCATTGAGTATCTCACTTTTGAGAGATCCCTTATATAAATTACAATAACTTTGTACTTGCATATTCAATTGTTTCACCTTCTTTTGATCCTTCTGGATTATATCCTCCATAATTGTGATGCCCTCCTTGGTAATCCTCGCACCTTAAAATCTATATGGTTTTCCCAATTGTATCATAGTTATTTGGTACTTTTGAGCAGTTGTTCCTTCTTCATCTCTCTTTGTTATGGGTTCTGCTATATGAAATTATTTCTCTCCCTCAACAATAAATTGTGTGGTGTATCTAAGTTTAGTAGTCTTCCACTTCTTGGTGTTGGGTGCACCAGTAAACAAGTTGTTAAAGTCCACCGGGATCACCTCTATCTGTTTGTTGGGAATATTTTGTTGCTTTAACGAGTCGGGAATATTTTTGATTTCAACACTTGTGGTGAACTTTCTCTTGTAAGAATTCTCACTCCTTTCATCTTCTTGCAGGCTTACCTCGAGCTCCTTTTGGGCTATTTGGGTTACTTTGGGACAAATCCCTTTCTGGATTTTCTCTTCCACTTTCTTGCTTCATGTCACCACTCATGGAACTTGATGAATCCCTTACCATCATAACCTCATCTTTATTTCCCTTCACTATATTTTCATCTTGCAGCAATTGTTGGGTTTCCTTCTACGTGACTTTCTATACTTTTGGTTGTGACAACCCTAGAATCTCCTATCGCAGACTTTCCTTGCTCATTTGAATTTTATCTTCACTCTATTTCCCTTTTTCCTTTGCAACCCATGTTTCCTCATTACTGCTAGTTTTCTCTCCTTAGTTATTTTGGCTAAGTGTCACGTTTTCACTCTCCCCTTCTTGTTCCTTTGTGGGAGGATCATTACTTATGGATTGTGTATTTTTCTATTAAGGTTTGCATCCGGTGTCGCTACTTTGACCCCTTCTTGATTCATATCTTCTATCCTTAGAGTTTGAAGCTCTATTATCTTAGTCATATCTATGTTCCTCTTATGCACCAGGAAATCTGCATTCTCCTCTGTATCCTTTCTCTTTCTCTTTATTTTCACTATAGGTTCAGTTCCCTGTTGAGTAATCTTTACCTTATATGCTTCTAACCATCTCTTGGTTGAATCTAGGATTGGTTGATTTACCTGATCTAGTAATACCAACTCAGGCTCATGGGGTGCAGGTTCATTTACAGGATTTTGTCCTATGTTCTCTATTATATAATCCGACCATAAAATTTCCTCATCATCTTCATCTGTTAAATCATCAGGCACTTCTATCCCTATTTTATCTGGACTCAACTACCTTACTTGACTCAACAGTAGCCTCTGATAATACTTCCTTTTCATCTTTGTAGTCAATCCAGTAGTCCTCCATATCAGAAATGTGCTTAACCCTTCTGGCAATATAATATTCTATCTTATTTAGGGGATCATAGTATTTTCTTGTATACTAAAAATACTGCAAGTGTCTATCTAACAAATCTTCCTTCACTTTCTTAGCATCTTTCAATGATCCACATCCAAAGTCCCCCATTTTCATAGGGAACTTAAACCCTAACTTTCTATGAGAGCTCAAATAACTATCATGAAACTCTACCATTTGCCTACAAAATTCTGTTAATCATGCCCAAGTAGAGGGGTATCTTGGAAATTTGAAAGGTTTTCTTGAGAATCCCTATGAACTTAGGTATGACCAAGTGGGAAAATAGATGTACCATCCACCATAGTACTAGATCACTCTTTGTAACTCTTCTGGTACTCTTTCTCCAAGTCTACCTTCCAATTCGTGGGTGATATTCATGATAAATTATTCATTAACTTCTTTGTAATGAAACATGGACACGTTCCTTTCTTATTGAGGGTAATAAACATATATAGGGTTTTTGCTTACTTCTGTCCCTAGAATACCTATAGTATTGAAACCCTATATCCCAACCTTAACAAAAAATGCATATACCAAGTAAGAGGACACATAAAATTTTCCTGAGGTTTCTTGTATGTAATGATATATAGAATCACTAATAAACTTGGCCCAATCATAAGTCCCTTGATTCTTCCTCAAGGTTTGTAAGTACGTGAACATCCATTCATTGAATTGGCCACTAATTTCCAAACCTACCATTCTATTGAGAAATATAATGGCCACATACACCTTGGGGTGAATTTCTCTTCTTAGTTCCAGAGTGCGTAGCTTGGGTAATATTTTCCCCTATTTCTTAACATACCACTCTTCTCTCATCATCCTTTTGCATGCTTGCTTTGATTCTTGGAAATCCTTTTCTGCTTGATCTCTACTTCTGTCTACCCAAGCCACAGGTGTAGGAATCCCTAATTGCTCTTTCAACTCCTCAGGCATCAAATCGGAATAAAGCATGTGATTGTAGATGACCTGCCTCTAATTGGTGTCATAATGTTGAATACACTATCTAACTAGGTCATGGACATGGTAGCAATTAGGAAATTGCAAGCTGTATTAAGCCACTCTTTTCCATATTCTTCATTTCATCTATGATGATTGGCTCTCCCATTCTATCAATGATGTCTATGAGATAGCATTCGCCTAAGTGGGTATCTATGTAGAGTCTCGTATTAGGTACTATTTGTGGAAATTCGTATCCAAAAATCCCTAAATTATTGCTATGCATGCAATAACCTAAGAATTCTAGTTGCTTAATTTCTACTTTTAAAAATTATACTTTTCAAGCCTATTCAATTTTGTTGCCATTCATATAAATTCACTAAGACAAGTTGAGGTACTTATTAGTTTCTCTATAAGAATCACTTGCGGAATTTGAATACAATACCAGTTGGGGTGCCTTCTATTCACTCATGTAGTCGTTCCAGTTTTTCTATTACTTTTAGCATTTCAAATCCTATCATTGCACAATCTTTGTTACAAGATTTACCCATTAATTACACTTTTACAATATTATGTTTAACTCAGAGGGAAAGTTGAAATAAAAATTGAAAAGGAGGGGGAAAATTTCAAAAAAACCGATATCCAATGGCTAACAATTCTTGTGGAAAGATACAATAGAGGAATTGCAAACCTGAAGCTAACTTTAATAGTGCAAGATACAAAAATGATATGAAAAGAAGGATCTCCTGATCACGAAGATGTCCTTGAACTCTACATCAAGCGACCAATATCAACACACACAACTCAAAACTCAACTGCCAACACTCTATCTCCTATCTCTATCACAATCTCAACACAACTTGAATATCATTCAAACACAACTCTTATTCTCTACTCTTCACTGAACCTCATTGACTATCTTGACATCACATATTTACACTCCACACCTCATCTCTCACTAAACTCAATCACATTAATCCTTATATACAAGATATATCATCAAAGCTTGAACCTGTTGATATGTGGTGACTAATTAGCAAAGTACTCTACACTCAGCACGTATCCTCGCTGGGGTCCGGGGCTAGGCCAGGCTAGGCCTCGGGAAAGCGGGCGAAGCCTGCTACAGGGGTGGGAGTTCCCAAGAAAAAAAAAATTTGCCATTTTTTTGTTGATGAAAACCGACATTGTAATAAAACCCTAAAAAGGCCGACTTTGTTTGTTGCCCTAAAATGCATGTTATAAGCGGCTTGGGATGCTTAAGGCATTGTAAGGTTGATGTACTATTTTTGCTGGATAATAAGAAAGATTGGACGACTGTGTATGGTGGACGTAACCCATTACGGGTGAACCACATTAAATCTCTATGTTATCTGTGTCCTATTTTGTTTCTTTATCTTTTGCATTTAAATTGGCATATAATTGTTAGTTCATATTTGCTTCGGATCTGCTTGAAACCCTAAAAATTGGTATCAGAGCGAGGTTTTCTATAAATTGGCAGGAATTTCATATTTGAGTGGGAGCAATGGAGGATTCCAAATTCAAGGTCGAAAATTTTAATGGCCAGAATTATCAGTTATGGAAAATGTAGATGGAGTATTACCTATATCAAAAGGATTTGTGGCAGTCGTTGGAAGGAAAGGCAAAGAAAGCAACCACAATGTTAGATAAAGAGTGGGACATTTTAGATTGAAAGGCACTGGGATCCATTTGATTGTGCCTTGCACCCTTTGTAGCATTCAATTTAATAGAAGCAAAAATGACTGTAGATTTGATGGCGATATTGGCTAAGTTGTATGAGAAACCCTTGGCTTCGAATAAGGTATTTCTTATGAAGCATTTGTTTAATTTGAAAATGAGTGAGGGAGGATCTATAGCAGAGCACTTAAATTAATTTAATACAATTACCAATCAATTGTCTTTGGAAAAAATTACCTTTGCAGAAGAGGTTAGGGCTCTCTTGATTTTATGTTCTTTGCCAGAAAGCTGGAATACCTTGGTTATGGATGTAAGTAACTTTGTCTCTGGTAAAAATACTTTGGTATTTGATGATATTGTTGGTGTTATCCTAAGCGAGGAAATGCAAAGGAAAAGCACAGGTGAGACTCCAACATCATCAAGTAGTGTTTTGAACATGGAGAACAGAGGAAGATCAAAGGAAAGAGGAAAAGGCCCTTGGAATGAGAAGTCACGAGGGAAGCCAAAGAAAGGACGCTCTCAATCTAGAGGAAAGAAAGATTACTAGTACTCTGGAAAGCCTGGTCATCTAAAGAAAGACTATTGGTCCCGAAAAAACAAAGAAGGAGACAAAAATGAAAATTGATAGTAAGGAATCTAATATTGCAAGTAATACTTTACAAGATGCTTTAATCTTATGTTTGGATAATGTTAATGATTCCTGGGTTATAGATTCAGGGGCTTCATTTCATGCTACACCCCATAGAAAATATTTTCTAGATTATGCTCAAGGTGATTTTGGATAGGTATATTTGGGTGATGATGAGCCCTATCAAATTGTTAGAAAAGGAAAGATAAAGATCAAGTTGCAGAATGGAAATGACTAGTTTCTGCAGGAGGTAAGACATGTTCCTAATTTAAGAAGAAATTTAATTTCTACAAGGCAACTAGGTAGTGAAGGTTGCATAGTTACCTTCTCAAACAGTATGTGGAAGGTCAGTAAAGGATCATTAGTACTAGCTAAAGGTGCGAAGGTAGGCACATTATATCTGTATACTGGTAACACTTACTCTACCCTAGCTACTACAGATAAAGTTACTGCAAGGACATCAACAATAGATGTTGCAAGAATAGATTCGATAATGTGGCACCATAGGCTTGGGCACATGAATGAGAAAGGGATGAAAATCCTTCACTCCAAAAATCTATTGCCAAGACTAAAGAAGATTGATTTAGAGTTATGTGAAAATTGTGTTTATGGTAAACAGAAAAGAGTCAGATTTCTCAAGGTTGGGAAAGAGAAGAAGAGTGAGAAGTTAGAGCTTGTGCATTCAGATGTATGGGGACCGGCTTAGGTATCATCTCTTGGTGGCTCTTGTTATTATGTTATTTTTATTAATGAATCAACCAGAAAAACATGGGTATATTTCCTCAAACAAAAATTAGATGTTTTTGAAACTTTTAAGAAATGGAAAGCTTTGGTTGAGAATGAGACAAAAAAAGTTGAAGTGTCTCAGATCGGATAATGGAGGTGAGTATTTCAACAAAGCATTTGAATATTACTTCTCCTTAAATGGGATTCGAAATCAGAAGATAGTTCCAGGAACTCCACGGGAAAATGGTGTGTCAGAGAGAATGAATAGGACTATCATGGAACGCACAAGGAGCATGAGATTGCATGTTGGATTGCCCTTACATTTTTGGGCAGATGTTGTACATACTACTATCTATTTGATAAATAGAGGACCTTCAACCCCTTTGGATGGTGGTATTCCAGAGGAGGCATGGACTGGTAAAAAGGTAAATTATTCTTTTCTGAAAACCTTTGGTTGTGAAGCTTTTGTCCATATTGATAAAGAAAATAGAACCAAGCTTGATGCTAAATCTTAGAAATGTACCTTCATTGGATATGGGATAGATGAATATGGCTATCGGTTATGAAATTTTGAAAATAAGAAAATAATTAGAAGTAGAGATGTTATATTTAATGAGAAGGTTATGTATAAAAAAAAGATGCAAAAAAAGAAGCATGAACAGGACAAACAAGAATATGTGGTGTTGGATGAGATTCCTAAAAATAAAATGCCATAGGTACCTGATGCTCAGCAACAATAGATTGTCCCACAAACTCCTGCAAGTGTTAGACGTTCTAAAAGGTCAAGTAGACCCCCTAAAATATTTTCTCCTTCTTTTTATTCTATTTTATTAATTGATTCTGGTGAACCAGAAGAATATGAAGAAGCAATGCAGGTGGATGCCAAACTATGGTGGGAGCTAGGCATGAAAGAGGAGATGGACTCCTTGATGAAAAATAAGACTTGGGACTTAGTCCCTTTACCTGCAGAAAAAAGAGCCTGCCTAACTAATAGGTTTATCGGCTAAAGGAGGAAGAAGGAGGTCAGAAAAGATATAAGGCTAGACTTGTGGTAAAAGGTTTTGCACAGAAAAAGGGTATATATTATGATGAAATATTTTCTCCTGTCATAAAAATGACTTCAATTAGAATTGTACTTAGTCTTGTGGTTGCAGATGATTTACATCTTAAACAATTAGATGTCAAAACAAATTTTCTCCATGGAGATTTGGAGGAGGAAATTTGCATGCTACAATCATAGGGATATGAGGTCAAAGGTAAGGAGAACTTGGTGTGCAGGTTGAAGAAAAGTTTGTATGGCCTAAAGCAAGAACCCTGACAATGGTATTTAAAATTTGATAGTTTCATGGTTGAACACAGTTATCATGGATGTCATTCTGATCATTGTGTATATTTTAAGAGATTGGATAATGGTAGTTATATTATCTTGTTGTTTTATGTTGATGACATGCTTGTTGTTGGGTCTAACATGCAACATATAAATGATCTTAAACAAAAATTAGCTAGGTCATTTGCTATGAAGGATTTGGGTGTAGCTAAGCAAATTCTCGGTATGAGGATTACACAGGACAGGAAAAATAGAACCTTGAATTTGTCCCAAAGCGAGTACATAAAGAAGGTGTTGAAAAGATTTAACATGCAGGACGCAAAAGTAGTTAGTACACCTTTGGCTAGTCATTTCAAATTGACTAAGGAGATGTGCCCAAAGGCATAGGAAGAGGTAAACAAAATGTCTAACATCTCGTATTCATCAGTTGTTGGCAGTTTGATGTATGCAATGGTTTGCACAAGGCCAGATATTGCACATGCAGTGGGAGTTGTGAGCAGGTTTATGAGTAATCCGGGTATGGAACATTGGAATGCTGTGAAATGGATTCTTTGGTATTTGAAAGGAACTACTATGAAGGCCTTATGTTTCAAAGGATCTAATGGTGCTCTAAGTGGATTCGTTGACTCTGATCTGGCAAGTGATATTGATTCATGGAGGAGTACTACAGGGTATGTTTTTACTATAGGGGGAACTGCACTTAGTTGGATTTCTAGGCTGCAAAAGGTTGTTGCACTTTCAACCACTGAAGCTTAGTATGTTGCTGCTACATAAGTCAGCAAGGAGATGATTTGGTTACAATGTTTTCTGGAGGAATTGGGTCAGACATAGGAGGATCACCCATTGTATACTGATAGCCAGAGTGCCATTCATCTTGCGAAGAACTCTACTTTTCATTCATGTACAAAGCACATTCAGCTTAGGTACTACTTCATCCGGACTGTTTTGGAGGAGGGTCAGTTATAGCTTGAGAAGATTCACACAATTGAAAATCCTGTCGATATGTTCATGAAGGTAGTTCCACAAGAGAAGCTGATTTCTTCATTAGTTTATGTTGGTCTTCTTGATTGGTAATTGTGGAATTTATACCAGTCAAGTCCAAGTGTTTTATCTAGCGGATGCAGCAAGTATAGTGGTGTCGTCTAGTATCAGTCTCCAAGTGGGAGATTGTTTGGTGTGGAGCCTGATCAGTCTCCAAGTGGGAGATTGTTGATATGTGGCGACTAATTAGAAAATTATTGTACATAGCATGTATTCTCATTAGGGTTCGGGGCCAAGTCGGGCCCTGGGAAAGCGGGCAAAGCTCGTTGTGGGGGTTCAAGGGCGGCAGCCCCCAAGAAAAAAAAAATGGTCATTTTTGTTGTTGATAAAAACCGACATTGTAATGAAACCCTAAAAAGGCTGACTTTGTTTGTTGCCCTAAAAATGCATGTTATAAGCGGCTTGGGATGCTTAAGACATTGTAAGGTTGATGTACTATTTTTGCTAGATAATAAGAAAGATTGAACGGTTGTGTATGGTGGACGTAACCCATTCTGGGTGAACCACATTAAATCTTTGTGTTATTGGTGTCATGTTTTATTTCTTTTTCTTTTGTATTTAAATTTGCATATAATTGTTAGTTCATATTTGCTTCGGATCTGCTTGAAACCCTAACAGAACCAAGTTGACATAAACCAAAATAAACATTCTAGACTAAAAAAACACATGCTGATCCACTCTAGGAGAAAGATGGGATCAAAACACATCTTCCAAAGATCAATTAATCGATCCACAATTACTGAAACATAACAAATGACATATCAACATTATACACATCCATATAAGCAATTAACGGTCAAAACGTATCCTCCAATTTAAATAACTCTAATTCGGGTGTCCACACTCTACGATGAGACCCATAACACATCAAACAATATTCCACAACTCATATCTAGACCTTAGGATAGGTCTAAAATAGAATATCAAAACAAACTATGAATAATGCCACAAAAACCTAGAGAACACAATGATGTTTTCGGACCACAGAACTATCATATCCAGGATACCAAAACTATATCCAAAGAAGATAACAATAACAAACAACAATAGCAACACTTTTCGGTCCCAAACACTTTTGGAATAACCAATAGAGCAACTGCATCACAACACAATAAGATATATCTCTCCACCATAGACATTCTAAACCAACACCAATCCAAAATAACAAGTTTGATATCAATGACAACCACAACAACACATACTTCCAGTAGAGTGTTGGGTCCCTATAGTATATAGATGATAGTATAGAGAACATTTAGAGCTGCACACCACAAATATTAAAAATATCATCTTTATTACATCCCATTGTAACCATCTAGGATTATCCTTAAGCCAACTAAGGACTCCCACTACTTTGGTAGTGGGAATGTCTAGTCTTGTACAAAATATAGAATATATTAAACTATTGGCATATGATGTGATGAATACTAAGAGGGGGGTGAATTAGTATACCAAAAAATACTAAAATTAAACTCTTAAACAATTTAGCAGTTAACCGATATAACAGATTTACTAACAAACTAGTTAAGACAAATGCAAACCAAACATCATATTCAACATTCACCCACAAGAGAAAAATCACCATAACACAAGATGTTTTGATGTGGAAACCCAAATGGGAAAAACCAAGATGAGCAAAAACTCACAAGTAACTATCTGTAGAATAGAAACCAGACCGGTTAAGGTCATACAATGTTCTTCACCAGAATAGATCCTATTAGGAATCTAGATCTCTGTTAGGAGATAAGTCCTATTAAAGACTACCTTGTGAGAGGATTTTAGATTCACAGTTGTGAACCACCTTGTTAGAGGATTTACAAAGGCTTTGTTGGGCCTACCTAGTTAAGGGTTTTGGACTTGTCGAAGATATGAGTAATCAACAAGTAGATGATCTAGATACTAGCACAGTATGTTTGGTTAGATCCATGATAGCTCATTGTTAATGCATTTCAGCATCACTTCAGTCTTCAATATTTCTACACTCTGTTTCTTCACACACACCTAATCTTCTCTTCTATGATCCCACATGTAAAACCCTCATCTTATCCTAAAACCCTAGGTATGATGTCCTTATAAGGAGTCTGATTTCATGTCGGTCCAATAGGATTACATTACAAGTTCCTAGGTTCAGTGCACCTAGACACATTTGGTAACATGACACAAAATCACCACCAAAGTGTCGGTGGATGATAACTCATCACAGAAATACCAGTTGGTAACTCATCACAGAGTAATATCGGTTCATTACCAATTACCGGTTCATACATTTTACCAATTACCGGTTGTCACAATGAAGACTATTAACTACCACTTTGTTCCTTCGTACCGCTTTGGGATCCTCGAATCACTTGAGGTCTTCATACCGCTTTGGGTCTTCAGTCAGTTTGTGACCAGTAAACACCTTCTGCAAAACACTGATAGTCTAAAGACTATAATACATAATACTGGTTGGAACATTTACCAGTTGAGCATAACTCATACATAAGGAAGTGATCATAAAACAAGTGTGTGTCCATCAATGAAAATCACAACATCGTCAAAATTTCAACAATCTCCCCCTTTGGCATTGATGGCAACACTTAGGAAATTTTTGACATCTAAGTGTTTTACAACAAAAATATGCCATAATAAAAATTACTCCCCCTAAGCATATACACTATCCCTTTTGCAGAAAATACAATGTATACTACTCCCTTAAAGAAATAACATAAAAGTATACATAGCATTCACTAAATTTTTAGATACTACTCCCCCTTTGCCAACAATGAGAAAGTACTACAGAATAACCATTGTTTCTCATTATCATTAAAATAAATAAGTGTTTATGACAATAATGAGTGAAACTTATCAAAAACTGATTTAAAATCCTGCATAAAAGTCTTCATGGATAATGACCATGACTCAAGTAATGAGGTAGCCACCTCACTTTCTGTCTGCATCTATGATACATGTTCTTCCATGGCATCAATTGTACTCATCTCTTTAGTTAGCGTTAAAGCATCTAGATTGAGAAAGCAATTTTGAAGAATTTGCAGTCTAGGTAATAAAACCAGTTGCAGTTCCTGCAAATCTCTTGTCCAGTTGCTAATCTCCAATTCTATCCTGGCAGACTGAAGTTGATACCTGTGAATATTTTTTCCATATGTAGTGAAAGAATCATACGAGGTCTTAAAGTTGCTTATGTATGCCTACAAATCAAATTGCAGTTTATCCTTTTGTGCAAGCACATCATCATAAAATAGATGGGGTTGGCTTATTTTTCTCAGCAGTAGTTTTCCCTCATCCATAGCATCTCTTATATCCTTCTGCTCTTTCTGAAGTTGAGACTGGAGCTCATTCAGTTTCTTTACTAAGACAGTGTTAAGTGCCTTTTGATGCTTCTTCTGTGCATTAGCTTCAACAACTTCTTCCAGACATTGTACCTAGTCCTCTACAACTGTACATAGAAGTTTTAATTTGGCCAGAGAGGAATCGGTACCGGGAAGATTGGTACCTGGAATCAAACTAGTAAGGGTGTCAATCACAGTGTGAATGACATCCTGCTCCTTTTTCCTTCTCAATGTGTCCAGTCTTTCCTATGCTAGCTTTATGCCTTGCAGCAGCTTTGATTCATCTGCAGATTAGAGGTCAAGAGGATTGGTGATGTCGGCCAATTTGTCTTGACCACCGGTTTCCTTTGGAGTCTCCAGTTGTTTTCTCTTTTCTGCTTCCTTCTTCTCTTCCACTCTTTTCTTTTCCTCTTCTTTCTCCCTTTGTTCTGCTTCATGCTTTTTCTTCTCTTCCTCCTTCTTTCTTTCTTCTTCTTTTCGCTTCTCCTCTTCTTGTTTCTTCTTTTCCTCATCTTTCCACTTCTCCTCTTCTTTCTTTTCCTCATCTTCTTTCCTCTTGTCCTCTTCTTTCCTCTTCTCTTCCTCTTGTTTCTTCTTCTCCTCCTCTTTCCTTTTCTCTTCCTCTTTCTCATCTTTCTCTTTGTCAGCCTTTGCCTTGTCTAGATTCTCCTTGTCTACTTTTTCTTTGTCTTGTTTCGCCTTGTCTGCTTTTTTCTTCTCAGCCTTTTCCTTTTCTGTGTCTGGAGTGACATCTTCAACATCCAAGGCATCAACATCAATAATGTCCACCTATTCTGCAACTGGTTCTCCTTTGCCATCAAATACCTCATCTGGTTTGGCTGAAGATAGGTCAAGGTCTTGTTTGGCCTTCTTGTTGGCCTCAGACACTTGATGCAACTAGACAACAACTTTGGCATGCAGATGAGTGTCCTTCTCTACTTCAGAGGTTTTGCCTTCTAGCAACCAGAGTCTTCTTCTTCTCATGAAGAAGAGACCTTTATGCATGTCCATAATCTCAAATAATTCAAAATTAGAGGCTTCAGGAAAGTACTGAGCAAATACTTTCTTCCTTATTTCCTGTTCTTTTTCTATGGAAATGTGCCATTTGTTGTCCAAAGAATTGTATAAAGAATCAAGTGCCTCAGATCTAATTTTTGATGGCGACCGGTCATTCATACATAAATAATTAATGACTTCCTGCTCTATTTCCTCTTTCTCACTATCGATAAAATCATCAAAACACTCCTTCAGATCACTAAGCAATTTTCTTCTTATATTCTTGATAGTCCTTTGACAATGTGTCATTGGTTTATAAGAAGAGACGTCAATATTTACTCGTGCTAATGATGTAGGTGTATTGCCGATAGATTTTTTCTTCTTCCTTGTTTGCCTGGTCTTTTTAGGCAGCACATTTGATTCTGTATCTTCAGATTTTGGTGAGTTTCTCTTGGTCTTCCACTTCCTTTCAAATACTTTAGTGGGTGCAACTTTCGGTTTCTTCTTGGTAGGTGACCACTTGGTCACTTTTGGTCTAGCTGAGGTAACCAATGCCAATGCCACTGGCACTGCCTTTCCCTTTTTCACAGAAGGCTCTTCAACCAGTGTTACCCTTTCCAAATAGGTTCCCGTTCCCTTTTTCTTTGCATTTAAAGGAGAGGCAATCAGGGTAGAGGCATACCCATCTAATATGTCATACATTACCTCATATCCCATAGGTTCTACTTCTTCCTGTCTAGGCTCTACCACTTCCATTACACACTCATCTACTCTAATGGTAAAGCATATGTCCTCTTCATATTTCTTAACAATGTCTCCAGATATCCTCATCCTTTGACTCATCTTCTGCTTGAATTCATCAAAGTATTTATTCAAGACTTGAAGATCTCTAGTTCCCATTGCTTGGAGACTTTCCCTAATTTGTTTGGTGACCGGTTGGTTAGTAGACCATTGAATATCACCAACTCCCAGGAAATAGCCTTGAAAGTAGAAAAATAGACCCACCAAAAGTTGTCCAAATTTGAATCTTAGGGCACTGTCCTGTTTGATGGACTTTAAGTTTAATAGAAGTTGCTTCTGCAAATAGGTGCATAGATCAAATGAGGCATCCTCCATGATCATTCTGTAGGTGGCATTAACCGCAACAGCAAAGACAGAGTTTAATCTATTGGCATAAAACGTCCGATATCCAATCACCATGCAAGCATACTTGACCAACTCATCTTTGATGGTGTTGATGGTCATTCCATATTGATCGCTCAGAGAACCAGTGAGCTTAGTCATTTCTATCTTGATGACCTTTCTTAGGGTTGGCACCTCACCAATGTTGCAGAAACTAGTGACGACATGAATTGCTTCAGGCATAATGTCATGCGTCCTCTCGAGATACATCTTGTCGCCATGCACTCTACTCAGGATGATGCAGATGTGGTCTTTTGTGAACTTTTTAAGAAAGTAAACCGCATTGTGAAGTTTCTTCCTCTCCAGAATGCTATATTCCGGTTTGATCTTCTTGTCATCCCCAAAAAATAGACTTAGCTAGGAATGAATTGCTAAGGATCCCAGGTCTTCTAATTTGCAGTTGATGTACCCTGAAATATCTCCTTCGACAATGACTCCGGCAAGTATTTGGGATAGGGCATTGTATTTCATTTTTCTTTGAATGAATTCAGCTGAGTCCATGGGTACAATAGAGCTGGAGTGTGATGCAGAAGCCATGATTTAACTGATAAACAATTTTTTTGATAAATACCTTCACAATTTAAAAATTTAGGGTTTGACAAATGCAGCTCACACCACACCACTTCGGTTTCTTGATTACCGCTTGGTGTTCTTCACTTGATTGATTTTAAATATCTTTGAATACTTATGCAAGATTGGAAATCTCTCTAAATCGCAAGTCGAATTGCCTTTTGTTGCTCTACACTTGGAAAAATTCTTCACTCAAAAACTGATAAGTGAAAATGACTTTGAAAATTTCTTTTAAACGAATTCCTCACCTACCATAATAAATGCTCCAACGCTAGGGCATAAACCCTAATTTTGCCTTTTACCACTTCACAATCTTCTACCAATTGACAGGTAACGTATACTGGTTAAGGTCCTTTATTGGTATAAACTGGGGGTTTGAAACATTTCACCAATTTGTTCCCCCTAAGCTTTTCTAAAGCTCAGTTTGTTGGTTCAGAGACTTCCACACTAGGTGCAGAAACCAGTTCATCTTGTGATACTTCTTTGGGTTTCTTTTTCCATATTTTATTCATTCCTGCTTGAATGGTTTCAACATCAATCTTATCTTCTGGAGTGAGCGGTATATCATCTGATAGGTTCTTTCTCATTCTGCAGGTTCTGGCAGGGTTTCCTGGTTTGTTGCAATGATAGCATACCCTTCTAGGTGTTCTCCATGGTCCATTATTCATTCTACCATTCTTCCTCTTGAATGTTGCAATAGTGTGACTGCTACCATGGCAGATCAAATAGGTTTCTCTCCAACTGGTTTTTGCTTGATAGCCACCACCACCTGACTGATTGTCATAGGCATTATACCGGTTTGGATTCTCGTTCATAGATGATTCAGGAAAAATGCCTTGAGTCCTTTGAGGATATCTCCCAGTGTTGTGCATAATAGACCTACATTCAAATGCTCTATGCCCAAACTTGTTGCATGCATAACAGTTTCCATTGAATCTGTTGGATCTAGGCTTATTGGTTAGAAAATAAGGAAAAGTATTTTAGGCCTTATTTCTACACACATTAGTAGTATGTCCTTCCTTGAGACAATTAAAGAAAACAGGTTTAAACTTTTTCTTACCTTTATCCTTTGATGTCGGTTGCTTCTTTGATGCTCCATCTTTTGTTCCAGAGGTCTCACCTTCCTCATAACTAGAAAGACCAAGTTTAGTGGTATTCTTTACTGGTTTTTCTGATTCAATCTTTTGTTCTAGCTTAACAGTACTCTTATTGAATTTCGCAATTATTTCCTTTGACTCAGTGAGTTCCTTGGAAATAGCAGCATTGGATTCCTTCAAGGTTGCATTCTCAAAATAGCCATGTTTAGTTCACCTTACACTTCTTTTTTTTCCACTTTACTCTCTTGGAGATGAGCGGTAAGGACATTGATTTCTTGCTTCAGCTTGGAGATCTCATTATCTTTGTCTTTTACCAGGTCTTCAGCTTTCTTCCAATTCCCAAGCTCTTGACACATTCTGATAGTCAGTCCTTCCAATTCCCTTCTCAGGTTGGCATTAGATTCATTCATTTTTTCAACTTCTTCAACTAGGGCTTCCATGTCTGATTCATCAGAAGAACTATTTTCAATAAGCTCCATCAGTTTTTCAGTATGCTCTCTTCTTTTTACCAAACAGGCCTTATATTTGACTTTGAGTTCATCAAAGGCAATTCCCTCAAAATGTATTCCCCCATATCTCCTTCCAAGTGGTTAAACTTATAGAAAGGTTGGCTCTGATACCAATTGATGAATACTAAGAGGGGGGGTGAATTATTATACCAAAAAATATTGAACTTAAACTCTTAAACAGTTTAGTAGTTAATCGATATAATAGATTTACTAACAAACCGGTTAAGACAAATGCAAACCAAACAACAAATACAACATTCACCCACAAGAGAACAATCACCATAACACAAGAGATTTTGACATGGAACCCCAAATGGGAAAAACCACGGTGAGCAAAAACTCACAAGTAACTATTTGCAGAATAGAAACCAAATCGGTTAAGGTCAAACCGGTTAAGGTCATACAATGTTCTTCACCAGAACAGATCCTGTTAGGAATCTACATCTCTATTAGGAGATAAGTCATGTTAAAGACTACCTTGTGAGAGGATTTTAGATTCACAGTTGTGAACCACCTTGTTAGAGGATTTACAAAGGTTTTGTTGGGCCTACTCGGTTAAGGGTTTCAGACTTGTCGAAGATATGAGTAATGAACAAGTAGATGATCTAGATACTAGCACAGCATGCTTGGTTAGATCCATGATAGCTCATTGTTAATTCATTTCAGCATCACTTCAATCTTTAATATTTCCACACTTTGTTTCTTCACACAGACCTAATCTTCTCTTCTATGATCAACATGCAAAACCCTCATCTTATCCTAAAACCCTAGACATGATGTCCTTATAAGGAGTCTGATTTCATGTCGGTCCAATAGGATTACATTACAAGTTCCTAGGTTCAGTTCATCTAGACACATTTGGTAACACGACACAAAATCACCGCCAAAGTGTCGATGGATGATAACTCATCATAGAAATATCGGTTGGTAACTCATCACAGAGTAATACCAGTTCATTACCGATTACCGGTTCATACATTTTACCAATTACCAGTTGTCACAATGAAGACTAGAAAAATGTTAACTACCACTGTGTTCCTTTGTACCGCTTTGGGATCCTCAAGCCACTTGAGGTCTTGATACCACTTTGGGCCTTTAGTCAGTTTGTGACCGGTAAACACCTTCTACAAAACACTGATAGTCTAAAGACTATAATACATAATACCGGTTGGAACAATTACCGATTGAGCATAATTCATACATAAGGAAGTGATCATAAAACAAGTGTGTGTCCATCAATGACAATCACAACATCATCAAAATGCCAACATGATGAAGCGGTGATAATGTATGTTGTCATTGATGTCAATAAGTGAACCGGTATGCACTGGTATGAAGATAGAAAGTGGTTATGGTCAACCGGATGAGTGGACAAGTATCGGGGTTCACTAAGTGTGACTACCGGTTGGTAGTCTCAGTTCAGCTCTAGGGTTTCCTGTTTGGCTTGTGCGGTGCAACCGATGATGTTTTGTGATGAGTTATTTAAGAACAAGGATAAGGATCAAGATGCCACATCAGCTCTATGCATGTGAAGAATTTCTTTGAGGATGTTGCGTGTGAAGATTGAATGCATTGAATGTCTACCTTGAGAATGTGCGTTTTTCTTAGCGGTATGTGAAAAGTGTGTGATGGGTTACTATTTTCCAGATGTGGTGAAGATTGGATGATGCAGAATGACTTGAGATCTATTTTAGATAATTTCATTCTATGTAATGTATTTGATGGTCAGGATTGGACCTCTTGTAATTGTAAACCTAAAATATTTAGGGTTTATGCTACCGACCTAGTTGTTGTCTATAAGGTCGATGAGTTTAGTTATTGTAGTGCTTGGCAAAAGTTGTGTTTGTGTCCACATGTTGGAGATTTGATACTTTCCAAACTAGAGTGAGGAATCTATAGAGTGTGATTGTAGAAGAGAGGAACTGAAAAGGATTTTCCTTAGCAAGAAGTGTTGTTATTAGATCAGAGTGTTTTACCTGTTGTCTTCTAACCATTTCAACAGAAGGTAAATCCCTTGACCGGGTAGCTTTAACAGGATTTGTTGTAAATCCTCTAACTGGGTGGCTCAATTTCATTGAGTTATTTAAATCCTCTTGCGAGATAACCTTTAATAGGGTTTCAACCTTTAACAGGGCATATAATGATCCCTTAACTAGGTGATCCCTAACAGGATCGGTTCCTAATGGAACCTTTATTGTAAAGCCTTTAACCGGACTAAGCTCCTAACAGAGTGGACTTTAAAAGAGTTCACAAAAAATCTTGTGGGTATTCATCCCCACCGTGGTTTTTCCAATTTGGGTTTCCACGTGAAAAATCTAATTGTTATGGGTTGTGATTTTTTCATGTAATGATTGTGTGATTCGGATTAAGTTAGATATGCATGCAGTGTTAAATGGTTGTGGTATTATTGATACAACTCAAGCATTATTATATCAGTGAAGTAGTCATCAAGACTTGAGATCCATTGAATGATGTCTGAAGTATTTTTGTTTAACCATTTTAGCTATCTGAAGTATTTATATTTAATCAGTATTGCTATGGTTAAGTACAATGGTGAAGACAATCGGCTATCTATGTTTTGATTTGTCATAGTGTCCGAGCAAGTTTTTGTGTGTACTGATTCACCCCCCCCTCTCTCAGTATCAGTTAAGACCTTAGTAGCTCATCATTATTCATCAATTGGTACCAGAGCTCATCCAGGTCCACGGTGATATAAGCTTAACCACTTGAAGCAAAAGATCCTGTTGTAATGATAAAGAGGGAAGGTCCTAAGTTCAACAAGAACAACTTTAAAATATGGAAGGATAGGATGAAGATGTATATCAAGAGTTTGGGTGCACAACACTGGAACTATGTTGATAATGCCTATGTAATCCACTTTGGCATTCTAACCGATGATCAGAAAAGAGAGATACAAGAAAATGGGAAATTCATGGAAGCCCTTATTAGCAGCTTGTCCGATGTAGAGTTCATTGATGTACAAGATAAGGACAATCCGAAAGAATTATGGGACAAACTAGAATCCATTTATGGCGGTGATGAACATGTCAAGAAGGCTAAGGAAGAAAGCCTTAGAGGAAAGTTTGAAGATATGAGGATGGTTGAAGGAGAGACCATTCAGCAATATGGCATAAGAATCAAGATAGTGGTTGGAGAGATCAAGAGCACTAGTGGAATAATTGATGATGCAATTTTTGTTGGTAAAGTTTTGAGATCACTTTTACTGGTCTATGCAATCAAGGTTGCCACAATTCAGGAGCTAAGGTCTATCGACAAAACCAAGGTATCTTTAGACTCTATTATTGCAAAGTTAACTCCATATGAATTGAATGGCTATGATGGTAGTGTTCAGAAGACCGAGTCATCCTTTAGAGAATCTGCTTCCTCCGCATCGGTCAGGAAAGGAAATGAGGTTAGTACCAGTTATGAATCCAAGCCAAGAAGAGATATGGACGATGAGGAGATTTTGATGGAGTTTGAAGCTCTTCTTGCCAAGAGACTTCTAAAAGGCACTGGAAAATATAGAGGTAAGCTTCCTCTGAAGTATTTTTCTTGCAATAAGATAGGACATATAGTTGTTAACTGTCCTAACAATGACAATAAGGATAAACCAGAGAGGTTTAGGAAGTATAAAGGAGTAGGTAGGAGAAATTGTCTTGTTGTAGTGGATGAAGGTGTTACCGATGAGGAATCTGAGGATAGAGAGAATGAGGAAATAGTGTTTGTGGTTGTCAAGGAAGAGTTGTCTGACTAGAAAGCCCTTGTCTCACATATTGACAACTCTAACAAGTGGATCATTGATAGCGAGTGTTCTCACCACATGACCGGTGATCGGAGAAATTTTCTATCTCTTGAAGAATATGATGGTGGTGCTATCCGGTTTGGCAACGATGCACCTTGCATGGTGAAAGGAAAAGGATCCATCTCACTACATGGAAAGAGAAGTGCAGATGATGTCTACTAGGTGGAAGGCCTTAAGCATAATCTTTTGAGTTTTGCTCAACTGAACGACAAAGGACTCATACTAGAGTTCAAAGGTGGAGTCTGCAGAATAATTGGAAATAGTAGTGAACTTATTACCACTGGTAAGCAGACCAGAGGAAACCTGTTTCAGCTGAATGCCAAGATTAGTCAGTGCCTAATGGAAAAATTTGATGATAGTTGGATATGGCATATGATACTTTGTCATATAAATTTTGATAATATTGTAACGGCTAGTAAGATCAAGGCAGTAAGAGGATTGCCTTTGCTGAAAACTGGAGAATGCCTTGTGCAGAGAATGCCAACTTGGGAAGATGTCTTCCTCAACATTAGAAGGTAAGTCCTTTCCAATAGAGAACTTACTTGATCTAGTGTACATCGATCTATGTGGTCTGATGAAAACTAGAAGTATTCAGGGAGATCAATACTTCATGATTCTTATCAATCATTGTTCAAGAATGATGGTCACATTATTAAAAGACAAATATAAGGCATTTGGAAATTTTAAAGCCTTTAGGGTATTGGTGGAGAAGGAGAGTGGTATAAGGATAAAATTCCTAAGGAGCAATCAGGGAGGTGAATTCACTTTTGATGAATTCAATAAGTACTGCAAGGAGAATGGGATTAAGAGGCAATTGTTTGCCTCAAGGACACCACAGTAGAATGGCATAGCAAAAAGAAACAACAGGACTGTGGTTGAAGCGGCCAGAACTATGTTGATCCAAGGAAATGTTGCTCACACATTTTGGAGAGAAGTGGCGAGCACTGCAGTCTATACCATGAACTGAGTACTCATTAAGAAAGGTAAAATCAAAACCCCCTATGAGTAATAGAATGGAAGAACTCCCAATGTGAGTTATTTCAAAGTGTTTGGGAGTAAATGCTATATCAGGAGAGGTGAGCACCTGAGTAAGTTTGATGCTAAGTGTGATGAAGGAATATTTCTGGGATATCCCACTAAAAGTGAAGCTCTCAAGTGCTACAACAACAGGACTCAGAATATTATTGAGAGTATCAATCTCAAGGTTGATGAATCCCCTAAGAAGCCTGGGGAAACTGACAGCAAGCAAACAGAAGATGAACTGGGTTTAGCCTTCTGGGAACAAGTTAAGAAAGAAACTTGTGACAAACACTGCAAAGACCTTAGTGTTTCTATATTGGTAGAAGCTTCAGTGGGTGATGAAGAAGAAGCAAAAAAAGAAGAGGAAAAGCAAGTTGAACCAGCTACGGTCATTCCTAAGTATGTAAGACTACATCATGATCCAAAGAAATCATAGGAGACAAAGATGTAGGAATGCTTACAAGGAGAAAGGTGAAATAAAATTCTTGCATGATTTTTGAATTTGAGCCTAAGACCACTAGAGAGGCACTTACCAATGAAGACTCAATAAAGGCAATGGAAGAGGAGTTGGACCAGATAGAGAAGAATGCAACATGGTCCTTGGTACCGAGACCGGAACACAAGAATGTCATTGGTACCAAATGGGTCTTCAAGAATAAGCTAAATGAAGAAGGCACAGTGGTAAGGAACAAGGCAAGACTTGTATGCAAGGGATATGCTCAGGAAGAAGGAGAAGACTATGGAGAAACCATTTCCCCAGTGGCTAGACTAAAAGGTGTCCAAATGCTACTTGCATTTGCAGCATCAAGGGAATTAAGGTATACCAGATGGATGTGAAGTCGACCTTCTTGAATGGAATCCTAGAGGAAGAACTGTATATTGAGCAACCAGATGGGTTGGCTTTGTTGGAAAATAGTGACATGGTGTGAAGATTACACAAGGCCCTGTATTGATTGAAACAGGCACCAAGGGCATGGTACGAATGGTTACACTCTCATCTTATGAAGATAGGATTTATGAGATCAAGTGAGGACAACAACATCTACCTAAAATTTGAAGGTGGCTAGATTCTGATATGTGAAGTATTTGTAGATGATATAATCTTCGGTGGAGATGATGATATGAGTCATGCATTTACAGATGATATGAAAAAGGAGTTTGATATGTCTCTAATTGGAGAGATAAATTTTTTCATTGGTCTACAGATTCAGCAAATGAAAGAGGGTATCTTGATTACTGAATCCAAGTATATCAAAGAGGTATTGAAGACCTTTGGCATAGAGGAGAGAAAACCAGTTGGAATGCCAATGGTGACCATCTGCAAACTAACAAAGGAGGATGATACAACATTGGTGGATGAGCAGGAGTATCGGTTAATGATTGGTAAGTTGCACTATGTGGTGCACAGCAGACCGGATATTGCTCATGCAGTGGGCATAGTGGCCCATTTTTAGAAGAGTGCAAGAGAATCCCACTTGGTAGTGATAAACAAGATTCTTAGATACCTGAAAAGGACAATTGATTATGGATTGTGGTATCCAGTAACTAAGCATAGAGCTTTGGGTTAGGGGGAGTTTGTTCTGAAAGTAAAATCTTCTATCCTCCCCATTTGAGTATATCATGTCATTGATCTGGCATGACAGAATTTTAAGTGGTGTTCAACATTCAAAGGGATTTTACTAACATCATCAACAAGACAACTCTTGGCAGCAAAACCCTAGGAAGTATTTTTGGTAAGATAAGTATCAGATTTTTGAATTCATTCATAGTAGTTATTTGTGTTTGATATTATTGTGAGTAGTAGAGGAGTAGCAAGTGAGCAGTGCAAGAAATCATGGAAGGAAAATTGATCATTGGAGAATCTAGTAGTGAGGAATTTCAGATTTGGATAAGGTACTCTTGGATTAATTTAATCCGGATAAAATCAGAGATGTTGAAGCTTGTCTAAACGATGATGAGTTACAAAGGGTCAAAGAATTGGAAATAAGAGGTTTGAATCTATGGATAGATTTCCCTTGGTTTTATAATATGGAGGTTATCAAGATGATCCTTAGCCATGTGCAGGATGATAGCATCATGTTGGATAAATCCTATCCAATCACGAAGGAAGTTATTTATGTTATCACTAGCTTGTGTGACAGTGGTGTTATGACAAAGAAGTAGAAGCCCTAACTGATGTAAAAGATGATCAATAAGCTTTAATCACTAACACAATCAACAATCCTATTGTGAGGCATGTTGCCTATGACATGTCTTATAAAATCTATTTTAGGTATAGGGAAGGTGCCACCTCGACAATCGCATTATGTATGGAACATATACTTGTGATGGAGAACAAATCATTTGACTTGTGTTAACTATTGAAAGAATTGTTGTGAGAGAATATTAAGATGACAAAAGAGAATAATTATGCTTTCCAGTTTGGGTCATTTCTTGTGTGTTTGGTTATGTACTATTTAGGATCCCTTCTGACAAAAGATAATGTCATATGGGAATCTAGTGTTCTGATTGCAAGACATAAATTTAGATATTTGAATAGTTTGGTTAACAAAGAGGAAGCTTGTGATGCCTAGTTTAAATCGTTGCTAGAAATGTGGAGTGTTGGCTCAGTATCTATATCTTTCATTTTTGGTTATGGAGGCTCTTCCTTTGGAAAGATGAAAAGGAGACAATTTGTTCAAGTTATTGTTTCAAAGCCCAAGAGAAGCAAGGTAGAAGATGTTTGTTGTTATTGATGATTCAGAATCCATGTAGCTAAAGGAGATTCGGTTGTTGCAGAGCAAGAAGCTGGAGAATTGGATGATGAATCTAATTTGTTGAAACTGGTTGACAGTATGGATGGAATCAAGAAGATTGGTATAATAAAGTTGACTTCAACTTCGAGTCAGACATAATTGAAATCATTCTATTGAAGCATTTGATCTGGAATGACATAAGTCTTGAGGATATTAGAAATATTCTTTTGGAATCTCTGAATGAAGCTATAAAAGAGAGGATCTCTGAGTAGTTAGTAAAAGAAAAAGTCTTGGATATGCAAAATCTGTTGAATAAATGTGTTAATATGCAAAAGCTCTTATCAACATGTATTGAGGAATTGAAGAATTGGATCTGCAATGCTAGAAGAGTCTATATGTATTGTATCTCTTGGATGGTGGCTTCTCTGAAGCACAAAAGAAATATTGATGCTATTGAATATGAGCTGACAACTCTAGGAAAATATTTTGATTTGTTGAATGATAAGGATGGTGAGCAGAGGAAAAGAATTAACTCTCTTCAAGTTGAGCTCTTATTCCTACAGAAGTAGAAAGAAGACTTTGTAAACATGTTTTGGAAGCCAAAAGAGATTTTTGAGGCTAAATTGGAGCATTTTTTAGCGTTGCTTGGGAGTGCAGTGGAGTATGAGCAGAATCCATCTGCTCTAGATAGTCTATCCCATGCAGTTGATCTATGAGCAAAATCCATTTGCTCTGGATAGCCATACATTCTTGGGAAGTTCTTCTTTCGGATCTGAAGGAGAAATACAAGTTCATCTTTCTGAAGAAGAGCAACTAAAGGTTCTTGTACAGTGTTTAAGTTTGGAATTTTTGTAGTTGTATATATATTATGTTTTTCTTCCTTTTAATTTTCATTCTTTTTTCATCAAAGGCGTCCTTTATCCTTGATGTCAAAAGGGGGAGAAAGGAATGAGGGGTCAAAGGAATGTGGTTTCTTGGATTTGAAGAGTTGCATGAGTAAGGGGGAGTTGTACGCAATTACATTTTGGATATGTTTTGCCATCAATGATAAAGGAGGAGATTCTTAGACTTGTGTGAATATTGTTGATATTATTGTCACTGGTGTCAAATCAAATATCTAGTTTAGACTGGACAATATATGAAGCCCAGATTGGTTTGGATATCCGTCTGGATGTTGTATGTAGTCAGTATGTGTCTTTTATTATGAATAGATGTTTTAGTTTTTTGGACAGTTGTTATGATGCAGTGTGATGGAGGGAATACAATGTGGTGATCTTTGGAAGATCCTTGTTTCATAATTTTGAGATCTCATTGATCCCGATATCAATAATGTGTCTCGGTATTATATGTTTTCAGTAGTATCTCTTTGAGTTTTGTGTTGCAGTATTCTTGGTATGTGTGGGATCTATGGTTTAGAGATGTTGCACTTAATTTTGTTATAATGGGTCACTATTCTTGGGTCTGGATGATCTTGCCCCATTCTAGTAATCTCGGCAAATGCATTGGCAAATGAAGTATGTGAAGGAAGCACGCAAAAGTATTACAGAGGCCAACATAAGCATATTCATTATGTGTTGGGCTTGATCGACACACTATTTTGTATTTGTGCTCTCCGATATATATACATATACATATGTAGTAGTATGATATGGAAGATGGAATTATATGAAGATGTGTTATATGCAAAAGAAATTTAGCAGTGAAAATAGAAGTGTGTGAAGTGGGAGTTGTGAACAACTAAGACAGTAAGTATTGTAGTGGTGTAGTAGTCCTTCACCAGAGCCTGCTGCAGGAGAGTTATACAGAGATCTCTAACTGAATCTAGTATAGAGTTTGTGAATTGTAATTTGAGCTTAATCAAAGAAGTGATCCCATACATTTGCAGATGCAATCCCTTTCAATTCAACCTTTTCTGTTGTAGTGAGCATTCTAATAGTAATTTTTCCCTTGTATCTTTGTAGTGAGCAGTCTGGTAGTGGGTTGGTTTTGTAATCTGGCAGTGAGCCACCCCTTTCGTAAACACCATATAACTAGTTATATTCTCTTGAGAGTTAACACTCTCTGTGGTTTTTCCCATTTTGGTTTTCCACGTATAAAATCTAGTGTTTATCTTGTGGTTGTGTTCTTAATGTTTATTCTACATTTGTTGTTTCATATTTGTTAAGTTTGTTGGTGTTAGAATCAAGGAACACTGAGAGGGAGGTGAATCAGTATTCTACTAGAAATCAAATTCACAAACTTATTCTTTATCCACCAATTAGCAATGTATAACAGTAAAGAACATAAGCAAGCAGTAAATAAACCACATATCCACAACACCGGAATTTTTACAGGGAAACCCGAAAAGATAAAAACCACGGTGGGGCTGAAACCCATAATATTCATATACTATTGTCAAGAGTATGTAAATATTACATAGATGGGGAATTCACTTGCATTCAAGCTCACTTCCTAGAGCTCACTACTCAATTATAACAAGGGGAACAACCCGGATGAAGGCTCACTGCCTTACAAAGATTTACAATGAGAAAATACAATAAAAGAATTCTAGAATAGCATCTAATAATGCAAGAATGAGTTCCAATTAAGTGCAAATTCTCTTACTGTAATCTCTCTACAACATGCTCTATTTTTGTCTCAATCAGCTACTGGATCAAATGTGCACGTGAAACTATGCTAAATCACATCAAAACAAATCACTACACCTATTTGTATTAAAAACCAATCACCAATTCAATCTTATTTATCCGATCATATTAAAAAGAATCTCTTACAAGTCGACTTCCAGAAACAATATCCCAAAAAGCTTCAACAATGTCGACCTTCATCATTTCCACCTTTAACTTAGTCACCACAAATCACTGCAATCACCAGAAATCTTCTGGACCAAAACTCTACAGAAATAACCCTGAGTTACCAGTTAATTGGCTACCAGTTAACACTTGCTTCTGGATAAGAAGAATTATGACCACCAGATCAAATCTCCAAGAAGAGTTTCCATCAATGACAACCCTAAATCATAAATCAAGCATCGAAAATCATCAAATCATTGTCAATTGGCAACAGTTGGATGAATTTTGATATCTCTATGGAAGATTAAAGTTAAGGAAAAAAAATTTGTATATCTATGGGAATACTGATTCACCCCCCTCAGTGTTTCAATGCTTTCAACCTAATCAACATAAAGCCTCTTTTTAAATTTACTATCTGCATATTTCGCTATCACTATAGTCTATGAGTATTTATTTTAGGTAACCCTATTTTGGTGCTCCCACTTTGGTGTTGGCCGAGAGGGTGTTGGCAAGGATTGTAGAATATAGCTTCACACTTGCCCACTTAGGCATCGAGAAAATACATCCACCCAAGCACAAAATCTTCTCTTCCATATTATCATAGGTTGGGATAATGCTGGCAAATATTGTGGAATTTAGCTTTACTGGTTAATTGTACTAGCTTGAAAGTTTCTCAAGCTTTCTCAACATATTCATTTATTTCTTTGAGGAACTTTTTCAATTGTTCAAACATCATGTCTATGCTTTGAGATATTTTGCCAAAACAATTTATGCATTATACCCATTTTCCATGTTCCTCGTGCCTATCTTCCAAAGTGTTTCCAACTATAATCTCTAGAAAAACACCTGACATTCCTTTTGCTTTAATGGATATCTAATCACCCCTACAATTCTCCAATTTTGGCACAAGCAAGGAGGATACTGGGAAAGATTGTGAAATTTGGCATTTACACCTACTATGTGAATTTACTTGAGAGTTTCCATCAAATATTTTTTATGCAAATCCTACCATCATTGCAATCCAGGCAACGCAATCTCCTTGAAGTGCTATCAAATAGTATGTGTTCTTTGTTCAAATGTTCCCATATACAACGTACAAGAAGAAGATTGATAAAGGTTGAATTCACCATCATTTGTTTGGAAAATCATGAATCCTATCCATCAAATCCATTTTGTTCATATCAAGCAATTCCATGAAATATTGTTTCTAGTCTTCCTAGCTTCCATTATGGCCAAGCTAGAAGTGCTAGTAAGAATTGTGGTGTTTGGTTTTACATCTATCACTAGTATTTATGAGAAATTCTTTGAATCCTTCTTTGAACAACTCCATGCCTACAAATCTTAAACTCATTCTATTCAATGAAACCACATCTCATTGTAGGCTTACTGCACACCTGCAATATTTCTAGGGTTTCCTCAATATCCCTTTGTGGGATGGCAATATATTTCTCACGTTATCACAACACTCTTATAACAATCACCAAATGTTCTTGTGAGATGGTGATGAAAACTATTTATGATGTATAATTTATTGGAGGACCCACCAATTTTAACCATTTGTTCCTTTACTACTGCAATATTGCAATATGGCCAAATGGGCAACACTTCCCTTGTGTGGGTTTTCTAAAAATTATAACATTTTCTATTGTTTCCACTTCCTATTGCAAATTCACAAGCAGCCTTTCCAAAAACCTCTAGCCTCCTGTGAGATGGTGATGAGCTTCCCGCTCTATCACAACCATCCTTATGATCAAACCCTAATCCTTTGCAGGGGAGCGATTAATATCATGTGCTCTCGCATTATTACTGTGAATGGCCCCACCGTTTTTTTATTTTTTCACTTCTAATACTAGAAACTATATATATTTTAAATCATTCCAAAGTGATTTAAAAATAACTTTGGTTTATTGTATGTATATATACATTCAAATCATTTCAAGATGATTAAATAATTTTCATCTCTTGCCCTTTTAGCAAAAAATTAACTTGAACTATGTTGGGATGCATATTAAGAGTTCTGGCATTGCACTTAATTAGATTAAATAATACCAATCTTAACATTAAATCTTGAAATAATTTCAGATGTCATAATGAACGTCAGTCCCCTTGTAGGCCCGACTTTAAAAAAAAATCATTTTCCAATAACTGAACTTGAAATGTTCTAAAATTGTAACCATGCTTTTTCTGAATGTGTCTAGGGCCAAAATGATGAAGTGGATTACCAAAAACCACTTACTGTTATTTTTTCAAACTCTCCATAACTAAATAAGTTGCATCTGAAATCACTTTGGAAAATTGATCAAACGCCTAACCAAAGAATGCACAACAACAAATGGGTCTAAAAAAATCATCCTTGGGTGCAAGATATTATCTATCAAAGTTGACCACCAAAGCTATTTTGACAAAACATTGTTTTGCAAACAACTTAAAACATGAAAAGTTGAGGGTCTTAAGAAGTATCAGATGAAGTCCAATGCCCATGAAAACTTGCAGGAGTGTACATGAAGGTGGTATGAGTATATTTGCAGAATGGTTTCTCATGTCAATAAACTAGTGCCAAGAAATAAATTCTCAAAGATGGCATTCTGAAAAAATCTTACAAACTACAATGTGTGAAACTAAACAAATTGCATTTAGTTTTGGTTTTGAAAAAATATCAAATGGATAGTTGGGGCTCTTAAAACTTGCATAGGAGTTCGTTGTGATACAGAAAATTGCATTTATCAATTAGTTTGGCATCAAAGTTATCTGGATATGAAATATTAATCTATGCAGGAGGCCACTTTAACAAACTTTGCAATGTGTAAGAAACAAACTGAGTAAATCGCAAATGGATTGGATTTTGGAAAATACTAAACTAGGTCCTAGGACTTTGTGGATGGACATGGTGGATCATTATTATATGGAAAATTTCAAGGAGTAATTAGTTCAAGAGAAAACACAATAGGTACATAAATTTTGACCTCCAAAGTTGGCTACCTAAAAGAGATGATATTCAAACTGCACACCTGTTTGGAGACCCTAAAATTTTATATTTGTCGTACTTGACTTTGGCTGGCAGAATATAAACACACGTACATATTTCTGAGAGGTGAAAATGATGGAAGGGTGAATTTTCATGTTTATCATCATATTTAAGGAGGTATTTTTTAGGGTTATGACTGATTTTCTTAGTATATGGAACTCTAAATTTTGCAAAAAATCAGGGTTCCAGCAAGATCAAGATTCATCAAATATTATTAATTTGATAACCCCTAATCTTATAATTTTACCATACAATTTTTTAAGAAACTCTCATACCCTCTTAGGTGTTTTACATGATTCAATATGAAAGTACAAAATAAATGATACTAATGAACATATGCATCCAAGTGTCTTCTCCCTTTCAATCTCCCATCTTGTTAATGCCCTAGGATTAGTTGGTTGAGAAATTATTTCCTTTTGATAGTCAAGATAACCCTTTCCCATGAGATAAGTCCATATTGATTTCTTCCATGATGCATAATTATGTAATGTTAGGAGTTCAATTTGATTATTTCCCACCATTTGAACACAAGAACATGCAAAAAATGCAATCAACCACTACAAGATTATCCACCAAATTCACTTACTCAAAGAACCCCCTAAAAACAATGATTGGGAACTTAGTGTGATTACAATGGCTACTAGAAAAATAAAGGCAAAGTGGACTTTTGATTTTAGTGATTACAGTTGTCACAATCGGGCTATATTAAACTCAAATCAATATGCAAAAGACCAAATTGTGATCTATGCATTGTTTTTGCAAAAATAAGCCAACTAAGGCCATGTTTTTGAAAGTGAAAATTTTTATCATAACGAATACAAACTAATAGAAACCCTCTGAAATTTAGGAAAAATTATGCAATTTCAAAAATAATTGCACCTAATAAGGAGCTCATATGAACACAAACGAGGCCCTCAAAGTTGCAAAAATGGGTATTACGCAAGTTTTTGAAAAATCCAAATACGAAAAAAATCAAAAAACACCTACACCACTACAAAGAGCCTGAAATTCAATCAAAAATAATAAAAAATTGCTCATAAAAAAGAGTTTGAATAACAAATATATCATTGTTTGAAAATTGTCAATGCAATTATGATGCTTGCATTGTTGCGACACCTCCAAACTTCAAATGCTTGTATATTTGTTCTATGGTGTTCTATTTGGATGAAACAAAAGACAAAACTAAATTTCTCAAATCTTTTCGATTCAATGATGACCTTAGATTTGACCTGTAAATCTCTAACTTTTACCTGCAATACAAAGACACAAAAATAAAAATCCTAAAATACACAAAATTTATTTCAAAATGACTAACCAAAGACACTCTAAAGCTTTGATATTATATAAGATTTGGCTATGAAGGTAGCCACCCAATATCAAGAGGCCTAATGTAAATCACAATGACAAGAGAGAATCAATATGACAAGAATAAATTGTATTCCTATCGATAATTCAATAAAATGTGATGAATGTAGATAGGAGACCCCTTTGTTAAATAATTTGTTGGGACTCATTAAATTTGAGTCAAGTTCTGAGCCCCATTTCAAAATTTTGATATTGAATTTTCAGAAAGGCACCTAATCTCATTCAGGTGGCCTAGTTAGAGAGAGGGTAAAATGGAGCTAGTTGATTTTCAAAGGGTAAGGCTTTGGAAACTTGTTCTACACCTTTCATTTGGCCTATGTAGTGATGTGAAACTTTTAGATTTCAGTTTGGATAAGTTTACCAGGTACCCATTTCGAGGGGTGAGCTGAAAGTGCATTTTAGGCACAAATACAAATTTTATTGAGTAGCCTAATTTGAGTGCTTATATCTTTTTCCCTATTGATCCTCATGAATAATTTTTAAATGGACTGAATTTTATGCATAAATTTGAGTCAGAATGTCAAATTTCAAGTCTTCATGAATCCATTTGCTCAGTTTTCAAAGCTCGATCTGTTTGTAGTTTGTATGGTTTGACAAGTCCCTGTTTCAGCACCTAGTCGGAGCCCTATTTTTACATAGGTATAAAAGTTGCCTCAATGAGTGTCATGTTAGAATGTTTGTTCTAGGATATTTTTGGTATAAATGAAAAGTTATGTTTCCAGTTTCAAGCTCCTGCCAATCCGTTTGATCGGTTTTCAAAACAGTTTTTTGAGCCATCTATTTCAGTGATCCATACTTTCATTGTCGTATCAGTTAAAGTAGCTATTTTCATTAGCACACCATTTGCACCCAGTCAGACTTTTGGTCAAACTAAGTACTCTAAGTTTTAATATTTACTTCAATGTACCTATGTCTCAGATTTGAGGGTCTACGGAGATCGTCTGATATTTTTAAGAAAGGCATCATGAGTTGCCTACGCATTGACTTCATCAGGTCCGCAATGCTGACAAAGCTAGTTGGTCATTTTTGACAATTAATATCTCTTCACTTGGGATTCATCTTGAAAAATAGTTTGGTAGAGTTCATTCCTGTATATCAGAGTACATGCCTATCAAATGGTGAGGTCCAAAAAGGTGTTTTGACTGGTTTGAAAATTACGTCTTCGCGATTAAATAGAGAAAATGTGGCATAAGTGCCTAAAAGTTGCAAAACTCAGTTTGATGATCCGAAAATGGTGCCAATCGATTCCAAAAGTTTTTTTAAGTTTCATGAGGCATTTCGAAGGTTAGTTGCATGAAAATGAAATTTTTTTTAGTCGGACCCATTTTGGGGCCCAACCTAGCTCATGCCCGTGCATTAATTTTTTATGGTGAAAATGTTCTTAGTGCACGACTTCATGATGCATAAAGATACGGAAGTGCATAGTAATGTTATTATAAATTCTTGTTGAATATTCTAGTCCTGGTATGGAAGAGGAAGATTGACATGGTCAATCAGACAATTCCCAATAAGGAAAAGAGTATAATTTTAGAGAATAGAGAAGTCCTTTTATACTCTGGCAATAGACAATTTACAAAAGTTTTCAAGCAATGCAATTGGCAGGCATTAAACCAAATTTAGCAGCCAATAAATGAAGTGGAGTGTGGGAAGTGATTAAAGTTTTCAGCAAATACAAATATTCAATCTTCCTCTCACATGCCTCCCCATCTCTCTACTGGTGGTGGCATTTTAACAGCAACAATGAAGCCCAGCTCCAAGTGACTTTGCCAGCAATCATAGAAACTCTTAGGCTCAATGCAATAACAAATCTTTGAAACTTGGAGTAGTGTTTGGAGGGTAGCGTTGAAGTCTCAGACCAAATCTAGAACAACAGTATCAGCCCCCCTGTATTTGGAAGGTGATTGAAGAAGCTTAGAAACAACCAAGCAAATCTTTTGGCATGGTGAGTAGATCACATGAAATGCCTTGATCTGTGACTTCCTCCTTTCTACGTGGAGTGGTGTAGGTTGCATAATTTTTTAAAACAAGTGCAAATTAGCATCAGCAAATCCCAAATATCTCCCCTGCGTGATGGCTGAAAGGTTATTAAATTCCAAGCAAGTGCCAAATCCTCACGTGGAAGCCACATTGAAAAGGTTGCAGAAAGCTTTCAGCAAGTGCATTGGTAGCATAAGGTTCACGTGGATACCAATGAAGGCAGTGTGGCATGGTTTTATGTCAATGAAACTTTCAAATTTATGCAATGTGGCATGTGCAGAGCCTAGCCTCCACCCCTGTGCATGAAATCTGGTAGTGTAGAGCATGTTGAAAAGGTTATTAAATGTCAAGTTCAATGCAAGTACCAGCATCCTCTCCTCCTTTCTTCTGCGTGGTATGGTGGAGGAGTGTCAAATTCTGGTGTTTGGAGAAGGCAATCAGCCCCTACGTGGAGTGGTGATCATAGAGGCAACAAAAAACCTTTCAGCAAATGGAAATTGGCAGTGTGGGGGGTTTTCAAACTCAATCCAATGTAGACAGTAGTCCTTTAAGGTGAAAGACATATAATAGGCATTGAAGTTGAAGAAAGCATTTGAAAATTTCAAACAAATCCATTGGCGCCATTAAAACTCAGAAAAACTTGCAGTTCCAGGCATGAGGCATTATCCCACATTGGCTAGGCATTGTAATTTTCTTGTATTTATAAGTAAAACTCCACACAAATAATATGTCAAAGCCTCAAGAGGCTTTTGACAAATGGTGTCGGTTGGGCGACCAAGCGGACCCCACGCGTGCGGGCACAGATCCTAAGGCGATCGAGGAGGCTGACAAGTGGCGACCAGGTGGACCCACGCAGGCACGGATCTTGAGATAGGCAAGTTTTGCAAAGAAATGGTGAGTTAAAGATCGAACATGTTCCAAGGAGATTGACGGTGCATGTGGATTCACAAGCCAAAGATGCTTGCCAGTTAAGCTCTGTGAAACAGCGAAAAGCTCAAGAAAATCGAAGGTTAAAGAGTGAGCAAGTTTGAAAGATCCTACGGCTTGCGTGACTTCATGACCCGAAGATGCAAGCTTGTTAGCCATTGCAAAATGGCGAAAGACAGGTGGCAGGTCCAGGTGGAGGTCTCGTCTAGTGGCACTGAGGTGGTGATGATGTGGTGTTCAGATGGCAATCCAGTGGTGCATAGATGGTGGTGACGAGGCAGACCAGGTGGCAAATCAGTGAGGTGTCATCCCAGTGGATCCACAAGCGAATCAGAGGCCACCATGTGGCAGGGCGTCAGGGCAAAATCAGGCCAAAAATCAAAGTTAAAATCAAATTTAATATATAGTTGAAACTATATAAAAAATTCAAAAATTTAAATGATGGGGGCATATGAAGGATTTAATTCGCCCAGAGGTCCATTTTTGCCCAAAATACCAAGTATTATATATCGCCGGAAAGCTCTCAAAATGAGGAATGTAGTAATGAAGTTTTTTTCAACAGATGTGGGATATTTCAAGAGTAGTTTCCATGGGAAGGAGGAAGGGAATGAAATTCAGTTAGAAGAAAAGACACTTGGCAATTTCGGTTGCAGACCTAATATTTTTCCCTCTCCTTCTTATTCTCATTTTCTTCTCATTGTAAGGGTTTCAGAATTTTGGAGGAACTGCTCCAGTTTTCATGGCTTCCAACTCTGAACTTCTTGACCCAAATTTGTAAAATTCTTTGGTTTGTTTCAAGGTACAGAGATTACATTGCAGTCTTGGAGATGTTTTCTAGTTGCAGATCTTACTTGTATCAAGCATGAGTAAATTTCCCACAGTATTATCTATATGTATATATTTCAATTATTATGAATTGAATCCTTGAGGATATAATTTGTCAATTTCAAGGAGATTGTGTGATTGTCTATAGGTATCCTTCAATGAAGGTTTTAAACTCTATAATCAGTCATGAATAATGGAATGTGTCCCAGATTTGATAATTCTATGAATGGAATTGAGTAATGCATTAATATAAGGTGTTAATGCAGGAATATTGTTTAAGGAAAACTAATTTGTGACTAGGATACAATTTTGCAATTCTTTGTGTGACTTTGTTGCCCAATGAACAAGGCACTGGTCTTGCAGATTTGGGGATAGTTTTAGATTTATACAAATCAAAGAGTCTATTTCCCTTCATGTTCAGGGGTTTGTGTTCTATCCTTCCCAAGCTCTGTTTCACCCATTATTTGTACAAGATCTAGCCAATCTGTATGTGTTATCTAATTTGTTGAGTTTGTGGAATGGTTTATCTGCTTCATTGATGTTATCATGGTGAGTAAACGAGTTTGATTCAGTGCATCAAAAGGGTGTCCCCCCTAGGTCTAGCAGAACCTGAAGTGTAGGAGGATCATTTAGGATCCTATGTTATGTTGTCCAAGCTCTGAAGTGTTTCATTGATTGAGATTGGCTTTCTCATAGATTTATTTGCAGGTGATCTTGGGTTAATCACTTTTGGTGAACAACAAAAGCCAAGGTGAAATTTACAAAGGGATAAGAGGACAAGTATAATATTATTAAATGAGACATAAAGTGATTACTTATCACCTACCTAAGGTGGAAAAGTGATATATGATACGTCCACTAAAGGTGGATCACCCACCTAAGGTAAAAAAGAGATAATTGTTGGCATTGCATGAAGATTGCATTAATGAAGTATAAGTGTTGTCATTGATGTCAATTGTAACTGGTAATAGAGTTGTATTGCAACTAGTAGTTGAGCAATGAAGGAAACCGGTATTACTATTGAAGCAGTGTGATCAATCGGTAACCCTGCCTGCTGATATGCCAAACTCTAACTGATGGAGCTTGGTGAATCGGTTGTGTTGATATATGATCGAATGGTGATTGGAGATGATTATACCACATATGCATGATGCACATGATGAGTTTCAAGTGGTTTTTGGTCCATAGAGATAATTGTTTTATCTTGGGAATGAGAGAATTGCATGAAGTGGAAACTGCATGATGAGATACATGATTCAATGAGCGGTGATCAAGGAGCGGTCGAGGTTGCCTTCAATAATGTGTTGATGATTGCTATGTAATCATACAGTCATGTTTGAAATGATTTGTGTGTAATCTCTATGAGATCTTAGGTTTTGTGATGTGTTACTGACCTATTGTTTTGCTTATAAGGTCGATGAGTTATTTTGTAGTATTGTTGGCAATTTTGGTTAAGTGTCAGTGTGATTGATTGTAGAACTAGAAGGAGTATCTGCAAAATGTTTGAAGGCAAATAGGAGTATAAAAAGGATCTAATCAAGCAGATTAGTGCTATTTGATAACTCAATGATGAAAGAATAGTACCAAACTGGTACTGAGAGGGGGGGGTGAATCAGTACAAACAAAAACACACTCTTAAACCAGTTTGTCAGCAGACACTGTGCATTGACAGACAAACAATAACATCGGTCTTAAAATAGAGTACAACTGGCAAAACCTAGAATAACTGAGACAAGCATAAATTGGTTGATACCTATCTTCTCATATACTCTAACACTTCATTTCCATTTCACCCCAATACATGAAAAAGTAATCTACCATCAATGATATACATATGAGCAACCAGATCAATAAGATTTACCGCTTGACAGAAAACAACAAAGCTTCACATGAGGAAGACATCACACATAACACACATATTTTTCACATGGAAACCCAACTGGGAAAAACCACGGTGGGGATGAATACCCACAAGCTTGTTTTTGAACTCTTTAGAAGTTCGCTCTGTTAGGATCCTTCTCCGGTTAACGACAAATACAATACATTCTATTAGGAACTGATCCTGTTAGGGATCATTCGATTAAGGGATGGCAAGAATACCCGGTTAAGGGTTAAACCTTGTTAAAGGTTACCTTGTTAGAGGATTTCAATAACTCAATTGTTTTGAGTCACCCTGTTAAAGGATTTATAGCAAGCCGGTTAAAGCTACCTTGTTAAGGGATTTTCCAACTGTTGAGGTGGTTAGAGATCAACAGGGATTACAATGATCTAGTAACATCACTCAATGCCAATGCACATCCGCTTAAGCTCCTCTTCACCTTCTACACTTACACTCTGCAGGTATCACTTATCTCCTTTGGTCTGGCAAGAATCATGTATCCCTTCTCTTGGATACACACACACAACTTTTGCCAACAACCTCAAAAAGAGTCACAACATCGACCTTATAGGAAAAGAGATAGGTCGGTAGCATAAACCCTAAACCCTAAAACCTGTTAGGTTAAGGAATTCAAACGGTTCAATCCTAACCGTTGAGCACACTACATTAAATGCAACAGTCTTGATCCAATCCCCATCATCCATTTTCCATCGATTTCATAGCGGCTGATAACCCATCACACGTTATCATTGTTTACAAACTTCGCATATTCCTAAGGTAGATAGGAACAATCTCCTTCATGTAAGATCCTTCATGCACACAAGGCTTATGTGGCAACATGATCTATTCTTCATTACCATGCTAACTCATCACACAAAGTCACCGGTTGAGCCACACAGGATTGAAGCACTTCAACTAGAAACCCTGAAGTTGAGACTACCAATCGATAGTCATACAATGCTTCCATGTGCCGGTTCCCATAACCATATGCCAGTTCACCTTGAACAAACACACTGTTTCACTTTGGCACAAATGTCAGTTCACAGTGTTACACTAGTTCTCACATATGTCAGTTCTCACCTCTTCAGCATATTGACATCAATGACAGCATACAATGTCATTATGTCCTCATACCGGTTCACATAATGCCAACAATCTCCCCCTTTGGAATTGATGGTAATATACAAAGATATCTCTCTGCTTCACATCTTCTCCCCCAATTTCTGCAGATATCTTCTCCACTTCACATCTTCTCCCCCTTTGACAACAATGTCAAAGTGGGGGCACAAGCTTCCCTATTCCATTTTACTGCTCCCCCTGAGGAGTAGCATCCTTCAACACATCAATCCTGAACAAAAATTTGACTATGCAATACCTGACTGATGTGGAGCATATAGCTTTAGTTTACCTCCTGAAGGGGCAACACCCCTAATTCACCTCTTAAGTACATAAATGTATCCTTTGGGAGAGGCTTGGTGAATATGTTTGCTAATTGCTCCTGACTGGAAACATGTTCTAGTGCAATCTCTGTGTTCTGAACCTTTTCCCTCAAGAAATGATACTTAAGCTCAAAGTGCTTGGTTCTAGAATGTAAAACCAGATTCTTGGAGATATTAATTGCACTATTATTGTCACAAAATATACTTACCGATTCAAATACAGGAACTTTGAATCCATTTAATACATGCTTCATCCAAATTGTCTGAGTGCAGTTCATGAAAGCTACAACATACTCTGCTTCCACTGTAGACTGAGAGATACAACACTACTTCTTACTCATCCATGAGACCAATCTACCACCGAGAAAGAATGCACCATCGGTTGTGCTTTTCCGGTCATCTATATTGCCTGCCCAATCAGCATCTATGTATACTTTCAAGTTGAAATCCTTGCTATATGGATACCACAATCCATAGTCAATAGTTCCCTTCAGATACCTAAGAATCCGCTTGACTACAACCAAGTGGGATTCTCTTGGGCTTTTCTGGAATCTTGCAATAATGCCAACTACATGTGCAATATCCAATCTTCTATGCACTACATAATGCAACTTACGAATCATTGATCGGTATTCCTTCTCATCAACCAATGCCGAGTCATCTTCTTTGGATAGTTTACAACCGGTCACCATCGGAGTACCAACCAGTTTGCTATCTTCCATGCCAAAGGTCTTCAACACCTCTTTGACATACTTAGACTAAGTGATAAAGATTCCATCTTTCATCTGCTAGATCTGTAGTCCAATGAATAATTTAGTCTCCCCTATGAGTGACATTTCAAACTCTTTCTTCATCTCATCTGCAAACTCATGACTCATCTTGTCATCTCCACCAAAGATAATGTCATCAACAAATATCTCACAGATCAAGATCTGATCTCCTTCAGACTTTAGGTAGATATTGCTATCTTCACTTGTTCTCTCAAATCCAATCTTCACAAGATGGGAATGCAAACGTTCATACCATGCTCTAGGTGCCTGCTTTAGACCATATAAGGCTTTATGTAGCCTACATACCATGTCACTGTCTTCAAATAGGGCAAACCCATCTAGTTGCTCAATATACACCTCCTCCTCAAGTACACCATTTAGAAATGCAGATTTTACATCCATTTGATATACTTTGAAACCTTTAAAAGCTGCATATGCAAGAAGCATTCAGACTCCTTCCAATCTGACTACAGGAGCAAAGGTTTCTCCATAGTCTTCTCCTTCTTCTTGAGCATATCCTTTGCACACCAATCTAGCTTTGTTCCTAATCACTATGCCATCCTCATTCAGCTTATTTCTGAAAACCCATTTGGTACCAATGACATTTTTATGCTCCGGTCTGGGTACCAAAGACCATGTACCATTTTTCTCTATCTAGTCTAGTTCCTCTTCCATTGCCTTGATCCATTATTCATCTTTATGGGCCTCTTTGAATGATTTAGGCTCAAATTTAGAGATCATACATGAGTTTTCTCTAACCTTTCTTCTTGTAAGGATTCATGCATCCTTATCTCCTATGATCTGCTTAGGATCATGATTCATCTTGACATACCGAGGAATGGTCTTAATGGATTCCTCTTTCTTTTCTTCTTCATCCTCATCTCCATTAGTATCAACATCTACATCTATCGGTGTAGGAACACTGTTACTGGTACTTGGTTGACTGACAACCAGATCCCAAAAGGTTACAATCGGTTCATTTACCACTTGCTCACTATCGGTTTCCTCAGTTTTCTCAGAGGTTTCATCGACTCTTACATTGATGCTTTCCATAATTCTCTGAGTCCTATTGTTGAAACACTTGAGAGATTTGCTCTTGGTGGAATATCCTAGGAATATTCCCTCATCACATTTCATATCAAATTTGCTCTGGTGTTCACTCCTCTTGATGTAACATTTGCTACCAAACACTCTAAAGTAGCTAACCACAGGTGTCTTACCGGTCCAATACTCATAAGGAGTTTTATCCTTACCTTTCTTGATGAGTACCTGGTTCATTGTGTAGACTGCAGTTCTCACCGCTTCTCTCCAAAAGGTGTGAGCTACCTTTCCTTGAATCAACATGGTTCTAGCTACTTCAACCACAGTCCAATTATTCCTCTCTACTAGGCCATTCTGCTGTGGAGTCCGAGGGGAAGACAGTTGCCTCTTGATGCCATGTTCTTCACAGTACTTGTTGAATTCCCTAGAAGTGAATTCCCCTCCTTGATCAGTTCTTAGGCACTTGATCCTTTTACCACTTTCCTTCTCCACTAATGCTCTGAAAGCTTTGAACTTTACAAAGGCTTTAGACTTGTCTTTTAAGAATGTGACCCACATCATTCTTGAGAAGTCATTAGTGAGAATCATGAAGTACCTATCACCCTGCACACTTCTAGTTTTCATAGGACCACACAAATCAGTATGCACAAGATCAAGCAAGTTGTCAGCAGTGAAAGATTTACCTTTAAAGGTTGAGGAAGACATTTTCCCCAATTGACACTCTCTGCACAAGGTATTATCTAGTTTGCTTAGCACCGACAACCCTCTAACTGCCTTGATCTTACTAGCCTTCACAATGTTATCAAAGTTTACATGGCAGAGTCTCTTATGCCATATCCAGCTATCATCAAATTTAGCCATAAGACATGTACTTATATTTGCATTCAGCTGAAATAGGTTACCTTTGGTTTGCATGCTGGTGGCCACCAATTCACCATTCTTTCCTTTGATTCTGCAAACTCCATTCATGAATTCCAGAGTGAGGCCACTGTCATCCAGCTCGGTAACACTTCAAAGATTGTGTCTGAGACCATCAACCTAGTACACATTGTCAGCACTACTCTTTCCATTCAGAGAGATGGACCCTCTACCTTTGACCATGCATGGTGCATCATTGCCAAAGCGAACCACACCACCACCATACTCTTCCAAGGATAGAAACTTGCTCTGGTCACCAGTCATATGGTGAGAAAAGCCATTGTCAATGATCCACTCATTGGAATTATTAAATCGGGAGACAAGAGCCTTCTTGTCTGACACATCTTCCTTGACAGCAACAAACACAATATCTTCATTTTCTTCATCCTCTGACTCCTCATCTATGACACCTTCATCAACTACCACAAAACAGTTTCTCTGGTTTCCTCCTTTGAATTTCTTGAACCTTTCCAGTTTGTCCTTGTTGTCGCCATTAGGATAGTTTCTAGCAATATGTCCTATCCAGTTACAAGAAAAGCATTTCAAAGGTAGCTTACCTCTGTATTTGTCAGTTCCTTTAGGAAGTTTCCTGGCAAGGAGAGCTTCAAATGCCATCACAATCTCCTCATCATCCATTTATCTTCTTTGTCTTGGTTCACCACTAGTGCTAGCTTCCTTTCCTTTTCTGGATGGTCTAGCAGAAGCTTTAAAAGTTGATTCAGTCTTTTGAACACTACCATCAAAACTATTTATCTCATAGGTTGTTAGCTTTGCAATAATGGAGTCTAGGGATACCTTAGTCTTGTCTATTGATCTCAGCTCCTGAATAGTAGCAACCCTTATTGCATAGACCGGCAATAGGGATCTCAAGATTTTTCTTACCACAGTGGAATCTTCTATTTTACCACCTGCACTCTTGATATCTCCAACAATGGTTTTGATTATTATTCCATACTATTGAATGGTCTCACTTTCAACCATCTGCATGTCTTCAAACTTCCCTCTAAGGCTTTCTGATGATGACATATTGATTATTGAAGTCTTTATTGATGATATCATTTTTGGAGGTGAAGATAAGTTGTGTATGGAATTCTCTAACAATATGAAGAATGAATTTGAGATGTCTATGATTGGGGAGATATTTTTCTTAGTTTTGTGATTACTCAGACTGATAAAGGTATTTTCATCTGTAAAACTCAGTATGCTAGAGAGTTGTTGAAGAAATCCGGGTTGGAAAATTGTAAACCGGTTAGTACTTTGATGGTTACAAGTGAGAAATTGGCAAAGAAAGATGCATTTGCACTAGTAAATCCTACAAGGTACGAGTCTATGATTGGAGGTTTTTTATATCTGACTCAGATTAGACTAGATATAATGAATGTAGTTTGTATTGTATCAAGATATCAGAGTGATCCTAGAGAAATTCATGAGAGTGCGGTGAAAAGGATTTTCAGGTGTTTGCAGGGAACAACTTAATATGGTTTGTGGTATCCTAAAAATGATGACTTTACATTATGTGCATATACTTATGCAGATTGGGTTGGAGATTTTGATGACCATAAGAGCACATCTGGTGGAGCTTTCTTTCTTGGAAAGAAACTTCTTTCATGGATCAGAAAAAAGCAGCCATGCACCTCTTTATCTAATGTTGAAGTTAAGTATGTTGTTGCTGCTACTAACTGTACACAAGTTCTATGGATGAAGCAAATATTGAAGGATATAAAGGTGGATTGTAATGAACCGGTAGTTATTCACTATGATAACTCTATTTCTATTGATATATCAAAGAATCTGGTATTTCATTTTAAGACAAATGACATATCTATCAAGTATAACTTTTTGAAGGAGAAGGTGGAAGCAAATGAAGTTAGACAGGTTTATGTGAACACTAAAGAGAAAATTGCAGACATCTTCACTAAACCTTTTCCTAAAGAATCATTTGAGTACTTCAGAGAGAGATTGGGGGTTTCTGCCCCACTGGTAGAGACCTGAGTGATGTTGATTGACATCAGTCTAGTATGCATTAATAGAGCCTACTCAGGGGGAGTAGTCAGCTCTAAGAATCAGAGGATTTATGACTTCTCTTTGATATCTATGTCAGATCTTTGGCATGGATGTCAAAGGGGGAGAGTTATTCTATTGAAAAACATAAGGGAGAGATATATTCATTAGGGTAGTTTGATTCAAAGATTCATTGCTATATCATTTTGTGAGAGATTGATGGTTGTCTTCCATAGGGGGAGACTTGTTTGGCATTTCTTAGCACTTGGATGTTTTTCATATCTAATGTTGCCATCAATGCCAAAGGGGGAGATTGTAGGAATTTGGAGGAATTTATTATGTGTTACATTGATGTTTTGTCATTGATGGCAACACCGATAGTTTTGGTTGTTTATCGGTTTCCAATTGGTTCTGGTAGAGTGGTTGGATTATGATATTGATTCGGTATGCTCTAGTATGCTTTGGTTTGTGGAGTTGATTTCGATCTGTCATTCATGTTATTCAAATGTGTATCATGATCAGTTGGTTTGGTCTTTGCTGATTTAGGGGCTATCATTTGTTTTAGTAAGCCTTTTGGTCACCGGTGAGGGTTTTACCGACAGATCTTTGTTGAAGATCTTTTGATGCACATGATAAGTGGTGTTGGTGCAGCTTCTAGATGGTTCTCAAAATGTTTTTGGTTATCTTTTTTGTGTTCCTATTGATCGATTATGTTGGATTTGGTTTATGGTGACCTATTTTGGGTCTGATGTTATCTAGGTTATGGACCGGTTTATGTAACGTATTGGAGGATGTTCCTGATGCGTTACCAACGGCATTTAATGATTGGTTTAGATTGTTTTTGGCCTAAGACAACTTGGTTGATCATTGGATTGTGGGTTTATGTTATGAAATTATTGTATTATATTTTAGGTGGCCAACCTAATTCTTTAGGTCCCGAGTTGTTATAAATATGATGTAAGATCTCTTTGTAGATCATAGGTCAAGGTTATGGGATGATCTATGTGCGAATAATGTTGTAATCATATGCAGAAGTTTTGGTCGATCATAAGTGATCGAATTGAGTTTGTGTAAAAGTTTTAAGACCTCTAGTACTAAGATTAACCGAAACTGTACTCAAGCATAGGAGATGCTATACTTGCAGTTCACTCTTCTGTCCGGATTGTAGTCTAGATTTATTTTGTAGCCAGTGAGGATCCTTTAGTGATGAGCAATGCGCTCTAGGTTGTTTCCCTTCCTACATGTGCAGGCCCCTCATATTGTAATCACATACTTACTGCAGAAGTATTATCTGACTATGGGTAGGCTTCCCACCGTGGTTTTTCCCTTTACCGGGTTTTCCACTTATAAATCTTGGTGTCATGTGTTCTAGATGGATGGTAACTATTCTGTGATTTATGTTTATGTTTAATTTCTATATCAGTCATTCTCGTATTTGGTTTATACATTTCAAGATTGATTTTATGTGTTCCATTAATAAGGATTTGAATACTTAAAGTTCTATAATCCAGTGACAACTGATTCACCCCCCCTCTTAGTTGTCCTCTAGTTATTTGATTTATCTAACAGACTCTCCTCACATTTTCCAACTTCCTTGGAAAGGATGTGAGATATCATAGGTTGGTCTTCCCATCCTTATTACAAGGTTTCTAAAAGTGGAAACTGAAAAGCTAGGTGTAAGGTGGGGAAGTGCATCCAAACACTAGAAGAGAAGGTTGCTTTACCAAGGGTCAATCTTCCAAAATCTGAATTTCGTCCATCTAGAAAAACTCACTTTTGAAGTGACTTGACAATCACATGTGGGTGGTTCTATGGCCAAGAATGTCCCTTACCCATAGGTATATCAAGTGGGCCATCAAAAATGACTTAACTACAACTATAGGAGTTAGTTTGACCCCTCCAAAACCCACCTAAAGTTTACCTACGGGTCAACCTTGAATTGACCAATTCAAAGGCTCTCTAACCAAGGGGTCTTTTGAGAAAACTACATGAGATTTGAAAAACGCAAAGGTTTTCACAATTACCTCCCAAGGACATGTCATATGCCAACTCACAACACATCACAAGTGTCAAGTGACACCATAAAATACAACACATCATAATTTACACTTGGACATGTCTTTTTTAAGGAGAGATAAATTAACAATAACAAATTGAACATACATTCAAGCATTCACATATACAAAAATAAACACATTACAAAAGAGGTATTATCTCTCCAAATAGACAAACCTTGAATTTACTATTGTGCATAGGTTTGGTCCTAGTTCTCCCATATAATTCCATGGTCACATGGATTAATATCCTGCACAACTCAATTCACACATCACTTGGTCCAAAACACTATGCATATGTATACACATAAGGAATTACACGTCAAACACATAGCATCAAAATATGCACTGCAAGGTAAAATGATTTCATAACATGGTTCAAATAATTTTCCCAACAATTATCATGCGACCATATACTCATTTGTAACACCAATGAAATCATATTAAACAATCACCAATTAGGCATGCATAAATGAATCACAACATCACCAATCTAAGTACTGAAATCAATCATAATGTGGAATACATATTATCCACTTATCTCATGAAGATCATATTTTAAAAAGGGTCTCATGACCATGATGTATCAAGGTTCTATCTCGAAAGATAAGTCCATAAAAAAAATGACAAATACTCTTATGATGGGTTTAGGATAGGACCCCAAACCCCTAACCGATATATGATGCATAGGAAAATTACGTCTAATTATTCACAAGGGGTCAACATTCACTAATTTAGGCATATAACATAGTTCGTTATATTGAATCAAAGCATCTTTACATAATGCTCCAACCAGCTATGCAAGTTGTTCATAAGGTCAAAAATGGTCAACTAGGTTAACCAGAGTTTGATCGGGGAGGGGTACTACATGCAATTTTTTGGTGGTTTCTATCAACTGGTGATTATTTGCATGTTATGCGGTATTTCTGATGATGTAGCGTGTTGCGGTTGATCTTGGTGTGATTTCCGATGGATGTGATCATTTGAGAATTTGATTTATGACCATGCTATGCTATGCAAATCATTATATTGGTCTGGCGGTCGATCTTTATATCGTGTGATGTAATTTTGTAATTGATGGTTGAGGGTTTAGCCAACCTTGTTGTCAAGGTTGATGAATTATATATCTAGGTGATATAGTCATGTACTTTTGGTGTCGCTATTATGTCTATTGGCATTTTACTGAACTGGTAAAGATTGTTGTTGTTATGCAAATGGTATATGATTAGTTAGTGATTGTGATGAAGAGATTGAGATTAATGTTTGATGAATAACTTTTGTGTTTTCATTGATGGAAACAATGTTTTTGTATTCATCTAAGTCTTAGAAGCCAATCAGTAAGGATTAACTAGTACAAAAGACAATTTTATAGAGAACCGGTAATTAGGATCTCAACTGGTAAACTAAGACAGAGTTGCATTCTGACAATGGGTACAAGTGATTCATGAAGAGTTGGATGATGCGGTTTCACAATGATGATGGTGATAGGTATTTGGAGATATGTTCACAACCGTATTGGTAGATTCAACTCAATGAGTGCGATTTGATTTACAGAACAGACAAACTGATAGAACACTTAACCGGTAGTGATTTAGTCACTTAAATCGATAACGCAACACAAGTTTTAATTTATTATGTCGATGGCCGACATATGTAAAGCATATGATGTAAGTTTATCGAGATTCATTGAACCTAGTAAATTGTTCCAAATTTGTAGCCGACTAAATGTAAATGTTTATAAAAAGTGTGATGAGGTATAAAGTCGGTATGTGTGTGAACAAAGATTTTATGAGCAAATATTGTGAATGTGATCGTGCGGTGATTAGGGAAGTTCTGTAATGAAGTGTTGATGATTTTTTAAGGATCAGAAGTGGATCTTATCAGACACAAAAGGTGTTACTTAAATATCTTATCACTGTTGTTTTCCTAACAATTTGCAGCAGCAAAATCCCCTAACTGGGTAGGTCCTAATAGGCCTTAAATATGTAAATCCCCTAATAGGGTACCTTTGAATCAGAGTCTTAAATCCTCTTGCGTGGTTGATCCTAACATGTCATTGCTCCTAACAAGTCTTATCATTCAAATCCCCTAACCGACTGACTCTTAATTGGGTCTGCTCCTAATAGGGCATAGTTGTAAGACCTTAACCAATCAAGATTTCTATTATGTAGATAGTGAATCTTGTGGGTACTGACTCCCACCATGGTTTTTCCCTTTTGGGATTTCCACGTATAATCTTTTGTGTTATGTGAAATTTATTTTATTGGGCATTTGATTATGTTGTAATATTTCTGATGAATACTAAGAGGGGGGTGAATTAGTATGCCAAAAAATATTGTAAACAAACTTTTAAACAGTTTAGCAGATAACTGGTACAACAGATTCACTAATAAACTGGTTAAGATAAGTGCAAACCAAATAGAAAACAAAGCATTCACCCACAAGAGTACAATCACCATAACAGAAGATATTTGATGTGGAAACCCAAATGGGAAAAACCACAGTGAGCAGAAACTCACAAGTAATTATCTGCACAATAGAAACCAAACTGGTTAAGGTCAGACCGGTTAAGGTCATACAATGTTCTTCACCAAAATAGATCCTATTAGGAATCTAGATCTCTATTAGGAGATAAGTCTTGTTAAAGACTATCTTGTTAAAGGATTTCAGATCCATAGTTGTGAACCACCTTGTTAGAGGATTTACAAAGGCTTTGTTGGACCTACCCGGTTAAGGGTTTCAGACTTGTCAAAGATATTAGTAATCAACAAGTGAATGATCTAGATACTAGCACAGTATGCTTGGTTAGATCCTTGACAGCTCATTGTCAATGCATTTTAGCATTACTTCAGTCTTCAATATCTCCACACTTTGTCTCTTCACACAAACCTAATCTTCTCTATGATGATCGCACATAACCTTTTCTATTCTATATCTCATACATCACACATCTCACATGCAAACCCTAGACATGATGTCCTTATAAAGGAAACCGATTTCATGTCGGTCCAATAGGATTGGACTACAAGTTCCTAGGTTCAGTGTATCTAGACACATTTGGTAACACAACACAAAAACACCACCAAAGTGTTGGTGGATGATAACTCATCACACATTATAGTAATACCAGTTGGTAACTCATCACAAAGTAATACTAGTTAATACAATATACCAATTACCGGTTGTCAAAAATGAAGACTGGTAGATTGTAGTGTCCCAATCAAAAGTTAACTACCGCTTGGGTCCTTCATACCGCTTGAGATCCTTGAACCGCTTGGGGTCTTCATACCGCTTGGGATCTTCAGTCTATCTGTGACCAGTAAACCATTTTCTACAAAATACCGATAGTCTAAAGACTATACATTCAATAGTACACAATACTGGTTGGATCAATTATCAGTTGAGCATAACTCATACATCAAGAAAGTGTGTGTCCATCAATGACAATCAAAACATCATCAAAATGCCAGCAATCTCCCCCTTTGGCATTGATGGCAACACTTAGGAAAATTTTGACATCTAAGTGTTTTACAACAATAACAAGAAGATCCTACAATCAAAATTACTCCTCCTAAGCATATACACTACTCCCTTTCCAAAAATTACAAGAAGTGCATGAAATGGTAACATTCACTAAAATTTTAATGTACACTACTCCCCCTTTGCCAACAATGACAAAGTAATGCAAAGTAACCCCTTTTTCCTTATACAATAAAAATAGAGTAAATGTTCATGACAATAAGGAATGAAATTTCTCAAAAATAGATTTAAAGTCCTGCACAAAAGTTTTCATGTCCAATGTCCATGACTCAAGTAATGAGGTAGCAACCTCACTTTCACTCTTCATCTGGAATGCCAGTTCTTCCATTGCATCGATGGTACTCGGCTCTTGAGTTACTGTGATGGCTTCCAAGTTGAGAAAACATTTCTGAACAATCTATAGTCTTGGTAATAGGAGCAATTGAAGCTCCTGCAAATCTTGAGTCTGGTTCCTAATCTCTAAGTCCATCTTGGTAGTCTGACACTGAAAATGATGAACCGTTTGTCCATATGTAGTGAATAAGTCATATGGCATCTTGAAATTGTTGATATATGCCTGTAACTCCGACTGGAGTTGAGCTTTCTATTTAAGCACATCGTCACAAAATAGATGGGGTTGGCAGATTTTACTCAAAAGTAATTTGCCCTCATCCATAGAGACACTAATATCATTCTGTTGTTTCAATAGTTATGTTCAGAGCTCATTCATTTTCTTGACTAAGGTAGTATTGAGTGCCTTTTCATGGTTTTTTCATGCAGTTGCTTCAACAACATCTTCCAAGCATTGTACTTGGTCATCTACTATGATACAAAGAAGTTTGAGCTTGGTTAGAGAGGAATCAGTACTAGGGAGGTTGGTACCGGGAATTAGACTGGTAAGGGTGTCAACTGCAATTTGTATGACATCTTGTTCTTTCTTCTTCCTCAATTCTTCCAGTCTCTCCTATGCAAGTTTGATGCCTCGAAGTAGCTCAGACTCATCTGTTGATTGAGTTAGACTTGCAAGAGTTAGATCAATAGGACTGGTGGTATCAACCTATTTGGTTTGATCATCGGTTGCCTTAGGAGTCTTCCCTCCTTCTTTTGTTTTGATCTCCACTTGTTTGTTCTTCTTTGCTTCCTTCTCCTCTTCTGCTCTTTTCTTATCCTCTTCTTTCTTCTTTTGCTCCTCTTCTTGTTTTTTCTTCTCTTCCTCCTTCTTCCTTTTCTTCTTCTCTTCTTATTTTCTCTTATCTTCTTCTCTTCCTCTTTCTTCTTCTCTTCCTCTTTCTTCTTTTCTTCCTCTTTCTTCTTCTCTACCTCTTTTCTCTTAGCTTCCTCTTTCTTTTTCTCTTCCTCTTTTCTCTTGTCTTCCTCTTTCTTTTTCTCTGACTTTCCTCTTGATTTCTTCTTGCCTTTCTTTTTCCTCTTGCTCTTTCTCTGCTTTCTCTCTGTCATGTTTCTCTTTCTCAGCTTGTTCTTTTTCAGGAGTGACATCCTCAATATCTAATACATCAACATCAATAGGATCAATTTATTTTGTCACTCTTTCTCCTTGACTATCAAATACATCATTTGATTTTCCTGATGATAGGTCAGGTTCTTGTTCAGTCTTCTTAGTGGCTTCAGCTACCCGGTGTATTTTGATAGTAGCTTTAACATGTATATGTGTGTCCTTTTCCACTTTAGAAGCTTTACCTTCTAGTAGCCTGAGTCTTCTCCTTCTCATGAAGAAGATTCCTTTGTTCTTATCCATTATTTCAAATAATTCATAATTTGAAGCATCAGGAAAGTATTGTGCAAAAAATTTCTCCCTGATCTCCTATTCTCTTTCAATGGCAATGCACCATTTATTATCTAAAGAATTATACAAAGAATCTGGTGTAACCGATCTAATCTCAGATGGCGACCGATCATTAATACATAAGTATTTAATGACTTCCCGTTCTACCTCTTCGTTCTCATTATCATTAAAATCATCAAAATGTTCTTTTAAATCATCAAGCAATTTCCTCCTAATATTCTTAATTGTCCTATGATAATGTGTCATTGGCTTATAAGAAGAAATGTCTATATTTACTGGTGCAGAAGTTACTGGTACATTACCAGTAGACTTTGTATTTTTGCTTGATTATTTTGACTTCTTTATTTCAGCCTTCAGTTTTGTGTCCTCTGACTCCGGTGAGTGATTCCTGGATTTTCGCTTCCTCTCAAATACCTTTGCTAGAATAATCTCAAGTTTCTTCTTAGTTGGTGATCACTTGGTCACTTTCGAACTGGCAGAGGTAACTGGTGCAGATACCGATGGCACTGCTTTGCCCTTTTTTTTGTTTTGATTCTTCAATCGATGTGACCCTCTCCAACTAGGTACCGGTTCTCTTTTTCTTTGCATCCAGTGGTGAGGCAAGTAGGGTAGAGGCATACTCGATCAACATGTCATTCACCACTTCATACCCCATAGGTTCAACTACTTCCTTTCTGGGTTCCATCGCATCCATTATGCATTCATCTATCCTTATTGTGAAGCATATGTCATCTTCATACTTCTTCACAATATCATCATATATCCTCATTCTCTGGCTCATTTTTCGCTTGAATTCATCAAAATACTTATTTAGAACCTCAGGATATCAAGTTCCTACTGCTTGTAGACTTTCCTTAATTTTTCTAGAAACTGGTAGGTCAGCAAACCATTGAACATCACCTACTCCTGGGAAATAACCTTGAAAGTAGAAGAATAAACCAACCAGAAGTTGGCCAAACCTGAACCTTAGAGAATTGTCTTGTTTGATGGACTTCACATTCAACAACAATTGCTTATGTAGACAGGTACATAGGTTAAACGTAGTGTCTTCCTTGATCATCTTGTAAGTAGCATTCACTACAACAGCAAGGACATAATTCATTTTGCTGGCATAAAATATCTGGTAACCAATCACCATGCTAGCATATTTTACCAAGTCATCAAAGATGTTGTTGATGGTCATCGCCCATTGGTCACTCATAGAACTAGTGAGCTTTGTCATTTCAGTTTTGGTGGCCTTCCGTAGAGCTGGTATCTCTCCAATATTGTAGAAACCGGTGACAGCATAAATTGCTTCCGGTGTGATGTCATGGGTCTGCTCAAGATACATCTTGTCACCATACACTCTGCTAAGGGTGATGCGAATATGTTCTTCTGTGAACTCTTCCAGAAAATATATTGCATTGTGCAGTTTCATCTTCTCCAGGACACTATACTCAGGTTTGATCTTCTTGTCATCCCCACATAATAGACTTAGTTGGGAATGAATCACTAGGGATCCTAAGTCTTCCAATTTATAGTCTATATACCCTGAAATATCTCCCTCAACAATAAGTCCGGCGGGTATTTCAGATAGGGCATTTTATTTCATTTTCTTTTGAAAAAATTTGGCTGAATCTATAGGTGCACTAGAACTAGAGTGCGATGCAGAAGCCATGATCAAATGATAAGTAATAATTTCAGAAAATACCTTCACAAACTAGATTTTAGATTTTTGAATGTCGTGCACAAAACACCACTTTGGTTAAAAGTTTGCCGCTTAGAGTTCTTCACTGATTGCTTGAAGATGGTTGCAAGATTTCTCACAAGATTTCATCAACTGATAAACAAATCGCTCTGGTTGCTCTGCTCTTGAAAAATTCTTCTTTTGAAAATAGATAAGTGATAATGACAACAAAAATCCCTTTTAAACAACTCTCACCAATCGTAATAAATGCATCATTGCTAGGGTTAAAATCCTAATTTTTCCTTTTATAGCTTCAAATCTTTTGTCATCTGATAGGTAACATATACCGATAAGGGTGTTTACCAATATAAACCAGGGGTTTGAAAAATTTCATTGATATGTTCCCCCTAAGTTTTTATGAAGCTCAGTTTGTTAGTTCAGAGACTTCCACACTAGGTGCAAAAGCAAGTTCATCCTGTGACTCTCTTTCAGATTTCTTTTTCCAAGTTTTATTCATTTCCACTTGAACAGTTTCAACATCAATCTTCCCTTCTGGAGTGATCGGTATATCATCCGATAGGTTCTTTCTCAGTCTGCAATTTCTCACAGTATGTCCCGGTTTGTTGCAATGATAGCATACCATTCCAAGTGTTCTCCATGGGCCATTATTCATACTTCCATTCTTCCTTTTGCATGTTGCAGCAGTGTGACCGCTACCACAACAGATCAAACAAGTTGCTCTCCAACTAGTTGCCACTTGATAACCAACTAACCGATGGTCATAGGTATTATACCAGTTGGGATTCTGGCTCATAGGAAATTCCAAAATAACTCCTTGAGTCCTTAGAGGATATCTCCCAGTGTTGTGCAAAACTGACCTGCATTCGAATGATCTATACCCAAACTTGTTACATGCATAATAGTTTCCATTGAATCTATTGGATCTAGGCATATTGTTTTGAAAATAAGGAAATTTTGTATAGGCCTTGCTTCTACACACGTTGGCAGTATGTCCTTCTTTGAGACAATTAAAGCAAATAGGTTTAAATTTTTTCTTACCTTTATCCTTGGATGTCGGTTGCTTCTTTGATGTTTCTAATTTTGTTCCAGAGGTCTCACCTTCCTCATATCTAGAGAAACCAAGTCCAATGGTACTCTTTATTGCCGATTCTAGCTTTTGCTCTAGCTTAGCCGTACTTTGATTGAATTTGGCAAGTATTTCCTTTGACTCAGTAAGTTCCTTGGAAATAGCAACATTGGATTCCATCAAGGTTGTATTCTCAAAAATAGCCATGTTTAGTTCACCTTGCACTTCTTCTTTTTCCACTTTACTCTACTAGAGATGAGTGGTAAGGGTACTGATTTCTTGCTTCAGCTTGGAGATCTTATGATCTTTGTCTTTTACTAGATCTTTAGCTTTCCTTCTGTTCTCAAGCTCTTGACACATTCTGATAGTCATTCCTTCCAACTCCCTTCTCAAGTTGGCATTAGATTCATTCAGTTTTTCAACTTCTTCAACTAGGGCATCCATGTCTACTTAATCAGAAGAGCTATTTTTAGTGAGTTCCATCAATTTCTTAGCATGCTCTCTTCTTTTGGCCAAAGAGGCTTATATACTTGACTTTGAGTTCATCATAGGCTCTCTCAGTCTGAGTGAGATGATGAGTAAGTTCCCTCACACTATATTCACCCATATCTCCTTCCAAGTGGTTAGACTTATAGAAAGGTTGGCTCTGATACCAATTGATGAATACTCAGAGGGGGGGTTGAATTAGTATGCCAAAAAATACTATAAACAAACTTTCAAACAGTTTAGCAGATAACTAGTACAACATATTCACTAATAAACTGGTTAAGATAAATGAAAACCAAACATCAAACAAAGCATTCACCCACAAGAGCACAATCACCATAACACAAGATATTTGACGTGGAAACCCAAATGGGAAAAACCACGGTGAGCAAAAACTCACAAGTAACTATCTGTACAATAGAAACCAGACCGGTTAAGGTCATACAATGTTCTTCACCAAAACAGATCCTGTTAGGAATCTAGATCTTTGTTAGGAGATAAGTCCTGTTAAAGACTACCTTGTTAAAGGATTTTAGATCCATAGTTGTGAACCACCTTGTTAGAGGATTTACAAAGGCTTTGTTGGACCTACCTAGTTAAGGGTTTCAGACTTGTCGAAGATATTAGTAATCAACAAGTGAATGATCTAGATACTAGCACAGTATGCTTGGTTATATCCTTGACAGCTCATTGTTAATGCATTTTAGCATTACTTCAGTCTTCAATATCTCCACACTCTGTCTCTTCACATAGACCTAATCTTCTCTATGATGATCGCACATAACCTTTTCTATTCTATATCTCATACATCACACATCTCACATGCAAACCCTAGACATGATGTCCTTATAAAGGAAACTGATTTCATGTCGGTCCAATAGGATTGGACTACAAGTTCCTAAGTATAGTGTATCTAGATACATTTGGTAACATGGCACAAAAACGCTGCCAAAGTGTCGGTGGATGATAACTCATCACACATTACAGTAACACCGGTTGGTAACTCATCACAGACTAATACTGGTTAATACAATATACCGATTACCTGTTGTCAAAAATAAAGACTGGTAGATCATAGTGTCTTGATCAAAAGTTAACTACCACTTGGGTCCTTCGTACCGCTTGAGATCCTCGAACTTCTTGGGGTCTTCATACCGCTTGGGATCTTCAGTCTATCTATGACCGGTAAACCATTTTCTACAAAATACTAATAGTCTAAAGACTATACATTCAATAGTAGACAATATTGGTTGGATCAATTACAGGTTGAGCATAACTCATATATCAAGAAAGTGTGTCCATCAATGACAATCAAAACATCACCAAAATCCCAACAATTTCTCATATGCTTCATAAGTTTTAAGTTATTGAGGTTGATGATCAGATTTATATTGTTTTTGCTTGTACTGATTCACCCCCCCTCTTAGTGCCTTTTAAGCTCATCAATTGGTATCAGAGCCAACCTTCTCTAAGGCATAACTACTTGAGAAGGATTCCTAAGGTAGTCATGGGGAACATGAATTATAGAGAGATGGCTCTTAAACTTGTTGAAATTGAGGATGCCCTAGAAACTTTGAGAGGCAAATATAAAACTTCACTTGCTAAAAGGAAAGAGCTTACTGAACAATAGTTGGAAGTCAATGAAAGAATCTCTTCTGATGGAGCAAACATAGATGCATTGGTTGAGGAAGTGGAGAAACTAAATGGTGAGAAAACTAACCCGAGGAGAGATCTTGAAGCCCTTACAATCTGGATGAGTCAATAACTTGAAGTTAGAAGGGTAGCTGAAGATAAGATCAAAGAGAAATGTCATGAGTTCTTTAAGATAAATCAAGAGAATGACACTCTATATGCACACTAGCATGAGGAGAAAGAAGAAAAAGAAGAAATCAAAGTAGATCTTGACATGGCAATGTCTCTTAGGGAGAATCTTATGAATCAGAATGAAGATCTTACTAAAGAGATTGCAAAAGCTAATGAGAAACTTGTAAAATTCAACAAGGGTTCTACCATGCTGGATGAACAGATCCAATCTCAGAGGATGAATGGTGATACATCCAGGTTAGGATACAATACATTTGAGAGACGAGAACCTTTCAGTACTAAGGTCAACATGCATGAAGGTAAACTTGCTCCTAAGACTTGGAAAACCACTGGTAAGAAATATTATAAACCTATTTGTTTCAATTGCCATAAGCCAAGACCAACTACTAATGTCTGTAGAAGGAGATCTGATGTTAATACTAGTTATAGACCTAATACTAATTAGAGATATATGCCTAGAATATTTGAAGGTTATTGTTACACATGCAATATGTATGAACATAGATCTATTGAATGTAGGTATGGAGCTAATAATCCAACACCTCACATGAATCAGGGGTTCGTTGGTGATTGGAGAAGGAATTTTAATGACCAAAGAAGTCCAAATTGGCAAAGACCCTATGCTAATCGATCTAGTCCCTATGAGATGCAGAAAAGAATGAATGTGGTATGCAAAATCTGTAATAACTTTGGTCATGTGGCTATGAACTATAAAAGAAGGGCTGGCAGAGGCAATGCTAGACCTTGGAGAGATTCCAGTATGGTTTTTTATAATTGTCATAAACTGGGACATATGGAAAAATTTTGCAGAGCTAAAGTGAACAAACCGGTGAGTCAATCAAGTGACTGGAAAGGGAAAATGAATGTTAATATGGAGGAGACTAGAGTAGAAATAAATAGAATCTGGAAAAAGAAGGATGATGAGGTAATTGAAGTAAAATAATATGAGGATCCTATTTCTTCACCTAGTGTGGAGAACCCTTATAGGACCTAAAATTATGTCTTGTAAAATTTGGTCATTCTGGTTTTGTTTTGCCCTCTGTCAAGTTTTTAGGGTTTAGGGCTTTAGGAGTTGTGTCCTTTCTTGATTAAGTCTTGGTATAAAAGAAAACCTTCAGGCCTTTTAATATTTTGTCATTACCTTTTTCTCAATTAAGGCTAAGGGTTCCACTTCGTTGGCGGGGCCGTTTTGTTCCCTAAACATTAAGTTGTGTTAGACTGGTTTATGAAACGATTTCCCTAAGTTGCAAAAAATTTCCCTATGACTGGTCTCCCTTTTAAATATTTGTGCCCATGCCCATAATATTCCTAAGTCCAAAAGTCCTAAGTATTTTGGTCGGTTGCTAAATATGGAATGAATCCAATGGTTCACGCTTCCCCATGATCAAAAGTGAAAGGATGATAAAGACCGCAACATCTTGAGATTGTGCCATGTGTTTTCAGCAGAAACCGACAAGGTTGGCAGTATAGCTAGTCGAAGCATTGTGTTACCGGTTCTCGGGCAATAAAAGTCAGTTTACTAAAAGTCCTATCAATTTCCACATGTTCAAAATGAACAAAAATATTTTGTCCTGAGTTAAAATGTTCTTGATCTTTAATTCTGGAGGAGTTAACAGGATCTGTGCGAAGTAGTAAAGTTTGAATAGATCTGACGTAATCCATATCATGTGATGGAAGTTGCAAGGAAGTTATGGACCACGACATCATGAGATGATGCCATGTGTCTCAGGCTGACCAAGAAGACCTACGGTGAAGCCGCTAACAAATTCTGGTCGAAAGATGATATGGCACTGATTGGTCAAGACTTGGTGGGTCCGCAAATACAGATGGAGGGTCAAATGTCACGTCGACAAACAATAATCATTAGATTTTCCACGCTAGGTAAGATTTGTGGCTGAGTTTCAAATGTGAAATTAAGAGGGATATTTGAAGGCATTGGTCGTAGCCCACGTGAGAGAGAAGGGATGAACAGGATACAGACTTGTTGACTCAGGATGATTAGTGACCAGTTGGGAGATTTTGATGTCGACCTAGTCTAGGAGGATTATTTTCAAATTTTCTATTGAGCAAAGGATTGATTCGACAAGGCAAGGATGATATCTCAAAAATGTGAAAGGATTAGGATAAGCTTTTGGTTCAAGGTTGATGGATCACGAGTTCTCTGATGAATTCAGAGATTTTCTTGTTGACAGAGATCCTAAAGTAGAAGAATGTACACCCATGGAAAAATAAAATTAAGATAAAATCACTTGCATCAGATGAACCTTGACAAAAGAATATAGTGGATGTGATATACATGAATTCTAGTGTCCATAGCTGGTAGATTGAATTAGGAGCACTAGAGTGATGTTGTTTCACGAACAGGCACTACTTGATGAAGTATTCTTCAACTATAAATACAACAGGGTGGTGATTAAATTGGTAGGAGAGTATGAAGCCTTTTCATTTTCTAAATGCAGTTTTTCCTTTTGCAAGGAGAATGATGTTTGAGCAAGCTTTTAAATGGAGTTGCAATATACTTTGTGATACTGGATGGATTTTTCTCTTGTATGTGAGTATGTCTATTGCCAGAGGGGATGTGAAAGTGGGGAGGATTTCTAGAGGGGGCATGAAAGCCTTTTCTTATGAAGAAAGGCCATGCATGGCACAGCCTCTACATCTACTCTTTCATTGGATGGAAGGGGGTTCTGAGAGAGAGCCTGCAGAGAAATGAAAAAGGGATATGTCTGGGTAGGGAGTGACAACAATCCATCCATGTAGTTGCATGAAAGTTACAACCCCTCCCCAGCATATTATGTTTCCCCCCTAACTCCTCCTCCCACTGCCTCTGATCCTGGGCATGAAAGTTGAAGCTCCTCCTCTAGTTTAGAGGTAACTTTTCTTCTTGTCGGGACCCTATTTCCATTCCTAGAAGGTAAATGCTCAATAGGACAGAAGTACAACATCTCACACTCCATCTGAAGGTCTTAAGGTGATAATGACATGGCTCAAACGGTTTTTCCCCTACCAATTTTCAGTTAAGAATGATGATTCATAGGTGCCAGCACATGGATATGCAAATATTTTTGTAATAGAATTGCATATGGTCTTTTAGGGCTAATTGTTAAGGATGAATTTGATGTTGACATGTGTCTTCTGGTTGGAAGCTTGTTGCTTCCTTTATTCTATAAAAAGGGAAATCATGACTAGAAGAATGGTTCAGATTTTTCAGAATGTTTGGTAGGTTCAATTCTCTTGTTCCTTGGGTTTTTCCTAGTCTATTTCCATTATTGAGTCTATGTGAAGCAAACACACTTTAAAGTCTTTTACAGAGCAAATAAAGAAATGTTTTAGTGTCAACTTTTGTACAAGTTCTTGAAGGAGTTATATATAAATTTTATCTTATGATAGAGATAACATTTTGTTTAAAGAAAAATAAACTTCTGACTCTCTTCTCTCCATTGCATGATTCTATCATTTTTTAAATGAAATAAATCAAGGGTTTGTTTCATTTAGTGCATTGTTGTGATGTATGTAGCTTTATGTTTTTTCTTTGGCTCAAGGGGTCAATTTGTTAGGTCCCAAAGACAACTGAGAGAGGGGGGTGAATCAGTTGTCTAATAAATTTAAACCAAAACCATTTAACCAACTTAATGCTTAATACCGGTAAACTAGTTAAGTATGTTGGTAGACAGTGTTAACAGTAAATTGCTATACTGATAAAGATTAATGCATGAAAAATAAACATAAAGTCATCCACAACACATAACACCAATATTTGTATGTGGAAACCCTGTAAGGGGAAAAACCACGATGGGAAACCTTACCCACAATCAGATGATACTACTACAGATAGTAAGTGTATGTAAATGGGGTCTGCACATGTAGAAACGCCAACAGCCTAGAGCTCATTGCTCAATCAAAAAATGGGAGTCACACTGACTACAGTTGGATGGTTAAATCCAATAAGAATGTACTGCACAAAATAGCATCTTCATATATTGGATTCAGTACCGGTGTAATGCTGATATGCTTCTACAAAAACCTAGCTTCACCTTCAAATGATGTCTTCATGTACACCTCTACTTAATCTCGCATATACCTTCTCACAATTCTTCTTCACATTCCACATTCGATCTTACAAATAAGATCTTACATTTATATCATAACCTAAGACCAATTTTAGTAGGTCGGCTCTACAAGATATTACAATAAAAACATTTTACAAATAATATAATATCCGATGCAATAACCAATTGAACATGTTGGCTTAATGCATTTAAAACAATAATAAATCATCTCCATAGTGTGCCATACTGATCTGGAAAAGATAAACCTGTTGGTGTAACCCTAGGTAACCCTGGACCTATTTGTCGGTAAAAGCAAATATGCAAATATGAATATACCAATGATTAATTCTTCAAAACAAAGTGTCCACATGATGTCTTTGACATTACCAAGTGTCTTCCATATCATTCCAAGTGTCGGTGAACATTATATCATGTCGGTGAACCATATACCAGTAACTGTGCAATAGTTACTTGCTTGTCGGTGAATGTTGTTGGATCTCCAAAGTGCTAGTGTTTCAGTAGGTGTTGACATCAATGACAAAACCATACCAAAATACCAACAATCTCCCCCTTTGGCATTGATGGCAACACAAGATGGAAAAACCATCAAAGTACCAAAACAGAAATGCCAAATACCAAAAACAAACAATCTCTCCTAAACAACAATCTCTCCCCCTGGGAGCAACATGTGTTTATCCAAAGTTTTATTTTCAATACCAATCTCTCTATCAATCTCTCCTCAAAAGCTAATGTGTTTTTCCATAGATATCTCTCCCCCTTTGACATCAAATGCCAAAGTTCATATACAAAATACCAATCAATTCAATATACCAACTACTCACCCTGAGAAGTAGCTTCCTCATCAAAGACTGGAGTAGAAGATTTGTCTTTCAATTTTGTTGGTTGATGACAATCATTAACTGTCTAAGTCTCTACTGGTGGTGGTATGACTCCAACCTGATCTCTGAGATATCCAAAAGTCTCCTTAGGCAAAGGTTTTGTGAAAATATCTGCAAGCTATTCTTTAGTATTCACATAAACCAGTTTTATCTCTTTTTCTTCAACTTTTTCCCTTAGAAAATTCAGTTTGATAGAAACATGTTTTGTTTTAGAATGTAATACCGGATTCTTAGATATATCAATTGCTGCAGTGTTATCATAATATATAGTAATAGGTTCCTTGCATTTTACCTTTATGTCTTTCAACATTTTCTTAAGCCATGGTACCTATGTATAGTTAGTTGTTGCTGCAACATATTCTGATTCTGCTATTGATAAAGATGTACAACTCTGTTTCTTACTCAACCAAGAAACTAATCTCTTTCCAAGAAAGAATGCTCCGCCGGTGGTGCTTTTTCTATCATCCACATCTCCTACCCAATTTGCATTTGTGTATGCACATAGATCAAAATTTTCATCTCTAGGATACCATAATCCAAGATTTGTAGTGCCTTGTAAGTACCGGAAAATCCTTTTTACTGCTCATTCATGATTTTCCTTAGGATTACTTTGAAATCTAGGAACAATACATACTACATTCATAATATCAGGCCCGATTTGTGTCAAATACAGTAAACCTCCTATCATAGACTTGTATCTAGTTGGATTAACAGGTGTAGATTCATCCCTTTGAGATAATTTGTCATTTGTAGTCATAGGTGTGCTTACTTGTTTAGAGTTCTCCATCCCAAATTTATTTAGCAATTCTTTCAAGTACTTGGATTGACTCAAAAATATACCTTTATCAGTCTGTGAAATCTGCAATCCTAAAAAGAATTTTATTTCTCCAATCATAGACATTTCAAATTCTTGTTGCATTTTAATAGAAAATTCTTTACATAATCCATCTTCTCCTCCAAAGATTATATCATCAACAAATACTTCTATAATCAAGATGACATCATTAGTTGTTTTGTAATATAAATTGTTGTCTGCATTTCCTTTAGTAAAACCAATCTTTAAAAGATATTTATCCAACCTTGCATACCAAGCTCTTAGGGCTTGTTTCAATCCATACAGAGCTTTTCTTAACCTGCAAACCATATCATTGTCATATGTCAAAGAAAATCCATCAGGTTGTTCAATATATACTTACTCTTCAAGATTTCCATTCAAAAATGCACATTTAATATCCATTTGATAAACTTTGTAGTTCTTGTGAGCTGCAAAAACCAAGAATAATTTGACTACCTCAATTCTAGCTACCGGTGCAAAGGTTTCATTGTAATCAACTCCTTCTTTCTGAGAATGTCCCTTACACACTAGTCTTGCTTTACTTCTGACAACCTTACCATCTTCATTAAGTTTGTTTCTAAATACCAATTTGGTTCCAATTACATTTTTATCTTTAGGTCGGGGAACTAATGTCCAAGTATTATTTTTCTCAATTTGTCCTAATTCTTCTTCCATAGCTTTAATCCAAAATTTATCTTCGCATGCCTCATTGATAGATAATGGTTCAATTTGAGAAATAAGACATACCTCTTCATTTTCCAATCTTCCTCTTTTCATAACTCCTTTAAATTTGTTTCCAATTATCTAATCTTCAAAATGATTCAATCTTACATACCGGGGTGTCTTAGTTTGCTGTTGTTCTTCAATTACTATGGAATCCTCTGATGGTACCGGGGTAACTGGATCTTCATTTTGTACTAGTGGATTTAGTGTAGGTTCATTTGTCACTATATCTATTTCCTGTTTAGAGTCTATATACCTTGAAGTTCCTCTGAATTGTTCATCAATCTTTACATTTGTACTCTCAACAATTTTCTGCAATCTCTTATTAAAACATCTATATGCCTTGCTCTTAGATGAATAACCAAGAAATATTCCTTCATCACTTCTAGGATCAAATTTTCCAATATACTCATCTCTTCTAATATAACATTTACTTCCAAAAATTCTAAAATACTTAAGAGTAGGAGTATTACCAAACCATAGTTCATGAGGGGTCTTACCAGTTTCACCTTTGATGTGAACTTTGTTGAATGTATAGATAGCAGTGCTAACTACTTCTCTCCAATATACATGTGGTAAATTTGCTTCAGATAACATACTTCTTGCTGCATCCAAGATAGTTTTGTTTTTCCTTTCAACAACTCCATTCTACTATGGTGTCCGAGGTGCTAATAACTGTCTTCTGATTCCATTCACTTCATAGAATGTATTAAAGTCCTTAGATGTGAATTCTCCTCCTTGATCTAATCTTAAACATTTGATTTTCTTACCAATTTCATTTTCAACCATTGCTTTGAACAGTTTGAACTTTCCAAGTGCTTTTGATTTTTCTTTGAGAAAAGTAACCCAACACATTCTAGAATAATCATCAATAATTAGCATGAAATATCTATCACCTTGTAAGCTTTTAGTTCTAGTCGGACCACATAAATCAATGTGAATCAAATCAAGAGCATTATTGGATTTTTCTGGAATACTTTTGAAACTAGCTCTAACTTGTTTTCCAAATTGACATTCCTTACAAATTGGACTCTGAGGTTTCACAATTTTAGGTAGATCTCTAACTGCCTTAGAAGTACTGATTTTTACCATGCAATCAAAGTTTACATGACATAGTCTCTTATGCCATAACCAACTTTTATCTATATGTGCAATCAAGCATACCTTTTCACTGTTGTTCAAATGAAAGATATTACCTCTAGTCTAATTACCGGTTGCAATTTCCAAACCAATTCTATTCATGATTTTGCATTATCCATTTTTAAATTGTAACTAAAATCCCTTCTCAACTAATTGACCAACACTTAAAAGATTATGCTTTAATCCTTCAACATAATAGACATTGTCAGTGTTATTCTTACCATCAAGAGATATTGAACCCTTACCTTTGATTGAATAGGCTTTGTCATCTCCAAATCTTACTAAACCTCCATTGTATTCTTGAAAGTTCAATAATTTACCTTTGTCTCTTGTCATATGATGTGAGCATCCTGAGTCAATGATCCATTCATCCTTTACTTCAAATTTATCTGCTAGGGCTTGTTCTACCGGTTGAGCAGCAGGTGTTGGTTGATCTTCTGTTATAGCAACAAAAACCCATCCATTGTCTATCGGATCCTCATCAGAATCATCAGTCACACCTTCATCAACAATGTAGCAAGATTTGTCTTTGTTCTTCTTAAATCTGTATCTCTGATATTCAGGATTAGGCTTGTATGTTCTTCTCACTTCTTCTCTTAGTCTAGCATGTCTATCAGGGCATCTCAAAGCCATATGACCAATCTTATTGCAGTTGAAACATTTAAAGGGTTATTTACCTTCATACTTACTTCCAACTAGACCTTTTGGCATTTTCCTTGCAAATAGTGCTTCAAGTTCTTCAAGCTCTTCATTCTCCTTCCTAGTTTCTTCAAGTTCTCTTGCATAAAAGGCTTTCCAGTCTGATTTGTCAAATGATGGAGCAGATGATGTTGATGCTTTAAAGGCCAAATCTATCTTTATAGTAGCAACATGACCAAATTCCTCAATTTCAAAAGCTAAAAGTTTTCCAATCAATGTATCCCTAGTTACTGATGTATTAGGCATTGTTCTCAACTCATTTATAGCAGTAACCTTCATTTTATATGCCGGTGGCAATCCTCTTAAGATTTTTGAAACAATTTCATCCTCACGCAAGGTTCCTCCACAACATTTAATACCCAAAACAATTTCATTTACTCTTTCCATAAAAGCAGAAATCCTTTCATCTTCTTCCATTTTTAGATGTTCAAACCTGACTCGGAAGCTTTCAAGTTTTGCAATCTTGACTTTGGAATCTCCTTCATTCAGTGTTTCCAAATGATCCCAAATAGCTTTAGCAGTAGACCTATCTGATAATCCCATGATTTGTTGATCTAATAATGCTCTCAAAAGTGCTTCTCTTGCTTTGCAATCATTCTCTTCATCTTTAGCTAAGGTAGTTGGAGCAGTCTAACCAGCTATAGCAGCAATATAACCATTCTTTGTAACTTCCCAGATATATTTACCAATGCAATTCAAATTTGTCTCCATCCTGATCTTCCATATCCCATAGTTGGTTCCATCAAGTTTAGGACTGTCCTTCCTGAAATAATTAGTAGACATTAGATCTCCTTAAGTTGTTAAACTTCTACAAAAGAGGGCTAGGCTCTGATAACAATTGTTAGGTCCTGGAGACAACTGAGAGGGGGGGTGAATCAGTTGTCTAATAAATTTAAACCAAAACCATTTAACCAACTTAATGCTTAATACCGGTAAACCAGTTAAGTATGCTGGTAGACAGTGTTAACAGTAAATTGCTATACCAGTAAAGATTAATGCATGAAACATAAACATAAAGTCATCCACAACACATAACACCAATATTTGTATGTGGAAACCCTGTAAGGGGAAAAACAACAGTGGGAAACCTTACCCACAATCAGATGATACTATTGTAGATAGAAAATGTACATAAATGGGGTTTGCACATGCAGAAAGGCCAACAACCTAGAGCTCACTGCTCAATCACAAAATGGGAGTCACATTGACTACAGTTGGATGGTTAAATCCAATAAGAATGTACTGCACAAAATAGCATCTTCATATGTCGGATTCAGTACTAGTGTAATGTTGATATGCTTCTACAAAAACCTAGCGTCACCTTCAAATGATTTCTTCATGTATACCTCTCCTTAATCTCACATATACCTTCTCACAATTCTTCTTTGCATTCCACATTCGATCTTACAAATAAGATCTTGCATTTATATCATAACCTAAGACCAATTTTAGTAGGTCGGCTCTACAAGATATTACAATAAAAATAGTTTACAACTAATATAATATCCGATGTAATAACTGATTGAACATGTCGGCTTAATACATTTACAACAATAATAAATCATCTCCATAGTGTGCCATACTGATCTGGAAAAGATAAACCTGTTGGTGTAACCCTAGGTAACCCTGGACCTATTTGTTGGTAAAAGCAAATATTCAAATATGAATATACCAATGATTAATTCTTCAAAACAAAGTGTCCACATGATGTCTTTGACATTACCAAGTGTCTTCCATATCATTCCAAGTACCGGTGAACCGTATACCAGTAACTGTGCAATAGTTACTTGCTTGTCGGCGAATGTTGTTGGATCTCCAAAGTGCTAGTGTTTCAGTAGGTGTTGACATCAATGACAAAACCATACCAAAATACCATCACAATTAAATTGCTTAAATGGAGTTGCATAATGATAGGGCTTGTGCAAGGATTTTAGATAAGTAGTTTTGGGTTAGGGTTATAAGTGGGATTTATTGTAAGGGAGTATCATCTCAGATTTTATGTTGTCATATCAAATTATGTCACATTTTCAGGTTTATGTTTTATATCTTTCTAGTGCCTAATGGAGTAAGGCACTAATCAATGCTTGTAACCAGTTTTGTTTATCAGCCTTGTTTTTCTTTTAACTGATGAATCTGTATAAATCTCTTAAATATCATAATATCATCTGTTAAGTTCTATGTATTTTTTGAAAGTTGTCTCACCCATCTCATACTCTAGCTTAAGCTTGAGGATCACTGAAGGACTTGCCATCCTTGAGCATTCTCCCTTTCTGTTGAGTCCTTTTATGAGATAATCTTCTTTGTTTTTAGTAAATTCATGAGTATCATTGCAGAGAGCAGGAAGTTCACTGAAGGGATCACCCTCCTGGGTCCTATAGAGCCTGAAGTGTAGAAGGATTTTGTGTCCTTGTTAAATTTGGTCCAATCTTGATGGATATTGATAGTTGGAGGTGGCTCTCCATAGATATTTGGAGGAATCAACTTGGTCTCTTCTCTGTGGCAGTGTAAACCCGTTCATTTTTGGGAACCAACAGACCCTTCACCAGCAAGTTAAGTTGCTTATACAACTTAGAAAGAACTTAATGTTAGATCTATTTCCGAACCCCCTGAAAGACCATGAGGTATGTGAAATCTACATACTTTGATGTTTCATGATGTTAAGAAGTGATTTTGTGATCAAACAGGTAGGTTTGATGCGTTATGTGAACCAGTATATTGTTATAAGACATTTTAGGGTTTTACCAGTAAAGGCATTTAATGTGGTAGATAATGGGTAAATAAAAGGAACTTTTTGAATTTTATTTGACATGTTGCATTTGAATGACAACTTGGAGAGCGAATAGAGAACAACAAAACTTGTGTTTACAGCATCTAACCTATTTGACAAAGATTGAAGTGTTTGGTGTGATCTGTGATCGACAATAGGTTAAGAGAACTTCGTTGGTGTCTAAAACCCTAGTGCAGAAGCGTGAAAAGGTATTTTCCAAAGATCTTGATATCTATTTCTATACAAATTTGTTGGAAATAGATACACCACATCTAGTCAATGTTACTGATAGACCACAACCTGAATTCAAATGACATCCATTTAAGTTTGAAGAAACTGATCTCATCAGAGCCCTATCCAGAGTACCTATGTTTTATTACATGTTGAAGATGTCAGATCATTTTATCATTGCAAAGTAGAATATTTGGGTATGGTTGCTATTTTTGATCAATATAGAGCACTATGTGATGATAATGGTATCTTGAAGGTACAATACAAGAAGGTTACAGACAAAGGGTTTCATTATGCACTTAACTTAATTGATAATTTTGTGGATGAACATGTTAGATATGTGCTTAGCAGGATACATGATTAGTTTATGTGGCTTGACCAACCACATAAAATATTTAAGGAAGTTATTCATGTAGTCATTGGACTCTGTGCAACTGGTGAGCAGGGATAACTTTAAGAAACCACCCCCCAGGCAAAAGTGTAAAATCCTGGAGAATCAAACATTATTTTTGGGGCAAAATTTTCAAATTGATGGCGAATATTTTTTCAAATTTGGAAAAAAAATTAATTTGTATTGGCGATTTTATTTTTAGGGTTTGAAAATTCCATAAAATCCTGGCGAATAATTCATTATTTTGTGGGGAAAATATATAATGGAGGAGGTGAATTTTTTTCATTTAAAGGAAAAAATATATGTGTATGGGCGAAAAATTATACTCCGAAGGAAAAATTATTTAAGTGTAGGTGATTTTCGTTATCTATTAATAACAATTTTTGTTATCTAATTAATGCAACATCATGTCGAGTCCATAATCTACATGATGTATTGATAAGCGTGACTTCATCAACACATCACACATACCTAAAATCCCTCAATGATTTAAAACCATTCAATGATCGCATATCAATGGCTGAAGTTTTATTTCGGCCCAAATTTTTGAAGAGAACTTAGTTCTCTAAAAAATCCCTGGAATGGAATTGGAGACAGTAGGCACGAATCAAATCTTATCCTAATCAAGTATTGACATTTATTAACGCCTTGTCACTGACATTCTCTAACTGCGATCCACTCCGCACGCACAACTTCCAATCTGGTAATTGGTAGTGGTTTATGATTGTTTCCAATTTCGCACACTCGTGCATTTATGAGAAAGATTTACTAAGAGATACACTTCTGCAAAATAGCAGGTGAATTGATTCCTCCTAGCCAATAAATATTTATATGGATATTGGCGAATTATGTTCATCTATTAAGACAACCTCAGAAAGTGTAGATGAAAATATTGAATTTACTGCGTGGGAAATGTAGATTCTATTGGTGAAATCTTGATAGAGATACAATTAAATACATAAAACAATGGGCGATTGGGCCATGCATTTTATGAATATTTATAAAGTTTGGGCGATATGGCCACCCCTGACTGATGCAATATATTCGCCATTTTCTAGGTCGCCGACGTGAAATATTCACCACTAAAGTAAACCCTGCTGGTGAGGTACCTTTACTGAGATCTGTTCCAAAGATGATATGGAAAACCTGACAGGATGCAAATGGGATGGCATAGCTATGACAGTGAACAATATTAGTGATCTGGTAGTGATATATGCATCAATGGTGTTTGGATACAAAGTATACTACTCTAGCATGATGAAAAGCATACCGGTAGCTGCTATTCATACTCCTTACCGGATGATCAAAGAAGATGTTGATTATGATCTATCTAAAGCATTGCAGAGTCAATTGATGCTGAACCTTGAGGCATTAAGAAGGACAAAAGATTGAGGTTCAAATTTGGTCAACTCATTCTTGGTTTATTCTTTTATTTTCAAAATTATTTTCCTGGTATTGGAGATATCTAATGGATTGGAGGAACACTTGCTTTAATGCAAATGAAGAATAGCATTAGGATGCTAGGTAATGATTTTAATAAGATTGCATGGGGATACTTCAAATATTTTCATAAGAAAATGCATGCAAGAGAATGGATATCGACAGAGGTAGTTAATCAGTATGAGAAAACAATTTGTTTCGTGGTAGATAAATATACTTGTATGATGGAAGTAGTTGAACCCCAAACTACTTGGGTTATGCCCATGGGGTATGAAGTTGATAAAGATTTATTGATTGCATATGCTAACCATCTACTTGTATAACCAGTTGATACCACAACAAAAAGGTTTGGCACTTACAAGGAAAATTCCCTTCAAGTGCATTCAAAACTTAACCAACTAGTGATAGCCAAGAAAGTTAGGAAGTTGAAGTCTTTTCTAAGCAAGTTGGATTTACAAAGGAAGGTATTGTTGAAGCTAGAGAAAAACATGCTTCTCAACAAGCTAGAACATCAAGTACTCCAACTGGAACCCCCACTGATATGCAAACAAGAGATGGAAAAGGGAAAGCTCCAGAAAAACCAGCAACTATAAAGAAAGAGAAACTGACAACAAAATCTTTAAAGATCCAGTTCAAGAAAGGAGGAAAGGTTGTTGACCCTCCAAATGAATCGGTTAAAACTAGTAAAAGAAAGAAGCAACAAGCTCAAAAACCAGCACCAATAGATGCAGATGAGGAAGAAACTGAATCAAAAAAAGAGAAGAAAGTCCTAAGGACTAGCCGTGAGAAATCAATGGTTGTTGGAACCTCCACTGTCAAGTCTATGGAGAAACTAGTAAATAAACCTACTACTCTTGATAAACTATTAAAAAGTATTATGGAATATGGTGTTCTTAAGGGTTTGAATAAATTGTATGAAAATCTTGGTGAGAATGAACAAATATTAATAGAAGGTGCAATAGTGTATATGATGAATAAATATAGTAAATCCCTTATTCAGCTACAAGGGCAAATTTCAAACTCATTCTACAACAACATTTATGCAAGGTGGCAGGCTGCAATGAAGCAGGACAAAGAATTTTTTTGAGTATACACCGAAATGTCTTCAACCAGAAGCCACATAGGAAGAATTAGATGATATTTTATTGAAAACAAAATCTTCCTTCAGATCTAAGAAAAAATTAACTAAATGACATATACTACCCCTTAACAATTGCATTCTATAACAAAATAAATACAATTACATGCAAAATTTTGACAAGGATGCTAATCGGTGAGACTCAAACAATCTAGCAAGAGACTAAAATTTTGCTAAAGAAGGCTTTGGGTCTAATTCCTACTGAAGAGGAATATGATAAGGATGCAAAACTTATAAATCTTATGGCTGAAGATTTTCCAGAGGGTATGAAATTGTGTTAGATGACCAATCGATGAGCACACAAATAGAACCGATGTTTATTCCCGATGATGATACTGGTGATAATGTTGATAATACTACTAACAACATAGATTTTATGATGTATATATTCATATGTTTGAACAACATAAGCAAAATCAGGAACAAGAAGGACAAAAAGACGAAGGAGAAAAGAAGGATGAGGAGCCACCAGTAGAAAATCAGACTGTAGGTACTCAACCGCCACTAGTAAAGGACAATAATGAAGAAAAGAAAGTAGAAGAGAAGAATGAAGAAACTGATAAGGAAAAGCAAGAAGAGAAAACTGACAACAAAGAGGGAACAAAGGAGAATAAGGCAAAAAAGACTAAACCCATAGTGACACCTTTGTCACTTGATTCCAAAAAGAAAGTTGTTGATGAAGAAGATGATGATGATGCATTAAGAATCCAAGGACCTCTTGACATGGATAAACTAAGTTCTACTGAGCTAATGAATATTGCAACAGCCATGCAATCCCGAGCTAAAAAGAAGTGGATGAAAAAACAACAGAAGGAGGCAGAGACCATTAGGAATGCAGTAGATATTTTGTCTAGTCTCCTACCAGAGACTAGTACAAGAAATTTTGCCACACCTATTGATAAGATTGGACAAATTGTTTTTGATGTTGGAGAGCAAATGAAATCATTAGAGGATGCAACTTATGTCAATGTGGAGAAAAACTACAAGAAGAAGAGGACAAAGGACTTGATGTTTGAAATTGATAAAGGTAAAGTGGCTCTTACTATTAATAAGGATTATATGAAGGAAGCATTAGAAACCGGAGGTAAAATCCTCTTTACTGTTTCAACATTTTCCTTATTTTGCGCTGATTTGAAGAAGAAAAGAGCAAAAGCAAAGCATGAACTTGAGGTTGTAAGTGAGTTATTTAAACCCCTTATTGACTCTGCTATTCATTTTGGAAGATTAGTTGTAGAACTTTAGCACAAGCTGAAAGTATATGAGCAGGAACAGGTAAAGAGAGTCAGATCCCTGCAAGAACTTCAAACATAGCTTATATCGAAGGTCGAAGTTTTGCAGAGAGCATACAAAGAATGTGAAGCCATTATTGCTACACTAGAAATGAGTACTGTTGATGCTATGAAGGAACTATCTAGACAAATCAAGACTCATATGGAGATCACTGGCATAATTTTAGATACATAGCATAATGACTTTAAAAATTTGGAGTCTCATTTTAGTGATGTTTTTTTCTAGAATTCTTGTGTAAAGACTTTATGACTCTTATATATATATATATATATATGATCTGATGCAAAATTTGATATCACATGTATTTTTCTTTCATTTGGGATTGTTGTCAAAGGGGGAGCAAGAACTGAGTCAAAGTTTTGTATGTAATTGTATTTATTTTGTTATAGCATGCAATTGCTAAGGGGGAGTATATGTCATTTAGTCAATTTTTATTTTGCACACTTAGTTGACAATTTTTTTCCTAAGTGTTGCCCTCAATGCTAAAGGGGGAGATTGTTGGCATTTGACTAAACCAGTAAAGATTGTTGTTATTATGCAACTAGTATATGATTAGTTAGTGATTGTGATGAAGAGATTGAGATTCATGTTTGATGACTAATTTTTGTGTTGTCATTGATGGCAACAATTTTGTTGTAGTCATCTAAGTCTTAGAAGACAACTGGTAAGGATTAACCGGTACAAAAGATAGTTTTACAAAGAACCACTAATTAGGATCTCAATCGGTAAACTGAGAAAAAAGTTGTATTCCGACAACCGGTACAAGCGATTCATGAAGATTTGGATGACATAGTTTCACAGCGATGATGGTGATAGGTATTTAGAGATATGTTCACAACCGCATTGGTAGATTCAACAGGATGAGCAAGATTTGATTTACAAAACAAGCAAATTGATAGAACACTTAACCGGTAGTGATTTAGTCACTAAAATCGGTAACATGACACAATTTTTAATTTGTTATGTTGGTGGCCGACATATGTAAAGCATACAAATTAAGTTTGTCTAGATTTATTGAACCTAGGAAACTGTTCCAAGGTTGTAGCCGACTAAATGTAAATGTTTATAAAAAGTGTGATGAGATATAAAGTTGGTATGTGTGTGAAGAGAGATTTTATGATCGAATATTGTGAATGTGATCATGCGGTGATTAGGGAAGTTCTATAATGAAGTGTTGTTGATTTTTTAAGGATCATAAGTGGATCTTATCAGACACAAAAGGTGTTACTTGAAGATATTATCACTGTTATTTTCCTAACAATTTGTAGCAGCAAAATCCCCTAACTGGGTAGGTCCTAACAGACCTTAAATATGTAAATCCCCTAACAAGGTAGCTCTGAATCGGAGTCTTAAATCCTCTTGTGAGGTTGATCCTAACAAGGCTTATCATTCAAATCCCCTAACTAGGTGACTCTTAATCAGGTCTAGTCCTAATAGGCCATAGTTGTAAGACCTTAACCAGTCAAGATTTCTATTCTACAGATAGTGAATCTTGTGGGTACTAACTCTCACCATGGTTTTTCCCTTTTGAGTTTTCCACGTATAATCTCTTGTGTTATGTGAAAATTATTTTATTGGGAATCTTATTATGTTGTGATATTTCTCATAAGCTTGATAAGTTTTAAGTTATTGAGGTTGGTGATCAGATTTATAGTGTTTTTGTTTGCACCGATTCATCCCCCCACACCCTCTCAATGCCTTTTAAGTTCATCGGTGTTTGCATTATCAGAGAGAGGTTTATCTATGAATAAGTGATTTATCCTTCGGTGTTGAGTTTGTGGTGAGATTGGTGTTGCAGAGTAGACATTTGTGCTTATCCGGAACTGTGATCAGGCATTTGGAGATGCTATTCTTACAATTCATTTATTTTGAATTGTAGTCTGAATCTTATTGTAAGTCAGTGAGACTTCCTTGAGGGTTGTAGCCTTCCGAGTCATTATTATTTGAGAAGTGAGCTCTAGGCAGTGTGTCTGAAGTCATGTGCATTCTCCATTGTAATATTTTCACATACTACTATAGAATATCATCTTACTGTGGGTAGGTTCCCACCATGGTTTTTCCCTTAACCGGGTTTTCCACACCAAAATCTTGGTGTTGTTTGTTGTGTTGTTAATTTTCTTATCTGTCTTATTACTGTAGTTTATCATATCTATATTTTGTTTGGTGTTCTAGTTAAGACTGATTCACCCCCCCCCCCCCCCCCTCTCAGTCTTCCTTCTTCTTTACTGCTAACAATTGGTATCATAGATAGATCCTCTGATAGAGGCTTAATCACTTGAGGAGATCCGAGATGGTAGCTCAAGGTGTAATCTTTAAGAAGGACAATCCAAGATTTGATGGAAGTAACTATGCTATATGGAAGGACCGGATGGAAATGCACTTGAAATGTCTTGGTGAAGATTATTGGAAGATTACAAAGAATGTCTATGTTGTTCCTTAGAATGGACCATCTACTCTTGATGAGGTTAAGGAAGAAAAACATAATATTAGAGTGAAGGAAGCATTTCTTAGTACCTTGACTAATTCTAAGATGACTAATGTGATGGGACTTCAGACTACACATGAGATCTGGGTGAAGCTTGAGGTGTTGTATGAAGGTGATAAACAAGTGAATATTTCTAAGTTGCAAAGTTTGAAAGGAAATTATGAGACATTGAAGATGGGAGATGATGGGAACATACACTCTTTTATGGCTAAGGTGAATGACCTTGTCTTAGGTATCAGATGTGTCGATGGAACTATTGAGGAAGATGAAATTGTTGCTAAGGTGCTGAGATCTTTGCCTCCTTCCTATAAACATAAGGTTGTTGCTATTGATGAATCTGAAGTGTGACTAATGTGATAAGAGATATGCTGGTTGGAAAGCTTGTTGCATTTGATCTGAGTGAATTTGGAGAATCACATGGAAAGTCTGAGACAACAATCAAATCATCTACATCATCTAAAAAGCTGAAATATGATCTTGATAAGTGCAGAATATCTAGATATGAAAGAGAGAGAAGAGATATGTAAGAGCAAGAAAGGGAGTTGGATGAACTTGAAGCTTTGATTGCTCGGAGATTGCCTAAAAGTGCTGGTAAGTATGATAGAAAGTTGCCTTTGAAATGTTTCTCTTGCAATAAGATAGGACATTTTGCTTCTAGATGCCCAAAGAGAATGGCTAAGTATGAAAGGCATGATAGGAATGATAGATATGACAAGCATGAGAAGTATGACAAGCCTTACCAGCCTAACTAGAAGTTTAGAAATCAGAAGAACTATTGTTATTATGTTGATGAAGGTATAACAGATGAAGAATCTGAAGGAGATGAAGTTGTATTCCTTGCCATTAAGGAATATGGACCTATACCTCTTTATTACACTAGCTGTACTATTGAGGAGAAAGCTTTAACTACTAAAGTTGAGAAGAAAGATGAATGGGTAATTGATAGTGGTTGTTCACATCATATGACTAGTGATAAAAGAAAATTTGTGAGTATGGAAATATATGATGTTGGAATAGTTAGATTTGGACATGACAAAGTCTGTGTAATCCATGGGAGAGGTTCTATTTCTTTTGATGGTAAGAATAACATTGATGATGTCTTGTATGTTGAAGGTTTGAATCATAATCACCTCAGTGTTGGACAAATGGTTGATAAGGGTTATCATCTACAATTCAAGGATGGTAAATGGGAGATCTTGAATGCCTCTGGTATAGAGATTGCATCTGGAACTAAGATTGAAGGTAACATTTTTCATTTGAATGATGGTGAGAAAAGTTGTTTGATTGCTCTGATTGATGAGAGTTGGTTGTGGAATAGGAGAATGTGTCATGTGAATTTTGATTCAATGATTAAGATTTGTTCTATACATGTTAGAGATCTACCTAAGATTGTTAAGCCTGCTAATCCGGTATGTAAGGAATGTAAGTTGGGTAAGAAAATAAGAATTTATTTTAAAAGAAAAAAGTATACATTAGAAGGATTGCTAGATCTTGTACAACCTGGCCTATGTAGACCTACTAATGTTAGAAGTGTGTAGGATGATAGATACTTTATGCTGCTAATTGATGATTGTTCAAGGATGATGTGGGTTGTCTTTTGAAGGAAAAATCAAAAGCATTTGACAAATTCAAGATATTCAAAGATAAGGTTGAGACCGAGTCTGGATTGAAGTTGAAGTATCTATGATCTGATAGAGGTGGAGAATTTTGTTCTGGTGATTTCAATTCATTTTGTGAGAAGCATGGGATTAGAAGACAATTATTTGCTCCTAGAACCCCTCAACAAAATGGAGTTGTTGAGAGGAAGAACAAAATTTTCTTGGATGCTACAAGGACTATGTTGATTAGAGGAAATATTCTAAATATTTACTAGAGAGAAGCCATTAGTACTACTATCTACACATTCAACAAAGTTCACATCAAAGGTGAAATTGGTAAGACCCTTTATGAGCTTTGGTTTGGTCATGTTCCTACTATAAGATATTTCAGAGTATTTGGCAGCAAATGCTATATCAAAATAAATGAAGAGATAGGAAATTTTGATGCTAGAATTGATGAAGGTATTTTCTTGGAATATTCAATAAAGAGAAAGGTCTACTGGTACTACAATAAGAGACTAAGAAAGATTGTAGAAAGTGCAAATGTGAAGGTGGATGAGAACCTTTGGAAAGAGATAAAAGCATGTGGTTATGATGACAGTCAACATATTGTTTTAATGCCTATTCAATCTGAATAGCCTAAGCAGAATGATCTGCTAGAGACTATGAGTCTGGATGTTGTTGGTGAAGGAGTACAGGAACCTAAAAACCAGAACAATTCGAAGACTCTGAGGTTTTTAAATTGAATCATTCTAAAAATTAGATTATTGGTGATAAGTGTTGGCATTTGCATGAAGATTGCATTAATGAAATGTTATGTTGTCATTGGTGTCAATTGAACCGATAATGGTATTTATGATATTGTTGATATTGTTATTATTTTTTATATTGTCTTGTAACTGGTAGGAAGATCTTTGAGGAAGATGTTGTAAACCGGTATGTTATTTTGTGAGTTGAATCGATAAACCGGTGTATAAGGTTAAACCCTTTCTATGCAATGTAACCGATAAACCCTATCAGTTGTTTTTTGTTAAACCCTAACTGATCAAGTTTGTTGGTTTAAGATCTAATGATGAGTGGTAATGATGGAAACATGTGTGATCATTGTATGAGGATAAGTTCGGATTGTTTTGGTGTGTTTGTTCATTTTGTTTGATTGGTCTAGGGAATGAGCAAAGTGGATTGCACCTAATGCACTGCGTGATAAGTTACAAAGTCCGATGAAGTGGTGATCATGGAGTGGTTGGAATTTTCTTGAAGAATGTGTATAGATTGCTATGTAAATCCAATGGCGACACTTAAACCGATTGTTTGTAATCTCTATGAGAGAATTGGGTTTTTGTTGTGTTACTGACCTAATTGATTTGCATTTAAGGTCGATGAAGTTGTTTGTAAGAGTGTTGGAAAAGTGTTGGCTGAAACCAGTTGAGTGTATGGTTGCCTAACCAAAGAATGGATCTATAGTTTGAGTAAAGGCAAATTGAAGCTTAAAAGGATCTGATCAAGCAAATGTAGTGCTATTCAGACATATCAAGAAAATCTGTTGTTTTCTAAAAATTACAGCAAAATTGAAATCCCCTAACCGGGTAAACTCTAATAAGCTTGGTTACTTCTTAAATCCTCTAACGAGGTGGTCCATTAGCTTGGATTCTCAAACCCTCTACCAAGGTTACAACTAACAGGGTATTTTCTTTTCATCAAAGCATTTTGTAAATCCCTTAACCGGGTGATTCCTAATAGAATCAGTTCTTAACAAGACTTATTGCAAAAGCTTTAACAGGCTTGGCTCCTAACAGGGTGAACTTCAGAAGAGTTCACATAGCTATCCTTGTGAGTCTCATCTCACCTTGGTTTTTACCTATTTGTGTTTTCCACATATAAACATTTGTGTCAAGTGGTTAATGTTTTTGTGATTATGATCTTATTTTCTTATTTGATTAACTTTTGATAAGGCATGATAACTAGAAGCACTTAGAGATGGAATATGTTGATATATGATTAAGCATTTGGATGTTTACAAGATTGAAGTTGTTTACTGTTAAGTTGTTATAACAGTTAATCGGTTGATGTTGAGTATTCTTATGAGTTTTGATCTTGATAGTGAAAGTTTGTTTTGTGTGATTGAATTTGAGTTTGGGAAGTTTGTATCAATTTTTAGTATACTGATTCACCCCCCCCCCCTCCTCTCAGTATTCTATCGGAATGTTATTCTTTCATCATACCATCAATTGGTATCACAGAATCTCAGGTCCTCTTTAACCTAAAAGCCTAACAGCTTGAGGAAAAGATCTTGTAGATCATGATGAAGAAGGAAGGTTTGAAGTTCAACAAAGATAACTATAGGATATGGAGCGATAGAATGAAGATTTATATTAAGAGTCTAGGAAGTCAGTATTGGGATCATGTAGAAAATAAGTATATTGCACCTACTGGAACTTTGACTGATGATCAGAAGAAAGAATAGCAAGAAAATCATCAAGCATTGGAGGCTATTATCAGTTCCCTATTTGATGTTGAATGTGTAGATGTTCATGGTATTGAAACTGCATATGAATTGTGTAAAAAACATGAAGAGATTTATAGCGGTGATGAACATGTTAATATTGCTAAAGAGGATAGCCTAAGAGGAAAGTTTGATGACATGAGAATGTCTAAAGGTGAGAATATCAAGCAATATGGTCAAAGGATATAAGAGATAGTTGGTGAAATAAAGAGTGTAAGAGGGAAAGTGGAAGATTCCATAGTGATCAGTAAGGTACTAAGAACCCTACTACCGGTCTATGCTATCCGAGTTGCAGCTATTCAGGAGCTGAAGTCCATTGACAAAACTAAGGTAACTCTTGACTCTATCATTAGCAAACTTACAACTTTTGAATTAAACGGTTATGATGGTAGTGAACAGAAATTAGAATTTGCATTCAAAGCTTATGTCTCTAACCTATTTGTAAGAAAAAGTAGAGATACTTGTCATGGTTATGAATCTAGATCCAGTAGAGATGCTGATGATGAAGACAGCCTAGTGAACTTGAAGCATTGTTGGCAAAACGACTGCCTAGAGACACTGGGAAATACAGAGGTAAACTACCTTTAAAATGTTTTGCATGCAACAAGATTGGTCATATAGCAGCTAACTATCTTAATGGTGAAAATGAACACAAGAGAGACAAATTCAATAAGTATAAGGGCAAAGGCAAGAGAGATTGTCTTATAGCGGTTGACAATGGTATTACTGATGAAGAATCTGATGATGATGCTAGTGAAGATATTATGTTTGTAGCTATTAAGGAAGAGATATCAAATCAGAAGGCACTAGTGTCTAGGATGGATAACTCTGATGGTTGGATCATTGATAGTGGTTGTTCACATCACATGACTGGTGATCAGAGAAAATTTCTTTCCTTGAAGGAATTTGATGGTGGTGTTGTCAAATTTGGCAATGAATCAACCTGTATGGTTAAAGGTAAGGGAGTTATTTCTCTTAATGGGAAGAGTAGTGCTAGCAATGTCTATTGAGTTGAAGGCCTAAAGCACAATCTTTTGAGTGTGTCACAACTTAATGACAGAGGATACCCACTGGATTTTAGAAATGGTATATGCAAAATCTTTGACAATAAAGGAAAATTGATTGTAACCAGGAAACAAACCATAGGTAATCTATTTCATCTTAATCCTAAATTTAGTAACTATTTGATTGCAAATATAGATGATAGATGGATTTGGCATAGGAGATTTTGTCATATAAACTTTGATAATATTCTTAAAGTGAGCAAGTCCAAGACAGTAAGAGGTCTACCTCAACTAGACAAACCGGTTAATGCTCTTTGTAAATAATGTTAGTTAGGAAAGATGACTTCTTCAAATTTCAAGAGCAAGTCCTTCTCAGTAGACCACTTGTTATATTTGGTTCATATAGATCTATGTGGACCAATAAGAACAAGAAGCATTCAAGGTGATAGATATTTCATGATCTTCATTGATTATTGTTCAAGGATGATGTGGGTTACATTCTTGGAGGATAAGAATGAAGACTTTGGTAATTTCAAGGCATTCAGGGCCTTAGCTGAGAAAGAGAGTGGCAAAAAGATAAAATGTCTGAGAATACATCAAGGTGGTGAATTTACAAATGAGGAATTCACTAACAACTATGATGAGAATAATATCAAATGGCATCTTTCTGCACCAAGGACACCACAGCAGAATGGTATAGCAGAGAGGAACAACTGCTTAGTGGTTGAAGCTGCTAGGGCAATGTTGATACAAGGAGGTGTTGCGAATTTTTTTTGGAAAGAAGTTGTAAGTACAGTTGTCTACACAATGAACTGAGTTTTGGTGAAAAGAGGTAAGGACAAGACCCCTTATGAATATTGGTATGGGAGATCACCTAATGTTAGCTATTTTAAGATATTTTGTAGCAAATATTTTATTAAAAGAGGTGATTACATTAGCAAGTTTGAAGCTAAGAGTGATGAAGGCATATTTCTTGGCTATTCCACCAAGAGGAAGGCCTATAAATGCTTCAACAACTGAACACAAAGAATTGTTGAGAGTGTTGATGTTTGAGTAGATGAATGTCCTAAAGTCTCAGATGGAACCAGTTCAGAGAAAAAGGATGAAGATCCTTACATTTTTCTTTTGGAACTTGAAACTGTTAAATCAAAAACCGGTAAAGCAAATTCTGATATACTTGTTCAATCAGAACAAATAAATTTAGAAGAAGATGATAATGAAGTTGAACCTAAAGAGAATGGTCATGTTATTCCTAGGTATGTAAGACTAAACCATAGTCCTGAGAAGATTATTGGGGATAAGGATGTTGGAGTACTAACTAGAAGAAGAATAAGAGAGAACTCTTGCATGATCTCAACCATTGAACCTAGAAGTGCTAAGGAGGCATTTGGTGATGATTATTGGGTTAAAGCTATGGAGGGGGAATTGGATCAAATTGAGAAGAACAACACTTGGACCCTGGTACCCCAACCGGTAAATAACAATGTTATAGGTACTAAATGGGTGTTCAAAAACAATTTAAATGAAGATGGTGTTGTAGTTCACAACAAGGCAAGACTAGTCTGCAAAGGTTATGCTTAAGAAGAAGGAGAAGATTATGGAGAAACTTTTGCACCAGTAGCAAGACTAGAAGGTGTCAGAACTTTACTTGCATTTGCAGCCCATAACAAGTTCCAAATATACCAGATGGATGTTAAGTCTTCATTTTTTAATGGGATATTGGAAGAAGAGGTTTACATAGAGCATCTTGATGGTTATGCTTTGACATATGAGAAAGACATGGTATGCAAATTGCATAAAGCTTTGTATGGATTAAAGCAGGCACCCAGAGCATAGTATGAACAGCTTCATACACATCTGATGAAGATAGGCTTTGTAATAACCAGTGATGATAGTATAATTTATCTCAAGTCTGAAGGAGATGAAATACTGGTCAGTGAAGTATTTGTTGATGATATTATTTTTGGAGGAAATGATGTCATGAGAAATAGTTTTGTAAATGAAATGAAAAATGAGTTTGAAATGACTTTAGTAGGGGAAATAAAAAATTCCATAGGCTTTCAGATACAAGAAATGAAAAATGGTATTTTCATTACACAATCTAAGTATGTGAAAGAGGTTTTGAAGAATTTTGGCATGAGTGACTGTAAACCAGTTGGAACACAAATGGTTACAAGTTGTAAGTTAAGCAAGGAAGATGCATCTAAGTCTGTTGATGAAAAGGAATACAGGTCAATGATTGGTAAATTACACTATGTTGTTCACAGTAGACCTGACATTGCCCATGTAGTTGGTATAGTTGCAAGATTTTAGAAGAATCCAGAGGAAGCACATCTAATAGCAACCAAGATAATTTTTAGGTATCTGAAAGGTACAGTTGACTATGGATTATGGTATCCAGATGGAGGAAACTTTGATTTGAAGGCATACACAGATGTTGATTGGGTAGGAAATATTGATGACTAGAAAAGTACTACCGGTGGAGCATTCTTTCTAGGAGGAAGGCTAGTTTCATGAAGTAGTAAGAAGCAGAGTTGTACTTCACAATCTATTGCTAAAGCTGAGTATGTTGGAGCTTATATGAATTGCACATAGGTTGTTTGGATGAGGCACATTTTGGAAGGTTTTAAGATGAAGATCTCAGATCCTATAAAGATTTTATGTGATAATACAAGAGCCATTAATATTTCTAAGAATCTTGTTTTCCACGCTCGCACCAAGCACATTGAATTGAAGTATCACTTTTTGAGGGAAAAAGTTCAAAGTAAAGATGTTATCTTAGAGCATGTTTCTACCACGAAGCAACTTGCAGATATCTTTACCAAACCTATGCCTAAGACCACTTTTGAGTATCTTAGAATTTAGTTGGGGGTTGTCCCTCTTCATGAAGTTAGTTGATCACGATGTTGATTGCATCAGTCCCTAGATCACTTGTAGAATTTTACATGGATTGATGAAGAAGTGGATGTATTCCATAGGGGGAGCATCAAGTTGCAGTGTGTTGTTGATGCACATGTTTTACTTTCAATTTGGCATTATTGTCAAAGGGGGAGAAGAATTATGTGATTGAGGAGAAGAATTATGTGACTAGGAGAAGAATTATATGATTGAGAAGAAGAATTATGTGACTAGAAAAAGGAAACCAGCGACAGGTTGAAGATAGACAAAGCATGGTGAATACTTGGAAATGTAAACCAGGATTCCTATTCACCAATCACAGCAGCAATCAAAGGCATTGATATTTGTATTGCCATCAATGTCAAAGGGGGAGATTGTAGGCATTTGCATGAAGATTGCATTAATGATATGTTATGTTATCATTGATGTCAATTGAACTGGTAATGGTATTTATGATATTGCTGATATTGTTGTTATTATTGATATTGTCTTGTAACCGATAGGAAGAGCTTTGAGGAAGATGTTGTAAACCGGTATGTTAGTTTGTGAGTTGAATTGGTAAACCGATGTATAAGGTTAAACCCTTTCTATGCAATGTAACCGGTAAACCCTACCAGTTGTTTTTTGTTAAACCTTAACCGATCAAGTTTGTTGGTTTAAGATCTAATGATGAGCAGTAATGATGGCACCACATGTGATCATTGTATGAGGATAAGTTCTTATTGTTTTGGCATGTTTATTTATTTGATTGATTGTCTACGGAATGAGCAAAGTGGATTGCATCTAATGCATAGCACGTTATGAGTTACAAAGTCCGATGAAGTAGTGATCATGGAGTGGTTGGAATTTTCTTAAAGAATGTGTATAGATTGCTATGTAAATCCAATGGTCACACTTGAACCGATTTGTTTGTAATCTCTATGAGAGAATTAGGTTTTTTTTGTGTTACCAACCTAATTGATTTGTATTTAAGGTCGATGAAGTTGTTTGTAAGAGTGTTGGCAAAGTGTTGGCTAAAACCAGTTGAGTGTGTGGTTGCCTAACCAAAGAATGAATCTGCAATTTGAGTAAAGGCATATTGCAGCTTAAAAGGATCTGATCAAGCAAATGTAGTGCTATTCAGACAGATCAAGAAAACCTATTGTTTTCTAACAATTACAACATAATTGAAATCCCCTAACCGGGTAAGCTCTAACAAGCTTGTTTACTTCTTAAATCCTCTAAAAAGGTGGTCCATTAGCTTGGATTCTCAAACCCTCTACCAAGGTTACTCCTAATAGGGTATTTTCTTTTCATCAAGGCATTTTGTAAATCCCTTAACCAGGTGATTCCTAACAAAATCTATTCTTAACATGAATTATTGTAAAAGCTTTAACAGACTTGGCTCCTGTCAGGGTGAACTTCTGAAGAGTTCATATAGCTATCCTTGTGAGTCTCATCTCACCGTGGTTTTTACCTATTCAGGTTTTCCACATATAAACATTTGTGTCAAGTGGTGAATGTTTTTTTGGTTATGATCTTATTTGCTTATTTGATTAACTTTTGATAAGGCATCATAACTAGAAGCATTGAGAGATGGAACATGTTGATATATGATTAAGCATTTGGATGTTTACAATATTGAAGTTGTTTATTGTTAAGTTGTTATAACAGTTAACCGATTGATGTTGAGTATTCTTATGAGTTTTGATCTTGATAGTGAAAGTTTACTTTGTGTGATTGAATTTGAGTTTGGGAAGTTTATATTAGTTTTTCAGTATACTGATTCACCCCCCCCCCCCTCTCAGTATTCTACTGCCTACTTATTCTTTCATCATACCATCAATAAGAATAAAGGTGTGATGACTAGAAGAAGGTTAGTTGTTGAAAAAGTATGCTTTATTTCTAAAGTTGAACCTAAAGATGTTGCTGAAGCCTATAAAGATGAGAGTTGGATGAGAGTTATAAAGAATAACATTTGGGAATGTGTGCCTAGACCTAAGGATAAGAATATTATTGGTACAAAATGGGTATTTAGAAACAAACTAAATGAAGTTGATGAAGTTGTCAAAAATAAAGCTAGACTGGTCTACAAAGGATACTCACATCAAGAAGGGATTGATTATGAGGAGACTTTTGCTTTGGTTGCCAGACTTGAAGTTGTTATACTATTGCTTTCTTATGCTTCTTATAAATATTTCAAGGTATATCAGATGGATGTCAAATCTTTCTTTTTGAATGGTGATCTTGAGGAAGAAGTTTACATTGTACAACCTAATGGATTTTCACTATCAGATGATGGAGACATGGTATGTAAGTTGAAGAAATCTCTTTATGGACTAAAAAAAGCTCCTAGAGCTTGGTATGCTAGACTAGATAAATACTTGTTAAAATTGGGATTTAGTAAAGTTGTTGTTGATAGCAATTTGTACTTTAAGATAGAAAATGATAACATCTTGATTGTTGAAGTCTTTGTTGATGATATAATCTTTGTTGGTGATGATAACTTGAGCATGAAGTTTGCTAGTGATATACAGAAAGAATTTGAGATGTCTATGATTGGTGAGATGAAATTCTTCTTAAGTTTGCAGATTGCACATACTGGAAAATGTATATTCATATCTCAATCTAAGTATGTGAAGGAATTGTTGAAGAAATTTGGGTTAGATGATTCCAAACCAGTTGGAACTCCTATGGTGATTGGTTGTAAATTGTCCAAGAATGATGAATCTCCTAAAGCTAATCAAAGTTTGTACAGATCTATGGTTGGTGAACTATTGTATCTTACTCAGACTAGGCCGGACATTATGCATGCTATGTGCATGGTTGTTAGATATCAATGTTAGGGGTCCCACAAATACTAAGAGGGGGGGTGTGAATTAGTATCTAACCAGTAATTAGAATTTCTTAACTTAAAACATGTAGAACATAATATAACAGTGTACCGGTATGCAAGAAATAATGCAATAAACAGAATCAAGAACATCCACATGAAAAACACACCATAACACAAGATGTTTTGATTGAATGAAAAATAGGTTTTAAGGACCCGAAACCATTACAACATAGTTAAAATAAAAAGATAAGAAAATAGAGTCCTCATACAAAGCGATTGGTCAAAAAAACCAGCGAACAGAAAAAACAGCTAAACAACAAAAAAGAGCAAAGAACCCAAGGAGACACTACATAGTAATTTTCTTCAGCAGATCCTCTGCCTTAGTCACCAGCTTGTCATAGGTCACCCCAACTACTTTTAGCTCCTCCAGGTCCTTATTCACTTTCTTTTCCTTCCTCTTTCCATGGGTGCAAGTTCTGGGACCTTGGGCTTCCCCGGTTCCTTCTGCATCCAGGTCAATTTCCTGGGTTTCCTTTTCATCATCGAGCTTGCTGAAGAGGGTATGGGTGTTGTTGGCTGAGATTTTCAGAATGTTGAGACTCTGCTCCACAATTTTCTTGAGGCACTCCTCTATCTTGTCCACTTTGGCAACTGTATCCAAGAGCGTTTTTTCATTAGTTTCCTCCAGGGTTTTTCTATCTTGTATCTCCTTTTCAATTTTCTCAAACCAGGGATTAAAGGCATCTCTGATGTCTTCCGCTTTGGCAATTGTGTTCTTCAAATCTTCAATATAATTGGCCATAGTGTTCCCCTCTCCAATGTTAATGGTCTCCAGGATCATGACTCTATTGCAGAGTTTTTTGTATTCATCCACAGTATTCTTATTCCCGTCAATAAGCCATTCAATGGTTTTCATAATACCCTTCAAGGCCTCGAGGTGAGGACCAGGATAAGGAGTAACTTTACTAGGGGTTATCTGTTCATCTTTACCAATATGGAGGGTACAAATAGTGTCAGCGGCCCTGAGGGTCTCCTCCATAGTCTCCATCTCCAGGCTTTGTTCAGCTTCCAGGGTTCTTGTTTGCTTGTCCTCTTCCGGTTCCTTTCCTATGTCCTCCAGATATTTGCCAGTCTCCTCTATTTTCTTTTGCTTCTTCCTGGGTTGGGCTTGGATTTTACTTTTTTCCTTCAGCACTCCCTTAGAGTTCTTCTTCTCCTCAGGGAAATCAGAGTCCTCTTCTTCTGAAGAAATACTAATCAAGGGTTTTCTTTGGGGTTTTTTACTCTTAGAAGAAGAGGGTCTTGATTTCCTCTTCTTGCTCCTCTCATACTCTAAGTCATCAGAGCTTTCCTCATTTTCAGTCAAGGAATCATTATCTGAATCCTCCTCCTCCGAGAAATCAAAATCAGACATTTCTTCTTCTGAATCCACAGAGAGCTGCATTCGATTGATTTTACTGGCCTTTAGATGATCATAAATGAGGACCATAAGTCCCTGGTGCATTGCAGTGTCACCTCAAGGATTTTCTTTATATGCTTTTAGGGATGCATTCATTGAACAGAGCAAGAAATAAGGGAAATTCACCTTATCGTTATGCCTAAAATGATTTAAGAGGACAAAGTGATATCCATATACTTTTGTAAACCTGCCATCTAGAGTTATATACCTCATTAAAACAAAGGGAATTTCCCACCAGGGCTTTGCAAAAGCCGTAGGTGGGTAATAGGTTTTGCTCAACTTTACCAGTCTTTTCTTCTCTTTCTCTATGATCGGGTACCTTTCAATGGCTTCCGTATTGACCTTCCTATCTCTGTAGAAATTGCAACCCTCCCTTTTGAGTCCCGTAGCTTTAGCTATTAACTCTTCATCAATTTCCACCAGTTGGTCGCCCATTTTAAGCTTGCCCTTCTTCCAATTTTTGTAGAAGAAGCTGGTTATCTTTCCATCACGGCCATGGAGTCTCTCAAGGAAGCTCGAAAGACCACCCTTCTACAAAATTTCTCACACCTCTTCTTTCTATTTCCACTCCTTGCAACTTCCTGGCTCATATCTTCTCCTATTTCCGCCCATGGTGTCATTTCTCACAGTCAAGTTCAAGTTACAGAGCTGGTGAAATAGAAAGCTTTTCGAAGCTAAAACAAAAGCCCAAAAAGCATGCATAGCATTATTGATTTGACAAGTTATAATGTACATTCTGCTAACTTTGATGTTATAATGAGTAATTCCCTCATTATCGAAGTAACTCAAAGTGCTTACTTCAGTACATATCATAATTGCCTTGTCAATCAAGATTCTTTGGGGTACTTCGATATCTTTCATTTATTATGATTTGTCTTACATCTCTGGGAAGACCGCTCTCACCTGTCCACGTGGTTATTGTATCATTCTTCACCACCACGTTTGCAACCCAATCAGTAGAACACAAGATGTTAACGAGGAAACCCGGTGTGGGAAAAACCTCGGTGGGATTTGTGACCCACAATATTCACTCACTGGCCAATAAGAGAATATTACTTACAATAGGGGCCTACACATGCAGGAAGGCTAATTGCCTAGAGCTCACTGCTCAATGGGAATTCTCACTGACTTACAATAAGGATTATACAAATCCAATATCTTGTACTGCTTTACAATAGCATCTTCAATGCCTGATTCAATACCGGTTCCTGCTCTGTTCTTTACATATATCCCTTGACCTATATTTCACACATTAGGTCTGCCTAATATTTTTCTTAATTCTTCTACATCACATCTATAAATGTCTACAATGACCTCTTTTATATATAAGAGTCATTTTACAATTTGCCAAGTCGGCTTACACATTTTTACAATAATAAACAAAATGTAATATAACAAAATCCTATCGGCCCCTATGCTGGTATACTTCCTTTCTTCTGTGCCAGTGCCAGTGTCCTGAGTGCCGGTGTGGAGTGTGATCAGCTGATGTCGATATAATGTCTTTGCCAGTGCCATAGGATTGCAAGGTTGCCATCAATGACAAAACCTTCAATCACATACAATGTCTCATTGGAGTGTGCATATGCCAACAATCTCCCCCTTTGGCATTGATGGCAACACTCATGAGAAATTTCAAAAAGTATCCAAAAATGTGTAGTCCAAAAATGTTACCAAAAAATGTGTGTGCTCCCCCTGAGCATATGATTCCTATGATTTGAATTTTCTCATCCCACTACTCCCCCTTTGGCATCAATGACAAAGGTTGTCAAGATGTCAGTAGAGTTTGTGGTTTCAACCTTGTAGCTGGGTAGTTATAATTTGAAAAAGATCTCCCAAAATCAAGTTTATACTGTCCATAAACTTTTTGCTATCCTTTATTGATGTCTCTGTTCTCTTCACTGTACCGGTGAGATGCTGCAAATGCTCTGCCGGTGTTTTGCTTCCCTATGTTAATGCCTCAGAAATTTCCTTCCGCAGAGATGCTAGATAGTCCAATCTTGGACTTATTTTAGATCTCAAATGTTTTGCCCTATTTATTATTCTTTCTTTCTCTCTTTCCAATTTGAGTAGTTCTTCCTCAAAATTTGTTATCTTCTCCTCAAAAACTGATAGTGTATCAGGTGAGTTGACAAAGCTATCTGCAAGTTTATTTATCTCATCCTGTACCTTGCTCATTTTCTTGTCAATATCTACAGTCAAAAATTGTGTTTTACAGGTATCTTTATACATATTTTTGTATTCTTTCAACAAATTACATAGTTCCGGTAGAAGTGTGTCAAAATCTCTATTACACTTCTTTATTTGCTCATCAAAGAATTTCTATTTTTCAATTTCTACCTTATCCTTCACTGAATCTTCCTTTATTTTCTCAATGTTTTTTGAGATGTATTTACACAGTGTATCCAATAGTCCTAAAGAATCTTTGTTATCTATATTACAGTTAGGTGCAATTACCTTCAAAATTGGTATGGTATCATCAATTACTTTGTAAGCCTACGAGCTGCAGTCAATTATTTTCTTGATAGAATCAAGTAGTACCTCAGTCACATTTGTTGATTTGTATCCTGATGATGATCCAACAATCTGAGTACCGATGGAAGTAACCAAGCTTGTATTGACCTCTGGTAGGTCAGTTTGTGTCTGCATTTCTTTAAGCACTAGTTTTCCTAGTTCACTAGTTACCGGTGGCACTGTTTCCTTATGTACCTGTTCCGATTGTTGTTGTTCTAGAGCCTTTTTCTCTGTTTGTTTCTCTATAGGTTTCATTTCCTCAGTCTGTGTCTCAGTCTCTACCTTTTTCTCTTTATCATCTTCTGATTTATCAGTTTCCTCAGTCACTGGAGGCTCACTAGCCATATCTGACTCTTTTATTGTATCTTTGTCTACTACTATGTTGATCTTCTAAGTATCAACATTCACAGTATATAGGACTTCAGGATTAGGATTATTATCCTCTACATCCATACTCTTGGTTGCCAGTTGATCTTCATTAGTTGTTGATTTTACCAGTGGGGTATTTAAAGAAGGTGGGGGTAACTTGTCTCTAACCTTGATACTTGGTGGTCCACCAACTTTATCTTTCCCCTTGTCTCTATCTTTCTGATATACCTTTATGGGTTTAGGGTTCCTCTACTCTTCTTGTTTTGCTTTCTCAACCAGGAATATATCCCATCCATCTTATGTTTCCTCTATCACTTCATTAACTCTTCCTACCATTAGTGAAATATGTCGGTGTGCAGTAGAGAATACTGACCGGTTGGCCTTTGCAATCAGATCATCAATTTCTTATGGAGAGTTTACCGGATATACAGCAAGTAGCTTCTCAATTTTTATTTTCTTATCCAATTCTATCACTGCCTGTCTTCTTGCCTCTAGTCTTTTGAATAATTCATCTGGTATTTCATTGACTACTTCCATCAGAAATTTCTTGTACATATCCATGTGCAATATAACACTATTTTCAACTTGTTCTTTCTCATCAGCTGTTAGAGTGTCATATATTTTCTCTATGTTCATCAGTTTACCTTCCTCTGTGATTTCATTCAGCAGTATATCAAGAGGGGCCAAGTCTCTATTTGTCCTTTTCTTCTTCTTGGGTGTCAGTTTCTTCTTTGGTGTGGCTTTTCTAACTGGATATCTCACAGCTTGTTGCTTTTGCCTTGTCCTCCTAGGTGAAGGTGTGGTTGCCGGTGAGGGATCTCTTTTTCTTACAACTCTTTTAAAAGTTGCAGGCATGTCACTTCCTGAAGAAGTACCTACCGGTGATAGGTGAGTTTCATGCTATGGAGCTGCTAACTCATCCTCTGTTATGTCGGTTTTCTTCAATACATCTTCCTTAATGGCTTTTGCTTGTCTGGACCCTTTCCTTACAACTGCCTCAACTTTTTCACCCTTTTCTTAGATTGAATTTCTCTTTCAATATTCTCTACACTACCAAATACTTCTTCCTTTGGTTCTCTGGGGGCTTCCAGAAGTGCTTTAGCATATGTTTCAACTATGTGATCATCTGTTTCATATCCCATCTCGGTTACCCAAACTGTCCTTGGGATGACTGCTTCCATCCAGATTTCATCTTTCTTGATGACAAAGCATATATCATCTTTGTATTTGTCTACAATCTTCTTTGATAACCTTACTCTTTTCTTCATTTTGGTCTTTAATGCTTGGAAAAAGTCATGAATATTGTTTTCCTTGTTCTCACCCATGTTATTGAATAGTTCAGTCAATTGTTTGCCTACCGGTATGTCATATCCAAGTTCTTTGTAACCTATACCGGGAACCTGTTTTGTTATATGTAGCATTAGGCATACTAACAGATTTCCAAATCTGAAAGTTCCTTTCTTGTCCTTCTTGATCTTTCCAAGATTTTCAATTAATTCAACCTTTAACCACTCACATATGTCAATTTTTGCATTGTCTGTGACCATGTCATGAGCACTCTTAATGCATAAACTTGAAACTAAATTAAGTCTATTAGCATGAGTAGCTTTATACCCTATATCATACTGATGAATCTTACATTGATATCTTTTACATCATTAACCCTTAGGGACCTCTTGTCAAATGTTGCACCAGTTAGGTTTATAACTAGGTTATTGGAAACTTTCTTGGTTTTATCTGGTCTTTACCGGTGGTCGGTAACCTATGACAGCTTTCACAGCTTCCTTGGTGATCTTATGGATTGCATCTAACTGGAAAAATTCTCCATGTACCCTGCTCAAAACTATCCTAATCACATCCTTTGGAAATTCAGGAATGCTAAGGATTTCTGTAAATCCTAGGGACTCAATGATCTTGTGTTCATCCTTTTAATTGTCAATATTATCACATATCACGGTTTTATACATGGTTTTAATTTCCTCATCTCCTAACTCTTCAATGTTGCAATGGATGTACATTCTGGGGTCTTTAGCATATACAACTCCCTTGGGAATTTGAGAAAAAGCACCTAGGGTATCATCCTTCTTTGCTATCTCGGGAACTAACTGAAATGCGGGCCTAGGTCTTTTTATTACTTCAACAACAGTAGGGTTTACTATGTATTCAATTACAGAGGTGGATGTCATGATTAAATACCTTTTACTACCTTGGATGGATGATTGCTTGGAGTGTTCTTGCTTCTTGCTCAAAATGTCTTAGCTCGAAGTCTTTGCACTCTTCAAAAATTGAAATCACGGTGAAATGAAATGGAGCCAAAACCTTAACTTTATAATGTCTCTTCGCCATCTACCACATTAATTGCATGTCGGTTAAGTATTCACTTAACATTGTTTGTCGGTAATAAGTAATTTCCAACTTCTTATCTCTAACTGAGGGAATAATAGCACATGTATCAATAGATTGCCAAACCCTCAAGGAAATTTTCTTCAATTAGATGAAGAAATTCCTGCCGATGTAGCACTACTCTGTCCTTCCGATGAAGCATCACTCTGTCCTATCGGTGAAGTATTGATTAGTTCTACTGGTGGAGGAGTATTCCCAATATTTAGATCACCTTTTCTAATCCATTGTTTTGAGAATTCTTGCTTAACCTCTTCAACTTTTTCTTTACCTTTCAAGCTAGAACTTTTGTTGTCTACCGGTGTTCCTTTACTTCTACAAAATTTAGCAATATGCCCAATCTTGTTACATGCATAACAAGTTACATTATTTTTCTAAATAGCTTTCCCATAACTTATGTCAATTTGTGTTCTGCATTGATTAGATAAATGTCCAAATCTTCCACAAACATAACATCTCACATTCATTCTACAATTTTCAGAGTTGTGACCAACTTTGTTGCATTTACAACATTGACTCATGGGTGTGTTGATATTCTGATAATTTCTAGATCTACATTCATTTGCTCTATGACCATACTTATTATAGTTAAAGCATTTACCATTGAATTTATAAGCATTAGGTTGTCTTACCGGTTTGCTATGATCCTGAGTATTTGTAGTATCGGAGCTTTCGCCAACTTCAAAGCCAATTCTAGAAGTGTCACCTTTAGGTTTTTGATTCTTCAGCAAGGTGCCAAGTTCCTCTGAGCTTTTCTTGAATTTTTCTTTGTGTTGATTTACAGTTTCTAGTTCTCTTTCTAGGACTTCTTTTTGTATCATCAGTTCATTTGAGTCATTCTGAGTATGCATCAGATCTGTCTTCAACATGTCATTTTCATAGCTAAGTCTTGTGTTCTCATTTGCTGCATCACTTAGTCTTCTGGTCAATTCTTCTTCATTCTTCTTCCTATCCTCAATCTCTTTGTAAAATCTCATAGTCATATCCTGCATCTCATTCTTTGTTGTCATGATCTCTTGTTTCAACTTGCTTATCATATCATTAAGTGATTCCTTTTCATCATTCTCATTTTGCAATTTTTCACAAAGTTCTCTTCTCTTATTTCTTGCAATGGTAAAATTTTCTTGAAGTGCCTGAATGATGTCCTGAGCTGCTCTTAAATCATCTTCTAATTTGATATTTTCCAACTTTTCTGCATCATAGTCTGTAAGAGCTCCTTCCAGTTGCTTCATCAGATTTTCCATCTTTACCGGTGTCAAGATCTTCCTCAAGCTGTTAGGCTTTTGAAAATAGAGGACCAAGCTCTGATACCAATTGTTAGGGGTCCCACAGATACTAAGAGGGGGGTGTGAATCAATATCTAATCGGTAATTAGAATTTCTTAACTTAAAACATGTAGAGCATAATATAACAGTGTACCGGTATGCAAGAAATAATGCAATAAATAGAATCAAGAACATCCACATGAAAACCACACCATAACACAAGATGTTAATGAGGAAACCCAGTGTGGGAAAAACCTCGGTGGGATTTGTGGCCTACAATATTCACTCACAGGCCAATAAGAGAATATTACTTACAATAGGGGTCTGCACATGCAGGAAGGCCAATTGCCTAGAGCTCACTGCTAAATGGGAAGTCTCACTGACTTACAATAAAGATTATACAAATCTAATATCTTGTACTTCTTTACAATAGCATCTTCAATGCCTGATTCAGTACTAGTTCCTGCTCCATTCTTTACATATATCCCTTGACCTATGTTTTGCACATTAGATACCTGAAGGGAACTATGGACTATGGATTATGGTATCCTAGGAATGATGATTTCATGATTAGTACCTATACTAATGCTAATTAGGTTGGTGATGTTGATGATCGGAAGAGCACTACCGGTGGAGCATTCTTTTTGGGTATGAAATTGGTTTCATGGGCTAGCAAGAAATAAGATTAAGTGTCTTTATCTACTATTGAAGCTGAATACATTGCACTCAAGTAGTTTGGATGAAGCAAATGTTGAAGGATACCAGAGTTATTTATGATGAGCCTACTATTATATACTATGATCATTCCAGTGCTATTAACATGTCAAATAATCTGGTGCAACATTCAAAGACTAAACATGTGTCAATCAAATATCAGTTTTTGAGAGAGCAAGTTAGTGAAGAGAAGGTGAAGCTAGAGTATGTATCTACAAAGGAACAAATTGCTGATATTTTCACTATACCTTTGCCTACAGATACATTTGTCTATTTGAGAGACAAGTTAGGGGTATCCACCCCTCCTGATGAGAACTAGATGCATTGAGTTGCATCAATCCGGTGGATTTTAGAGCTTTATCTATTTATCTGGATTAGTGAGTTGGTTCTACTCCTTTGCTGGAGTAGTCTGTCTGGGGAAAGAGATTCATGTTTCTATTTTGGAGAGTTTGGTTTTTTGTTTTGTAAGCTTTGGTATTGTTGTCAAAGGGGGAGAGATATCATGTGAAAAAAAAATTCTAAGTCTTGATCTTAGGGGGAGTTTGTTGGAAATATCTTCTTTTATTTGCATTGATTGTTTTTCACATTCATATCTAGCCATCAATGCCAAAGGGGGAGAGTTTTGGATATTGTCATTCATTGATGCTGCTAGGATATGTTGTTGTCATTGATGTCAATATATTCCTATGTATTGTTCCGGTGATTGCCAATTGGGAAGATTTTCTAATCCGGTTTGTAGTGTTGGTTTACTTATCACTGTTTTGCAGAGTTTGATAAATACTCCAGTATACTCTGGTGTGATCAGATCTAGTACTGATATGTTGGGATATTGCTTATGATGGTCTTGTGTATTTTCATTTTAGATGGATCATGATTTGGTACTCTACAAGTTATCTTTATTCGTGATAGTTTCTGATTGGTTGTATTCTTAAGCTCTTTCAGATGTTAACCAAAAAGTGGTGTTGGTGCAGTTGTTCCTAGTGATTCTAACATGCTGGTTGATTATTCCTAGTCATGTCTTATTTGTTTTGGTGATCTGCATTGATCATTGTGCGATTTTTTGGTCGTTTCTATCAACTGGTGATGATTTGCGTGCTATGCGATATTTTGGTGATGTAGCGTGTTGCGGTTGATCTTGGCATGATTTTTGGTGGATGTGATCACTTGGGAATTTGATTTAGGACCATGCTATGCTATGAAAATAATTATATTGGTTTGGTGGTCAATCTTTGTATCGTGTGATGTAATTTTGTAATTGAGGGTTGAGGGTTTAGCTGACCTTGTTGTCAAGGTTGATGAATTGTATATATAGATGATATAGTCATATAATTTTGGTGTCTATGTTGTGTCTACATTATCAGAGAGATGTTTGTGTGTGAACAAGTGATTTATCCTCTGGTGTTGAGTTTGTGGTGAGATTGGTGTTGCAGAGTAGACATTTGTGCTTAATCGGAACTATGATCAGGCATTTGGAGATGTTATTCTTTCAGTTCATTTCTTCCAGATTGTAATCTGAATCTTATTGTAAGTCAGTGAGACTTCCTTGAGGGTTGTAGCCTTCCAAGCCATTATTATTTGAGCAATGAGCTCTAGGCAGTGTGCCTGAATGCATGTGCATTCCCCATTGTAATATTTTCACATGCTACTGCAAAGTATCATCTTATTGTGGGTAGGTTCTCACCGTGGTTTTTCCCTTAATTGGGTTGTCCACATCAAAATCTTAGTGTTGTGTGTTGTGTTGTTAATTTGCTTATTTGTCTTATTACTGCATTTTATCATATTTGTGTTTTGTTTGGTATTCCGGCAAAGACTGATTCATACCTCCCTCTTAGTCTTCCTTCTTGTTTGTTGCTAACAGGGTTTACCTAGAACTCATGTATTTTAGATAACTATGGTAAAAAATAGTTTCATGATGTTGCCTAATTACTTTCCATGAGAACACATCCATCGGACATAACATCACATGATAAAAAATATTACAAGTCCCTTCTTTTTACTTTAATTGAAGAATATTTATACAAGAAATAGGGATGTGACATCCTCTAGAGGGTAGTGTATGAACACAAACAAATTATAAAATTCTAAGGGAGACACATGAAGATATTGTCAGAGGACACAATTGTGAAGACTCTACATCTTAAAAGAATATTGCTATTAGGACCATGGTGGCCTAGTATATAAAATGATGCTAAGAACTATGACATTTTCCAAATAACATGACAACCTACTACTTAGGATGATATGCCCTTATAACAAATTATAGCACAAGCCCCATTTGAAAAGTGGGCTATTGATTTCATATGACCTATAGATCCTCCAATGAAACTCTCCAAAGATAGATTCATTATCACTGGAATCAACTACCTATCTAAATGGGCTGAGGATGAACCCACCAAGGACTATACCACATATATTGTAGTAAATTTTCTCTACCACAATATTATTACAAACTTTGGATGTTTTATAAGCATAACCAGTGATTAATGAAAACACTTTATTAACAAAATAATAAAGTTATTAGCTAATTTCATGATTATTCATAATTATAGTATATAATACTACCCACAACCAAATGGGTCTAGTGAAGCACTCAATAAAAATATTGGAGCTACTTTGACCAAGATGTGTGATACTAATAGAACAGATTGGGACATTAAAATTCTTATGGCACTTTGGGCTTATCGCACAACATACAAATGATCCCACAAGCACATTCCTTTTGACCTTGTTTATGAAATGGAGGTCAATTTACCTTTAGATTTCATAGTCCATAACTGCCATAACCTTTGCACCACAATGACATTAAGACTCAATGATGGAGATTTTTTTAAGTAGTACCTAGATGAAATAGATAAACTAGATGAAGCAAGGAAATTGACAAATTCCATTTTTTGATAGTGTAATAGGAAAAAAGCATGACCAGAATATCAGGTCTACATAATTCCAAGTCAATGAAATGGTCCTCCTATATGATAGAAAATTCAAGAAGCAATTCAAATTCAAATTTTGGGACCCTATCAAATTAGTGACATTCTTGAATCATGAGAAATACAACTAAGTACATTAGATGGAATAATATGACAATATTATGTCAATGGTGCTCAACTTAAATATTATCATAAGAATCTTGAATATAATTGACTTAAGGACAAGTCAATATTTTGAAAGGGGGTTGATGTTGATAGGAAAGTGTACACAAACAAACAAATCCTACCACATCTTGTTGCAAGGAGTTTGTAGAGCGTGAGATTTAAAATATACCATCTAGGATAAGGATAGGATAGATGGGTCATGTCCCATCATCTAGATATAAACATATCAAATAATATAAATTACAAAAGATGTTGATAAAATGGATGTATAATATAGGAATATATATGATGTATGGGAAATATATAGAGGAATCTAAATGACATATAAGGATATACAAGAATGTATGAATGTACTAAACTAATACAACTGATACAAATATTTTGGATCTCTATATATGATATGTTATTTGATCTTCTTTATGTTCTAGTCTGTAGTTAGTCTTATATCTAAATCTAATCCTTGTTCCCTTTGTATGATTGAGTCTGAGTATAAACTACAACACTAATAAACTACTTGGGGCTCAAAACTATAGCCTATGTTCCTCAAATTTCTTTTTAACACTTGGCATAATCAAAACTCAAAGGACATCTTGTTCTTTGATGGAGGGAGTTACAAAGAGAAAAAGTTGTAAATGGAGAGATCGGGACTACTCGATGACTCAAATGGTGGCTAGAATAAAGGAAAGTATCATTCTTGGAGATAATAAATTGGAGTTATTCAAAAGACTTAAAAACATGAAATGGGAAGGCATGAGTGTAAAAGACTATAGAGAAGAATTATATCAACTAAGCATTAGATTTAAATGCCATAAAATTGATTGAGAAAAGGTAGCCAAGTATATAAATGGATTGAGATTTAATATTCAAGATGAAATGAGTATGTTGATGGTTTCTATAACTGAAGAGGCCTATCAGTATGCCCTGAATGCTAAAGAGATGCATTGTGATAATAAACTAGTTCAAGAGGTAGAGGAAGATCATCAACAAGAAGAGCACTAGTTAGTAACAACAAGGAAAAAGTCAGTGAAGAAGTACTAAATGGGAAAATGGGCCAAGTTGATAAATAAGATAAAGAGAAAAATAAATGAGAGGATGAGGTAATAATTTTAGACGATTATTTGGGAAGTGTTTTTAATATGGAAAAGATGGCCATAAATCCTTTAAGTGCCCACAATTGTAGCAATAAAGTAGTAGGAGGAGAAAAACTAGAAATAATCTAGCCCAAGAAGATGAAGAGACTGTAGCATCACTAAAACATGTAGAATAATTAGAGGATGAAGATTTTTTTTTTCATTTGTTGTTGTCCAGGTCAAATTGCTACTTGTGTGTTGTTATTGATGATATGTCCAATATGTTGATTTTTCATAATATAGAGAGATTGTTGATAGTTGTTGTCACTAATTGTTAAAGTACAAAAGGTATAATGATGATATCATATTCAGATGAGGATTAGAAGTATTAAGATGAGGAATTAGAAGCATGACAATAAAGTAGATGTAATTATGATGATCTCATGTATACTACAGGATGGTGGTTTATCTCTCTTATTTTATTCTAAGAACATGATATTTCCAAGGCATTCTGGTCTTTGGAAGATAGACGGAGTAAGTAATTGCAGGAATGAGTTTTGAAGCTCTAAATTTAATGACATGGTCTAGTACATGTGAACATAATATAAATTCATTGTGGATGTTGCACTCTTATCTTATCTGGTCCCTGGTGTTACATTTGATGTGGTTAGTAATTGTAATTTGTTAGTAGTTTAGTTTCTTGTCAGGATTGGTTTGGAAAATTCTCAATATTTTTCCACATCAATGCTTCTATTGTTGCAACTTTGTGGACATGATTAAAATATGTTTGTTGCGTCTCAATTCAATTTTCAAGTGCTGAAGTATTTTGCAAGTGTAGTTAATGATGTTTTGTTCATGACTATGTCTTCTAGGTTTCTAGAATGAAGTGTTCTGGATTTGTTTGTGTTGCACCAAAATATTTTTGATACAATAGTGAGAAATAAGTATTTGGTAAAATGATTGGAGGTTAAATGAATGTACTTATGTTCTTTGCATGATGCTTAATGATTTGTTTGGTGTCGCATTGTGTCTAATATTAGTATTTAAATTTAATTATTGTGGTTTGGCCAAAAATGTTTGTTCTCTGTCTTGTTATATGTATTTGGGGGTTCACACTAGCATTGGAGATTATGTTAAGTTGTATTTGGGTCCTACTTTGGCTTGTGGGGATCTATTTTGAGATAATTCTTTTAGAAGATATGCTTTTGGGTTGACTGGTTATGTGCTACTTAGTTCATCTACACATTACCGTGTGCTAGTGTGTGTGATGTTTAGGACCACTTATAATGTTATAATATGATATTTTAAGTCATTTATATCTCTTGGATCGGTCTTCTTTCACTCCAATTGTGTTTGGTGGTTGACTTGATAGGACTTATTCTTGTCCCTTATTTTGGCCAATCTAATTGATGTTTTATGATGAAGATGATATATATAGAGAGAGAGAGAGAGAAGATCAAATCAATATGGATGTGTGTGAGTGTGTAAGTCATAGTGAATAGTGGAATATACAAAGTGGAGGTTATAGGAGTGTGTGGTGAAAATATTGGTGCCAAATTGCATAATGGTTTCTTGTGTGAGCAACTACATTCAGAGGAGATTGCTAGAATCCTTGTTATTGAAGGCTTATTCATCTTGATTCATGTATTTATGTACCTCTCTCAAAGATAGTGAGTCTCTAACAATTTCTTTGTATTTTTCCCTAAGGAAGTGATTCTTAGCCTAGAATTCCCTTGTATCTTGTCTTGGGGTAGTGTACCTCAGCCCGCAAGTTCTTCTAGGAGGAATGATATTCCTTGCCAATGTGCCTAAAATAAATATTATATCTTGATCATATATTGTGAGTTAACTCTCATCAAGTATTTTTCATGTTTTGGGTTTTCCATATAAATATGGTGTTTTCTCATGTATGGTGTTCACTATTTTATATTTCATAATTACTAATCAAACTAAGGATCAATTGAATATGAAGTTGTGGATAAAAGGTATAAGTGATTGTCCAAGATTGATTCACCCCCACTCTCAGTCTTGGGGTGTGTTCAACAATTGGTATTAGAGCCAAGTTCCTTCAAAGAATCTTAACCTCTCGAGGGAGATTCAAGATGGCATAATATGGATCTTTCAAGATACCTAAGTTTGATGTACAAACTATACCTATTGGAAGATAAGGGTAGAATCATATTTGAATTTAATGAGGTTTTGAATCTATAACTTTGTCATATATGGTTATACTACTCCTTCTTCTCCTTCAACTACTCTAGATAAGATCAAATTACATGAGCATAATGGAAAAACAAGGAATACAATCATAAGTGCTTTAGTTGATTCAAAACTTATGAAGGTAATGCACTAGAAGTTTGCTAAAGATGTTTTGAGAAGCTTAGCAATATTTATGAAGGAGATGATAAATAAAGATAAATCAAGATGTAGACCTTCAAATGTAAATGTGAGAATCTAAGAATGTCAAAAGAGGAAAATGTTGACAATTATATACATTCGGTAAATAAGCAGTATATGAAATTGGTGGAAAATTGAATGAAGTAAAAAAGGTACTTAGATCTATTCCGAAATATTATAGTTCTAATGTATTTGCTATTGAGGAAAATAGGGATTTGGATAAATATACAATAGAACAACTCTATGGTAGATTTACATGAGGAAACGGAGGTGCATTGTGATGTGGAGGAGGAAAAGGGGAAGGATATTGAAACTGAAATGGAGTACGAAAAGGATGAGAACATTGGTGAAGAGGATGATGGGGATAACTCTAAAAACCCTCGCTCTAATCCTATGGGCTCGGACAGTAAGAATGTTGCTCTGAATTCTAAGGAGGATGACAATCCTAACTCTGTGGGCACTGAACAAGGTAGGGATTCTGTGAACACTATCTTGAATACCACCCATAACTATACTCTAGAGTCCTTCAACTTCCAGAAATGGGTTGTCAACAACATAACTAGCATGCAAAGTAAACAGAGGGATCTGGAAAACAAGATTAATAAGTTGATTAAGGACACAATCTTTGGGAAAAAGAATGATGAGATGGAAATCAGTGAAGCTAAGGAGGAAATAGAGATGGAGGATTGGCTAGAAAAAGACCTGATCAAAGGGGATTTGAAACACCTAGAGGATGTTATCAAAATTTTGAAAGAACAGGCTGAGGAGGATAAAGACAACATCAACACCTAGGTTGCCCCCACTGAGAAGGCTCTGAAAAGCTTTATGAACCATAGTCTCCAAGTCCTTAAAGTGTCTTCACAGAACATGAGTGCTTTGGTGGATCATTTGGAAAGGAAAAACCAGGATAAGAATCTAGTAATCATTGAAGATATACCAACCTCTAGCTCCACCCACCAGATTCCCAAGTGTAGAACAAGGTAGAACACTACTGGGATGGATACCAAAATGAAAGATAGCCAACTGAGATAGGAAAGCAACGACCTAAGGGAAGCGGCCAAGGCGATGATGCTCTTGGTTCAGAATGTTGAGGAATCTATTAAAGTTTTCAAATAGTTTATAATGTTCGGTTTGGGGCCAACTTCTTGTTGGCTTCTTGTTGTCTTTTTCTTAGCTGCTGGTTTTTGTGCTGGTCTTTTGCAGCTATTTTGTTTCATCTCTTATATGCTTATCTTTCATTATGTAATCGGGTTTCGGGTCCCTTAAAACCTATTTTTACTTAATCAAAAACTCTATGGTGTGCTCATTGCCTTTGAGATGAGAGAGTTTAAGTCTAATAATCACAAGAAGGAATCTCCATTCAAAGCTCGTAAGAAAGAGGAAGATGATGATGATCTCGATGATGTAGAAGAAAACTTTGTGAGAAGATTTAAGAAAGTCACCGATACATACAAAAGTAAGTTACCTTTCAATTTTTTTAATTGTGGAAGAATTGATCATTTTGCATCTATATGTGCTTTCAAAGAAGATAACAACAAAATAGGATATGATAGGAACAAAATAGGAGAAGACAGAAACAACATAGATAATTCTAAAAGAGGTTTTTATTCCAAATAAATTTTCCACTAATATGAAGATAAGGATTATAGTGATTCAAATGATGAAACATTATTTATAGCTATGAAATTTGATAGTGTTGAAAAATGAAAGGAGTCAAGTACCCTGCAAACTGATCAAAATAATGAAAGATGATTGATTGTGTGGATTTCTCTTCATGCAAATGAAGAACTAAATGCTTCGGTGATTGACAATGGGTGCTCCAATCACATGAATAGTGATAGAAGAAAGTTCATCAATCTTAAAAACTGGAATGGTGGATTGGTTAAGTTTAGTGGCAAAGAGTCTACTTAGATTTGTGTTAGGGGAACCATAACCATTTATCAAAAGAACAAGATAGAGGATGTTCTCTATGTTAAGGGATTGAAAATTAATCTTCTCAGTTTCAGTCAGATGTGTAGAAAAAGATACAAACTTACATTTCATGAAAAAGGACACGAAATCAAAAAAGGTAGCTCAGGAAGACTGATTGTACAAGGAACAAGGACTGATGGAAATATTTATCATCTAAAGAAAGCTAAAGGAAGTAGTTGTTTGATGGCTCAGAGGAGTGAATATTGGTTTTGACATAAAAGTATGGGACACATCAACTTTGACAACATGGTGAAGATCAGTTATACACATGTAGTAAGAGACATGCCAAAGATTAAAAATCCTACAAACACATTGTGCAAAAAATATCATATGGGAAACCAGACAATGACAAGATTGAAGAACAAGGAGTATTCTACTACAAAACCTTTGAAGTTGATACATACTAATCTATGCAAATGTACCTGGACAAGAGGATGAAATGGTGAAAGGTACTTTATGTTACTTGTTGATGACTATTCTAGAACGACATGGGTTACTTTTTTAAAACAAAAATAATAAGCCCTAGATAAGTTTAAAGCTTTCAAATCTATGATTGAGAATTAAATATATTCCAAGATCAAATGATTAAGATTTGATAGAGGAGGTGAATTTACATCAAATTAGTTTGCAAAGTATTGTGAAGATCATGGTATTATGAGACATCTATTAGTTCCTAGGGCCTCTCAATAGAATGGGGTTGTTGATAAGAAAAATAGGACATTTCAAGAGATGGCTAGGACAATATTGAAGGATGATAATTTGCTTAATGTGTATTGGAAATAAATTGTGCATACTTTTGTCTTTATTCTTAAAAGAGTGCAAGTAAGGGTCAATAATTCTAAGACCCCTTATGAGCTATGATATGGAAAACATGCTACTATCAATTTTTTTAGAACATTTGGAATAAAATGTTACTATTACTGTTACTGTTACTGTTACTGTTACTATTACTGTTACTGTTACTGTTACTATTCCTGTTACTGTTACTATTACTGTTACTGTTACTGTTACTGTTACTGTTACTGTTACTGTTACTGTTACTGTTACTGTTACTGTTACTGTTACTATTACTGTTACTGTTACTGGCCTTATACCTTGCATTTGGAAGAAAGGTACACAATTTTTTTTCAACTTTGATTATATTTATAAATAAACATGTATGCCATACAAATTTCATTTTCAAATGTGCAATTGTTTAAATAAAAAGAGATATACATGAATAAAACATTTGCATGAAACACATTTTTATTTATAAAGATCAAACTATTCATGAAATCCCACACAAGTCATGGGAATAGCCAAGAGATATCTTTCTGATCATAGAAAGGTAAACACATAAGAAATTAGAAGAATATATGAATGAGAGAGAGAAGGAACCCATCTTTTCCTAGATAGGTTGATGAGTTCTTTCAAAAGTCTTCTAAATAGTTTGGTTCATTCAAGTGCTTTGTTGTCCACTCCAAGAGATGACCAGAGAGAGAGAGAGAGAGAGAGAATTGTTAGAGCTCAGGGTTACTTATCTCACTCCTACATACATAATGCTATTCCTAATGTGCTTACAATGCTACATTAGACTCAGAGAAAAAAGCAAGATCAATGCAAAGAAAGTGCCATAAGATAGCAACAACTATCATGTTTTATCTAACTTGTTTGTTTCATGTCTAGATATTGATTTCATTATTCATGTATGTGGGTTAAAACTGGGCTCCCACAAGGGTTGAGCTCAGCATACATTTCATCACTCACAGGGTGACACCAATTAGTTATTGAGCATGGAATACAACAATCTCCATAGTCCCATATATTATCATTCAATAATAGTATAAACTGTCATTCAATGGCAGTACATACAACAATGAACATGGTTGCACTCAATAGTAAACAACTAACTAGAGCCATCATATGAATGAAAGATCATGTATAAGGAGCATTCATAGCAATCAATGGTACAGTGAAAAGACATATAAAAAAACTTTTAGCAGCCTATACTCAGTGATATATTTGCCCATAATAAGGGTCAACACAAAGCAATTATTGCAACTCATGTACCAAGGAGTAGATTTAGATTATAAGAGAAACCATAATGATAATATTCACTCTCAAGTACATAAACTTGTTATTCACTTTCAATAAGAGTCAAAATGGTGAGATTCAAAAGATTTTATGAAGCCAAACATAATGAAATGACAACAAAATCTTATAGCAATACCATTTGAAAAGACACATTCACAGTTAGTTATATTCTAGAGTAGTCCATTCATTTTGAAGACCCCACAAAGAAGCAAGGATATCAAAGGCGTATGCATCATACAAGAGATTCCACCATGCAAAATCAAAAATAGAGGTAAGAGAACTATTCAAGTGACAACTGAGAAACCATCTAAGACTGAACTAATAGATATGCAACTCTATGACAGTAAATAGGGAAACCATTAGCATGATTGATCATTTGAAGATAGGCTTACAAGTGTATAAAATAAAGGACAGTCTCGCGCCTTCTATTCATAGGGAAAAGTATAAAACAGTAAATAAGCATGAAAACAATCCAAAGACAGTCATAATAAGTAACAGTCTTAAAAAAAGAAGACAACGATTCAAGATGATTTTTGACAACTCGAAAGAGACATTGATCAAGGCATTGTGATTTTGACAGATATATAATATGGTCTTTTAATGAAAAATTCACTATGAAGACAATCAATGATTAAATTCATAATTTTAGTAGTTGTTACCAGTCATGAGACATAATAAAGCTAAATAGTTCAAAGAACAATATAGAATGGTGAAAGTGAATCATGTAAAGTACAAAAATACAAAATCACAGGGACAACATACCATACTAAAAGAAAGTGTATGAGAATAAATATAGTCCCAGTCAATAACTGCAAACTCAGTCAATCACAGAAATTATCCAAGGTACAATAATGAAATCCTAGGGTTAACAATACCAGAGAAATCACACATCAATGAAGTTTCTTAGAAGACCCAGCGATAGAGATTTCCAACCATAACAATCCAAGCAATATACATAAATCATTGTATGATAATAAAAGGGTAAAAGAGAAAAAATGCAGGGTCTCATAGTAGAGAGAAAGATACATCTCAAACAAGATACACTACCTTAAAAGTGTCAAAAGAAGAAAATATAATAGATGTATTGAAGAGGAATCTCAAAGCATGATTACACATTCTTTGTTCAGTACACACACATATCATAGTGATCAAATAGTGTATTCAATCCTCCTAGTCAAAGAAGGGTATTAAGACAAGCAATGAGTGAACCACAGTCTTTCCTACATCAAAGATAGAGATCTTAGATCAAGGTTTTAGACCAAGAAGATATTCATGAATATAACAGATACATAGGTGTATAAGATCGACGACAGTCCCAAAAGAACAGTCCATATAATGGAGCAGAATATGAGTTCATAACCCCTATGACATCTAAAACAACATCACATAGCCTCCAACATGTTGACAATATACAATGGCATCTTTTCACACTCAAAAGATACTCATAGTTAATCCTCAAAGAACAACAAACTTTAACAGCCAATCATGGCAGAAGAAACAATTTAGCAGAGTATATTAATGATATGATCAACAAATCCAATACAATCATAGTTAAAGGCATCATTTACAAGCCTTTGGTCATTAAGACAGTAAGCATCGAAACTTTTGAAAAGTTTAAAGAGAAGAAACATATCACAGGCATATGCATGAAGACCAAAATACAATGAACATATTTAACAATCTTTTAAAGAATTCAAGGATAAAATACAATGATTTTGGACTCAGAGTTTTTACAAAAAGCAGTCAAAGGGAATAAACACACGATACAAGGTAATCATCAAGCATGGTGTCTAAGGCATATTCATTTCATGAAAGTTTGCAGTCTTAGAGAAGTTTAGGGTGTGGTGATTAAGGCAATGCATCTATGCATATAAGAGTGCTCAAACTCAATGGAGAAACCATTAGAAGAAAGATAGTGAAAGCAATGAGTAAAGCTTATCAATACAGTCACAAAGAAAAGTTGCAGTCCTTAGCATGTTGTAGGGATAGCCTTCTTTCATTCAACAGATACATATTACATTGTGTTCATGAGGGATTCATTGATATCCATATAATAGTCACAACTTCCATCAAAAGTCTTCATGACATTGGACTAGAGTGTTAAATAGCTGAGATATAGTAAATATAGAAATTACTATTACAAAGCCTACAGTTCCAAGCCAAGCTACTGTCAAAATGCAGTCATAGAAGATGTTGGTACAGTCATAACCAACAATAGAAATTACAATGCTAACAATGGTACAAATAGCCATACAATATACTGTGAGAAACAAGGAGACAAAAACAATGCAAAGTGACCACATATAACAGTAACTTGAGTCATCACGGTGATCAAATTTATTAATAATGTATCCTCCAAGGTGAACCTTCCATACAAAGATTAAAATAACAGTAGAATAATCTCAAAAAAGTAATTGATAGTGCATTAATGAGAGATCAGTGATGCCTCAGCTCACAAGTGGCAAAAGTAAGAACACGTCATGGTAGATATAGAGTTGCAGTAGCTTTTCAAGATAATGATATACATTCAAATACAACATCAATATGATCAATGATCACAAATGACTATAAAATACCATCAAAGGGTAAAAGATCTTTGATGGTAAGAGCAGTCTTAAAAGAGACATTGGCAGTCATACCCAATAAAGTGCAACATACACGAATGCATGACATTATAGGCATATTAGGTATAACAGTTGTCATGATAGTGAATATAGTAACCAAGGACAATAAGCATAGATGAGTTCATAAGTAAGCAATGACTCATGAAGTTATCAGCATGTACAGAAAATGATAGTGATAATCGCTGTTAAAATATTATGAAGAATGTAAAACAGTCATAAAGACTATTCCTAGCCTTTCAAAATAGTAAATTATAGCCCCTACTCATTAAGGATAGCAAAACCTTGGGATAGTGAAGGTTGCAGCAATAAAGAATAGTCCCAAAACAAAGAGATCAAAGAACAGTGGTTAAAGCTTCCAAGACAAAGATGCTTTCCAAATAATCAGCCATTATTCAAATTTTGATAGTCAAGCTTATATTCATAGAAGTCTATCCAACTCAAATAACAAAAATACAACTCCATATAGCTATATAGAAATAAGGGTATGCATTCACTATAGCAGTCAAATGCATAATGGTATTAACATAATTAACAGTGAATGAGGATCACATAATCATGATCTTGAAAGCCCAACCAAATGACAAAAAGAGCAGCCCATAAATGACAATGATTTTGGCTGAGTTATTACAATCTTGGCATCATATGAAAAACATTATTATAATACAGGAAATGATACAGTGCAAAGATCTAACAGCATCAAATCATTTCAAAAATAGTGAAAATATTTGTTTTTTAATAGTCATTAATCACAATGGAGCTGAGCATAGATCATTTTCAAGCAGCATTATCAGGTATCATGATAGGAGGCACCCAAATATCATAATATTGTTATTCGTCACAGTAGCCACAGTGAATAGCTAAGGCATCAAAATCCATTCACGAGTCAAGAACAAAAAGGAACATTTTGCAACTATAACAGTCCCAGCACAAGGATATTTCAATCAAACCAAAAACCCCATGCGTATCTAGGGTTTCATCCTAAAACCCTAAGTATGCATAGGAGTTTTTTTGAAAGAAACCGTTATTCAAAGAGTAAAAAAATTTATAGTAAAGCAAAGTGTTAGGATACAATGTTTTAGAACAGTCTCAAATGTACGCCAAGAAAAAATTAAGTGGAAAGGTCTCATAACGAACAAAGCATATATATTGTTACTTAGAAGTTTCATACCAGCACTAAGAAGCAGTCATCAAACAACACAGATAAAGTATGAATACAAGGTGCATACAAAGGTTTTGATAGAAACCCTAATAAATACACAATGAAAAACAAATTGTATGTCATTCTTTTCCTTTCAATAAGATAATAGCAGAGATCGGGAAAAATAATGACATGAAATACATACCGTGAAGAGCCAGAGAAAACCCAGTAATCATCTTCAAGCCCCAAGTCACAACTTTAGTTTGAATATATGCAGAGATGATTCATGCAAAAGATCCTATTTCAATCCCTAGCTTGAGCCAAACAAGAGTGCAAGTAGCCGCCAATAGGGAGTCTTCCCAGTAAGACAGAAGCAAAATGAAATTTTTTTTAGCGTCTGGAGTTCTTTTATTCCTCATGCCCTAAATCGGGCTTTCTTTTTCTTTTCATTTGTTTTTAATAAAACAAATCACTGCATGTAATTGAACACATGGTCATGAATTTTAAGTCATAAGACCTAATACATTCTCTAAAGCCCGCATTTATAAGGGCATACCCTTTATTTTTCTTTTCTATCATATATATTATTATTAATATATATTAATTAAGGTTTAAGTCATTTCAAAAAAATCCTTAATTAATATATATTAAATTATATTAATAAAATCTCCATTGAATTAAAATATAAAAAGCAATTCATATAAAAAGGAAATAAAAATAATTTATCTTAACATCTAAAATAAAATGAATTGTTTTATTTTAAATGTTAAAATAAAGTTATTTTTAAAATAGAAATAAAATAAAATAAGGGGGACATGCATATTTTACAGAGGAACTCGAACTATATTTGGCAGATCACAATAGTATGATGCACATATATTATGCAGAGATTACAAAGGGGGTTGTTTTTTCTAGCTATATTTAGCATCATGCACCTTGCAGTTTGGACAGGGAGGGTTTTGTTTTTTTCCAGCTATATATGGTAGTGTACATCATGCAGATTTTTAAACAAGGAATTTTCTTTTCTCATATGGGCTATTTGAGCAGAGGTGACAGTTCTATTTTAAGCAGGGGATGTCTTTTTCATGCAGTTTGAGTTGGAGGCCTATTTTTAGCAGCAAAGGCTATTTTTGGCAGGGTTACGCAAGAGTTTTTAATACTATTTTGGGCAAATCCGCCCAAGGCTTTTTCACATGTAGATTTTCATATTAGGGTTTTTGAAGGAGAAACTTCTATATATTATTTTCTCCTCCTTTTTTCCCTCTGGTTCTTTCTTTTTTTCTTAAACATTTTAGCTAAAAAGCATTGTATCTCAGCACTTATCAATTTTTTTAGTTATTGTAATAGAGTTATTTCATTGGGTTTGCAATACAGAGTTATTTTCCTTATCAATATTTCTTGCTTTTTCATTGTCAGGTGAGCAATTTTATAGAGTTATTGTGATTCTTGCAATCCTTTGCTCCATCCTATTTTTGCTTTGTAGAAGTAGGATAATTTCATTATGGATTCAGGTTGTGGGTTGTGTTCACCTGGTTTCCAATTCCTTGCATGTTGTGAAAAATTACTTTTCCTACATACAAAAGTTGGATAAATTTGAACCTTTTCATGAATTGTTTATTAACCTAGTGATCTAGTTGATTTGTGAAGCATTTTCATTCTTTATTACAATTGTCATAGTTTTAGTGCAGTAGTTAAAAACTCCATAATCTTGATGTATCACCTCCGTTAGGATAAGTTTTATTTTGCATGCAAGCCTTTTAACCCTTTTCTCACAAAAAAGCAATTTGTAGGAGATTCATCAAGACAGGAAGCTAACCTGGTCTCCAGAGGTCTACTTTCAATATAGGCAACCCATAGGCCTGAAATTATTCCCATGTTTCATAGGATTGTTGGGTTTTACACTTAGCCTCATGGCGCAATCCTTCGTGACAATAGTTACATCAAAATAGATGAGGTAGATCTTGGAAAGTTTGACTCAAGAAATTATGAATGAGTATTCTTTGGATACTCGACAAGAAGAAAGGCTTACAAATGTTATAGCATGAGGTTCAAGAAAATGGTTGAAAGCACTAATGTCAGAGTAGATAAATATCAGAATTAGACTACACAAGAACATGAGGATTTCTAACCAAAAGGGTTCTCCCTTCTTTGTAGAAGAAGAAGATAAATAGAAGGAAGAAAGGAAACAAAGGAGAAGGAAATAGAGAATGTCCCTAAGACTCCAAAAAATTATGTCCAAAAGAATAGATTATTAGTGATAAGAATAAATGTGTACAGACTAGAAGAAGACTTTCCAAGGCAAGTGAGCAGGTGAATCATTGTCTTTTATCAAAGGTAGAGCCCAAGGACTTTTCTTACGCTAGCAAGGATGAAGGATGGTTGAAAGCAATGAAATAAGATCTTGATTAGATTGAGAAGAATTGGACATGGGAACTATTCCCTAGACCAGTAGATAAGAATGTTATATAAAAAAAGTGGGTGTTCCAGAACAAACTGAATAAAGAAGGAAAAGTGACAAGGAACAAACCTAGGTTGGTTTGTAAAAGATATTCTCAAGTGGAAGGTATTGATTTTGAGGAAATATTTTCTTTGATGGCTAGGATGGAGGCAATTAGAATGTTTATTGCATTTTCATCTCACAATAACTTCAAGGTTTATTAGATGGTTGTCAAGTTTGCCTTCTTGAATGAATATTTATAGGAATAAGTATAAATACAGAAGCTTGGTCGATTTTAGTTAATAGAGGACCCGAACATGGTGTGCAAACTCAAAAAGGCATTGTATGGTATCAAGTAAGCCCTTAGGGTTTGGTATGTAAGGCTGGACATATACTTATGTCAACATGGATTCAAGGAAGGTACAACAGTTAGCAATCTTTACTTTAAGGTAGACAAAGACAAGCTTTTGATAGTTGTTGTATATGTTGATGACATTATCTTTGGTGGAGATAATGGTGCATGTAAGAAATTTGTAGTAGAAATGAAATAATAATTTGAGATGTTAAATATTCATGAGGTCTTTATTTTTTAGACTTCAAGTTTCTTAGCTAGTGTAGACACTTAAATTTGACTGATTAATTTAATCAAATCGAATCTCCCATGCCACTAGTATAGGTTAAATAATTAATATTATTTGATCAATATCAAGCATCCCTTTTGGATAAATTATTTAATGAAGTCATATCCCATAGCCAAATTTAATTAATTAATTATCCCACCCCTTTTCTTCTAATTCTTAAATTAATTTATTCCCCTTTTCCATAAACTTATTTTAATTTAATTAATTCAAATAGTCCATTTGAGTCACATGCCTCCTAACTTTAACCACCATCTCACTAACCCTCCATCTAACCTCCTCCCTCCTAACTAACCCTCCATCTAACCAACCCTCCATCTAACTAACCCTCTCCATATAATGAACCCTATCTCCTTCTAACCTCCTTGTTGTCTATACATATCTATCTACTCATAAACATAATCATATACATAGCTACTCATTCCCTCTTTGACATCAATGGCAAAGGGTACAAAAGAAAGAAAGAAAATTCTATACACCAACTCCTCCTAAGAAAAATCTTGTACTAACTGGAGTATTGTTTAATTTTCTGAATATGCACAGTCCATCCACCTTTATTATTGTCCCAATGATGAATGGCATCAGTTAGAATCTCTACCTGCACCTGGAGGGATACAAGTATATTCTTTGCTTCCTCTACTAAGTTTGGTTCTGAGAAAGTAAACTATTGTGCCTTGGATAGGGAAGGGAACAATTCATCAATGCAATGTTGTCATTTCTCATATCTCTTAAATATCCTAAAGAAAGGATGATATTATCTCTATGTTGCTGAAGTTTGAAATATTTTTTAAGCAGTTCTTCAATTGTTGATCTTTCAGAGCTAGTGAGATCCCGAGAGAGCTGAAAAACTATGATGAACCTGTTTGATTTTTGACTCAATCTAGAGTCAATTCCATCCATGATACTCTTTGTGACCTATGGTCATTGTAGGATAAATAGATAAAATGCATTTTCATCAATAAGACAATCCTATCCTTGAGCTACAAGTTGAGAGAGATGTTTGTGTGTATTTGCACACTTGCCTTTCAAATCTTGTAGGATCTTTACTTTATCTGCTCCCTTATCTTTTATGAATTTCTCTTCCAAAGAAATTGAATAATTATACAATGAATTTATTAATTTTTTACATTTTTCCAGACTAGAGGTAGATACATTAATTGAGATATTTAGAATGGCACTTTGTAGTGCAGCTATTGCCTCTTCAATTAGCTTATTCTTTTCATGTGGATCCTCTAAGAGATGTTTCTTTGTTGAAGACTAAATGGCTTCTCCAATATGAAACTTATGAACCACATCAACTTTGGCAAAATCAACAATCAACTGAGAGGAAGTAATTGGTTGGAAACTTAGAGGGGCAACAAGTAAAATCTTCAGTGAATCATCAAAGGTACCAGAGTTGGTACCCACATCTCCTTTTACCTTGTGTCATCCACTATGACACACTTCTGAGATGATATCTTCTTCTCTTCTTTCTTTTCTTCCTTTTTTTATCTTTCTCCACTATAGGGTTGTCTAGAGAGACATCAATAACTTTAGGTGCATCTGCTACAGGACCTTCATTGATTACAACATCATCTATAACAAGATTATTTGTGATAGCTTCTGATGAAACAATCTCAAGTGAATCTATACATGGACCAATATCGTTAACTCACAACATTCCAAGTTTGCTAGCCATGGTCTTGAGCATATCTATAGTTTTTATTTTCAATTTTTCTACAACTTGCTTATCTTGCATAAGGATATCAAATCTCTTCTTAGTCCAGAGTTTAATTTTACAAATCTATCTAAGGGAGGCTTGGTTTTCCTCAGAAAGTGAGTTACCAACAATTTCCAAATCACATTTATTAATTTCTTGATCTTCTCTTATGGCATTCTGCCTAAGCTCATCCAATGTTATCCAAAGATCTTATGGAATATCATTTTTAAAATCTTCTAAAACTACATCTAATTTAACACAATATCATATACAAGCTTTTATTATAGTTTCCTTGTCTTCATCATCAACATTAACATATAGGTTACCTACCTCTTTTAAATTTCCTTCTTGTACCACAGAGTTGAACAATGTGTCCACATATAAAGGTTCTTTGATCACTTTCTTGCCCTTACTCTTTCTGACATGAATTATGTACTTTTTGGTTCTGATTTCTTTGTCTCTTCTTCTTCCCCTGACTCTACATCAATAATATTCCTCTTAACATCTATTTGATTTATCCTTTTTGATGGTGTAAATGAGGGGATCCCCTTATTTCTTTTTGCCAGATTCTTCTTTGATTCTTCCAAAGATGTCTTCTCTTTAATAGGGGTTATAGATGAGGTAGTAATCCTACTAGATCTCTTGATATTCTCAACATCTTCAGCTGCAATACCAACTTCCTTCAAATATTTATTGATAATCTTTTGTACCTTCTTTCTTTGTTTCTTATTTTGTTCCAGGTGGGCTTCCATGGACTTCTCTTGTGCACTTCTGAACCTTTTCTGAGTTTCATCAATTGGACTTTCCAATAGAAATTTTGTCAGATCATTCAAAATATCCTCCAAGACTTCATAACCCAACGCATGAATCCACTTGGTTCTTGGTACAATAGCCTCAATGATACACTTATTTGTGGTGATCATAAAAGTGATGTCAATTTTGCATTTTTCCACAATTGACTTAGGTATCCTTTCCCTATTATGCATTTGGTATGGAAGAACTAACAAAAAGGAGGTGAATGCAATATCTTGTGCAATATTATCTGGAAAACTCCTTAAATGTTCTACAATCTGATGCATAATTGGTCTCTCAGGTGTCCAAAATACCTTACCACATATGGGAATCTCTTTCATAAAGTAGAACATAATACACAACACTAGGGTTCTATACTTGAATGTGTGCTTCTTTTCCTTACATTGACTCAAATTCTCAAGGAATTGTAATCTCAGCAATCACACAGATCATAGCCAACATTCTTCACCACCATCTCATAAGCCATGTTAACCACTATGGCCGAAATTAGGTTATCTTGATCAGTAAGTAAATATTGTTACCGATCATCGGAGATGAATATTGCACGATAGGGCTTTCAACCATACTCATGGATAGAGAATGCCCATCAAAGGTTGTCTTGGTCATCTTTTCAACATCTTTGTTCTTTGTAGACTTAGGTGTCGAAAGTGCCCTATATTCATTCAATCTTGTAATGACCTTAATTACATTCTTGGTGATTTGCCATGATTGTTAAAGCCACAAAAAATCATCATGAACCTTCTCATCGCCATTCTGGCCCACTTATCATCAAAACTGAAATTGGGGAAATCGTTTCACACATTTAGCTTATTTTCAACTAGGGCTTAAAATTTTGGTTTTACCTTGAAAACATATCTTGTCAGCTTATCCATCCATAAACTTACCAACTTACCATGGTCGATTTCTTCAAGCTTTACATGTATGTAAGCCCTGATATCTTCTATCAGCAAAACTCCAAAGGAGATGCTAGAGAGAGCACCCATCGCATCATTCTCAATTGATTTATTTGGATATCTCTTAAAATTTGGTCAGGACTGAGTGCTTAAGTCAACAACTATAGGAGTGGTCATTGGTGCACATGCTGAAATAACAAATTTGCAAGAAAATTACCTTTCACAGTTCACCAAGAAACCCTAACCCTTGAATTGCCTTTTCACTCCTTTAGTTCTCTTTTGCTTTGAGTGAGAAAATGACTTAACAAATTCTCCTTTGAACATTTTTTGGCCCACTTTCTTGTAATAGATCTGGAGAGAGAAAATAGTACTTTTTATACTACCTACAGGCTTTGTCTATGTCCATGGTGACCTATTTTATTACAATTAGAACAATAGCCATTGAAAGAAGTGTTTCTTTTACTTACCGGTTGCTCGACCAGTGACTTACATTTGTCATCCTTAGCAAACTTATTGGGTTTTGCTTCTTCTGCCATAGGTGGTCCTTCTTTTCTTTCTATCTCCCATTGTGAACTTTCACCAATTCCAAATCATAAGCCATTTTTATTTTTCGGAGACCTTTTCTCTGTCAACATCTTATCAATCTTATCTAAACACATTTTAAGTTTGTGCTCTTATTTCTTTGATTTGTCTAGATCTAATCTCAGAGTTGTGACTTCTTGTTCAAGCTTCTTACATTCCTTTGATTTGTACTTAACCAAGTTGTTTAAATACTCCTTGGTTCCTTTATCTTCTTCACTCTTGGTCTTTAGATCTAAAATAGTGTTGTTTTCTTGATTAAGCTCTTCACTAACTTCCTTATGTCTTTCTCTGAAATTTTTTATTTGTTCTAATTTTCTGATGTATTCATTTGCCAATTGGACATTTTCCTTCAGATCTTTGTTTTCACTTTCAACATTCTCAAGGTCTTCAAGAGTAGTTATAAGTTCTCCATTTACATTGAAGTATCTTTCCTGATCCAAGGTAGATATAGGTGCCACGTGCTAAAATTTTCGAATCTCCTTCGAGCTATTAGACTCTTCTAAAGGACCTTGCACTGATACTAATTGTTGAACATCCAAAATGCTAAGAGGGGAGGGGTGAATCAGTATTCCCTTGAATCTATTAAAACTTTTAATCAACCATCCACATAACATAACTTAATTGGAGAATTAAAATGGACAACAAGCAAAACACAATACAACACATAAAACTAAAATTTATACATGGAAAACCCAAGACGAGGAAAACCACAGAGAGGATCAGCTCTCAATATTATGTAATCGATTACATAATATAGGGGTAGATCACTTTTGAAAGGCTTTCTATCCAATATATAATGACTAACTATTGAAGGATGGCTTAGAGTCAATATTACAAAAAATTGAACTGTAAAGATTGCATCTATCATATGCATGAGATATAGTTCCACTAAGGTACATAATCACTTTCATATTCACTTTACATAATCACTTTCACATTCACTATACATAATCACTTTCATATTCATTGTAGTTTGCATACAAATATCATATGATCAAAAATATCATACCTATCCTTTGCTAAGCAAATATATATATACCAAATTGAGTCTACTTCAAGTTGGCTCAACTAGAGGAAGGGTTAGCCCAAATATATTTACATACTACTACTCAATTTTTATTATTATACTGAAGAAGTCAGCGAAAATAGAAAAGAAATTCTCCACGATCCAAGGAATTGAAGGAATCACTGAAACCAACATATTGTTGTCGATTCTGGAGAAGAACAAGCCAAAACCTTCACATTGCACATGCTGGTAAACATGGCATACAATTATCAAACCCTAACTATGTTGCAACAACACATTATCTTCTAAAATATCAAATATGAATGTTAGACGAAAATCAAAACCTGTTTTCAAAACCTTACGGGAATATCTAGTAGTATGGAGCAATGCAGACCAAAATAATGTATGTCAAACCCAAATATATATCAGAGTTGATTAGACTCATACTAGAGTATAGTAGACTCATATTACTAGATCACAAATACATCAATGACAACATTGTGACATAGACTAGAAAAGGATTTGTAAAAGAAAATGAGCAAGTGAACCTTTGTCTACTTTCAAATGTGGAACCCAAGACCTTTGTAATGCTAGCAAAGATGAAGGATGGATGAAAGAAATGAAAGAAGAGTTGGATTAGATTGAGAAGAATCAAACATGGGAATTAATCGCTATACCTATAAATAAGAAATAAAAAGGAATAAAATGGGTGTTCTAGAACAAGCTGAAAGATCAAGGAGAAGTAACAAAGAATAAAACAAGACTAGTTTGTAAGGGTTATTCACAAGTTGAAGGGATTGATTTTGAGGAGACATTTTCTTTGATGACAAGGATGGAGGTAATAAATATGTTTCTTGCCTTTGTAGCACACAAGAATTTCATTCAATATTAGATGGATGTCAGGTCTTCCTTCTTGAATATTTATTTGGAGGAAGAAATTTACATAGAGTATCCTAATGGTTTTCAGTTATTAGAAAATCTAAACATGGTGTGCAAACTCAAAGAGGCTTTGTATAGTCTCAAGAAATCCCCTAAGTCTTGGTATGAAAGGTTATATAAGTACTTACTTAAAAAAGGATTCAAGAAAGGTACCATAGATATAAATATTTACTTTAAGATTGAGGAAAACACTTGTTTTTGATAGTTGTAGTGTATCTTGATGATATTATCTTTGGTGGAGATGGTGGTGTATGTCAGGAATTTGCAAAAGAAATGCAAAAAGAGTTTGAGATGTCTATGATTGGTGAGTTCTCCTTTTTTCTTGGTCTTCAAGTTTCTCAGCTAAATGATAGTATCTTTATTTCTCAAGCTAAGTATGTCTAGGAGATGTTGAGGAAGTTTGATATGGATAACTCTAAATCAGTAATTGCCCCAATGGCTATTGGTTGTCATTTGTGAAGATAAAATGAGTCTTTGGGAGTTAATAAAACTCATTAGAGATTAATAATTGGTGAACTATTGTATCTAACTACTTCTAGACTTGACATTATGCATGCAATATTTCTCGTTACTAGATATCAAGCTAATCCTAAGCAATCTCATGGGAAGGTTGTTAAAAGAATATTCATATATTTGAAGGAGACTCTCAATTATGGTCTATAGTATAAGAAGACTGATTATTTATCCTTGAAGGATTTTATTGATGTAGATTGGGATAGGTGTGTAGATGATAGAAGAAGCACTAGTGGTAGTGCATTTTTCCTAGGAGACAAATTGGTCTCTTGGTTTAGTAAGAAGCATGATTCAATATCCTTATTGCTATAGAATCTTGTTGTACTCAAGTAATGTAGATGAAGAAAAAACTAAATGATATTAAGGTGGTGTTTGATGAGCCTATCCTATCATGTGTGATAATACAAGTGCTATAAACATTTTAAAGAATCTTGTGATGCATTCAAGTACTAAAAATATTTATATTTGGTATCATATCCTAAGAGAGAAGTTTGAAAAGAAGAAAGTCAAATTGGAGTATATTCCCACAAAGGATTAGATTGCAGATATTTTCACTAAGGCACTTTTAAGGGATACATTTGGGTACCTTAGGAAAAATCTAGGGGTTATTGTCCCACCTTCTTCAAGCTAGATGTATATGTTGGTGCATCTATTCATAGGGAGATTTAAAGTATACCTCTTGTCTCCTAGACTAATGTTTTCTACACCTTGAGGGGAGTAGGATGTTGTTTGGTTGTTTCCCTTAGAGGGAGAAGGCAATTATTGGATATATTGATAGTAAGAGAAATATTAAAGTGCAGAATAAATATAGAGTATATAGGTGCAGGGTTTGATGAATAAACTTTGGTCCTTGTCCTTGATGTCAAAGAGGGTGTATTGTGTTGTGTGAGTGTTTCTATCAATGAAAAAGGGGGAGATTATTGGAAGTGGTTGTCATTGTTGGCAGTGGTGTTGTTGTCTACACTCAATATGTTGATGGATGAAGATCATATGCATTAAGGTGAGGATTAGAAGCATGAGGTTAAAGTGGTGGTTTACAGATGGTCTTGTGCATATTGTAGGCTACTGCAGTATCTTCTTTGTTTCTCCAAATTGAGAAAGAAGTGTCCTTGTATCCGAAAGTTGATGAAGAGTGATATTTTCATAAAGGTGTGTTAAATGCAGTCTGGAAGAATGTTTCACATTCCTATACTTTCGTAGATATGATCTTATAGTTTTGGGTATAATGTTTATGCTTTCTAGACGTTGCACTTTTATCTTTCCCGGTCCCTCATATTGCAATTTGATGTCTCTACTTATGGAAGTATGTTTACCAATTAGGATTGATTTGAAGAATGCTCTATATTTCTCCATAATAAGGTTTCTATATTTGTGACTTGAGGGGTATGTACATAAAATCTATGCAGTGTATTACCTAAGAGGATGTGTGATAACATGTGTGATATTTGGGACTTCATTAGATGATTATACATCATGTTTATCTCCTAGATAGGACCAGTTTTACAAGAATTATGTTTTATGGCCAACCTTGTGGGATTACCTCTTGTCCCTTGTTATGGTCAACCTAACCGATGTCTTGAGATCAAATGTAGATGGTATATAAAGAAGATTAATGATGCAGATCCCTTCTCACACCTAGGGATAGGTCCAAAAGGTTTGGTATATACCCTTCAAAAGATAGCAAGGATCCTACAAAAAGGACTCCACACCTTAAGGGTTTGAACTACTCTCAACTCCACAAGACTAGCACCTACTCAAAATGAGTAAATGGCTTCAACATCTCCAACACGCCTCTGCGGGACTCTTTCTTTTGGGGGCCTTGTATTTGGTCAATTAAATACACCTAGGAACTATTCCAAACATTGGTTTTAGGCTTTGGCACCAATGCCCTATACTTCCTTTGGAAATCTACTCCCTTGGCTAGTAGCCCTCCTAAACAGGTATTTTGACCTTAACTCAAAAATATGGAACTCAACCTAGAAAACTATTTACCATTCTAGGTACCCTTTATGAAGTTGCACTTATCCCCAAAAGGGATTGGCAAGATCTAAAATCTAAGGGTCTGAACCCTTTAGAAGCCTAGAGGCCTAATTAGGGCTAATAGGCTTCAAATTACAAAGAAACTCCAATTTCTAGACTCTCAAACACCAAACCAACTTCACGAGCATGTGGAGAATCACAAATAACCTCTAATTTTAGGGTTGCATTCTTGGAATCCACTGCTATGAGATTTTACGGTGACTGTCCTAATTTTGTCCAAGATAGTCACATGCAGATGCCTACCTAGGTTTGCTTAATGCTCTTCATAGAAAAGCCTCCCCTACAAAGACCCATGGAAATCTTAAAATAAACTAGCCAATCTTGCATTCCACAAAAGGAAAGAACTTCTAGATGGGTGAGATGCAAGATATGGCCATTATTTGGCAAAACCCTAGTCAAACCCTAGTTTTCCGGGTTACAGTCAGGAAACCATGGGGTTCTCACTAGTCACAGAGGACCAAAACCTCAAACCACCGCCAAAAAAAAGGTAACTCAATCCTTTATCTACTCCATGAACAAATTTGTCAGAATCAATCCATACAATGACATACAACAATAGCAAGATCAGATTTTTCAAGGAAAAACTCTGATTTATGTCTTATTATGCTTCCAAACTTCAATCATCAACAACCCCTCCCTTGGTAATTGTATCCACAAGGTATATAGGCCTTATCCAAATGGTTTTCAACCTAATTTTGAAGATGTTGGAGCCATTGAGATGCTTACATCAATCGAAATTCAATATGTTGTACTTTTGCTTACCAAAGTTGCATTTTCCAAATGTTGCACTTTTGGCAAAATTTGTCAACCAAAACAAGTTTGGGACCCACACAATCAACCAAACACCACCTACACACCCTAAAATCCTTCAAAACATCAAAACAAACATCATTCTACCCCTGTTTACCAAATTGTCCAAATTGGCATATCAGGATGCCTAATTTGGGACATTGGTTTACAAGGTGGGGTCATTATTCAAAACATGAAAATTCATCAACAAAAGACATTCAAAATGATCCTACGATCCTAATTCTCATCCTCTGATCCATGACTGGCTTGTTGAAGAGGTTCCCCTACACCATACTCTCTGGGAGAAGAGATCTCAATCCCACTAGAGATCAGGGTTTGGAGGTCTGCACCATGGATGGAGATTTGGTTTTTTTGTCATGCAAACTGCTTTAGAGTTTGGTTTTCCCTGCCAAGCCACCAAATAATCTTTGTAATCCTTGTTCCTTGTTCTCTTTGTGATTGTAGTGTCCATAACTTTACTCAGTTTTGGTGGATCATGCTTTGGAATGTCATTACCTGTTGCAACCTACATTGGTTCCTCCTCTTCATTACCATTGCCTTTGTAAGGTGTTAGATCACATTAATTGAAAATGGGTGACAATCCAAGATTAGGAGGAAGTTGGATTTCATAATCATTCTGCCCATACTTCTTCACAATCTAACATGGTCCAATCTTACTCTGCATGAGCTTTGTGTGTTTGCCTTTTGGGAGTCTCTCCTTCTTCAAATGCACCCATACTAAGTCCCCAACACCAAACCACACATCCCACTTTTTCTTGTCAACATGAGCCTTGTACTTCTCTGTAGATTGTTGGATATGAGACTTCACTTGATCATGTACCTCCTTGATGGTTGAGGCAAAAGCTTCACCACCTACACTAATGGACTCTTCTTTAGGTAAATCCCTCAACTCTAACACAACCCTTGGGTAGATGTGATACACAATTTGGAAAGGATATTTCCCAGTGCTTCTATTTATGGTGTCATTGTCTGAGAACTCTATCTGTGACAGTATGTTGTCCCATTTTTCTCCATGTTGTATTGTCAAGCATCTTAATAGGTTCCTCAATGACCTATTGACAACTTTATTTTTTTCATCTGTTTTGGGATGGTAGGCTGATGAGAAAGCTAGGTTGGTTCCCAGCTTCTTCCAAAGGGTCCTTCAAAAATGCCCTATGAACTTCACATCCCTGTCTGAGACTATGTTTTGGGGCAACCCATGTATCCTGACTATCTCTTTGAAAAACAAGTGTGCAACATATGAGGCATCAAAAGAGGTTTTACATGGTAAGAAATAAGCCATTTTGCTAAATTTATCCACCACTACAAAAACATTGTCATACCCCTTCCTTGTCCTAGGCAGACCCAACACAAAATCCATGCTTATGCTTTCCCATGGCCTACAAGGAATGGGTAAAGGTTTGTACAAACCTGCATTGGTGGATTTCCCTTTGGCTTTTTGAAAGATCACACATGTTTCTACAAACCTCCTAACATCTGCCAACAACTTAGGCCAGTAGTAGTGTCTTTTCAAAAGGTCAAGTGTCTTGTCAAGGCCAAAATGACCTAGCATTGCTCCACAATGCTTCTCCATAATAATATTCAGTCTCGTTGAACACTTAGGTATGCATAAATGTCCACTCTTGAATAGAAATCCCTCTTGGATCATAAACTTAGAAAATTCAACATGATACCTCTCACCAAAACACTCACATACCTTGTAGATCTCTCCAAAATCTTCATCAGCATCATACATGTTCTTCAAGGAGTCAATGCCATCACTTTCCATCTTAATTTGGTTGATGGTTAAGACCCTTCTTCTTAAGACATCTGTAGCTTTGTTCCTGACCCCCTTTTTGTGTTTGAGGGTGAAGGTGAAGGCTTGTAGGGTCTCTACCCACTTGATGTGCCTATGATTTAACTTCTCTTGACTGTTTATGAAACTTAGAGCCTGATTATCAATGAAAACTATGAACTCCTTTGGCAATAAGTAGTGCCTCCACTTCTTCAATGACTGAACTAAAGTATACATCTCCAAATCATAGGGTGAATATCTCCTCTTTGCATCATTTAGTTTTTCACTAAAAAAGGCAATTGGCCTTCCCTCCTGACTGAGTATTGCCCCAATAGCCATGTGGCTTGCATCACATTCCACCTAAAATATCTTGTTGAAGTCTGGTAGGGCAAGGACTGGTTGTTCTACAACATTCTTTTTCAAAGTCTCAAATGAGCCATCTACCTCCTTGGTCCAGCTGAACCTGCACTTTTGTCCTCCTTTTATGGTGTCAAGCATTGGTGCACAAACATGACTAAATCCCCTTATAAACTTCCTATTGCTAAGCCATCGAAACTTCAGACATCATTCATGGTTTTAGGTGTTGGCCAAGATAGAATAGTACTAACCTTCTACATGAACAAATACTTATCCAAGTTTATCATTAGCTACTCTTCATGTAACCTTTTGAGGACCATATCTACATGTTTTAGGTGTTCTTCCCTTATGTGGCTAAAGATCAAGATATCATCTAGATATACTATTACTAACTTGCCTATGAACTCCACCAAGACCTCATGAAGGTAATAGAGGCATTGGACAACCCAAATGGCATGACTTTCCACTCATACAACCCCTCATTGGTCTTAAAAGTTGTTTTCCATTCATCCCCTGGCCTTATTCTAACCTAATGGTATCCACTTTTTAGATCAATTTTGGTGAAATATTTTGCACCCCCCAAGCAATCAAGTAAATCCTCTATCCTAGGGATTGGAAACCTATACCTTATGGTTATCTTGTTGATGGCCCTTGAGTCTGTGCAAAGCCTCCAAGTGCCTTCTTTCTTGGGTGCAAGGATGGTAGGTACTGCGCATGGGCTTAGAATTTTGCCAATTAGCCCTGATTCTAGCAACTCCTCAATTTGTTTTGCCATCTCTACATTCTAGTCTGGAGTAAGCTTGTATGCTACTTTATTTGGTAGGGTAGATCCAGGGATCAGATCTATGCAATGACTTATGTCTCTTACCGGTGGCAGGGACCTTGGAATTCCATCTAAGATGATGCCTTTGTTCTTTTCAAGTAACTTTTTGACTACATGATCTACTTTCCTCTCTGCAAACTGCTCCTTCTTTGTCACCTTGGAACTGGGAATGAGGGCATAGCAAACTACATCCTTTTCTGCAATCTCCTTCATGAATTGTTTTCCTTCTATCAACAATAATTTGGCATCCTTCCCCTTTTGTTCCATCTCATTCTCCATCAGAGGTAAAAGTTATATCACATTACCATCTTTGGTGACTAAATAGGTGTTTCTAACCCCATCATGATGACCCTTCAAATCAAATTGCCATGGTCTCCCAAACAAGAGATGACATGCATCCATCTTTCCTACATCAAATAGCAACCCATCCTTGTAGGATCCAATCTGAAACTCTACCCAAGCATGCTCTTTTACCACTACTTTTTGACCTTGGGTGAGCCATGAGACCTTGTAGGGGTAAGGATGTGGCAACCTTCTCAACTTAAGCTTCTCTACCATTTCAAGTGACACAAAATTCTCAGTAGACCCGGAGTCTATCAGGTACCTGCATACCTTTCCTCCTGCCCGAAAGGTAGTTTTGAAAAGAGACTTTCTTTGTGTGGGCTCCTTATCAGGTACCTTCATGGTGGTCACTACTCTCCTCATCATAAGAGCCTCTCCCCTTTCAGGATAGCCATAGCTATCAGGAGTATTGACACTTTGATAGGTGTTTGCACTCGCCAAACTTTGGCAATTAGATTCCTTGACCAAGTTGCTCCTCCTTTCTCCCATAGAGCTTGTAGCCTTCTCCGGACACCTATTGGCCATGTGCCCCTCTTGGTTGCAGTTTTAACATCTAGGAGGTCCTCTGCCTTGGGATCTTCCTCTAGAGGATGGTCTTCTACCCCTAAAGTTCCCTCTTTGATTGTAGCCTCCTCCTTGGTTGTAACTGCTCTCTCCTCTAGTGCCTTCTTGACTAGACTCACCTTAGTATCCAAAACCATTTCCTTTTCCTCTGAAAGGGCTTCTTCCCCCTCTTTGATGTCTCCCTTTGCCTTTGTTATTTTGCCCATGCCTTCTCTTTAGCTTCTCCTCCACCTTAAGTGCCAACTGAAAACATTTTTGGACTGTCTCCAAGGTGTGGAGATTCAAATCTTCTTGGATGGAAAACCTCAGTCCATTGAGATATCTTGCCACTTTTTCATCCTCACTCTCCTTTACCTTGGTCTTCACACATAACTTCATGAATTCCTCTATGTAGGAATTAACATCCATCTCCTTCTACTTCAAGTTTTGTCTCCTCTTGTGCAATTGGACATTATAATCCACTAGAACATAGGCTTCCTTCACCAAAGCAATTATCTTCTTCCAAGTAGCAACTCTTCTCTTCCCTTCTTTCACCCTCTCATCTTGGATGAAATTCCACCAAGTCAGTGTAGCCCCTTTCATTTTGGATTGGGCCATTTTCACCCTTTGGTGCTCTGGTATGTCTTCACTCTCAAATAAATTGCCCAAGGAGTCTATCCACTCCATCACTATATCAGTTTCCATCTTACCTCCAAACACTGGCAGATCCAGCTTCACATCCATTTTTCTCCTTTCCATGGACTTGAGGACACTCATCAGGGGTCTCTAGTCTGCAGGAACCTCTGGTTCTTTTTGCCTAGGGATCTCCTCTTCATCCCCTTCTTGAACTCCTCTAGAGTCTCTCTCTCCCCTCTCCACTTTGTCCTTCGAATGGTTCATTTCATCTCTCAAGGCCTGATTCTTAGCCCTGACTGCTCTTCTCTCTACCATCTACTTCTTCACTAGGACAACCAATTCAACATTGGTCATCCTTGATGGGAGATCTTGGGATCCCTCTTCCTCTGACATCTTGTCTTCTTCTTTGGTCCAAAGGACACTCCTAAGCTCTGATACCACTTGATGAAGAGCCCTTCTCACACCTAGGGACAAGTCCAAAATTTTTGGTTTAGACCCTTCAAAATATATCAAGGATCCTACAAAAAGGACTCCACACGTTAAGGGTTTGAACTACTCTCAACTCCACAAGACTAGCACCTACTCAAAATGAGTAAATGGATTCAACATATCCAGCATGCCTCTCCATGACTCTTTCTCTTGGGGGCCTTGGATTTGGTCAATTAAAGACACCTAGTAACTATTCCAAACATTGGTTTTGGGATTTGGCACCAATGTCCTATACTTCCTTTGGAAACCTACCCCCTTGGCTAGTAGCCCTCCTAAAAAGGTATTTTGCCCTTAACTCCAAAATATTGAACTCAACCTAGAAATTTTTTTAGCATTCTAGGTACCCTTTATGAAGTTACACTTATCCCCAAAAGGGATTGGCAAGATCTAAAATCTAAGGGTTTGAACCCTTTAGAAGCCTAGAGGCCTAATTAAGGCTAATATGCTTCAAATTACAAAGAAACTCCAATTTCTAGACTCTCAACCACCAAACCAACTTTGGGAGAATTTGGGGAATCACAAATAACCTCTAATTCCATGGTTGCATGCCTAGAATCCACCGCTGTGATATTTTAGGGTGACTGTCCTAATTTTGTTCAAGGTAGTCACATGGAGATGTCTACCTAGGTTTGCTTCATGCTCTTCACATCAAATCCTCCCCTACAAAGACCCATGGAAATCTTAAAATACACTGGCCAATATTTCATTCCACCAAAGGAAAGAACTTCTAGATGGGTGAGATGCAATATATGGCCATTATTTGGTGAAACCCTAGCCAAACCCTAGTTTTCTGGGTTACAGTCAAGAAACCAAGGGGTTCTCACTACTCATAGAGGACCAAAACCTCAAACCACCACCAAAACAAAGGTAACAAAATCCTCTATCTATTCCATGAACAAATTTTTCAGAATCAATCCATACAATGATGTACAACAATAGCAAGATCACATTTTCAGGGAAAAACTCATATTTATGTCTTATGCTTCCAAACTTCAATCATCAACAACCCCTCCCTTGGTAATCATGTCCACAAGGTATCTGTTGGGTCTCAAATCAATAGATTGGATAGGTTTTAAGGAAATGCCAACTCCTATGCTCAAACCTTCCAATTGACTTGGCCAACTTATAGAGTGAACCTATTTGGTTACTAACTCTCTCACTTTAGGCTCTGCAGGACCTAGGCGGGTATACCTATTCACTGAATGTCTCCAATAAACAGTGCTTTTTATAGCAGATATGTTATCCTAATCTGATATCTCCTGATCTTGAAATGGCATGAGTTCCTTGAATGGAGATATAGCAGACGAGTTCAAGATTGTTGTTGTGATAATTGTTTGTGTTGTGTTTCTTAATTACTTCTATAGCTGTCAAAATAACTAATTATGAAAGAAATGATGAGTATAACTTGAGATTTTAGCCAGTGCCTTCTTCACTGTTTGGGTTACAGAGTCATCACAATTTTCTTCAGGACTTATAGTGCGAATCTGTGAGACAGTTTTTTAATTCATCCCTTATGAACCTGTCAGTTACTATTTCTTTTAAAACCAAATGAATGCTTATATTATGTGTTGATTGAGTGAATTTAACCCTACCCTTAAGGGACCAGTCAATTAAGCTTTGCAAGGAACGATTACAATCCGCAAGTAGAACTTTTGTTGCAACATTATAACATAAAGCATAGATCTGATCTTAAGAACATGAATAACCTTATCTTTATCAGACAATATCACAGACGATTGCCAAAAGAAAATGAAATAATCCACAACACATATGCAAGGAAACAGTAGATCAAGATTTGTATTCCATTATAGTTTGTACACAGAAGACTTACAGGCTGTTGCTGTTTCGCTCCTAATCCTATCTAATTATATCATCTCTCTACATTACAAAAATCATTCTCATATATATATGAGGACGAAAGTTTTTCACGAAGAGACACGACTTTTCAAAATATTAGTCGTTAACTTGAGTGTTTCTAAACTTAAGCAAAAAGAGATTCAAAAGCCCCAAATGATGAATGTAATCATCGTCTTTGAATGTTCTGATTCGAGGCGTTTGCTTTTTTAATTCATCCCCTAGCGTCAGGTACTTGAATATTATCTGGTTGACGGTAGGGGCCATATCCTTACTCCGATCAATTTCTGACAAGGCCCAATCCTTGACGCTGACAAGTTCCTTTCGCAAATCCTCCAAGGTTATTACCTCTCCTTCCTTGTAGACGGAAGGCATTTCAACGGGTTTTTCATCATCTAATTCTTTTAAATCTCTTCTCAGCATATCCTCGAGTTTGACATGATTATCCATATACGTGTTACCCTCAGCCTTTTCTTCTGGCGTCATGGTATCATCATTGCTTAGCACCCCCTACAATCGTGCTCTTAACCGTTCATGCTCTGTTAGCGCTTTTATTGTTCCATTGTAAACTATCCAATATGGTTCAACCTGTAAGAGCATGGTGTTAAACCGATGTCCTATGATGTCGTTGACCAATTTGTCCATCTTTTGCTGGATATTGTCTGCGCGTTTATTGGCCTTCTCTGCCTGATATTTCCAGTACAGGGCATCAGAGACGTCATCCAAGCTGCGTCCTGCGGGGTATGAGGTGTATTCGTTGATAGGAGTCCCCGTTTCTAATTGCAATACCTTTGCTTGCAGCTTCTGATTTTCCTCCTTGGATTTTTCATATAATCCCTTGTATGTAATGTTCTCTCTGACCAAAAACTCTGTCTGGTCCAAGTTCAATCTTGCAACATCCAGGTTGAGCTTTGCAGTGACCCTAGGATCAGTCTTTCCAACCTGATGAACCATGAGATGCCCAAAGGTTTCTTCTATATCCACAATGATTGGCCTCTTCCCTTTTGGATATAGTGCCCAGTGTAGGAGAGCCTTTTTGTCTGGATCATATCCAGAGCCTAGGAACAGTTTATCTACCTCCTGGGGCAATACCTGCTGATTCAAATCTTGTTTTTTCAAAAAGCCATCAAATAAGAGTGCTGAGTTGATATCCCAACCAGAGAAGATGATCACACCGGCCTCTTTTAATAATTTCCTCCCCTTTTCAGGAGTCATGTCTTTCATGAGGACATCAATTTCATCCTGTAATCTCTTCATCTGTTCCTCCTCTGGTTTTCCAGCCATGCTTTGTTTGACATGAGCCCCTTTGTATTGATATAGAAATGAAAGGAATTCCCTAGAGGAGGTGAATCCATCATCAGCAACGAAGTCCTCATGCTCAGTCATTCTTATGTCAACAACATCTTTGATGTTGATTTCTCCTGTGTCCATGTTCATTTCTGTTTCGAAACCAGGAGGATAATCCTCTCTAGGAGAATCAGGTGGGATACTACTGGCGGTTGATTTCGGTGACATGTGAGCTAGGGGTTGACTGTCCTTCTTAGTATTAATGAAGCAAAGGAATTGTGAAGGAACTCTGTGCATAATTTCAGCTTCATGTTGAAGCAGCCTTTTAGCTACCTCCAGAGGATCTTGGAGATTTCCAATTAGGTCTCCATCTATCATTCCCCTTGCCCTTTTCCATTTGTAGGCCTCCCAGAATAACTCACTCTTTCCTTTTAAAGCTTTGGCCTCCTCTCGCTCAAGGTTCTTAATTAGGTCGTCTGGCATTTTGGCCATATGTATCCCAGCTTTGAGTTTCTATGAGGCTCTGGCAGCTCTTATATATCCTTCGGGATCAAAATTCTCCCTAGGCTCACCCAGAGTCATGCCATAGTAATTTAATTTATTCTGTAATAAATGATAACTCTTTGAACTTTTGACAATGAAATCAGAGAAAACTAATAAACCTGGAACAATAGATTGTTTACCAAAATCAGTTAAATGTTTAGCACTGGCAATAGACAATTGCCTTATAATCTCCAAGCTAGCCACTCTGTCTAGCACCGTAATTGGAAGCATGTGTGGTTGCCCTTCATATCCAAATACCCTTATCTCTGTGTGATTATCATGGCAATACCAATCACCCCAATTATGTTCAATCTGTGACTCTGGAGAGAAATCCTTTGGCCTGAGGAACCTCTTAATTTCAGGGGACAAAGTATAATCCCTGTGTTGTCCAAAAGCTGCACTGAGAGGTTTCACAAAGTATTCTTGAAAATGCCAATATTGGTTGTTCATAAACCTCTGGTCCCATGCTGATACCCACAACTGAACCGGCTTCTTCAGACCATTCTTATCATAAGACCTGATGCTGAACTCATCTGGCCAGAAGTTAATTTCTTGTCCATAATAAAGAAGAATATGCATTAGCATGGAGTATAATGAAAAGTGAACATTCACAAGGTCTCCTTTCAATTTTTCCAGCCCATGATTCAAGGCATCCGCAACATAAGTAGCAAAATCAAATGACCTAGGGTCTTTTGATTGAATATCAGCACACAGAACCATAATCCCAATATCCATGAGTGGATGAGCCTCTAGGCCTAGTACTTGGGCTGCAGTATAATACGTATATTTGAAATATGGATGGAAGTGGTTGACATCAAATGGCACCTTGTCATTTTTGCCAAACTAAACAAATGACCCACCCACTTTTGGCCTGTGAACAGGTAGCCTCCAAGTCCTGTAGATATTTTCCAAACTAAAGAATTCCTGTGAAAGTTTCTTCATATCAATGCTCTCCTCGACTTCCCAGTCTAGATCAAAAACCATATCAATAGTCTGCTTGTTGATTACTACTAATGTATTCCCTCTGTAATCACATATGGTTTTAGTTCTCGGGTTGTAGCAATCTACCAGAGCTTTCATTAATTCTACGTCTACAAACACATTTGGAACTACTAATTTGCCTAAGTTCCTCTTCCATAGATTACTAATGGGTTTGGGTGCATCCCTTCTTTTGTAACCAAACAAAAATAACTCATGCCCTCTTATCTCAGTCCAAATGTCTCCTAGATTTTCAAATTTGTCCTCTAATCCTTCCTCTTCACTTTTAATCTTTTTGGACCTTACACTAGACGATGGACACTGGTCTAATAAGTCCTGAGTCAAAGCTCTCCCTTCTTTCTTCTGTCTCTTGGGCTTCTCTTCAGGGTTTAACTCTTTTCCTTTCCTACTCTTTTTAGAAGAAGAAGACGAAGGTTCCATAGTTACAGTAAATAAGAGAGACAACACTTACTTGGTGGAATGCTCAACTCTTCTGGTTATCATTTGCAAATCTCTGCAAGTTCTTCACAGCTTCCAATCTCTTAGCATCGATCTGATTCTTACGAAAATTCACTCAGTTCAACTGCAATTGAATGGGCAACTTGTGTACGGTTAATGTTTCTGCATCTGTAACGGCTACTCAAGTGTTTTAAACTTAATTGCAGATGTGACACTTTTCAACTGGGCCTTTAACTCCTTCGCGGGAAGTACAGTCCGCTCAAAGTGCGCGCGTTTCAAGTTATCGATGAAACCCTTGTCTTCAACCGAGTGTTTGAATCTTCCATCGAAGGCTCATTCTCTTCGATAATATTGTTTTGGTGAAAATCTTACGTCGAGAAGCCGCTTTTAAGACTCATCGAAATCACTTTTTCATCGATAGTCCCCTTTTTCGACAAGTTGCTCGTGAGTTTCATCGATGCCATACTTTCGATGAGTTTCTTTCTTCGGTGAAGGCTTATGAGTGTTCATCGATATCCCCTTTTCATCGATATCCTTTTTTATCGATGAAAAAGCTTTTCTTTTGTTCGACACCACGTTCATCGATGAAACTTGCATTTCGATGAATGTATCTTGAGTTTCTTCGGTAACGACATTCCTTCGAAATCACCTTTTGCCTTTTTCGCTTTTTGCTTTTACCTTTTCGATGAAACTTGGAGTATCGATGAGCGGTTTCTTGCGTTCATCGAAGGTAAATTTTTGCTGAAATGCCTTTGCTTAATGCTTTATATGCCCTGTGTCGATGAAAACGCTCTTTCGATGAAACTTCTCCTGCAGTGCTCGATACAGTTTACTGGCCGAAATATCCATTAGTCTTCATGCTTATGGAAACATATATTATTATTTTTTTATTTTTTTTAAAAATAGTGTTCAACAGTATCTAGGCCTTCTCCAAATGTTTTCCAACAAAATTTTGAAGAGGTTTGAGCCATTGAGAGGCTTACATCAACCAAAATTCAAAATGTTGCACTTTTGCTTACAAAAGTTGCATTTTCCAAATGTTGCACTTTTGACAAAAGTTGTCAACCAAAACAAGTTTGGCACCCACAAAACTTGGATCAACAAAACACCACCTACACACCCTAAAATCCTTCAAAACATCAAAACAAACATCATTCTACCCCTATTTATCAAATTGTTCAAATTGGCTTATCAGGATGCCTAATGTGGGACATTGGTTTACAAGGTGGGGTCCTTATTCAAAACATGAAAATGCATAAACAACAGACATTCAAAATGATCCTACAATCCTAGTCCTCGTCCTCTGATCCATAAATGGCTTGTTAAAGAGGTGCCCCTGCACCAATCAAGTCAATTGAAAAGTGAGTGGTTATGTGTATAATGTAAAAGATGCAAACATAATGCATCAAGTATGTGGTGAAAGTATTAAAACCAAATTGCCCAAATGTTTGCTTGAGACTAATTCAAGAGCAACTATATTTCAGGGAGATTACTGGATGTTGTGATGTTGAAGGCATATTCATTATAAGTCAAAAAATATTGTATCTTTCTCAAAGATAGTGAGTCTCTTTAGAAAATGCTTTATATCTTTCCCTAAAGGAAGTGATCCTAAATTTGCAAGTCCCTTCAAAGCAGTGAGCCCTTAAAAAAAATTAATATTATTTATATAGTGTGAATTAACTCTCACTGTAGTTTTTCACTTCTTGTGTTTTTCATGTAAATATGGTCTTCCCTTGATTGTTTATCTTCCTTTTTTGTTGATCATATTAAATTTTAAAGTTGGAATTGAATCAAATTATAAAGTGTTAAGATTTGTAAAAGACAAATTCACCCCCCTCTCAGTCTTGGGGTGTGTAACACATTGTATGGATTCCAGAGGGTATGTATGATCAAAAGTCATAGTCCTACCACCTCTTACTAGATTAAGGATATAGAAGAGAAAATTAACATCAAATAGGGCATCTCTAATATCAAGATACCAAGATACTCTATAGTAGGTGATGTTATGGAGTATATTACATCTATGGACACGACATTCCCATTAGAATTAATAAGAATGGTGGCAATCTAAAATACACTACTATGTAATGTTGTTTGTTGGTGAAACACCCATAATAAAAACATACCAAATTGGCATAATTTTAACATTATTATTGAAGCGTGATACTTATAGCAAGATGGGGAATACCCTACCATCCCTAAATATGAAGGCATCATCTCCCCAAATGACCACCTCTACAATTGTGTTGTAACCTGGAATAAAGATAAGGAGTATGATCATTGCCTATACATACAACTCTTTTATTGGATCTTAATATTGGTGGTACAAAGCTAGTACATCAATCAAGAAAGGAGAGATGAAACTAAGAACTAGGCTATAGTTTTTATGGATTTTAATCAAGCATTTTTGTTCCAGAATAATAATGAATAGATCTAGCAACCCCCTACAAGGATCAAGGACATCAAATTTAAACTAGTTCTGGAAAATATCTCTAAAACCCAAACCACCACCTCAGAGTGAAGGTGTATGGAAATTAGTAGAATGGATAGATAAATACGCACAACTAGTAAAAAACCAAGGTTATACAATTCATACAGATGAAGAAGAAGGGGATCCTAAAATAAAAATTTAAGTAGAAGGGGAAAGAGATCTATAGAGCTCCATAAGGATTCCAAAATAAATTATTGTAACCAACCTATTAAAATTTTGAAGAAGATGAAATAGTCGGAATGACAGATATCATAAAATTATCAATAGTATGATACCATGCATGATTTGGATGGGACAACATGGGTAAACATAGAAACCCTACATGATCAACATCAATAGTAGCAGGACTATATGGATAATGGAAGAAGGATGTTTTGACAACTCAGGCATTTTGTTAGTATGCGGTTAGATCACATTACTTATTTGATAAATGAAGAAATTTTTTTGGGGATAACTTACATATCCTAACATCTCTGTTAGAAGCAAACACACTTCTCCTACACCTCCACATTCATATTAACCAACTGCGGACATTGAATAAGTAGTGGGATGACCAATTTCAAACCCTGCAAGTTCTTTATCAAGATATCCTACCATAAAATAAGGATAGGTGACTTGAGGACAAGTGATGCAAGAGCATCCCCGATTCATAGAAATCTTGCATCAACCAAAAATATTTCCTTTCTATTTATAGTTTCAGCATTTCTTTTTGTGTGTCCCAGATTTAGCTCACCGGATCCTATGGAGTTAGATTTTGGCTTGAAGACTTGATCATCTTCCTTATTACCAAACCGTGGAGCATTTGGATCATTTTCTGCCAAGTTATCGCTACTGGTTTCCGAGACAGTTTCCTGTTACCGGTTGCCTGAACCTATTTGCATTGGTGATCTACCAGATCTCTCTCGTAGCTTGTAGAGCCCTGAGAATTGATTTTAATGTTCCTTGGCATGTGGCTGACCTTTTCCCATGATATACACTTCATCCTTTGGATTTTCCACAGGAATCTCTTAGCAGAGGCCGACCTTATTGGTTTTGCATGTTAGGTCTTGTTCTTCAGATTTTGATCCCTCTTTTGGGCCAACCGGATTCCCTTGGATCATATAAATCATTATAATAGAGAATTAGAATGTAATCAAGAAGTTAGACTAAGCATAGAAGATAGATCTTGAGATTTGAGGTCTTGGTTGTGACCTATTCTATATTTTGAGCATGTGTAGCAGGCATGTGAGTCAGTTTTTATAACCCGGTTGATACCGGTTGGTTGTAATCAATTTTCATGTTATAATTAAATATGTTTTGCATTTCCTCCATAATGTATGTGTGTTTCCATTATGTTTACTCTTGTTGGTTGATCTGGACTGATCTCTTTGAGGTCCCTCCTAACTGGTGACATCTTCAAGTGGTATCAGAGAGTTTTTATTTTGGAGGTTGCGTTGTCCTGAGAATTTTGTTGTAGGGTGGCAGACTGTGGATCCAATGTGTAGTTGTAGAGGATTGGCGTAAAGATGGCGTGAAGAGGAACTCAGAATGGTGGAGCATGTGGGAATGCAGAGCCTATTGTGATGGAAATGTTGCAAGGAATAGAAGCCTATTTGGAAGCCATTGAGACAACCTAGAGAAGAGGTTGACACATTGAAGATGTAAGTGAAGATGAAGGAGAAGAAGCCCCAACAAAACAACTAAACCCACTAGCAGTTGATTCGGATGAGGAAAGGTTTTTGAGTAGGGTGAATACTAAACCTCATTTTGCACCACCAAAATATGATGGAAAGTTGGATTCAGATGAATTGATGGATTGGATCTTAGAGATGGAGAAATATTTTGATTTTGAAAACACTGCAGAAGAAAGGAAGGTGAAATATGCCTATACTCGGTTGAAAGGTCATGCATCTCTTTGGTGGGAGCATTTGTAGGTTGATAGATAGAGAAGAGGTAGAGAGAAGATCAAGACATGGGATTGGATTATTTCTAAGTTGAAATCAAAATGTATGCCAGCTGACTATCAAGTGAATCTATTCCGGAAGTTGCATAATTTGATATAAAAGGAATCTAGTGTGAAGGAGTACATCAAAGCACTTTACAAGTTGAATATCAGATCCAAACATGTTGATGATGAAGTTGAACAAGTTGCAAGATATTTGAATGGATTGCAGGTGTCTATACAAGATGAACTCAATTTGATTAAATTACAAAGTGTTGAAGAGGCTTACTAGTATGCCCTCAAGGCAGAAGAAAAGCTAAGCAAAAGACATGAGAAGAGGCAGAGGTGGAAGGTTTTTTGGAGGAAGATTTCGAGGAAGAGGATATATCGGAGGTTAATGAACCTATATAGATGAAAACAAGGACAAGAAAGTGAACAAAGAAGGTAATTCATACTGCAAAGATGATAGAAATTTCTACCGGAAGAGAGAATCGGATGGCTATCAGAATGAGAATTTTGAAAGACAAGACATGAGAGTGTTTAGAGGAACTTTCTTTAAGTGTGGAGGAGAAGGACATCATTCTTTTGAGTATAAGAAGATAGAGAATACCAGAAGAGAAATAGTGGTGGAAGAAAATCCCACTAGATCAGAAAATAAACTAGAAGATGGAGAACTATTGATGATGAGGAGAGCTTTGCATCATACCGGGAGAGATGCAGAGCCCTTGCTAAGGAAGAATTTGTTCAAGACTAGATGTAAGGTATCCAGTAAGTGTTGTAAAGTTGTTATTGATAGTGGTAGTTCAGATAATCTTGTTTCAAAAGAGATGGTGAATAAGTTGAAATTGGGAAGATTGAAACACCCTAAGCCTTATCAGATAGTATGGATTCAGGATGAACATAAGTTTTAAGTAATTGAGAAATGTTTGGTGAAATTGAAAATTGGGAATTATCATAATGAAGTCTTGTTTGATATTATGCTTATGGATATTTGTCATCTTTTCTTGGGTAGACCTTGGCAGTTTGATAGACAGCTAATACATGATGGGAGGAAGAATACATACACTATTGTGGCCAATGGGATGAAGAAAACCTTGTTGCCCTTGGAGGAACCTTTGAAGAGTGAAGTCTGTACAAATGCTAGAATCTGTTTGGTAGATGGAAGGAAATTCATGGATGGGTTGAGACATGAGAATGTGTGTTTTCCCTTAATTCCTAGGAAGACTGATAATCCAGAGCATGAAGAGGAACAACTGGAAGAGATACAAGATTTGCTAATAGAATATGAAGACATCATTTCAGATAATGTGTCTGATGGATTGCCACCTATGAGAAGTATTAGTCATTGCATGGACCTAGTTCCCGGAGCTAGTTTTCCTAACAAAGTTGCACACTAGATGACACTGACAGAGAATGAAGAACTAAATATACAAGTGCAGGAGATGTTGAAGAAAGGTTTGATCAGAGAAAGTCTGAGCCCTTGTGCAGTACCAATAGTATTAGCACCTACGAAGAATGGAGAGTGGAGAATGTCTATTGATTCCAGAGCAATAAACAAAATCACAGTGAAATACCAGTTTTCATTGCCTAGGATAGATGACATAATGGATTGTTTGAGTGGAGCCAAATACATTACAAATATATATTTGAAGAGTGGATATCATCAGATTAGGATCAGAGAAGGAGATGAGTGAGAGAAAACATTCAAGACAAATGAAGAATTGTATGAATGGTTGGTGATGCCTTTTGGGTTAACTAATGCACCAAGTACTTTCATGAGACTGATGAATGAGGTATTAAAGAAATTCTTGGGTAAGTTTGTTATTGTATATTTGGATGACATTCTGATTTTCAGTAAGACAAAAGAGGGGCATTTGTTGTATTTGAGATAGGTTTTGTAGAGGTTGAGAGAAGAAAAGTTGCTGATAAATATTAAGAAGTGTACTTTCATGAAGGATGAGTTAGTCTATTTGGGATTTGTGATATCTAAGGATGGTTTGAAGATGGAACCTAAGAAATTAAAATAAATTGTTGAGTGGCCTACACCAGAAAGCATTGGAGAGGTAAGATCATTTCATCGATTGGCTAGTTTCTACTAGAACTTCATCAGAAATTTTAGTTATGTTTGTAACCCTATGACTAAGACCATGAGGGGAGATCGGAAGGAATTCAAGTGGACCACTAGAGCAAACAAAAATTTTGAGCTATTTAAAAGGAAAGTGACTGAGCAGCCTGTTTTAGCTTTACCAGATTTTAGTAAAGTATTTCAAGTGGAATAGCACTAGGAGTAGTCTTGAGTCAGGAAGGGAGAGCAGTAGCTTATTTCAGTGAGAAATTGAATGATTCCTGAAGGAGATATTTAGTGTATGATCAAGAGTTGTATGCCATAGTTCAAACCTTGAAGAAGTGGAGAAATTACCTATTGCCTAAGGAGTTTGTGTTGTATACAGATCATCAAGCCTTGTATTATTTGAACAGTCAGAGTAAGTTGAATAAGAGATATATGAGATGGGTAGAATTTTTGTAGAGTTACACCTTTGTGTTGAAGCATAGAAGTGGGAAATCTAACAAATTTTTTGATCCATTGAGTAGGAGAAGTAATTTGTTAATAGAGATGAGAGTGACAGTATTAGGATTTGAGGAATTGAAGACCTTGTATTATGATGACCTAGATTTCGCAGAACCTTGGAGAGCATGTAGAGAGCCGGTTATGGTAGATAGAAGCAAGTGGTTGGATTAATTCATTCAAGATGGGATGTTATTCAGAGGAGTTCAATTGTACATACCTAAGAGTTCTAAGAGGGAGAATCTGATAAAGGAGAAATGCAATGGAGGATTAGCCAAACATTTTGGTATTGACAAAATAGTAGCATTAGTGAGTGAGAAATAATTTTGGCCCCAAATTCATAAAGATGTTATGAAATATTTGCAAAGTTGTAGAGTTTGTCAAGTTGCAAAGGGTAGTAGTCAGAATGTGGGATTTTATAAACCTTTGACTATACTGGTAAGACCTTGCGAGGATATAAGCATGAATTTCATACTTGGATTTCCTAAAACACTGAGAGGGAATGATTCTATATTTGTGGTAGTGGATAGATTCTCGAAGATGGGTCATTTCATACCTTGTAAGAAGACATCAGATGCATTACATGTAGCAGACTTATTTTTCAAGGAAGTAGTGAGATTGCATGGATTACCTAAGAGCATAGTTTTAGACAAAGACACTGAGTTTGCTGGCTATTTTTGGAGAACACTTTGGAAGAAGATGAAGATAGATTTGAAGTTCACTTCTACTTTCAATCCATAGACTAATGGACAGACAGATGTAGTTAACCGGAGCTTGGGAAATTTGTTGAGATGTTTAGTTGGAGATAAAACTGAAAGTTGGGATTTGATTCTTGCACAAGTAGAGTTTGCCTACAATCATTCAGTAAATAGAAGTAACAGAAGGACACCTTTTGATATTGTTACCAGAGTGCATCCTAGAGGTATATCAAAATTAAGAGATATTAGCATTGAAGACAGGAGAAGTTCAGAAGCAGAAGAATTTGTAGATCACATGGACTTACATATTCAAGTTAAGCAACATTTGGAGGACATGAATAGAAAGTATAAGGAGAAGGTAGATCAGAAGAGGAGACATAAGGAATTTGAAGTTGGCAATGAAGTGATGGTGTATCTGAGAAAAGAAATCTTCCCAATTGTGACTTATAACAAATTGCAGATGAGAAAGTTTGGACCTTGTAGGATTTTGAGAAAGTTCAGTTTTGGGAATGCATATGAAATGGAGTTACCGGATAGTCTGAGTATTTCACCTGTGTTTAACATTGCAGATCTTCATGAGTATCATGAACCAGAATTCAGTGAGGACAGTATTGTAGACTTGGAGAAACAGTTTCCCTAGAAGGAACCAGATTAGATTGAACATTTTGGACAGTAGGATTGGGTGTAGTACCCAGAGCAGTCAGTATAAGGAGTATCTTGTGAAGTGGAATGACAGACCAGTTGAAGATTCATCTTGGATTTCTCAAGAAGAGGTAGACTGTATTGGTTTTCCTCTGACCCTAGCATAGTGAGAGACTCACTTTTTCATCAACCTCGAATGTCTAATGTAGGAGCATCCCCGATTCATAGAAATCTTGCATAAACCAAAATTATTTCCTTTTTGTTTTTCTTTTTGTTTACAGTTTCAACATTTCTTTCTGTGTCCCAGATTTGGCTCACCGGATCTAGTGGAGTTGTATTTTGGCTTGAAGACTTGATCACCTTCCTTATTCCCAAACCGTCGAACATTTGGGTTGTTTTTCGACAAGTTATCGCTACCGGTTTTCGATACAATTTCCTATAACCAGTTGCCTCGACTTATTTGCATTGGTGATCTACTGGATCCCTTTCATAGCTTGCAGAGCCCTGAGCATTGATTTCAATGTTCCTTGGCATGTGGCCGACCTTTTCCCATGATCTACACTCCATCCTTTGGATTTTTTGGAGGAATCTTTTGGCAGAGGCCGACCTTATTGGTTTTGCATGTTAGGTCTTGTTCTTCGGGTTTTGATCCCTCTTTTGGGATGACCAGATTCCCTTGGATCATATAAATTATTGTAATAGAGCATTAGAATGTAATCAAGAATTTATACTAAGCATAGAAGATAGATCTTAAGATTTGAGGTCCTGGTTATGACCTGTTCTATATTTTGAGCATGTTTAGCAGGCCTGTGACCCTGTTTCTGTAACCCGGTTATTACCGATTGGTTGTAATAAATTTTCATGTTATAATTTAATCTATTCTGCATTGCCTCCATTATGCCTTTGTGTTTCCATTGTGTTTGCTCTTATTGACCTATCTAGGTTGATCTCTTTGAGGTCCCTCCTAACTGGTGACTACTTCAACAAGTCAAGGTTTTGTCGAGGAGATGATATTTACCAGAAAATAGACTATAGACGCTAGTCTAGAGAGATAAGGGTGTAACTTGGTAACATTGTTTTATAATATAATAGAAAGATATCATCAAAGGGATACAAACCTAAAGGGAGATATAAGTATAAGATATAATAAATATTCATTGGGTAACTAGGAGTAAGGAGAAAGACAATATATGTTATGATAGAATAAACATAAGAGGATAGGTATGATAAAAGGAGATATAAGGAATACATATTATATATTAAGATATCAATATAAAGAGATCTATTTTACTATCCCAATTATGTATATGGTGTTACCTTCTTGATTATGTGCTTAGAATAGATCAAAAAAATACATCTAATCATCACCTAAATAGAAGCAAGTCTAGGGTTATAGAATACAACTAGAGAAAATCCTTCAGGAATAGAACTTCAATCTGTCCCCTTCATATTTCTTGCAAACACTAAGACTAGCATGATGTCGTGCCTTATTAATAGTTACATCCACTTTCTAATGGATTGTGTGTGGTTATATTTCCTTATCCATGAACAGGAGTTTATACTATCATAAATTATATGTCAAAGACACTGTTAAGTTGTTTCTCACATGGGTTCATAACCTTGTCCACTCTATCCCTTATCTTTAGCACTAAAAACAATCAATATGGAAAATGCATAGGAAAATGGAAAGAAAATCTCAACAAACCACACACTAAAAAAGATTGAAAATGGTGGGTCTGAGTATTCTTGATAATAGCATGATAATTAAATATAGAGTATAAAATAAAGTCTTGGCATTTCCTTTTTCCTTCCACATACATGATGTTGCATGAGATGAAAATGACTAATTTTAGGGATCCTCCAACTATATCCACCATCTTGCATCCCTTTATGTTTCTCATTAAGTGTATTTCCCAACATGGCATATTGATAGGAGTGTGATGAAGCAACAAACAAACAAAAAAACCTTAGCTTGATCAACTTGATTAAAAGAAAAATTTAGAGTTTTCTCCATACACTAGCAACTTGAACTTGGTAATATTTAAAGCCACTTTTAGACATTTTAGACAAAATAGAACCTCAGCTTGACTTAAGACCATAGCCTCATAATATAAACAAGACATTTTGTTACTCTATCCATGGACCAAACCTTGAAGGTAAGACCTAAGGCAAGGTGAAATAACATTCAACTATATGAGTTACTTGCTTAAATTCCATTTCAATTAAAGAATGAAAAAATGGACCACATTAATCAATCATCAATTAGTTAGGTCCCATTTTACTTTATTACATGTGAACTAAACTTAGGAATGTTTTTATATTTTTAGATCATGTTGTCTCATAGCATAGGATGAGGGAAATTGTCATGATCTAATTTAATCCTTGCCTACGGTTTCATATAGAGTTTACTTTTTGTGTATATAGCCATTCCTTATTGTACATTATAATCATCCAGGCTAATCCAATTATTCACATTCATTTTAATATTAGATGGTTTTCTGGATCAATCAATCTCTCAAAGTTGCACAACACACAATCATGGTTTTTTCTCTCCAGATGTGATATATATTTTGATTGTAGTTGATTCATAGGAATTATGGGGGCCACTATCAACTCCAATATAGTATCACAAAACCAAGTGTATAACTTCTTGTCTATTTTTTGAGAGATCCAACCTTGAAAAAAGAATTGGCTCATCTTAGAGTGAAATGAACATCATCGTTGAGTCCAATATGTCGAAACCCCTAAGATCATTTGTCCAAATACAAAAATTGGAGAAGTTAAAAAAAAAAAATTTAGTACTAGGGAAAATCCACACATGTTGTATTTATCCATACAATTGTATGGTAACTAAAACCTTTAATATGTTGAGCATCTGCGTTAGTTTTAGGTTTTCAAAAAAATCTATTTAAAAAAGAAAACTTTTTGGAGAATTAAAAAATATATAAAAATAAAGGGGCACATTTTCTTAATAGGGTCCTCCACATACACCTTGTTAATGTCACCTTAACTCCTCGATGACCTTAATTTTCAATCAGTGTAGAAATTTTCAACAACACAAAATTGATGACACTTTTGAGGTGAGGTGGAGAATAAATCATGACAAGAAATTATATATTGGCCTCTTTCCACAATCTTGGCAATATACAAAAGGGCATATTTTATTAGCATAGTATGTAGTTTCTTAGACATTCCTATGATTTTCAAACCTAAATGCACATTTTAGTTTTTATTTAGATCATTCTAGTAGATCAATAGCTTGTAAGCAATCAATTTTTTTGGGAAGACAAGGAATGTTTTGACAATGTGGAGCATATTCTATCGGTTGACATCATGTTGACATTAGCATGACACCAACCATATACAACGCTCTTTGCCCCTAGCCCTAGCATTTTTCCCTGAAGGAACTAATTTTTTCTTTTGGGCATAACTTGTGTATATGACGCCATATTTTTGCAAATGAGATATCATAAAAAAATATAGTTACAAGAAGTTTTTGTTAGTGTAGATCTCATCATCAAATTTGTTTCTTGTATAATTTATTTCCTATTGAAGCTAGATAATCATTTTCTATTTATGAGCTCACAACTATTTTCCTTTATCTCTAATTTTCATCATTATTGTAGTGTTGGAAATTTATTTCAAATCACTTTACATTTATACATGCACTTTTTCTAGAATCTACCCCCCATACTTTTTATTCATTTTTTTGTGATTTCACATTCTAGTTAATTACTTTGATGTTTTAGCACTTGGAAATGATTTGTTTCCATGGGATTAGTTCATTTGATATGGTTTACATGCATTAAGGATATTGGTCATTGATTTTATCATTTGAGGAGGTATCATGGGTTTTTTGTTCATCCTTTAGTGGTCTTTCAAGAAATGGATAATTGGGAGTCTTGATGAAAAAACAAATTGACTGATCTCAAGTGGCTTAATATTTATGGACTCATACTTGATCTATACACACTAGGCAGTAGATCAACTTGGAGTAACATAATTGATAATATTGTAGGAGTAATTTGTTCTAGTGTTGATCATAACACTATGTGGGTTGTATCTGTTGACGACTGTTTTGACACACCCGCCAACAGTCAGGTAGCTAATGTGAACACTCACCACCTCTCCTGAAAATAAATGAATTTGGGAAAACTCACTACCCCAAGGTCTCTATAGTCGGGTCACGACAGTGATGGGCAGCCCAGTGGTTGATCTAGTTGTACCTATAAAGGGGCCTTCTGGTTGGAACTAAATCTCGCTGGTTATGGGTAACTGCACTTCCTTTTTTTGTGTTTTTATGGTTTAAGATTCTCTGGGAAATAAAATGTGAAGTGTAAAGGGGAACAAGAAAATAACAATAAAAACCAATATAATAACAACGTAATGAACTACTCAATTAGTTCCCTGCAATCCAAGAAATTATCAAATATTATCCAAGTTAGCATTCAACAACGGACCTCCAGAAAACCTGCAAAATCATCAATCTCACAAGTTTGTGGAAATAAAATCATCAACAATATGGCCTATCACAATAATTCTCATACACCACTAACGTGCGCAAGATGATTCATAAAGTGATAAACAAAAAAATCTTAAACCACATTGATAACTCCAAATAATAGACGTTACCAGATTACACAGAACAATTTGGTAGAATATAGACGTAGATCAGGCAATCTACAAGTTGCTTCTCATATTAATCTCAATGAATGTATAACAAAAATAACTCAAACTTCTTAACAAGCTACAAAATATTCTAAAATCTCTAAGTGGGCCACAAATCATCAATTTGGGAACCCTTACAAATGAATCCAACTTCTCAATTTATAGAAGTTTTATTCCCTATTATCTAGGAAATAACCCTACCCTAAATTAAGAACCGAAACTAGGAGTCGCAGTTAACTTGCAAGTTTTTGCCTTAACACTCCACTTAATAACTATGAAATGGGGACTGCATGAGCAATACAAAGACCTTGTTGGGTGAGCCACGTTTTCATAGTCATGAAGAATTTCACAAAATTGGAACTTGAGTAGGAGTTGTAGCTAAAAATACAAGATTAAGGGTTTATGAAAAAGCTTTGCCATCTTTAGAAATTATGCGTTTATCCCTTATTTCTTGGTAAAAGCTCTTTTATTATCAACTATACATGCAACTGCTTGAACTGGAGGATCAACTACATGCTTAACTCTAAATTTATATTTCTTCAAAACTTCATCTGCATGCATTCACCCCTCCTCTAACTCCTTCACCATGTTTGCCACCTCCTGACACTGAGTAAACAAATATGTATACCTGTCCATGAGGGTGACATCAAACTGGGCCGAGGGTCCTAGGTGTTGCACCTCATATGCATCCCACTGATCCAACACTTGTTGTTGCTCCATTATTCCTATATCAGCTAATCTAAGGCCAAAAGGTCCTAGCATATCCTTTACAAAACTCTCATACGAAAAAATCTCCCTGAGGAGAGGGTCCCAAATCTCCGTCATATCCTTGATGTACGGTTGAAGCATTTCAATCTTCAGCTCCAATATGTACACATATGACTGCAAGTTTTCATAATTGTCACCTCCTAAGAGGTCCTCCTCCATTACCGTCTCTTCCCCTAGCTGCAATATCTTTTTCAAAATTCAGAACTGTTTATTGAAAATGTTTGACTTTCATTCCCATTGTGTGGAACAGGAAGCCAAAGCCCCGCCTACCTGTACTGCCTTGCGATATATCTCCACCGTATTTTGCAAGATTAACCTAATCTTAGTTGCATTCATTTGGGTCCATAATTTGGCTACAGCGGCCACTCGTCTCACCTCCACTAGTGCCTTTACTTCTCCTTCTAGCAGCGATGAGGTTGAAGGTAGGTCATCAACTCTATAGGAGTCTAGAGGTTTGCTCATTTCAATTAGGAGTTGCTTGTATTTCCCTAGTTGTGCTTTGAGCTCCATGTTTGAAGTATGCTCTTTTTCTACATGCCCCCTAACAACACTTGTGGCTAGCTCCAAAGTATCTAGATCTCCCCACTTGGTTTGTTTACCCAAATTTACCTAGGATATTTGATACTTGGGAGAAGGTTGTCCCTCATCTTGGAGTGGAACTGCCACATCTACAATCACCTCACTAAAGTCCATTTTTTATAAATGATGAACATTTTTAGCTTCTTAACCTTTGGTGGCTCCTCGGTGATTACTTGTTGTAAAGTGACCTTAGGAAGCTCCGCTTTTCTCTTTTTCTTCCCAAAAGTGAACTCAAGCCATTGCGGTATATTTTCATCCTTATCACCTTGATGTGACACTATGTCTGTAGTTATAACATGGACATCCGCTTGCTCCTCTGCTTCATATCTTTCCTCTGCCTTTGTTTGCTCGAGATCTTGAGGTGAGGTAACTTAGAGGGCTAGATTGGTTTGGAGAGCCTGTTGCTTATGTAATTCACCCAATTCGCCATTGACCTCTTCACTGAATGTCATCTCTTCCTCATCTTCCTCTGTTTCACCTTGCCTGACTACTATGTCCTTGAGGAGGTCCTCTTGATCTTGAGGGGTTAGAACTAATCTTTCATTCAATAGGTCCTCTACCTCATCCCCTTCTTTCTCACCTTCCAACGGTCATTGTTGCTCAAGATCTTCTTCCTCTTGATCTGAATCCGATTCGATGTTTCTAACTTTTATTCCTTCAGTGTTAGACCTGAAGCCTTTCACTCCAGGCTACTCTGCGGGAATACTAGTAGGTGGTGGTGCAAGGGTGTTGGTGCTTGGAGCATGTGTGGCCTCTGTTGAAGGTGGCTAAGTAGGTAATGCCTCAGTAATTTCTATATCTTCCTCTTGCTCTTGGGTAACTTCTCCTGCAGTCTGCCCTATAGCCGTCCTTGGTGGGAGAACTTTGGCAGGTGGTACTGCTCCCAATACATCGGTCACTCCTAGGTCCATTGCCTTCTTTAACAATGCAGACTCCCTTGTCTTTTCTTGGAGTTTCTTGATTAAGTCCTCAGTACTTTCTTGAGGTTTGTCCTCCTCATCTGGATCGGTGGATGTATTTTGCCTTGAGGCTGACCTTGTCTTCCAAGTGTACTCCTTATGGTCCCTTGATTGAGGTACCCCTAAAGTGGATTCCTTCTGTTTTGCCTTTGAGACACTGGGCCTTACCCTTTGGCCTAACCATTGCTTGGTCTTGTTGATGGCTACTTGGGAAAAATTTTCCATATTTGTGTCTTCACTTGCAGACCACTTTATTGGGGAGAGGGGCCTTTTATCTATCCCTGATTCCCTATAAACTGGATCAAGTAAGTCCCCATCATCCCTAAGGTTTTTAGGGAGGTTAGTCTCAATTCCAAAATCTCTTACCTGTGGCACAAATAACCTGTTATAGCTCTTCTCCCTAACCTCAAAATTGTCTTGTAGGTTGGCCCAAAAGTCCTCCAAGCTAGGCTTGTGCCCCTCATATGCCTTAGGCATAGCTTGTTTAAGTTTCCTGTAGGGATCATAAAAATCCCTAGCATGATCATACTCCTTCAAGTTCAAATCTTGCAGCTCTTGTTCTACTAATTTTTCTACTTGTATCTTAGAACATGTAAAGTACCCAATAGATACTGAGAAATCGATACCTTCTTTGTACTTTGATGACAAAAGTGACTAGAGGCCCACAAGCTGCCTTACATACTCTAGCAAAATTATCCTATCATTGCAGTATCGGGGCAGCAACATTGGGTTCCCTGTGAATCCGCTAACCCTGATGTAAATGGAGTGTGGGTTTTGGATAAACCAACATGCCCAATCTCAGACAATAGCCATGGCCTCTAGGCTAATTTGATATCCTGCATCTCCTGTTAATTTGATTATTATTGGGAAAATGAAGGCATCATTAACTCTCTTGAAATGAGCCTTTGCATTGGCTAGAGTGAGTTGGGAATAATACTCCCATACATTCTTTTGTCCTTCCTCCTCTCCCAATTGACCTTCTACTTGTAGCCCTGGAAACTTTCCAGCTCTAGCAGCTACCCAGATGACATATGATGTGAAAAAGAACTTTTGGTTATGCTGAACCTCTTTCATCTATTTGCAAATATTGTCAGAGAGGATCTGTGGCCAATCAAAGTATTGTTTCCCTATTAAAATAGTGCTCATGAATTGGAACATCCGGGGATGAAAATTCTTGCAATCCGGCTTGCCAAAGGCCCTGCTAAGCATAATGATTAAGTCTCTTTGGGGCTCTTTGAAATCTACCCTCGGGATCTTCGTTGCCTTGAGACCTGTCTTTGTTTCTTCTTCCAACCAGTTTGTATTTATGTGCCTCTTACTAGATGATATTTTTTCATTCCATGCCCGTAAGGCCTCTTCTTCAGTAAACATAAATATCTCCTCCTTGGTTGGGATGCCAAAAATGAACCCGAGCATGTCTAGAGACAATTCTATGACTATTTTTCCTTGTGCATCTGTGCACTTTCTATTTTCTGGGTTATAAAATGGGGCAATGGTCATTATGAACTCCAGTGCCTATAATGACTGTGGAAAGGCAATAGCTTCAACTAGGCCCGACCTCTTGATTCTCCTGTGGAGGGCCTCTAGACTAGGTTTGTCTAATTGAGCCTTGATATCCTCAATTTCTATATGGCCGATTTCGGTATCCATGACCCATCTGACTTGATCATCTAACTTTGAAACATAGACCTATCCTTGATAATGATATTTCATGGTGGCTGGGAGTCTATCAATTTATTTGTCTCTTTTGCTGGAAGACAAGTCCATCTAACCACTCAAACTTGCAAACAGAAAACAAATCCTCAGTCTTTCATAATGATCATAAAATTTGATTTACTTCGGGACTTCGGGGTCTCGGTGCCCCAGGCTAGGCACAAGTGAAAAAGGAATCCTGAAACTCCAGGGGTTCAGGGTTCCAGTTTCATTGAATAAGAGCCACCCGAAACTCCAGGGGTCCAGGTTCATTCAACAGGAGCCACCTGGAACTCTGGGGGTCCGGGGTTCCGGGTTCATTGAAAAGGAGCCACCCAGAACTCCAGGGGTCCAGGGTTTCAGGTTGGGAAAAGCCAACTACCCAGAACTCCGGGGTTCCGAGCGCATGAAAACCAACTACCCGAAACTCCAAGGTTCCGGGGTTCCAGGGTAGGAAAAACTAGGGCACACAAGAAACAAAACAAAAACTAACAACCGACAAAATAATGACGACGAAAGAAAATCTAGTCTACAAACTACCAAAATGGGCAAGAAAAATCACCAACCTGGTGAATCGAAATGCCCAAAAATGCCAAGGAGAGCTCGAAAGTCCAAAGGTTCACGGCTTGGAGTTAGGGAGGAGGATTTCTAAATGCACAAATTAACTTTAGAAGTTCATCATCCCTATTTATATCTCTTCCCAAGCTCGTCCGTACGAAGGCTTTAAACATGACCTCGGGACTCCGAGGTCCTGGGGTTCCGAGCTCAACACAAGAAAGGAAAAAAGAAGAAGGAGGTTCTACCTCGGGATTCCAGGACTCTGGAGTTCCGAGGCAGAAAACTCAAAACCTTGGGACTCCAGAGTTCCGAGGCAGAAGACAAATTGACCTCGGGACTCAGGGACTCCAGAGTTCCAAGGTCAAAAACCAAAAAAAACAAAGGGACCTCAGGACTCTAGGACTCCAGAGTTCCGAGGTCAAAAACCAAAAAAAACAAAGGTACCTCGGGACTCCAAGACTCCTGAGTTCCGAGGTCAAAAACCAAAAAAAGAAAAGAGGGAAAAGGGACCCAAATTTCGACGCAAGGAGACTAATGGGGAAATAGATATGGAAGGCATAACAGTATCGAACATTGATTGTCCCCACACACTTTGGAATAGACTTTGGGAGATCCATGGAGACCCTCATATATCTCCATTTCTAAAAGATCCTACTATATATTATCGCATTCCTCTTGATGATGCAAATTGCATACCCTTTGATGATGATACTTAAGATGAGCTTGATTATACCACGTCTTAAATTTTTTGATGGATTAGAGGCTTGTGTCATTGTTCCACTCTTCATATATCAAAACCCAATATCTATCTTTTGTTCTTCTTGATAAGATTAGTATCACATATATGGCTCCCATTGATTTATTGTAGTAGAATATACATACTCTTCTAGACATATCTATTTGGGATTCATATCTTGTAGACATATCATCATTGTTTGTGGAGTCTCATATTGCAAATTTAGAGGATTATTTTGAGGACATCCATCTTCTCTTTGTTGGTAGCCACTTCATTGTTCTTGTCCCATCATCATTGTTTTTGGAAATTATTCTACATCAATGTTCACAAGATTCTAAAGTGACATCATCTCATTTTGCTATGTGGATATTCAAGAGTTTTAAGAGGCACACATCATTTGGATTTTGATTCCCTATTCATCTAGCTTATGTGATTGGATTCTCCAATCACCAATGGATCTATTTCTTCCTAAGGAGAGAAACATTATTTGTAGGTAGTGGATTGTGATCTATCCTCAAGCTTTCATCATTGCCATAAGAGCTACTTCTTTAGGGGGAATTCACACCCTCATTTTCTCTCTCCTATAGGGGGGAACTATTATAATTATGTAAAAAAGTAGTATTTGGGGATCATATTAAGTCCTCCTATCCTTCTTTCACTATTTAGTACATATTTATTTCATTTTCTCTCTTTTGAAGAGGATTTTTTTTTTCATAAGGTTTTCTCATTTTCTCTAGTTATGAGAGATTCATTTATTTGTATATGGGTTATTCATCGAGCTTTGTTGTCGAGGCCCATCCATGCTTGCATCACTACATTCATCATTAGGTTTTTGACTTGTCCCTAAGTTGTACTTAAGAGGGGTGTTAGATTAAAAAGGTCAATCACCTAATTAATCAATCCTTAATTAATTAGGTCTTCTTTTACTTAATAATAATTAAGCTAAACTTAGAAATTATTTTCTATTTTTTAGGTCATGTTGTTTCATAGTACATGATGAAGACATTTGTCATGATATAACTTAATCCTCACCTAGGGTTTCATCTAGGGTTTTATTTATTCTTTATAGGTAAATATTACTCTCTTTATCAAGATCTTGACTTTTCCCTCCTTAATCATTTCTAATCATATACAATTAAGATTGTACCTCAAAAAGATAACTATTCGGATAATGCAATGACTAGTGCTACTTCTCTTTTTAATATTTACTTTATTTTATATTTCAAATCCAAATATCAATACACATATAAACTTATATGTCTAAATTAATTATAATATTAATGGTTATATTATTATGTCGAGAGGCATATTACACTCACATATGGATGTCAAACTGTTGGTAAATAAAAACTAAAAGAACGAGTGCCAATGAAATTAAATTAAATAACTAAAATTAAATAAATAATTTAAATTAAGTGCAGGACATTTAAACTCAATTTTTCATAATAAATTGAATAAAATTAAAGCTAATTAAAATTTAAGAATTGTTTAAGAATTAAAAAATAAATTAAATTAAATTAAATTAAATTAATTAACTTTAATTATACTATATTATTGTGAGTGTCAATAAAATTAGATTAAATAACTATCTGCGACGGTCATGATAGTTGTCTTGGGCAATGGGTTTTCTCCCCATCGGTCTCAAGTTTGACTCTCTGAGCCTAGTATTTATCAAGCCCTTACCTGAACCCCAAGGGATTAGTCTCGCCTCAGCTCACCTTAAAATGGGTGTCGAGCTAGGTCACAGGGATACCCTTCGACACCCAAAAAAAATTAAATTGAATAATTTAAATTAAGTGCTCTTCATTTAAACTCAAATTCCATAATAATGTAAATAAAATTAAAGGTAATTAAAATTTAAGAATTGTTTAAGAATTAAAAAATTAAATTAAATAACTAAAATATTTTTAATATAACTTCTCATTTTATTTCTTAGTTTCCTCACCATACATTAGTGGTTTACAACTTATTTACTACTTAAACTACTTGTGTAAGAGCCTTAATGTAAAAAAATTATTTTCGATGGTGTCATTTATGAGAAGATTGTATGAGTTGGACTGAAGTTTCAAAAAAAAATTATATTTTTAAACTACTACTTCTCACTCCACATGGTTGATGGAAGAGAAATACAAACATATGCATGTAATAGAATGGTTGCACTGAAATGCAACACAAAGATGAAGAAAATTGGATGCAAACTATGCATGCTTGATATAAGTCACTATTATTAAAGCACATGGGCTTGTTTATGCTTTGTTTATAACAATATAGTCTTTGTATTATTTTTTATATATATACACTGCTTACAAGGTGAACATGATTCAGCTTAGTCTGAGTAAACTTGCATATTGAAAATTGTACTGCATATTATTGTTTTCGTGGTTTATTGTTTGCATTTTTTGTGCATGGTGTGCATAATGAATATTTTCTCTTAGTTGGTGAGTTATGAATCCATATTTTGCACATAATGGATTGAAGAATGTGCGTCAATAAAAACTCCTAACTATAATTACTATTACTTTTGCTTTTAGTTTTTCAATTTTAATAATACAAGCTTTTCATGATAAGTTTGAAAAATAGTTTCCAATCATTTTAAATGGTTGCCTTGAATTGAATTACATTAAATTAAAATTTCCATGTGGTGGATAAGGGTTTCAAGAAGAAGGGGTGATTTTAATTAAAGGTTTTCCTAATTGTTGGTTGTGGAACATGACTCCATCTGCTACGAGACCTTGATTAGATGGCATGTTCATTTAATTTGATCTATAGATTGACATGTAGTGCCCCTCCTTGATTCATCTCTCCTTTTTTGTGCATCGATGGACTATATTGATATAGCTTAGACTAGTTTGGGATGCTTTTGATTAGATGTTTATGGACGCACTTATGGTTTGGATGCTTGATTATTGATGATAAACGTATCATATTCGCACTTGACATTATGGTTTTATGTGGATGATGATATTCATAGATTATTATGATGATGGATTACTATTTGATGATCTATGTGTATTCATTTTATGTCTATAGTTTATAATTGCTTATGGTGATTCGCTAGTATCCTACTATGTGCTAATCTTACTTCATGATTGTAATCAATGATTATGATAGTGCTTGGTTGTTGTGACTATCTTCTACTACGGTTGTGATAAGGATGATGTCATACCACTCATTCATGAGCACAATATGACGTTGTGGTTCCTTTTCACTTGTCTATATATTTCACAATATATGTTGTTGTATATGTATTGGTGGTGACAGGTCTACAGGTACCAGATATCGACTCCACCTGGCTTCACAGGTCTCAGCATGTCTTCATCCCAATGGAAAGTTGATTGGAGGTGACATGAGATCCTATTCTAGACTCTAGGTTTAAGTTGATACCCTTGTTAGTCGTATCTTGAGTTGAGTTCTCGTCTAGCGTTGTGTGGTATTTTATGCTATTCCATGCTAGATCGTCTTGAGGAAATGTAATTATTGATTGATTTAATTATTAATTTATTTATTTATTTATATAGTTTAATAATGTTAAATTAAATTAAAAGGTTTACATAGTATAATAAATTAAATAAATAGCTGACATTAATATTTAATATTAATAAGATATTATTATTTGGGAATCATTATTAATATTTAATGGATTGTAATTAATTAATTATTTTATATCATTATTATTTATTAAGGATTATTTTTTTTATTTAATTTTAAACTTGCAACTTTAATGTTTATTTGGGAATGTTATGGTTTAATTATTTATTTAGGCCCTTATATATTATTGTGCCTTGGATTATGTTATTAATTGGTTGATTATATTATTATTTCCTTATTTACCCTCTTAGGTTATTTAAATAATTATTTATTTAGCCTACCCCATTTTATTATTGGTTGTAAGCTTAGTAAGTTTAAAATATAATATTTTATTATATATTGCCTCAAATTGTGGTAAGGGTTGGTAAGAAATATATTTTAATCTATTATTTTGATTGGTCGACGTATTTGCATAGTTTGAGTTTGATTTTCGATTTATTTAGTTTTCTAAGCATTTTGTAGGGTTGGTTGTTGAGAAGAATTTTCATTATTGAAGACTTGGATTGGGATTTTAGATTTTTGCTTTCTTGGGCTAGATTGTGGATTCAATTTCTCACCTTTAGATTTATTTTGTTACAATTTTGATATTCCAGGTTGGTGGCCTCATCTTTCTTGTATTTCATTTCCGAAAAGATTGACTGAGAAAGCTTGACTACTAGGAGGATTTTGGGAAAATTGATATTTTAATTTGATTATTGATATAGTTCTATAAACAAATAATAATTTGGGGGGGGGGAGGGGAATCACTGTATTTTATGATTGTGTTTTCACCATTGTCAAGAATGGTCTATTGTTATTTTCTGCTTGCTGTAAATGTTTTGGATTCCTTGGTTTAGTTGATTGGAATGCTATGGTTGAATTTGATTTCGTTTGGTAGTATTCCCTATTATACTCATGTCTAGGAAGTGTAATTGATAGACTTTGTAATGGTTTTCATTAAGTTCTATCGGGAGTCTCTCCTGTAGCTTTTCGAAGGAGCTATCTTATGTTTTGATTTACTTAATGTTATTTTGATAATCCTCTTGGGTATAAATTGCCCTTGCGTCTTTATTAGATTGGTTTTGGAGTCAATTGGTAGCCCTAGTAATTTTCTGAGCTTGATCATAAGTCCTTACTTCCATTTTTCTAAGTTTTTGGACTCTGCTCTTGATGCGCTACATAATTCTCTAGATGTGCTACAAAATGAGTTGTGTGCGCTAAAAGTAGAGTCCTATGCGCTATTCTGGGCACTATATGTGCCACTCTATGTGTTACATGCACCATTTGTTCTATCTTCTAATTTTTAGACTCTGATGTGGATGCCCTAAAAGAAGTTATCTATGCACTAAAATAAGTGCTCTATGTGCAACTCTTTCCCATGGATGCGCTAAATTGCCCTATCTTTTGTATTTTTTATCATTTTAGGGTTTTCTAAGTTGATTCTCCAGTTTTGTTTCTTCCCAAAGGTTGCTATCTTTTGAATATCAGGATTCCTGAGTTGTCCTAGGGCTAGTTTATTGATTGGAATAAATTTTATGTGTTATTTGTGATTATTTACCCGATCTTACATTGGTTATGATCTTGTTATTGTAAGGAAGTTAAGTAGCTAAACAACTTCCTACACTAACCTTGAGAGGAGGGTAATGCAATTTTTTTACAGATCCTCACAATAGTTACAGAAAATAGAAATAGACATAATAACATTCAAACCATAACACAATGATTTATGTGGGGAAAACCCTCTCGAGAGAAAAACCCCACACTCCAAAAGCCGCCCAATATATTATTCAGCAATAAAAAACAAATTACAATATACTTACAGAAGAAGCTCTTCTCAAGAGTACCACTAATCAAACATTCAGAGGTAACTCAATAGCCATAAGACTCTTACACACAACCACTATCTCACACACCTCATACATAGGAGATACAATACAAGAAACCGTCAAATGGTATTACAAAACCATGGGCTAAAATAACCCAATAAGGTGTAGCCAACATTATCTCTCTTCTAGATGCCCTATGATGTGTTAAAACACACATCGACACATGTCCCTCCCTTTTATAGCTCATTTATGTGTTTGATGTATTCAATATTTCCTATTTCAGGAGTACAAACTTCTAGAGGCTATAACTTGAGAACTGTGTGTTTGATTGACGAATTGTTTGAAGCGTCGAAAAGATCACGAAGTTCTTTATTGCCTCATAAATAGTTATGCCATTCATGCCCACTTTTTAGGGTATTTTAGGGCCTCTAAAGTTCTCAAAATCAAATTCAAACCTTTCTTTGAACCCCCTCCAAAACAAAAAGTTTAATATCTTCAAAACTAGTTGTGACCCTGTGGTGTAACTTTATCGGAATGCTTATCTAGCCAACCAGAACCTTCGGGGAGAATTTTGCACTACTTCATGCCCAAATGAAAATTTACTATAAATAGTAACCTTATGTAAATGAAAGGTTGAGACACCATTTTCCCAACAAATCTCCCACTTGTCAACCACCTTGCAAGAGAAAAGGGAGTATCAACACAATAAATCAATTGCTAGGGGCCATGAGGCCCATAAACTCTGAACACCATCTGAACTTCTTTGTGCTCACACCCTTAATTAAAGCATCTGCAACATTCATCAAAGTTTATACCTTAACCAGCTTCACCCTGCCATCTTCGGCCATATCTTTGACAAAATGATACTGAACATGAATGTGCTTGGTTCGGGCATCAAATGTCGGGTTCTTAGCTAGGCAGATCACACTCTAACTGTCATAATAAACTGACATGGCTCCTTGTTTTATTCCAATGTCTGAACACAATCTCTTAAGACAAATGGATTCTTTACAAGCACGATTAGCTACCATATACTCTCCTTTAGTAGTGGAAAAATCAACCACAACCTCTTGCTTACTCATCTAGCTAATTGCACCACCAATAAAGTAAACATATAAGCATTGGTGGATCTTATATTATCAATATCACCTACCCATCTTGAATCCACATAACCATGAATATCAAGGGAAATCACGTCTCCAACTGAATTACCATGATAACACAAAGAATACTCTGAGGTACCCTTCAAATATCTAAAGACTCTTTTGGCTACATCCCAATGAACTCTACCAGGATTAGACATATCTGGACAAAACTCCCACTGCTTGGGCAATGTCTGGTCTAGTACAAACCATATCATACATCAAACTTCCAACTGCACTTTGGTAAGTTACTCTACTCATATCTTACATCTCTGATGGTGATGTAGGACAATCTGCAACAGATAGTTTCATTCCAACTATAAAAGGAACCCACAATGGTCTACAATCCTACATGTTGAACCTTTGTAACACTGAATTCAAATACTTACTCTGGCCTAGCCATAGCTTTCTATTCACTCTATCTCTTCTAATTTCCATCCCAATAATGTGTTTTGTTGCACCAAGACTTTCATTTCAAATTTAGCAACGACCTGAAACTTTAGTTCTGAAATCATACCTTTCCCTTTACCAATGAATAACATGTTATTAACATACAATGAAATGTATAGGAAATGATCACCATCAGATTTATAATAAACACACTGATCTAATTTAGAACTCTCAAATCCCAAACTCAGCACATATGTATCAAATTTCTGGTACCATAGCCTAGGACTCTGTTTGAGGCCATACAAAGATTTCTTTAATTTATAGACCAAATTACTTTTACCTCTCACCACATAGTGCTCTGACTGTGTCATATAAATATCCTCCTCCAAATCAGCATGAAGGAAAGCAGTTTTCACATCCATTTTCTCAACCTCTAAATCATAAGAAGCAACAATAGAAAGCAAAAATCTAATGGATGTCATTTTAGCAACAAGAGAAAATATCTCACCATAATAAACACCCTCAACCTGAGAGTAACCTTTTGCAGCCAACCTTGCTTTATACTTCTTAATGCTTCTATTAATGCTTCTATCTAAACCAATCTTTTTCTTGAACACCCATTTGCAACCAAAAGGCTTATGTCCTTCACGCAATGGTACAAGATCCCATTTACCCTTTTTTTTTAAAGTTGTGATTTCTTCTTCCATAGCAATCTTCTAGGGTTTTTCATCTTTCATACCTAATGCCTCTTCTACAAATTTTAGTTCATCCACATTAGTATTCAAAACAAAAATACATCTCCAATCATCAGGTGAATACCTTTCAAGTGGTTGTCTATGTCTTGTAGACCTTTGAACAAGCTGAGTTGGAGTTTCTTTCTCCTCTTCTAAAGATTCAAAGCTAGATGAGCTCTCCTCAACTTCTTGCCTATCTAGGGGCCATGATTCAACTCTTTCAGGTGTAGAAGGAAATTGAATCACATCTTCCTTTTTAGTCTATTATGGCTACAATGTAACAAAAGAAGACTTAATTTCTCTAAAAATAACGCTTCTACTATGAATTACCTTTTGTGCAACAGGATCCCAAAGCTTGTATCCTTTCACACCATAACTGTACCCAATGAAGATACACTTCACAGGCTTGTTCTCCAACTTTTTCCACTTCTCCTTTGGCACATGTGCATATGCCTCACAACCAAAAACTCTAAGATGTCTCAATGAAGGCTTGTGACCCGACCATGCTTCCATAAGCGTTTTATCAACAAGGGCTGGTGTAGGAGACTTGTTAATCAAGTAGCAAGCAGTGGAAACAACTTCATCCCAAAACTTTTGTTCTAAACTAGCACCACTCATCAAAATCCTAGCCTTCTCCATCAATGTCCTATTCATTCTTCCTACAAATCCAATCTGTTGTGGAGAATACAGAGTTGTCTTCTATCTATTAATGCCACAATCTTTATAGAATCTATCAAAATGATCAGAGCAAAATTCACTACCATTATCAATCCTCAAACATTTAATTTTCTTTCCAGTCTGCAACTTAACCATTTCTTTAAATTCTTTAAATTGACTGAAAACTTTAAATCTATTCTTTAGAAAACATATGTATGTCCTTCTACTGAAATCATCAATACATGAAACATAATATGTGGATTTTCCAATTGAAGGAATATCTACAGGACCAAACACATCAGAATGAATAAGATCCAAAACACCACAAGTTTTATGAGAATTCAAGTAAAACTGAGCATGGTTTTGTTTTCCATAAATGCAATGCTCACAAAAATCAAAGTCAAGATTACAATCATTCAAACCTTCAACAAGGTTTTTATTTTTCAAGGTCCTTAGACCCTTTTCTCCAATGTGGCCAAGCCTTTGGTGCCATAACATAGTCTTCTCTATAGGTAACTTTGCTTCAAAGGATAAAGCACCCTTAGGTAACCAAAAGCCATTTTCATCCGCTGAAGGTGAAACCCTCAAATCTTCCACAGATTTACTTTTTACAAAATTTCTATTACACTCAACAGTGTATGCGTCTAGCCTATACAAAGTGTCAAACCTGACACCTCTAGCAATTACCAGAGCACCCTTAATTATCTTACATCCTGCTTCAAAAAATACTACTTGCACACCCGCATCTATCAGTTTGCTCAGAGATAACAAATTTCATTTTAATCTAGGGATATGCAACACACCATTAATCATTTTTATTCTACCATTGGAAAACCTAATTCTAACTTTACCTCGACCAGCCACTAACATATTTGGGGTCATTTTCTGATGAACTATCGTCGTAATTCTGACATATTAATGTCGTAGATCCAACGAAATGGCGAAAATATTTTTGTCGCTCAAATTTCATCGAGTTATTCGACGGACAAATTTTCATCACAATTTTGATGCCTTATTTTTCAAAAGTTGACACATAATATGGTGGTCTAATTCATTGGAATTTTGACGCAATCACCAATCCTCCAACAAACCATGCACTGGGGTTTTCATCAGATTTTTTACAAAAAAGGGCATTATGCTCTGATGGCAATGGTGCACCTACAACAAAAATTTTCATCAAAGGTACAACATTCCCATTGGAGCATAGTGCCCTTTTTCATCAAAATTCTGACGACAAATGCAAGGAAGTTCTGATGAGAGTGTTGTACCTGTGATGAAAAATTTCATCGCAAGTACATCACTCTCGACAGTGCCTATGTTAGGCATGTCCGTCGGAATTCCGACAAACAAACTATATTAAAAAGAAAAGAAAAATGTAATTTCCATAAGGGAATATAAAGCATTGCAAATATGGAATATGATTTGATAAAATTTCTCAAATATTGAACTACCCCTATATAACTCCTTACCTCAATGACTAACTAGCTATGATAAACCATATATTCTAACAATATGCAAAATCAACAATCCCATATATTCTAACAATATACAAACACAACCAAGAGGGACTATTTGGGTAATGAGGACCTTAATAAAGTATGGATATGAGAGTGAGGAAAATGATAGAAGTAACATGCAAAGCCCTGATGAAGATAGGTAGCCATTATGCATTCTACTACAGTACAATGACTAGTTATAGGTCAAAGATGACGTACAAGGTAATGAAGGGTTAAAGGATGCAGAGATTACAATCATAGAAACACACTAAGATTATAAAGATCTCAAACCACAAAGGGACCTCTCACAGTCCATAAGCAAAGATGTTCATATACAAGCATTGGATCAGAAAAAATTGTAGCAAGTTAATGACAGAGAGTAGAAAATAGCATGCCTAGAGTATAAAAGAAAAAAATTAATATGGAGTGATGTCAATATTTTGTCATAAGAGGTATTTGATGCACAATAAATATAACAATGAAGCCCTCAAGATTAATCACCATAAATCTAATAGGAGCTCTCAAATGAAAAGGCAACAAACAGTGCTTATTTTCACTGTCAAAATACAATCCACTGACCCAAGGCAATAAAAAATTATCTCTGTGGTGAGAAAAGATGAATAGAAGGTCCAATGAACAACTAAAGTGATATTCAATAAATCATAATAAAAAACTGTCTCAATCATCAAAGAGTTGATAGTAGAGATAGTGATGTGTTAAGACAAAATGAAGAATCTATAATAAGTTGGAATGAATTCAAAAGTTCATACTACTCAAAGGACATAGATGAAGTCAAAAATAAGAACAGTAAAAGCAGTTAACAACTTTACCCAAGTAAGGATTTGATCCAATGCCAAAAGGACCAAAGACAGTTATAATGATTTAGAGTTAAAGGGGTATAAGGTTTAGATGAATGAGAACATGATAGTATCGTAGCAGCAATATTGATCCACTACGTATGGTTAATATGAATACAAAAGAATATATTTTCACATATGCATTATATCGAGACAATTATGATAAATTTGAAATCTTGATTAAGGTGCATGATGGTTTCACTTGTCCCACCATTGGTTCCATCACCCTCAAGTTAAAGTTAAATTTAAAAGCTTATATGTTTATTTTACCATTATTTCTACCTTAGACCAATTTCATGTGAAGTCAGCTCAATTTTTAAGGCAGTGCCCTATGTAGTCCATTAAAATGTTGAAGTTCCCAGTTCAAGAACAAGTGTAAAGTATATTTGATAGTGGATTCTAGCTCTTGTTTAGACGTGACATTCTCGTATTTGTATCTTTATTCTTATATATGTCGTATACATGTTGTGTTGTGTATGTGCTTTTGTGTTATCTTTTGGTGATGATGCAAAGCGTTGATGCTTTTTGGTCTCTTCCATGTTGACCTAAAAGGACCCTTTGCTCCTCATGTATTCTTCCTCTAATATTTTTTATCATGAAAATTAAGGTATCCATGAACAAAATATTCAAGAAGAAACCTCAAGAGTATAGGAGAGATTTGAAAAAAAAAACATGAAGGAATACAAATTGTAAAGTGATTGATTTTGTGTCTCGAACTACTAAAGACAACAATATTGGAGTTGTTTGGGTGGATATAAGAGTGAAAATGAACTTGGAAGGTTGGAGGAAGGTAGTAAGGGAGGTAGTAAGGGCTTTGAGGGGTTAGTGAAGACCCTTCCCAAGGCATTGTGGCCCTTGGTGGATCAGATTGACCATTATTAATATGACTGTCCTAAATTGAGCCTATGATTGTCCTAAGAGATTAGTGGACTGAGATATTATGAATAAGATGCAAAGAGTGGGTTTGATGAGTGGGAAACAATTGGAAAAGGTGTGTGGAGACCTTTAGTGACCCTTGGAGGTGCTAGAAAGTCCTAGTGGGAGGAGAGGACCCCATTTGTCATGATTGTCCTAAAGACAGTAAACCTGCAATAAATGTTGTTGAATCCCCTAGGGTGGATGGGGGGGTGTAGAAAGGTAGTTTGGTCAAGAAAGAATATTATTAAATGGGGTTGTGTATGTGTTTGAGAGAAGAAGAGAAGGAGTCTTATTTAAGGGGCGGTCCTAGTTGAGTAACAATGTGAAGTTTGAGGGTGCTTGTGAGTTGTGGAACAAGATTGTGGGTTCAAGAAGGTTAGATGTGTGTGGAATGATATGTGAGTGTGGTTTACCTTTCTCCCAAACAAACTCAACCAATTAGGGAGATCTTTCTCCCAACTCACTTATTCAAACAAGGTGATTACCCTTCCCAAACTTCAAGAACCCTCACAAGGCCACTAGGTACTCACAAGGTTTATAGATCCCAACAATGCACTCATGCTTCCTAACCATCATCCAACCATTAATACACATTATTTTAGGCTTACTCAACTTTCCCAAGGCCAACTTGAGGATCTCCACTTCTTAATTCATACCAAACCCCAAAATCCTACTCACACAAGGATACTCCTAAAGGACTCCTAATTGCTTATAAACATAACTTCCAATGCCAATTAGGCACACACTAACCCAAGGGTCTTCATAAAAACATCAAGGATACTCCTCCAAATTTTTAAAAAAACCATTATTTACCCTCCCTTCCACCCAAAAGTCTCAAGAAGACCTACTGCTGCAATTTTGCCTTTCTATGAAAGTCATACACATTTAGCACAGTCATAAGGAACTGAGCCATTTCCTCATTCTAAGGTCTCTAGACACCTTCAAACACTTCTCAAAACATCCACATACCTTTACCAATCATAAACCAATCATCAAACCCATGTAATACATCATACTCACAAAATCTTAGTCAAACAACTCTCTCGGCCAGCCACATCCCCACTTTAGGACAGCCATAGAATGATGAGTTTCTTGGCCATGCAAGGGCCACAATGACTTCTCTTGGGTCTACACTAACCCCACACATACTCCCAAGAACTCACTGACCCTTGGAGATTGATCTTTTTTCAAATTCACCACTCTAACACATCAATTCCACCTCGTCGGTGTACTCTCACAAACCCACACTCCTTGAGTATTCCCTAGGTGTGCTTCCCTGAAGACACACAACTCTCCATCTGAGTATCATTTGTTTGCTTGGTGTTTTGGGAGAATTGTGAGTTATTGCCCAAAAACTGAAAACCTAGGGCTAGTAGGATTGTGAAGCGTTTCTGAAGAACAGGGATATTAGGAAGTTTAAGAATCACTTCCAATGCTTGAATAATATCTCATAGGATGTAAGAGGGCATTGTGTATGGGTGGTTTGGGTCTGTGCCATATTGTTGGTGTATTTCCTTTCTAAGGGTATGCATAGCTTATTTGGAATTAGGACTATAGGAAGGAAGGTCACATTGAAAGCATGTGTTGTCTTGTTGAGTCATTTGAGAAGGGTAAAGTGAGTTTGTAAGTCCATTGGAGAGTGTGTTTGTGTGTTGGGATTGGGTATTTTACCAATTTTCCCTATGACTCTACATCAAAACTCCTTTCCTTAATCACAATGAAAGTCATGGATCACTTCAAAATGGCTTCCACTTTAACTAAATTTATCATAATAGTTGGATCTTGGACTGATAAATCTTGATCTTAGCTACTTAACAGACAACTAATCTTTGATCTCAGACTTAGACAACTATTTGGTGTATTTGGTGACTGCCCTTTTAAAAAGTTAAATGAATATTTGCCTATGTAATTAGAAATATGAATATAAACAACAAAATATATTTTCTGTAAACTACAATATGAATGTAAACAACAAAATCTTAATCAAGGACCTTACCTATGATGGTCTCCACTAAGTAACTTCTTGTGTTGTTGTTCGTGTTGGCTCTGTTGGACCCTGTAATTAAGATTCAATACATATTATTCAATAAGATTAACAGTGGAACATAATGAAATATTGAAAGTGTGTTACCTTATTGAGCTTCTCTTTGTTTCAAGAATAGTTTAATATTCTCTACTTAACAAGGCCAACCACGTGAAGTTGGAAGCTCATTTGTCCCCTCCCCCCCCTAACATCACTCTAAATTCCTCATTAACATATAACATTCATTCATTCTTTCATCCATTAATAAAATATAACATTGATTAATTATCACATAACATTCATTAACATTCATTAACATGTAACATTCATTAACACATATCATTCATTAACATTCATTAACACATAGTTACATTCATTAACATGTAACATTCATCAACATTCATTAACATTCATTAACACATAATTACATTCATTAATAAATAATACGATTACAATCATTATTTATTTATTTATTTATTTGAAGCTAAGTAAAAACAAAGTGGAGCATTGTTTTCTTCATCATTTTTTCCCTCTTTAGTTGTTGTGTCCTCTTCTCGTGATCTTAATGTATGCCTAGTCTTGTACTCATGATGAGGATGCCTAGGCAAAGGGGGTTTGCTGCAATAATGAAGAAATGGGTTAAATTCATAAGATTTTTTATTATTGTTACAAGTATTTCATTAATTAAAAGAACATTACAGGGGTGCTCTCTATTAGGTCCCGGAGATAACTGAGAGGGGGGGTGAATCAGTTGTCAAATAAATTCAAACCAAAAACAACTTAACCAACATAATGCTTAATACTGGTAAACGAGTTCACTATGTCGGTAGATAGCTTTAACAGTTAATTGCTATACCGGTAAGGATTAGTGCATGAAACATAAAGACAAAGTCATCCACAACACATAACACCAATATTGGTACGTGGAAACCTTGTAAGGGGAAACACCACGGTGGGAAACCTTACCCATAATCAGATGATACTACTGCAGATAGTAAGTGTACATAAATGGGGTCTGCACATATAGAAAGGCCAAGCGCCTAGAGCTCACTGCTCAATCACAAAATGGGAGTCACACTAACTACAATTGGATGGTTAAATCCAATAAGAATGTACTGTTGAAATTAGCATCTTCATATGTTGGATTAGTACAAGTGTAGTTCTGATTGTCTTCACAAAAACCCTCCTTCAAACTTCAAATGATGTTTGCATGTATAGCTCTGCTTATTCTCGCATATACCTTCACACAATCCTTTTTTGCATTCCACACTCTTACAAATAAGATCTTACATTTATACCATAACCTAAGACCAATTTTAGTAGGTCGGCTCTACAAGATATTACAATAAAATTACTTTACATATAATTAATACCCGATGCAATAACTGATTCAATATGTCAGCTTAATGCATTTACAACAATAATAAGTTATCTCCATAGCGTGCCAAGCTGATCTGGAAAAGATAAACCTGCCGGTGTAACCTGGACCTATTTGTCAGTAACAGCAAATGTGCAAATGCTAATGTACTAATAAACAAAACTCCAAGACAAAGTGTCCACACAATGTTTTCGACATAACCAAGTGTTTTCCATATCATTCCAAGTGTCGATGATTATTATATCTTGCTAGTGTACCAGATACCGGTGACTGTGCATGAGTCACTTGCTTGCCGATGAATGTTGTTGATTCTCCAAAGTGCCAAAGTTGATAAGTGTTTAGTAGGTGTTGACATCAATGACAAAACCATACCAAAATACCAACAATCTCACCCTTTGGCATTGATGGCAACACAAGATGGAAAACCCATCAAAGTGCCATAACAGAAATGCCAAATACCCAAAAACCAACAATCTCCAAAATCAAAATACAGATACAGAGAGTAGTAATCTCTTCCAAACAACAATCTCTCCCCCAAGGAGCAACATGTGTTTTCCTTGTGTTTTTCCATACCAATCTCTCCCCCTTTGACATCAAATGCCAAAGTTCTTACCAAGCCGAGTTCATATACAAAATACCAATCAATTTAGTATACCAACTACTCCCCCTGAGAAATAGCTTCCCATCAAAGCCGGAATAAAAGATTTATCTGTTAATTCTGTCGGTTGATGACAATCATCAACTTCCTAAGTCTCTACCGGTGGGGGTATGACTCCAAGGTGATCTCTAAGATATTCAAAAGTCTCCTTAGGTAGAGGTTTAGTAAAGATATCTGCAATCTACTCTTTAGTATTCACATAAACCAGTTTTATTTCCTTTGCTTCAACATTTTCCCTTAGAAAATTCAGTTTGATAGAAACATGTTTGGTTCTGGAATGTAATATTGGATTCTTAGATATATCAATTGTTGCAGTGTTGTCACAATAGATAGTAATAGGTTCCTTGCATTTCACTTTTATGTCTTTCAACATTTTCTTGAGCCATAGTACCCGTGTACAGTTAGTTGCTGCTGCAACATATTCTGATTTTGTTGTTGATAAAGATGTACAACTTTGTTTCTTACTCAACCAAGAAACTAGTTTGTTTCCAAGAAAGAATGCTCCGCCGATGGTTCTTTTTCTATCATCCACATCTCCTACCCAATTTGCATCTATGTATGCACATAATTCAAAGTTTTCATCTCTAGGATACCATAATCCAATATTTATAGTACCTTGTAAGTACTGAAAAATCCTTTTTACTGTTGATTCATGATTTTCTCTAGGATTACTTTGAAATCTTGAAACAATACATACTGCATTCATAATATCAAAGTTTGGTTTGTGTCAAATACAGTAAACCTCCTATTATAGATTTGTATCTAGTTGGATTAATAGGTGTAGATTCATCCCTTAGTGATAATTTGTCATTTGTGGTCATAGGTGTGCTTACCGGTTTAGAGTTCTCCATCCCAAATTTCTTTAGTAACTCTTTTAAGTACTTGGATTGACTCAAGAATATACCTTTATCAGTCTATGAAATCTACAATCCTAAAAAGAATCTTATTTCTCCAATCATAGATATTTCAAATTCTTGCTGCATTTTAATAGAAAATTCTTTACATAATCCATCTTCTCCTCCAAAGATTATATCATCAACAAATATGTCTATAACTAGGATGTCATCATTAGTCACTTTATAGTATAAATTGTTGTCTACATACCTTTAGAAAAACCAATCTTCAAAAGATACTTATCCAATCTTGCATACCAAGCTCTTGGAGCTTGCTTCAATCCATACAAAAGCTTTTCTTAACCTGCAAATCATATCTTTGTTATCTGTCAAAGAAAATCCATCAGGTTGTTCAATGTAAACTTCTTCTTCAAGATCTCCATTCAAAAATGCAGATTTAATATTATCCATTTGATATACTTTGTAGTTCTTATGTGTTGCAAAAGCCAAAAATAATCTAACTACCTCAATTCTAGCTACCGGTGCAAAGGTTTCATTGTAATCAATTCCTTCTTTCGGAGAATATCCCTTACACACTAACCTTGCTTTATTTTTTATACCCTTACCATCTTCATTAAGTTTGTTTTTGAATACCCATTTGATTCCAATTACATTTTTATCTTTAGGCCGGTGAACTAATGTCCAAGTGTTATTTTTCTCAATTTGTTCTAATTCTTCTTCCATAGCTTTAATCCAAAATTTATCTTCACATTCCTCATTAACTGATGATGGTTCAATTTGAGAAATAAGACATACCTCTTCATTTGCCAATATTCTTCTTTTCATAACTCATTTAAACTTGAATCCAATTATCTGATCTTCAGAATGATTCAGTCTTACATACCAGGGTGTCTTTGTTTGTTGTTGTTCCTTAGTTACTGTGGAATCCTCAGATGATACCGGGGTAACTGGATCTTCATTCTGTACGAGTGGATTCAATGTAGGTTCATTTGTCAAAAAATTTGTTGCCGATTCAGAGTCTATATACCTTGAAGTTCCTCTGAATTGTTCATCAATCTTTACATTTGTACTTTCAACGATTTTCTGCAATCTTTTGTTAAAATATCTATATGCCTTGCTTTTAGATGAATAACCAAGAAATATTCCTTCATCACTTCTAGGATCAAATTTGCCAATATACTCATCTCTTCTGATATAACATTTACTTCCAAAAATTCTGAAATATTTAAGAGTAGGAGTAATACCAAACCATAGTTCATGAGGGGTCTTACCGGTTTCACCTTTGATGTGAACTTTGTTGAATGTATAGACCGCTATACTGATTGCCTCTCTCCAATATACATGTGGTAGGTTTGCTTCTGATAACATACTTCTTGCTGCATCCAAGATATTTATGTTTTTCCTTTCAACAACTCCATTCTGTTGTCGTGTCTGAGGTGATGATAGTTGTCTTTTGATTCCATTTACTTCACAGAATGTATTAAATTCCTTATATGTAAATTCTCCTCCTTGATCTGATCTTAGACATTTGATTCTCTTACCGATTTCATTTTCTACCATTGCTTTGAATAGTTTGAACTTTCCCAGTGCTTCTGATTTTTCTCTGAGAAAAGTAACCCAACACATTCTAGAATAGTCATCAATGATTAGCTTGAAATATCTATCACCTTGTAAGCTTTTAGTTCTAGCTAGACCACATAAATTAGTGTGAATTAAATCAAGAGCATTATTGGATTTTTCTAGAATACTTTTGAAACTATCTCTAACTTGTTTTCCAAATTGACATTCCTTACATACTGTATTGTGAGGTTTGACAATTTTAGGTAAATCTCTAACTGCCTTAATAGTACTGATTTTCACCATGCAATCAAAGTTTACATGACAGAGTCTCTTATGCCATAGCCAACTTTCATCAATATGTGCAATTAAGCATGTCTTTTCACTGTTATTCAAATAAAAGATATTACCTCTAGTCTGATTACCGGTTGCAATTTCCAAACTAGTTCTATTCATGATTTTGCATTTTCCATTTTTGAATTGTAACTGAAATCATTTCTTAACTAATTGACCAACACTTAAAAGATTATGCTTTAATCCTTCAACATAGTAAACATTGTTAGTGTTATGCTTACCATCAAGAGATATTGTACCCTTACCTTTGATCAAACAAGCTTTGTCATCTCCAAATCTCACTAAGCCTCCATTGTATTCTTGAAAGTTCAAGAATTTACCTTTGTCTCTTGTCATATGATGTGAGCATCCTGAATCAATGATCCATTCATCCTTTACTTCAACTTTAGCTGCCAAGGCATGTTCTACCAGTTGAGCAGTAGGTGTTGGTTGATCTTTTGTTATAGCAACAAAAACCCATCCATTGTCTGCTGGATCCTCATCAGAATCATCAGTCACACCTTCATTAGCAATGTAACAAGATTTGTCTTTATTCTTCTTAAATTTGTATCTTTGATATTCAGGGTTAGGCTTGTATGTTCTTCTAGCTTCTTCTATTGGTCTAGCATGTCTATCAGGGCATCTTGAAGCCATATGACCAATCTTATTGCAGTTAAAACATTTAAAGGGTGCTTTACCTTCATACTTACTTCCAATTGGACCTTTAGGCATTTTCCTTGCAAATAGTGCTTCAAGTTCTTCAAGTTCTTCATTTTCTTTCCTGCTTTCTTCAAGTTCTCTTGCATAAAAAGCTTTCCAATCAGATTTGTCAAATGATGGAGCAGATGATGTTGATGCTTTAAAGGCCAAATCTATCTTTATAGTAGCAACAGGACCAAATTCTTCAATTTCAAAAGCTAAAAGTTTCCAAATCAATGTATCCCTAGTTACTGATGTATTAGGCATTGTTCTTAACTCATTTATAGCAGTGACTTTAATTTTCTATGCCAGTGGCAATCCTCTTAAAACGTTTGAAAAAATTTCATCCTCACTTAAGGTTCCTCGACAATATTTAATACCCAAAACAATCTCATTTACTCTTTCCATAAAAGCATAAATCCTTTCATCTTCTTCCATTTTCAGATGTTCATACATGACCCAGAAGCTTTCAAGTTTTGCAATTTTGGCTGTAGAATCTCCTTCATTCAGTGTTTCCAAATGATCCCAAATAGATTTAGCAGTAGACCTATCTGATAGTCCCATGATTTGTTGATCAGATAATGTGCTCAAAAGTGCTTCTCTTGCTTTGCAATCATTTTCCTCATCTTTAGTCAAGTTGGGTGGATTGGGCTGACTCTGAGTAGGAACAATATAACCATTCTTTGTAACATCCCAGATGTCCTTTCCAATGCAATTTAGATGTTTCTCCATTCTGATTTTCCATATGCCATAGTTGGTTCCATAAAGTTTAGGACTGTCCTTCCTGAAATAGTTAGTAGACATTGGATCTCCTCAAGCTATTAAACTTCTGCAAAAGAGGACTTGGCTCTAATACCAATTGTTAGGTCCCGAAGACAACTAAGAGGAGGGGTGAATCAGTTGTCAAATAAATTCAAACCAAAAACAACTTAACCAACTTAATGCTTAATACCGGTAAGCCAGTTCAATATACCGGTAGACAGCTTTGACAGTTAATTGCTATACCGGTAAGGATTAGTGCATGAAACATAAAGACAAAGTCATCCACAACACATAACACCAATATTTGTACGTGGAAACCTTGTAACAGGAAAAACCATGATGGGAAACCTTACCCACAATCAGATGATACTACTGCAGATAGTAAGTGTACATAAATGGGGTTTGCACATGCAGAAAGGCCAAGCGCCTAGAGCTCACTGCTCAATCACAAAATGGGAGTCACACTAACTACAATTGGATGGTTAAATCCAATAAGAATGTACTGCTGAAATTAGCATCTTCATATGCTGGATTTAGTACCGGTGTAGTTCTGATTGTCTTCACAAAATACTTCCTTCAAACTTCAAATGATGTTTGTGTGTATAGCTCTACTTATTCTCGCATATACCTTCACACAATCCTTTTTCGCATTCCACACTTGATCTTACAAATAAGATCTCACATTTATACCATAACCTAAGACCAATTTTAGTAGGTTGGCTCTACAAGATATTACAATAAAATTAATTTACATATCAATTAATACTCGATGCAATAACTGATTCAATATGTCAGCTTAATGCATTTACAACAATAATAAGTCATCTCCATAGCATGCCAAGCTGATCTAGAAAAGATAAACCTGCCGATGTAACCTGGACCTATTTGTCGGTAATAGCAAATATGCAAATGCTAATGTACCAATAAATAAAACTCCACGACAAAGTGTCCACACAATGTTTTCGACATAACCAAGTGTTTTCCATATCATTCCAAGTGTCGGTGATTATTATATCTTGCCAGTGTACCAGATACCGATGACTGTGCATGAGTCACTTGCTTGCCGGTAAATGTTGTTGATTCTCCAAAGTGCTAGAGTTGATAAGTGTTTAGTAGGTGTTGACATCAACGACAAAACCATACCAAAATACCAATACTCTCTACTAATGGGACAACATCATCTTCTTGATCATTTTTTCTAGCCTCATCCTCAACATGTTGAACACCCTCTAAATCCTCTGGAGTTGAAACATGAAAGGTTACATTAATCAATACACTAATTGCGGTTAAATTTTGTTGGTGTAATTATTTATTCTTATAGGATATAATTACACTTTACTTAAGTTAACTTAGGATAATGCATCTCATCGTAGTTTGCATATGAGACACTTAGGGAAGTGTGCACATAGGGATGTAGATTGTAGGAGAAATTTCACCTTTTGTGGTCTTATCTTGCTATTACATTCTACATTCAGTGGGTCATCCACCTCTTGTGAAATATTATATTATTTTTCCTACCTACCCCTACTTTTTCTTACCTACCCTTGTTTCTCATTTAGCCACATGTCATGATTGTGTGCTCAAATATCCATTTGGCCTTGCCTATATATGCAGGCCTACATTCATTGTATCGGTTAATCTAGTTGATCATTTGTATATTGATGAGAATACAGTTTGTTCTTGTCATACTTTTGTCGCTCTTTTGTGCTTTTCATTGTGCCCTTGATCTTGGCAAAATCTCACATGGTACCAGAGCCATTGGGGCTTCATTGATTAGTTTTGGGAGACATCTTGGAAGGCTGATATTTTTGAATCTGAGGTACTATGCATTTTGGAGGCATCCAAGAGTGTTTTAACCCCACCCCCGACCCACTTCATACTCTGCAAATTGTTTTATGCACGTTGCCTTCACGCGACATGTCCTTTGGCCATCCTTGACAAAATCCCTGCATGTCAACACCCTACTTCACTGACACCGGTGACTCCGCAAGAGCCACTAACTTCCAGCCCCCGCAGCTCGCTAGCCACCAACTTCGGCCAGCCTGCTGGCCACCGACACCAACGCTCTGGTCGCCGGCAATAGCAACCCGCCAGTCACCAGCACTAATGCTCCGACTACCAGCACACAGAAACCTGCTGGCCTCTGAAACCTCCCTCCCGGCATACCCACACCCGTCACATGGCAGGAGGCCATTGGCCCGTGGGAAACAGTCGGCATTGTCATCACCCAGTCAGCCGCCACGTCAGCTTTTCCGTACAGTCAACCAAGGGGTGCGACAACCATGTTGATGATCATACAGCTGTCAAATTTAACATAGTGATTTTCTAACATCAGCCTGCATCAGCACCTTTTTGAAAATTTTAGACCCCTCTCCGTTGAGCAGTTTGGTTTTTTGGGTCAACTTTGGAGGCTCATAACTTGCTCAATTTTTCTCCTTTTTGGGTGCAATTTTTTTTATTTGGGCTATTTTTTTGTGCTCTCCATAGTGTTGTGGTTATTTTCTAATTTTGGTACATATATTTTTCATAATTATCATATTCTCTCAGTTGTACTTGTCCAATCCTCGATTTTGCAACTTCAAAAGCTTCGTTTGGGCTCATATGACCTCCTTTTCAGGTGCCGTTTTTTTTTAAAGTGCATAATTTTTTGTCTACTTTCATAATCTATGATTAGTTTACAAATATTTTGAGTGGATATTGTACTTTCAGATATTGGTCTTTTTTGGCCTACTTGGTACTTGTAATTTGCTTGGATCTTAGTTTAGATCTCTTGCATTATCAGTTTGAGTCTCCTTTGGCCTCTTTGAGGTAGTTGTAAAGTTGAAATTAGAAGTCCACTTTTCCATTTTTTGCAAGTGGCCCATTGTACATGCACTAAGTATAAAGTGCCAAATCATCAATTTGGTGGGGGTTCTTTGATTGAGTGAATTTGGGGGGGTGTCTTGTGTGATTGTGCATCTCTTTCATTTTTGTTGCTATGAGTCCACATAAATTTCCACCTTTAACTCCTCATAATTATGCATCTTGGAAAATTAAAGCATGGAGCAAACTAATGGAAAAAGGACTCACGCATTACATAGATGGAACAATAGCAGCACCACCTGAACCTAAGGTTGATCCAAATGCTATGTTAAAATGGCTCACTAAAAATTGCATGGCTCTTGTAACTTTGCATAAGTATGTATCAGATGACCTCATTTTTCACATTGAAATGTGTTCTACAATCAAAGAGGCTTGGGACATCTTTCAGAAATTGTATGGTCAAGTTGATGAAATCAGAGGTTACAAGATTGACAATGATCTCACCAACTTGGATCCCAAGAGTTTTGATACAATCCAAGATTATGTCACCAAAGCAAATGAGCTAAGAGCAAAGCTTAAGGATTGTGGAATTAACAAAAAAGATGCTCAGTTGATATTGAACTTGTTGGACAAGCTTTCATCTAAGTATGCAACATTTATTTCTAGCTTCCAAACTCATCGTTTGACAATGGGGAGTTCCTACACTATACCTTCATTTGATGCTTTCACGGAAATGTTGATGTTGGAATAATCTATGTTGTTGAACATGGGGATTCTCAAGTTTTCAAAGTCCAAGGATTTGGTGGCTAATCAAGGGAGTCAAGGGATTCAAGGCAAAGATTCCAACAAGAAGAAGAAGCAATCTAAGTCAAAGCCACAGCATGAAAAAGGACAATCATCCTCTCCATCACTTGGATATTTTTTATCCTCTTCCAAGAAGGGGACTCCACCTAAGAAGGATAAACCAACTTGTGCTTATTGCAAGAAGTATGGTCATGAAGAGCATCAATGCCACACCAAGCAAGTTGATGAGTTGACACATCTCCTTAAGAAGAACAACATCAATTTGCCATTCGCCTACAACAAGAAGTATTCTTCTTCTTCTTCTTCCTCACAGTCTAAGGGAAAAGGGCAAGCATTTGTGGCTACAATAGGTTCTTCACAACAATGGATACTTGACTCGGGTGCCTCTTATCACATGGATTCTACACAAGAATAGCTTTCTTCATTGGAGCCATCAAAGGTACCTCACATTTACATAGGAGATGATACACAAGTTGAGGTTGAAGGGAAAGGTTTGGTTGACATGGATTATGGAACATTTGAGAATGTTCTTTATGTTCCTAAATTGTCTACCAATCTTCTTTTTATCTACCAAATCACTCACTATGGGAATGGAAAAAGGTTGACTTTACACCTAATTCAGTTGTGGTAAAGGAACTTGATAATGATGCCTTGGTAGCAATGGGATAAGTCAATGATAGCAAAAGACTTTATTCATTCTCCCACTTTATGCCAAGTTCTCCTTCTAGGGCCTTGCTTACTCATTCAAATTCAGAAAGTAAGATATGGCATGAGTGGTTTGGTCACCTCAACTACTGCTAACTTTAGCAACTTAGCACTAAAGACATGGTCATAGGTCTACCTCGAATCAGTTTTTCAAAGGGTGTATGTTCAGGATGTTCCATGGGCAAGCATCCCAAGGAGAAGTTTGATAAGGGGAAAGCTTGGAGAGCTTTGGAAGTTCTTCAACTTGTTCACAATGATGTAGCAGGTCCATTTCCATCACCTTCATTTAGTAGGGCCCGCTATGTCCTTACCTTCATTGATGACTACTCCCGCTTCACTTGGGTCTATTTTCTTATTCATAAGAGTGAAGTGTTTGACAGATTTCTAGACTTCAAGGCTCATGTGGAGAAGAAATCAAGGAAAGTGGTCAAGATTCTTTGCACAAATAATGGAAGGGAATATGTGAACAAAAGACTTGAGGATTTTTGTACATTTGAGGGGATTGATCTTCAGCATTTAGTTGCCTACACTCCATAGTAGAACAGAGTTGCAGAACACAACAATAGAACTCTCAAAGAGCTAGTTGTATGATACATGCACATTCTCTTGATCCCGCCTTTAGGGAAGAGGCTGTCAGTTGTGCCACACACATCCAAAATCAGGTTACTCACAAAGCTTTGACAGGTATACTCCCTTTGAGGCTTCGGCTAGTAGGAAACTGATTGTGAGACATTTCAGAGTCTAGGTGTCCAGCATGGGTTCACATTCCTCTGCAGAAATGCAAGGCATTGGAACCTCAGAGTAGGCCTTGTATTTTTGTTGGATATCCTGAGGGTGTTAAGGCATATCGATTGATGGATATTGAGACACATGAGATGTTTATTGAGAGGAGTGTTCATTTTGAGGAAAGCTCTCCTAGCTTAGCCTCTCTTCCTCCTCTACCTTCCTTCATTGTGGATAGTGATGAGAGTGATTTAGATGGTGACTCCTTCAACTCTGACTCACAGGGCTACACCTCCACAGGGTCCACTTGCAGTTGAGAAGCCTCATTCTCCACCTCCACCTGGACCTCATTGTGCTCAACAGACACTTCAGTCAGTGGGGTCTCTTGTTGGGGATCCTTCAAATACACGGAAGACTCAATCACAGCATCAGGACCTTCCACATGCATACATTGCTACCACTTCTAATCCACAGACATTTCAAGAAGCATTAAGGGTTCCCAAGTGGTACCAAGCAATGGAGGAAGAGTATAGTTCCTTGATGAGGAAAAACACATGGGAGTTAGTCCCTCTCCCTAAGGGGAGAAATATGGTTTGATGTAAGTGGATCTATCAAACCAAGTTTGTAGCGGATGGTAGTGTGGATAAGGATAAGGCTCTAATTGTTGCGAAAGGTTTCTCTCAGGTTCCAGGTGTTGACTATATTGAGACCTTTGTGCCCATAGCCAAGATGAACTCCATTCGCTTGACACTTGCTATTGCTACAAATCATTGTTGGGTTGTACATCAAATGGATGTGAAGAGTGCTTTTCTTCATGGGGATCTTGATGAGGAGATATATATGGAGCAGCCACAGGGTTTCATCCAGGATTCTTCCTTGGTGTGCAAACTGAGGAAATCTCTCTATGGCCTTAAGCAGGCCCCCACGACTTGGTATGCCAAGATGGATTCCTTTCTTCTCTCAGTGGGGTTCACCAAGTGTCATTCTGATCCGAATGTCTACATTTTGTGACAGGATGAGTCACACTTGATACTTGTGCTCTATGTTGATGATTTCATCATTACAGGGAGCACCACATCTATCATTAGCAGTGCCAGTGTCAAGTCTGCTTTGCATGACATATTTGCTATGACTAACTTGGGTCTTTCGCACTACTTTTTCGGGCTAGAGATTTCATAGTCATCTTCTGGGATTACTCTTTCACAGCCCAAGTATGCTCTTGATTTATTTGCACGCTTTCATGTGGTTGATTGTAAGCTTGCCTCGACTCCCTTTCTTTCAGGAGTCAAGCTTGATGCTAGGTGCTCTTCTCCACCAATTGATGCCACATTGTATCGTCAGCTTGTGGGTAGTCTCATCTACTTGATTCACACATGCCCTGACATTTCATTTGCAGTTGGCATGGTTTCTCACTTCATACAGGAACCACATGAGCTTCATTGGAAAGCTGCCAAATGCATCCTACACTACATCCAGGGTACACATCATTATGGGATTCACTATGCAACAGGCATAGGACTTCACTTGGTTGGTTATACAGACTCTGATTGGGCTAGCGATCTTGATGATTTTAAGTCTACTTCTGGTTACAGCTTCCACCTTGGTTTGGGCCCTGTTTGTTGGTAGAGCAAGAAGCAACATGTTATTTCTCTCTCTTCAACTAAGGCTGAGTATCGAGGGGTCGTTAACGCAATGACTGAGACTATTTGGCTTCAACATATTCTCATAGAGTTTGGGTTCTCCACTCCATGGCTGACAGTTCTACATTGTGACAATCAGAGTGCTATTGCAATCGTGAAGAACCCGGTCCAGCATCAGCGGACCAAACACATCGAGATTCATATGCACTACATCTGAGAGCTGATTCAGGAGCAGGTCATTGATTTTCAGTATTGTCCTATAGAGGAGAAGGTTGTAGACATATTCACCAAACCCTTCACCGAGAGTGAGTTCCAGCAGTTGTGATCTCTCTTGGGGGTGCAGGATGTCTCATTAGGGGAGGTCAGTTAGCTTCTCCTTCCTCTCTTATGGGAGGGAATTTTTCCTCTTTGAGGTTTTGTCCTTCTTCTTTGAGAGTCTTTTGTACATTTTTCTCTCTTTTGGGGGGGAGTTTTTTCCCACTAGGTTTTCTTCCTTTCTCCATTTGTGAGAGATTGCATTGCATAGGTTTGCTTGCATTTTCATATTGTACATGGGTACCTATCATGTCCTAGTAGTCAAGACCCATCTTGCATTGTTGACTTGAGTCTTCATTCCCCTAAGTTGCACTTAAGGGGGGTGTTGGTGTAATTATTTATTCTTATAGGATGTAATTACACTTTACTTAAGTTAACTTAGGATAATGCATCTCATTATAGTTTGGATATGAGACACTTAGGGAAGTGTGCACATAGGGATATAGCTTGTAGGAGAAATTCCACCTTTTGTGGTCTTATCTTGCTGTTACATTCCACACTCGGTGGGTCATACACCTCTTGTGGAATATTATATTATGTCTCCTACCTACCCTTACTTTTTCTTACCTACCTTTGTTTCTCATTGAGCCACATGTCATGATTGTGTTCTCACATTTCCATTTGGCCTTGCCTATATATGCAGGCCTATATTCATTAAATTGGTTAATGCAGTTGATCATTTGTATATTGATGAGAATACAGTTTGTTCTTGTCATACTTTTGTCTCTCTTTTGTGCTTTTCATTGTGCCCTTGATCTTGGCAAAATCTCACAAATTCATTTAAAGGAATAACCATGGTCCTCTTTACCTGATGGGGCACAACACGTTCCTGATGTTGTCTACCCTAATCATGCTCCATTTGTTCACCATGCTCTAAATGCTCTAAAATAAAAACAAAAAAGGTTAAATAAATTACTACACTAGTTTAAATTAAAGATGTTTAATTGTATTAATAATTACATTAAAAAAAATTAGTAGCACATGAATACCTCCAGTATGGGGATGGACACCATGACCTTTATCATGTGCAGGTTACGTTCCACCCTTAGCATGTTGTGTTCCAATGTCATGTGCATTGTTATCATTTTATTTTTTTTGAAAAAGGTGGCAGTGCCACTTGATATATTTTATTATATAAAGTTGATTCAAAGAGCTCCCGGAGAAAAGAACCAGTAAGAAAAACTTTGATCCTTGCTCTACAATACATAGAAAGGTCATGAGATTTAAATCTCAAATATGCCAAAAAATACAATATTTTATAGTGTTCAGAATACCGAGTGCCATAAAACATCCCCTAGTATTGAATGCTTTCTGGAATATATTGATCAAGATGCAGTCCAAACCAAAACATCACGAGAGTTGTACACATTTACATAGCAGTCCACAATTTGTCTCACTTATGAATTTATCCAACTTACAATCCAACACGCTTCTCAAATCGACATCCCTTCACAATATACAGATACAACAAAACCACAGGACCTTGCACTTATAATACCACACATACCAGTTTATATCATTATGAAAAAGACCACTGCATAGCTATATGTAATATTATCATGTACCCATATCCTCCAAAATTTTCCCCTTAAGAATTGGATAAGAATCGAAATCACAATTTAGACCCATCATATTAAGTTCCTCGTTGGAACTTCCCATATTTGCCAAATGTTCTGCAACCCGCTTCCCTTCTCTATACACATGTGAAATGGTGAAGTTTGTAAAATGTATCAATTAGTGTCCATTCTTGTTCAATTAAATATCTTATCTACCAATTATCAATATTTATCTTTATGCAAGCGTTGATAATAATAGTTGAATCGCCTTCAATGTGAATATAAGAGATGCTCAGTTTTTTTACTAGTAGAATATCTTCAAGTAAAGCATATGCCTCTGCAAAGTTGTTAGTACCCAGTGGAATAAAAGCAAATTTCAAAGCAAAAATGCATCTTGTGTGATCCCTTATGCATACTCCTATCCCTGCATCACCTGGGTGCATTGTTATCATTGCTTTCTTATTTAAAACAAATATAGTCACTTTATGTTGGAAATTAACATCGAATAGATTATTGCTCAAGTATTTAATTTTAAATAATTTTCATTTAGCTTATTTACCTGTGTGACAGATGCATCAGAATCTTGTGTTTGCCCACTCGATTCTCTTAGGCATTCATCCACGGCTCCATAGACTTGTTGGAAGATAATTTTCATGTCATCTTCTATGGGCGCTCTATTGAATTCAAAGTCGTGCATTTTTTCTTAATATCATGAATTTTGCTTCTATTGTTTGATTAAAAAAATTGTTTGCAATTTATTATTTTGATGCAATATTTCATTTGGTGATACTTACAATTCATGCAACAAATTTCATGTAACCACCAGAGCCAAGTTTGTGTTGCCCATGCTTTTCTAGTATTTCCTTAGTTGCCTTTGATGTGTTGGGCAACCTATGAAAAGTTTGAAATATTTTAAATTATGTACATATAAAGAATAATTAGTACATAATTACATTGTTAATAGTATCACATACCTTCCTTCACTCGGTGGTGTATGTCCTATTCTCTTTTTATCTTTCTCCTTTCCATCTGAAACCAAGGCCTTCCACTCCCTCTCTGGAATCATGGGGGGACGCTTGTTGGTGCAAGAGCACCTAGTTGAGTAAAACTCTCCTTTTTGAGTATTTAATGTTTTCATGTTTGTAATGTCTTGTGTTAGGTTTATAATGTTGTTTTAGGTTTTTATGTGTCTTTTCTAGTGGTTTTGATCTCATTTTGGGCTCAAGAGGTCAAGTTTTGCCTTTCAGGCTTTGAGTTGACAATTTTTGGCAAAAATGTGCAAGGGTGCCTTAGAGGTCTCCAAATGCTTTCCAAAGTACTGAAACATGTTTAATATGTGGTTTTAAGAATGTATAAGGTGTTTATATGATTTGATGAGGTTAGGTTGTCAAAAATGTCTTGTGGAGCAAGAAATGTTGTCATTTGGGCTTGTAAAAATTGTCAAAATTGTCATTTTTTTATTTTTCTTGCAAAATGAAGTTGTGGAAGCCTCATGTCTATACTGGGATTGATAACTAATTTTATGTACTATAAAAATACCTCCCTTTTCCTTTAATAATGTTGGTGATTGTATGAACAAGAGGATCCTAATAGAAATCATGAAGTTTTAGCTTTTATCACTATTTTTTCCTTCCTTGGAGTAACAGTCCGTACTGTAGCACTCGTTGTCCGTACTGTACCTTTTGGGAAGTGTACATATTGGTTTCCTAATGCTTCAATTTATTTTTGCACTCATTTTATTTTTGCAAGTTGGAGAAATAAAAATCTTTCATTATGTGTGCTCATTGCCCTGTCAAGGGTTTGAAGTTTCAAAATGCCACCTCTTGACTAATCCAAGTCTGGGATCCCACAAAATGGATTGGGTCAAGTTGTTTTTTGTATTTACATTGTGTATAAATTTCCTTTTGAGTTAGAGCTATGGTTGGAGGACAAATTTGAGTGAAGATTAGACAAGTTTTGGAACTTGACTAATAGCCTTCTTGAAAACTCAAATTCTTGTAATCGAATACATTGGAGTGTTAAAGATGCCAAGAAAGGAGTCTGAGAAGTTTTACAAGTTAGTTTGATTCAACTTCAATGGTTGACAAGTTTGTAATGTGCAAGTTTTATCATTTATTGTAACTGGCAGCAAGTTCACTGTTTTGTGATTTGCATTGTCAAAATATCTCAAGGAATGCTTCAAGAGCATTAACCAAGCCTTGTAACTATGAAGGCTATGTAATAGGAAAATTCATTAGTTTTTTTCAGACCTCATTGAGGTATATTTCCAATTCAAAGTCCTTTCTATGTAGGTCCAAAGATGTGGCAGCAACTGATTGGAAAAAGGGCAGCATTTTAACAGTGACAGTGACATTTCACCTCTTTTCTCAAATGTTTGCCAAGTGTTTGGCATAATGTTTGTATGGAAAAGGTAGGGGACACATGTTGAAGTGATGATAGAGGAACTTTGAAGATTTAGGCACTTACATTGGTGAACAAAGATGCAAATACAGTGGTGTTACTCCAAAACCCTACTTTTAAGCCCAAATTTGTGGATAGTCACTAAACCTGGTTGATGGAGCCTAAGACCTGAAAAATAATTGAGCCTAGACCTCTAAATCATCATCCAAAACAAGTTTGTGGGATGATTTGGCCATCATTGGGCAGGGTGAGCAAAACTGGGCCAATTAGGCCTCCACGGGCTAGTAGCCCTTTTGACTACATAACACACACTTTTCAAGAACCCGATCACCTTGAACTTGTGCAGTTTGGAGAGATCTTTGGATGATAGTCCAAGATAGTTAATGAACTTTGAGAAACCTCCATGATAACCCTATGAATAATTTTGGGTTGTGAGACCTAAGGAGTTGGTTTGAGCAAGTGAAACTAAGAAGCCAAAACAAGAGAATGAAAACAAGCTTTTTCAACAAAACCTTCATCTAGTCCCCTAAATCAGTTGGGGGTGCTTGTGAGAATAGAGAATAGTTAGAATCATGCCAAAGAGGGACAGAGGAGTGTGTCAGAATCATTGGAGTGGTTTGGCATAACCAATAGGGGATGAGTATGGGAATGAGCCCATTAAAAGGGGAGTTTGCTAGGGAAGTGATGTATGAGTTGCTAGCATGAAGACCTCAAGAATGATTTGAAAACATATAAAATAGCCACAATTAAGTTTTTGGGAAACAAATTGAACCTTTAGACTTAAACATCCTTATTGAGCACTTACCTAGCAAGCTCCCTATCATAGTGGTATCAGAGCCAATGAAAGATTCAGGAGGAAAGGATCATTAGGGAAACATGGTGACTAATGTTGAGTTAGCCAAGAAGGTCGAAGACCAAGAAGAGGAAAATAGGGCACTCAGAGAAATATTGGATCAACTAGAAATGAAGCTAGCTAAAGTAGAAGTCAAAACTGAAGAAGTCCATGATAAGGTTGGAGATCAAGGTAAAATGGTGGCCATAGAAGATGAGGTTCCCATTCCTGACCCTGTTATTGAGCAAGAACCATTCTTGAAAGCTTTGAGAGCTATGAGTGGTAAAAGCTTAGAGGGAGTAGCTCTTTTCAGTGGGAAGATGGATCCAGATGCTCTAATAGAGTGGATTGAAGGTCTAGAAAACCATTTTGAATGTGATGGAGTAACTGAAGCACAAAAGGTTAAGGTAGCAAAATCAAGGTTGAGAGGGGCAGCCTTAACTTGGTGGAAGTTCATCTAAGAGGAAAGGGTGAAATAAGGTAAGCAACCAATAGCCAACTAGAAAGCAATGGTAGCCAAAATAAAAGAAACCTACCTTCTTGAAGACTATGAAATACAACTTCACAGGAAAAGACAAAATTTGAGACAAAAAGACCTAGATGTCAGTAGCTACATTGAGGAGTTTCAAAAACTATGCATGAGATCTAGAGTAGTAGAGGATGAGAGCATAAAAGTGGCAAGGTACTTGAATGGGTTGAGGTGGAACATCCAGAAAGATATGAGCTTGTTGTGCCCACAAATAGTACACAAGTGTTATCAACTAGCACTTAAGGTGGAAGAGAAAAGTAGGAGAAAGAAAGAACAAAATAACAGAGGAAGAGGTAGGGAAAGAGATGGTAGGGGCCATAGAGGTAGTTTTGGGGGAAGGAGCATAGATCAATGATCCCATGGAGAGTCTAAACTTATAGAGTAAAGTGGGGATTCTCAGAGCAAACCCAACTATAGGGGTAGGGTATCAAGCAACCCGAGTAGGGGTAGATCTAATGTACCAGGGAGAGGGTCCTACTTCTCAACCATGAAGTGCTATAACTGTCAAAAGTTGGTCCACCCTGCCTATAGATGCCCAAAGAAGCCTAGTTAATCCTATGGTGGTGAGAAGAGGGTAAATTATGTTCAGGAAGATGGAGGTAACACCAGAACTTCATCATTGAACCTAGTTTCAGAAGATGGTGAGAGTTTAATGATCAAGAGAGTGTTAATGAAGAAGCCACACAGTACAGAGGTCTCATAGAGAAGAGCATTGTTCAGGATTAAGTGTAAAATCATGGGAAAGGTGTGTAAGGTGATCATAGATTCAAGATCCATAGATAACATCATATCAAAGGAAGCAGTAAGTAAATTGAAACTACCTAGGATACAACACAAGGAGCCGTAAAAGGTCACATGGTTAAATAAGGGACAACATGTGTTAGTAAATGAGCAAGCCTGGGTAGATTTCCACATAGGTGGATATATGGATAGGATCCTATATGACATCCTTCCTATGGATGTTTTTCACCTACTGTTTGGTAGACCATGGCAGTTTGACAGAAAAGCACAACATGATGGGGAAAGAAACTCCTACTCATTCAGAAAGATGGAGTAACCTATCAGATTCAATCCCTTAATGAAGAAGGAGAGAGCAGCAACAAAGTGCCTAACATCTTGTTAGTGAATGAGAAAGAATTCATAAAAACACTAGAAGAAGGTGAAGGAGTGGGATTTGCACTCATAGTGAAACCCAAGGAAGAAAAGATAGAAAAGAAAGTTGAGATACCATATGAGGTGCAGCAAATCCTTGATAACTTCAAAGAAATAATCATTGATGGTACACCTGCAGCCTTGCCACATCTTAGAGCCATTAGCCATCAGATTGATTTCATACCTGGAGCCTCTTTACCAAATAAGGCAGCCTATAAGATGACCCCTGAACAAATGAAGAGGTAGCAAGACAAATACAAGAACTCTTAGACCAAGGGTTGATTAGGAAGAGCATTAGTCCTTGTGTAGTACCTACAGTGTTGGCACCTAAGAAGGGTGGAACATGGAGACTTTGCATAGATTCTAGAGCCATAAACAAGCTCAGATACAGATTTTGCATACCCAGGATAGAGGATTTGATGGATTGTTTGGGGGGTGCATAGTATTTTAGTAAGATTGAATTGAAGAGTGGTTACCATCAAATAAGAATCAAAGAGGGTGATGAATGGAAGAAAGCTTTCAAGATGAATTAAGGTCTCTATGAGTGGCTTGTCATGCCATTTGGACTCTCTAATGCTCCCAGCACATTCATGAGACTCATGAATGAAGTTTTACATGATTTCATTGGCAAGTTTTTTGTTGTGTATTTAGATGATATTCTTATTTTCAGTAAAACTAAGGAAGAGCATCTGAAGCATTTAGCTATTGTTTTGAGAAAGTTATCTGATGAACAGCTAGCCATTAATCTAGAAAAATGTGATTTTACGAAGCAAGAATTGGTCTATCTTGGTTTTGTTGTATCAAGAGGCAATCTAAAAATGGATCAATCTAAAGTTGCAGCAATAACCAGTTGGCCAACTCCTAAGACATCCAGTGATGTCAGAAGCTTCCATGGTTTAGCACAATTTTACAAGAAATTCAATAGGGGATTCAGTGAGATTTGTGCTCCTATGTTAGACACCATCAAAGGGGGTGTAAAGGTAAAATTTCAGTGGATAGATGCAGCCAATAAGGGGTTTGAATTGTTGAAACCTAAAGTAGCTACTCAACCAGTGCTCATTTTACCTAGTTTTGATAAGCTTTTTACTATTGAATGTGATGCTAGCAATATTGTTGTAGGAGTTGTTTTAAGTCATGATAATAGACCAGTTGCATTCTTTAGTGAGAAGTTGAATGATGCCAAGAAAAAGTACTCTTCCTATGATTTAGAACTCTATGCATTAGTACAGGCACTTAGGAAATGGAGACACTATCTTCTTCCTAAAGAGTTTGTTGTATACATAAATAATCAGGCACTAAGTTTCTTGAACTCACAGGATAAACTGAATCATAGGCATGTTAAATGGGTAGAGTACTTGTAAGCTTACACTTTTACTCTTAAGCATAAGAAGGGTCGGTTGAATAAAGTAGCAGATGCTTTGAGTAGGAGGTTGTTAACTATTCATGAGATTCAAGTACAGAGCATTGGTATTGATAGTTTTAAAGATATGTATCCTACTGATGATGATTTTGATGAAGCTTATAAAGTTTGTCAAGGTTTTGAGAATCATTTCCATGGTGCATATGCTGACTTCACTTTGCAGGATGGTTTGTTATTCAGGGGTGGACAGTTGTGTTCCAAAAGGTTCTATGAGAGAGAACCTCATTCAAGAGAAGCACAATGGGTGCTTAAGTGGGCATTTCGGTCTCAACAAGACCTTAGAGTTGGTTCAAAGGCTCTATTATTGGCCTAAGATGTAGAAAGACATCTGAAGCTATGTTGAGCAGTGTTTGGTATGTCAAAAGGCAAAAGGTAATATCTCCAATGCTGGTTTATATCAGCCTCTTACCATTCCACATAGGCCTTGGGATTGCATTAGTATGGATTTTGTGGTAGGAGTACCTAGAACTCAAGTAGGATTTGATAGCATCTTCGTAGTAGTTGAAAGATTTAACAAAATGGCTCATTTTATTCCTTGTAAGACAACACATGATGCAAGTCATATTGCTTACTTATTTTTCAAAGAAGTTGTTAGAATACATGGTTTGCCTACTAGCATTGTTTCAAATAGGGATGTTAAGTTTCTTGGTCATTTCTGGAAAACATTGTTGAAGAGATTGGGCACTAATCTCTCTTTTGGTTCAGCTTATCATCCACAAATTAATGGCCAAACCAAAGTTATGAATAGGTCTCTTGGAAACATGCTTAGGTGCTTTACAAATGAATATGGGCATAGTTGGGATCAGCTCATTCATCAAGCAGAATATGCCTACAATGATAATGTCAACCGGTCTACAGGTAAAAGCCCTTTTGAAGTTGTTTATGGTATGCATCCAAGGAGTATAATGGAGTTGAGGGATATCATTAACTTGCAGCCTAAGAGTGGAACAACAAATGACATGGATCAATCCATGAAGGAGGTTCATGAGCAAGTGAGAAAAGCTCTTCAAGATACCTCCCAAAAAGTCAAGGTAAGAGTGGATGCTACAAAGAGAGATGTTCATTTTTCCATAGGAGATTATGTGATGGTTCATTTGAACAAGGCAAGGCTACAAAAGGGAGTTCCAAACAAACTTCAGATAAGGAGAATAGGCCCTTGCAAAATCTTGGCTATGTATGGGTCTAATGCTTACAAAGTTGATTTGCCTACTGATGTTTCTTTGTCTCCCATTTTAATGTTGCAAATTTGATTGCTTTCAAGGGGTAGCCACCTGAGGAAATTCAAAGAGTTCTAGATGTTACACAATCCCTTTCTGATCTTTCTCTCCCTTCTCTTTCTATTCCCCAAGCAGAGCAGGTTCTAGACTCCAGGATTCTCAAGAAGACAAGGAATCATACCTATATGGAGCATCTAATAAAATGTAAGGATAAGCCTATCTTACAGGCCAAATGGATACCTAAAACTGACTTTCAGTAGTTTGCAATCCTTTCTTCTTTGCTACCTCAAGGATTCACATGACTTCTTTGTTTTTGGGGGAGTATGGTGCAGGAGCACCTAATTGAGTAAAACTCTCCTTTTTGAGTATTTAATGTTTTCATGTTTGTAATGTCTTGTGTTAGGTTTATAATGTTGTTTTAGGTTGTTATGTGTCTTGTCTAGTGGTTTTGATCTCATTTTGGGCTCAAGAGGTCAAGTTTTGCCTTTCAGGCTTTGAGTTGACAATTTTTGGCAAAAATGTGCAAAATTGCCTTAGAGGTCTCCAAATGTTTTCCAAAGAATTGAAACATGTTTACTAAGTTTTTTTAAGAATTTCTAAGGTTTTTAGATGAGTTGATGAGGTTAGGTTGTAAAAAATGTCTTGTGGAGCAAGAAATGTTGTCATTTGGGCTTGTAAAAATTGTCAAAATTGACATTTTTTTAATTTTTCTTGCAAAATGAAATTATGGAAGCCTCATGTCCTTACTGGGCTTGATAACTAATTTTATGGACTATAAAAATAACTCCCTTTTCCTTGAAGAAGGTTGGTGATTTTATGAACAAGAGGATCCTAATAGACTCATGAAGTTTTGGCTTTTATCACTGTTTTTTCCTTCCTTGGAGTAACAGTTTGTACTGTAGCACTCATTGTTTGTACTTTACCTTTTGGGAAGTGTACATATTGGTTTCCTAATTCTATTCAATTGATTGTTGCACTAGTTTTCTTTTTGAAAGTTGGAGAAATAAAAATATCTTTCATTCTGTGTGCTCACTGCTCTGTCAAGGGTTTGAAGTTTCAAAATGCCACCAGTTGACTAATCCAGGTTTGGGATCCCACAAAATGGATTGGGTCAAGTTTTTTTATGCATGTACATTGTGTATATATTTCCTTTTGATTCAGAGCTATGGTTGGAGGAAAAATTTGAGTGAAGATTAGACAAGCATTGGAACTTGACTAATATCCTTCTTGAAAACTCAAATTCTTGTAATCGAATGCATTGGAGTGTTAAAGATGCCAAGCAAGGAGTCTGAGAAGTGCTACAAGCTAGTTTGATTCAACTTCAATAGTTGACAAGTTTTTATGTGCAAGTTTTATCATTTATTGTAACTGGCAGCAAGTTCATTGTTTTGTGATTTGCATTATCAAAATGTCTCAAGGAATGCTTCAAGAGCATTAACCAAGCCTTGTAACTATGAAGGCTATGTAATAGGAAAATTCATTAGTGTTTTTCAGATCTCATTGAGGTATATTTCTAGTTCAAACTCCTTGCTATGCAGGTCCAAAGATGTGGCAACAGCTGATTGGTAAAAGGGCAGCGTTCTAATAGCGACAGTGATATTTCACCTCTTTTCTCAGATGTTTGCCAAGTGTTTGGCATAATGTTTGTATGGAAGAGGCAGGGGACACATGTTGAAGTGATGATAGAGGTACTTTGAAGATTTAGGCACTTACATTGGTGAACAAAGATGCAAACACAGTGGTGTTACTCCAAAACCCTACGTTTAAGCCTAAATTTGTGGACAGTCACTAAACCTGGTTGATGGAGCCTAAGACCTAAAAAATCATTGAGACTAGACCTCTAAATCATCAACCAAAACAATTTTGTGGTATTATTTGGCCATCGTTGGGCAGGGTGAACAAAACTAGGCCAATTAGGCCTCCACGGGCTAGTAGCCCTTTTGACTGCATAACACACACTTTTCAAGAACCCGATTACCTTGAACTCATGCAGTTTGGAGAGATATTTGGATGATAGTCCAAGATAGTTAATGAACTTTGAGAAACCTCCATGACACCCCTGTGAAGCATTTTGGGTTGTGAGACCTAAGGAGTTGGTTTGAGCAAGTGAAACTAAGAAGCCAAAATAAGAGAATGAAAACAAGCTTTTTGAACAAAACCTTCATCTAGTCCCCTAAACCAGTTGGAGCTGCTTGTGAGAATAGAGAATAGTTAGAATCATGCCAAAGAGGGACACAGGAGTGTGTTGGAAGCATTGGAGTGGTTTGGCATAACCAATAGGGGATGAGTATGGGAATGAGCCCAGTGAAAGGGGAGTTTGCTAGGGAAGTGATGTATGAGTTGCTAGCATTAAGACCTCAAGAATGATTTGCAAACATATACAACAGCCACAAGTAAGTCTTTGGGAAACAAATTGAACCTTTAGACTTAAACATCCTTATTGAGCACTTACCTAGCAAGCTCCCTATCACTTGTACTTTATGTTCTTCTGTAAATGTGTCCTATATTGGTCCCTCACATACATTAGATAAGTGCCAACTTTCTGAAGGACCTTGGTTTTGTTGAATGTGTCACTTTTGGACAACACAGCCAAACGGTTTATGAGTTCATCTTTTAATTGTTGATTTTGGCCATTCCACCGTGTATGTATGGTGGACTCGAAGATCTCCAAAGTAATATCATTTAGATTTTTATAAAAAATATCATTGCCTGCCAAAAAATCATGGGATCATTAGTCCAAAATGAGTGATCAATAAGTAAATTACAATTGGACTATATATAATAATAATTTTCAAGTACTTGGAACCTTCTCTATCTTTATGGGAACAAGATCATTGGTCACCACAAAGGTGACTGGCAATGTTCCCGTACTAGTAATACAGGAAGATCCAAGAAATGCTGCTAAAATATCACCACTAGTGGCCTCTGCATCCCTAGGTACATGTCTTGCTACACAGGCTGGTGCAGTACTCAATGCCTGCATATTGTGTGTTACCAACATTGCAGTCGACAATATAGGTGTGGATGATGGGGTCGGATGAGGTGTTGTATGCACAGGAACATGGATAAGACCTAAAGATTAATATATTAAATATATAATACATTAAATATATGAGCAATAACACATTAATAGAAGGACAAGAAAATTTAAAAAATATAAGTTGGTGTATACATAGAACATCGTCATCACCTGAACTACTTGGAGTACCCTGATCATGGCCACTAGCTTCATGAGGATGCAAAAATTCCTATAAAAACAACACGTACATATTTTAGTTCATGACATAAAAGAGTATAAAATATAAACCATGAATGAACTTATGTTATAATTAAAGATTTCATGACTGCTTACTTGCAATTTTTGTGCTCTCTTTGTGAATTGTTTCACCCTCTCTTGTACCTCGTCAGTTTGAGGGACTATGAATAACAATTTAAGAATTTCTTTATTAATTTTTTTTGTGTCTTTCTTATCATTTCAGTAGGGTTTGTGGAATATGTGATGTCATCATCACATAATAGTGACTCCACCTTTGTATTGATGCTCTTAGCTACTACAGGTGCCTTTCCCCGAACATCTGTTTGTGACAAGAATATTAATAATGTAGTCACATAAATCTGTCCAGCTTAATTAAATGAATATTTCGTATTTATTTGATTAAAAATCCACTAGCCACCAATTAATTAAATTAAAATTTAATTAATTTATCCCCAAACATTCTTCTATTAATTAAATAAATTATTCAATTTATTTTAATTAATTCATTAAACCAAATACAGATCAATTAAATAAATAAAATCTATTTATTTAATTAAATCCCCCTTTTTCCTCTTTTAAATAAATTAAATAAAACATTTATTTAAATCATTATCCCCACCCCACTTGCATTTTCCTACAAATGCAACTTGCACACATTTTGAAATAAATGAATTTTTATTTCAATAAAATCCTATTTTCCCTCACCCACCAAATCCACTTGCAAAATCTAATCCCCTTCTAGATTCTTCTAACCCCTTCCTAATTAGCCTAATCCATCCCCTAATTATTGTCACATTCATAAGCAAAATGGAGTCACTTCTCAAATGGCCCAAAGTCTTGGATAACCATTGAAGGTTTTCAACCTTCAACCACCAAAAACCCCAAAGTCTTTGAAAACCATTGAAGGCTTTCAACCTTCAACCACTTAATCCCCAAAGTCTCCAATAACCATTAATGGTTACCTCAAACCCTCCCACATGGTTAAAACATTTGTTTTGACTCAACCTCTACCCAACCCAAAGGTCTCATCAAGCCTTTAATGCTTTGACCATGATTATCTCTTAATCATTTGCACAAAGGTTTATCCTTGCATTAACTCCTAATCCAGTGGATAATCCTAATTTAGGCTTGACCCTTAGCCTTTAGATAACCATGAAGTCTTCGCAGGCATTCAATGCCTCCAACCCCTTTCTTTCAACCCAATCTTGTGTTGACACTTTTCACCATGTCATTGGTGCAAATTGTGCACATGGATCCCCAACTTTCAAGCTTGACCCTTGATTAAACCCTTCAATCTTGGCCATCCATTGCTCCATTTTTCCTATAAATAGAGCCCATTCCTTCATAATCCAGATCCTGAAAACTTGTATGCATTTAGACTATAGCCATTTTAGAGAGCATTTAGCATAGCATTAACTAAATCTTGTCTTTTTGGTTAAAATACATCATTTTAGCATTAAAATAGCTTTTTATTTCATGTTTAGAGCTATTCTACAATCTCAATCCTCCATAAGCATCCATAGTGCAAAAAGCTGCTGAGAGCTACACTATTTTGGAACTTGGAGAGGAGAGGAACAAGGGACAAAGGAGCTAATATCATGTTAAGAGATAGTTGGAGATATCTCATTGTCTTACTTCTTTAGTTAGATTCATTAGCATGTTTTTAGTGTCTCCTTTGGAATGCCTTCATGTTTTAGTTTTTGATTGATTAACTCTAACATCTTGTGTGTTTTGTGTTGTTTGATCTTGAACTAACAATTGTGCCATTTAGGAGGGCATCAAATAACATTATCAAAATTAATCTAAAACCCTAAAGAAAAGAACATAATAATATATAGCATTTTGCTTGTATCTAATTTGTACAATTACAATGCGGTTTACCTACTCAGTAGAAGTGCCTGGAGCTACATCCCAATCTGTGCTATGTGTCGGATCCATGTCGCGCTGTGACAAAAATTAAATATAAAAATGATATATTGGAGTCATTAATTGGAGATTGGTTTGAATGGCATATATAAGTACATACCACCCCATGATAGTAACTTTGTTTGTATCTATGTGATTCAAATTGTAATTTATTATCAGCTCTTCCCCTACACTTATTGATTTTATCGCACATACGAATACACGGTTTCCCTCGCATGCCTCGAATATGCAATTGGGTTGCCTATTAGTTGACCCAGGTCGTGTGCTTTTTATAAAACCTACAATATTCCCTATTTCTTTTGGCCTTCCATCAGTGTACATAGCCACTCTTTTACTTTGATCATTATCTTTTAGCTGTATATAATTTGTTGATGGTGCATACCTACGCATACTTCGTGTATATCAAACCAGCTGCATCCAGTTTTTGTAATTGTAACAGGGTCCAACATACTCCATCAATTAATAAAATTTGTTGTAACATACCTTTATGTTGTCCATGGAAAATAGGCCCAAACCATGTAATGATGATGGTGCTATGCAATATATACTCTCGTTAACACAAAAATCAATGTTTATTGGGGGAAGTTCCTTGGGTACCCATTGTTTCTGTAGATGTTTGTACCTCAAGGGCACCTCGATGTCGCCTATTTTTTCATCATTATAAGAACATGACCCCCCTTGAGCAAGAAAAAATTCCATGCATTTATGGAATTTTCTTCTGATCTTTTGACCTTTAGTTGATCTCCCTCTTTTAGACGTACTACACGTCTCTCTTTCCTCTTCTCTTCCTGAATTTCCCTCACTCAAGGAAGACACATCTGAAAAATACCTATTTGGTGGTACCTACACTCCATCAAATGAGAGAGATAGTCGGGAGAGGGTCAAATGTTATTGTGAGAGGAAATAAATTTTAGGATTCCATGGAGAGAGATGACAAGAAGTTGTAATAGATGGTTCACCATATCTTGTTGATTTTTTGCAAATGTTGCAAGTAGATTTGAGGGTGGGTTGTCAAAGGTCTATTGCATTGATTGATAAGAATGGCTCATGTTTTTTCCCCAAATTCATCATTGAGGGTAATGTTGATGAAGAAGTCGGCCCTAAAGTTGATGTTGAGATTTAAATTTGAATAAGGCCAACTGGGGCCTCAAGTGCTGATAATTGTATTAGAGTAGTTGTTAATGTGGAGGTTTCAAAAACTCAAAAAAATAGCCTTCCTTGTCACTTAAAGCATATAGGAGGGTTGAGAAAGTGGAATGAGCTATACCATGTGGATGTCAAGTTGGTTTAGGTGAGAAAAAAATCAAAGTTTTGACAAAATATAGTTGCTAAAACCTGGCTTATTATTAAACTACTCCAAGATGGGTGTAAAGAGAAAGCAAGCAAATAATAAATGGTTTCTATAGGGTGTATTGACTTATACCCACTGATCCATGAGAAGAATCATCGCCTTGCCTTTATGTAGACTATGCAGGATCCTCATCAAAGGGGTTCAGGTTCCTGCATATTTAATTCATTTATCTTATGTTAGCTTACATCTTATATGAAGGTCAATCATAATCATATTTACATAAGTCATACGTATGCCAAAAATTACATAGTAGACAATATGAATAGATTTATTTCTTGTTACAATATGCAATCATCATAGTTTATACAAATACTGGAATGAATGGTAAAGAGTATTCTTCAGGACTATAAAAAATAAATCATTTCATCACACTACACAATACACAATTAGGGGTAGGTAAAAGTAACTTATTTACCAATTAGAATCAGGTACATACAACTAAATAAATGTTTGTCTTAAGCATTCGATGTTAGATAATTTAGATAACTGAAAGACAACTAAGAGGGGGGTGAATTAGTTGTCACGGATTACAGGAACATTCAGCAATTAAAACATTAATACCCGAACCCAAAACAATTACCGGAATAGCAGTTAATCAATTAAGCATAAACAATAATCACAAAATAAAATCCATCCACACAACACCAAGATTTGTTTGTGGAAAACCTGGTAAGGGGAAAAGCCACGGTGGGAAGCCTACCCACAGTCAGATAATACTTTTGCAGTAAGTATGTGAATTACAATGAAGGGGCCTGCACTTGCAGGTAGGCCAACAACCTAGAGCACATTGCTCATCACAAAAGGAGTCTCGCTGACTACATATAAATCCAGACTACAATCCAGAGAAGTGTTGAACTACAAAAGATAGCATCTCCTATGCCTGAGTATAGTTTCAGTTAAGCTCAATACCGGAGGACTAAATCCTCTTACATAAACCCAATTCGATCTCCAATGATCGATCAACTCCTCTTCTTGAATGATATTACATTATTCGCACATTACATTCCTTGGCCATGACCTCTTACAATAACCATGATGATCTACAATGAGATCTTACATCTATTTATACAAACCCTCAAACATAAACAATCAGGTAGGCCACCAGACAATAAACCAATTACATAATTAAAAACCATGTCGGCCTTAGACCAAACAAGTAATATCAACACATAAGACATCCCAAAAATATATCAATAGGTCCTATCCACATGTTACATTAAAGTTGGTCAATAACCTAGATAAACCGGGACCAAGTATAGGTCCACATGTTTCATAAATGTTACAAGCTAGCGTTGACATTGCACTAAAAGATCGACTTGTCAATGCTCGATACAACCACTAGACTTATAGAATCCACAGGAGGTTGTTAAACCATGTCGCGAATCCCTGCAAAGGACGCTGGCCCACTACCAACAATCCCCCTCTTAACGTCACTCGTTGTGACCTGCATGATTCGAACCTATGACCAAGCTCTGATACCACTTATTACAAGCTGGGGTTGACATTGGACCAAAAGATCGACCTGTCAATGCCCAATACAACCACTAGACTTATAGAATCCACAGGAGGCTGTTAAACCATGTCGCGAATCCTCACGAGGCACATTGGTCCACTGCCAACACGTTGTTCATTCCTTCTTTGGTAAAGTAAATTTTCTACAAAGATTCATTCCGAACTTTGCAGAAAAGACTCATCATATCATGGATATGATGAAAGGAAAAACCGTTTTTCATTGGAATTTGGAAGGAAAATGCCGCATTCAATGAAATCAAGGATGCAATTGCTCATGAACCTATGTTGGTATGTCCTAACTGAATTAAGGATTTTATCATGTACAGTTATGCTTCTGAGAATACTATGTTTGTTATTCTAAGGCAGAGGAATTCAGAACAGATTGAATCTCCTATTGCTTTCATGAGTTGTTCTTTGAAGTCTCATGAACTCAAGTATTCCCCTATTGAAAAGAATACATGTGTTGTTGTTAAAGCAGTTAAGTATTTCCATTTTTATATTCTGAATTCTCATACTATTGCGTTAGTTCCTGATACAGCGGTCAAGTCTATCTTGACACAACAAGAGTTTGACACAAAAAGAGGGAATTGGATTGCCAAAACTCAAGAGTATGATTTGGAGATTAAGCCTACTAAGCTTGTTCACGGTAAAGGACTTTGTCAGCTTATGGCATAAGGTATTCCAGAGGAGCAAGAATTGGATGATTCTGAAGATCTTCCCAAGCTGTTGTTTGTTAGTACTACCGATGAATGGTATTCTAATATAGAATTTTTCTTGACCTATGGTAAATGTCCACAACATTTGTCATTCAAGGAAAAGAGGAGTATCAAGCTAAAGGATGCGAACTTTGTATTATGGGATATTGGTGTGTATAAAAGAGCAATTGATGGTACTTTCCTTCGTTGTTTTGTCAAAGCACAACAAGACAAATTGCTAGAATCTTTCCATGATAAGGCTTGTGGTGGTCATTTTTCCGCACAAGTGACTGCTCACAAAATTTTGAGAGCTAAGTACTATTGCCCTACACTCTTTCAAGATGATTTTAGATGGGTGCGTAAATGTGTACATTGCCAATAGTTTGTGGGCAAACATAATCTTGTAGCATTACCATTAAAAATGTTGATTGTTGAAGAACCTTTCCGGCAATGGGGAATTGACTTGATTGGTATTATCAACCCTTCTTCAAGTGCAAGGTAATGGTCAGGCGAAATCAAGTAACAAGAACTTGATTACCATCATTTGCAATCTTGTGGAAGAGAACCAAAGGTATTGGCATAAGGCTCTTTATGATGCTTTATGGGTGGACAAAATTACACCCAAAAGGGCTATTGGTATGTCACCATTTCAACTTCTTTATGGGATCAATGCAGAAATACCCATTACTTTGGAACTTCCTGCTCTTAAATTGGCTAAAGCAATTGAAGATGAAACTTTTGAAAATGCTTCAGACAAAAGGATCATGTATCTTTCTTAGCTGGAAGAACAAAGAACACAAGTGGTGGACCGGATCGCTCAGCACCAACAACAAGTCAAAGTTCTTTTTGATAAGAAAGCAAAGCAAAGAGGATTCCAAGTTGGTGATCACGTGTTGCTTTGGGATAAGCAAAGGGAACCTAAAGGTTTACATGGAAAATTTGACTCTCTTTAATGAGGACCTTTCATAATTCATCTTGTTGCTGGAGAAGATAGTTTAATCTTGGCTTATCGTGATGGTACACCATTTGCGCTGCCCTGTAATGGTCAGCATTTGAAGCATTACTTTGAATGAAATTTCGAGGTAACCTCTTGTAAATAATGTCTATGTCTTTGTCTTTTTGTCTTTTGTCTTTTTGGTTGTTTGTTTTTGTTTGTTTTTGTGTTGATTGACTCTATGGCCCAATGGATAAGAGGAAGGCACTTAGAGATCTAGTTTCTTTTCTTTCACAATATTGAAGGATAAATGAAAGAATTCTCTAGTCAAAGCCAGTTGTTGTCCTCATTTTTTGTTTTCAAAAATGATGGACCATTACTTAAAATTTTTGTCAAAAAATAAAAAATTTACTCTAAGGCACACTTCTGGAGGTAGAATTTTGCCCTACCCTTGGATTGTCTTAACCCTCATTCCATCCTTGAACCATGTTTCAAATTTCATCGTGTTTCGAGTTCGTTTGTTATGTTTTTCCTTCAATTTTGGGTTTTTTCTCCTTGGCTGCAGGTGGGAAATTTTCCTTAAGTTACAAGTTTTATGTTTTCTTTTGTTTTAGTCTTTGTAGGGACATTTTTAGTTAGTTAAAAGTTCACTTTATGTAAAAAGAACTTGTAACTTACTTTTTATTTCCCCCTTGATTCTTTTTGGCTTTTTAAGTCATAATAGGAACTTTTTGGATAAGTTACAGGTTAATTTTAAATTTATAAATTTAAAAGTCACTTGTAATTCTTTTTTTTAAAGTTCCTATTTAAGTGATTTCACTTGTAATAGGGATTATAATTCCCTATTACATGTTTTATTTTCAAGTCACTTGTAAAGAGAATTTTATTTTCCTATTGCAAGTGTTTTTTAAAGTAAAGTTATTAAAACTTGTTGAGGGGATTTTATTTTCCCCTTACAAGTTATTATAACTTGCATTTCTCTCTCACAAACCCGATTTGCTCTAGAATTGAAAATAAAGACATTTTTAAACTTGTAATAAGATGAAAGAAACCCAATTTTCTTCATTACATGCATTTTTTAAATTTGTTGTTCACTCCCAAGAACATGACCAGCTATAGAGGTGGAATTTGTTGAATATTTAAAGCAATTTTTTTGGAGAAATCTTAGGAGGTGAAAGGTGTTTTGGATTCCTCCCTATTTTCATAAATTTTCAAACACATCCCACACCATTTGGAGGTAGGTCATGATTGTTGGTTTTATGGTGTTTAATAGCAAAAAACGTGTTTGTAAATGCCACGATTTGCCTTTGAAATTTACCACGGATCCATTCTTTCCTAAGTCGTTTTTCCTTCCTTCACCTAGGTGTGGGGTTTGGATGGAGATTTGACCATTTATTATCCCATTTTGATAGTCATTTTTGCTGCACATGGTATTTTGGAAAAACATGGCTAGGGTTTGAATCTCCTCCTTGTATCTATTTAAGAGTTTCAATCTTCCATTTCAAGGATTGCTTCTTGTATTTTGGAGGATGTTTTCATTGATCAAGGTATGTTTCTTTCCTTTCTTTTTTGTTTTTATTTCTTGTTTATTTGGTTTTCCTTGGTCAATTTGTAAATTTGTATATATGTTAATTTTTGCCTAAAATCGGTTTTGTGAGAGAGATTTTCCCCTTAGCAAAGCAATTTGTGAATTGCATTGATCTTCCCCTAGGTTGGAAGATTTTAATCATCTTTTGGTGAAATTCCAAGTTTCTAAGTTGAACAATACCCTTTCTTTAAAAATTGGGTTTTTAAAACCGGATTACATTTTGAAAGTTCTTCTTATTTTCTTGAAAGTGGCCTTCCCAAAATCCTTCCATTTTTGTTCATACTCATTGCCTTTATTTGTACATACCATTCACGCCATTTCCCACATGTCAAAATCTCATTTTTCACCCACTTCTACATTTTCCTTTTTACAAGTATACTTGCATTCGGATTTTAAAAGTCTGATTGCACGTTTGTCCTTCCCCACTTGTATACTTGTAAAAATTTCCCCAAGATCCAAAATTGGTCAAAGGCCAAGTTTCAATCATTCCCATTTATTTCCCATCTTCCTCTCACAAAATTGTGAAGTGCAAGGGTTAGAGTTTTTCCCAAAGATGATAGTTGCAGTTGATCTTGATGTTGCTTTGACACTTTTAAGTCTTCATTGTAGCATACCAGATTGTTCTTCAATTTTAGATTTACCATCATCTTTTGTTCCAAATAAGATGAAATATAAATATGACAAATACCAGAATGAGGTTTCTCCTACATAGGTTTCCTCTCATATGGATCATGTCAAGGATAAATAAATTGGGCATGTCGACATGTCAAAATTCATCATGCATCTTCTTTTCTAGTGGCTGCCCTAGAACCTAAATTTGTTCTTGCTTGCACTCACCATTTCGATAAGGAGACGAGAACCATTAGAAATAATAATGGAGAGGCAATAATCCACCTTGACTTGGATACTATTGAGAAAGTCTTTAGAATACTGTCAACACCTATGTATATGGAGATTTCTAAGGATAATGTAGCTGAGTACTGTGTGAATAGGGAAAAGGACTGCAAATGTCACATTAAGAGATGGATCCATGAGCTATGAGCCGCTTTCACAAGGTGGGCTAAGTTATACGAATGTGACTTCAAGTGGGAAATTGGAGACATCATTACTCTCCTCAAAAGAATGTTAGTTCTTGAGAATTCTAATATTTTTGAGCCTTGGATGTATTAGTTTATCATGTTCATAAGGCAATCCCATCACATTTCATGGGGAGAGATTATTAGTTATGCTTTGTGTAAACAACTTGCAGCAGTCCCTACCACTATGACTATTACATGAACTCATACTTGGTGTATTTGGCAGCGTCACTTAGACATTTCCTTGGTCTTTCTACCAAGGGTCATCTCTCGCTTATGCCAGTGTGGGAGTACTATGATTAGCTCCCCTTGAGACCCAACAGGTTACATTTCAAAAGGGATTAGGATGCATTCTTTGGTTATTTCATGTGTCAGTTTGACAAGACTCTAAAGAATAAAAGAATATCTAATGAGGCATGGGAAAGGGTGAATGAGTATGGTTTCTTGTTCCTTCAATTCCCAACTTACACTAGAGTTGGATGCTACTATGGGCAGCCATACATGCTCCCTAGATACTCAACTGACAAGATTATTCTTATGGAGTTGAGAAGACAAACCATGGCAGTTCATGAACACCAATTTGTTAAGCATAAGGTTGGAATAGGGATTTCTACAACTAACCCATTGAAGATTGGTCGGTACTCCCTCACCACATCCACCAAAGCCAAAGCTATGAAGATAGAAATGCAGGAAATAAAACTCAAAAGGTTTAAGTTAATGGTATATTTTGACTACTGAGGTATGAAGGAGAGAATAAAAAATTCCTTCATACATGTGCATCACATAGAAGATATCTAGGTGGATTACTACAGGCTCACCCTTGAGTAGGTTATTGATTTGAACCTAGTGGATATTTCAAAAGGGATGATTGATGATGGAAATATGCTTGATCCAGAGTACGTCTCATGGAGGGTTGATGAAGCCCCACTTCCTTTAATACAGTGGTCACACAAAGAATGCACTTCCATTCTTGAAATATTTCAGCCCATCTTAGTTAACACCAACACTTGGCTGAAAGGTAATGGTATTAGGCTCATCAAGATCAAGGTTGGAAAAGAAGACGATTCTATGGGGCCTCTTGGACATAAGTCTAAGATTCAGATTGACAACAAGGAAAGTGCATCATCTTTAGGCATGAGGATCAAATTACAGGTTAGTCGGGCAATGGTGCTTCCTCTTGAGGAGGCGACAATTCATGGGAAAGAAAAGTCCCAGATTCACATTCATGTGATTGATCCTGATGATCCAGAGGAAGGACAACAATCAGATTATGCTCCTAAGTCACTGGATTCAGAGTCACCTGATGAGATTCCCTCCTCAATTTCCATGGAGTTGCCTCTATCTCCTCCTGAAATAGTAGTGAATGAGTCTCCTCAGAATGTCATTCCCATTTCAATAGTTGAGCCACCTCTTGATCATCAACAAGAGAGTTTGCTAGAAATCTTCGAGGATACTATTGCATGTATTCATTTGTCAGAGATTGATACCTCTACTTCCATCTTTGAGGAGTTTATGAAACAATCTTCATGCCCATTAGTTACTGAACAAGCCATGGTTGCCATCCAGATAGATACTTCCCCCAGGGTGACCACGGTTGTTCAAACAAAAACTGCTTCTATTTTGCTTTCAGCTGCTACTGAAGGAGAACTAGTCGTTTTACCTCCATGGCTTAGTTCTTTCACACCCAATAGGAAGAAGCGGGAAATTTCTCGTGATGTCTTTGATTATCAACAACTTAAGCAATCTAGGCCCAAGGTTGCTAAAAGAGCCAAGATGATCTCAAGGGTAACAGTTGACAACAACAAGATGAAAGTGGCAAAAATTGTTGAGCCCCTTGTAGATAAGCCACATGTGGAAATGCAAGCTACTAATTACAAGGTCACAAGGATAGAATTGTGTAAGAAAATGCATGAAGTGGTCAAGCATGATGCCCATCAATATGTAGCTTGACTAGAACAATGATATGATGAACTTCTAGCGAAGAAAGACAAGATAGAAGAGGAGAATAGGCAACTTGTTGCAGCTGTTCATAAAATCACAAAACCTACTGGTGAAGGGAGTAATCTTTCAAGTTCTTCTGGTTCACAAAATAAATTTGGGGAGTTGAAAGAGCTATTGAGAAGGTACAAGAGTTGGACTCTTGTGTGGATCAGTTCATGATCTATGTGCGCAAGTGCTGAAAGACATATTCCAAATGATGGTTAAGTTAGAGACCATTGAAGAAAAATTGAATAATACCTCTAAGACTTTCAAACAAAAATTGGAAAGGGTTGAAGGTAGCCTGACGGTTTGGTGCAAGATACCTCAACAATAGTTGAGTGTTCTTTAGGAGCATGACATTATTCCTTCCATGGTCATGTATCTAGAATTTGAAGATCTCCTAGAGAACAAAGCCCTCATTCTCAAATCCCTCATTGAAGAGACTGATGACACAATGAGATTGTGAGTTGAAGTATTCCAAGGTGTTGTTTCTCACTATGAGAAGGCCTGTTGAAATATCATGGGTCAAAATGGGGAGTTGATACCAAAAGAAGAAGTTCTCGAAGATCTATAGATGAAGATTCATAATGAGTGGAGGAGTGAGCAATTTTCAGCTGCCTCTATTCAAGTATTGATGAAACATCAAATCTTCTTGCAGGAAATCTAGTTTACATTGGAGAAGAACAACCCTATGCTTCTTCAATGCCATGATACCATTGTGAAGACCATGATTGTTGCCAAGAACACCCACGAGCCAAATCCTGCTGAGCTACAAACAATCATCCAAAAGTTTGAAGGATTCATGTCTTCACATGCTACAACTTAAGTGTTTTTCAACACTTAGTTGTATTTTGCAGAACTGTAATCCCTTAGTTGTAGTTTTTCTTTTGACAATTTTACTTGTAAAAACATTTTGTAAATTGCAAGTCAAGTCATTACTCGCACTTTTGTAATTACAAGTAGATGAGTAACAAGTCAATTTAGAATACCACTTGTTACTTTGAATAAGTCATAGTTAGTTATTGAATAAGTCTTGGTGGTTGAGAGAATTTCTCCAGTTAGTTAGGATCCTCCCACATTTTTCTCAAGACTCCTCTCATATAAATACTTGAGGGGGTCTATTATAATCTTTATCTTTTGAAAGCAAGCAAAAACTCTACCAAATTTGCAGCAAAAAGTCTTTGAGCTTTAATGTGTAAATTGAAGAATTGAAAGGAATAGAAGAAGATTGCTCAAGTTTTGAGTCTTTGTGCTACATTCTTTATTTTGTGTTCCATATTATCTTTCTTGCAAATGTTTCTTAGAGAGCTAAATAGAATTTGATTTGCAGACTTTGTGCTACAAGTATTGAAGGTTAATTTTAATTAGAGTAAATATTCTTTTGGGAAGAGTTGTAAGACTTTGTGCTTACACTTATTCTTAAGAGAGTTTAGAAATAGATTTTGTGATAAGAATTAGTTGTGAGTCTTTGAGCTCATACTAGTTATTATTATTTTATGTAAAAGAGAATAAGATGTTTCAGACTTTGTGCTGCTATAATTTGTTCTTGATATCATTAGCATGCCAAAGGGTAGATAGGACTCGATATATTTAAGTATATGAGCTTAATATTGTTGTCATGTCATAAAGGATGTGACAGAAGTCTTTGAGATTTCTAGAAACTTCATTTCCTTTCTCTCATCTTGTTTCAAAAAGTTTTCATTACTATTTTAAGTTAACTTGCTATCACTTTTCTCTGAAGAGAAAAGGATATTGGCTTTGGCTTTCTTGAAGAAAGAAGAAAGATTGTTGTTTCATCATGTTTAGTTTTACATTATATATAGATAGGGGGAGCCTTCCCTTAATTAGGCAAGTTTTACTCACACACTGTGGTTGAAGCCATAATTTTGTATATTTCCCCAAGTGTACAAAACTTTCAACCAATAGGCCTATGACCAAAAAAAAAGTTAGGGTTTCATACATATAGCCTTTCCTTTCCTCATTTGAAAGATCTATCTACATGCAATTGAAGAAGCCTCTTATGAAGTGAAAGTGTAAGTTATATGGAGTCTACAATTAGAAAATCAAGCATTTGTCAAGTCTACATCAACCATTTTCATTATCAATTGGAGCTTTGAAGACATAGACGAATAATAAGAGATCATCGCCTGTTGATTGGCTTGTACCTCTCCCTTAGTGTTTGGTATGGTTTCAAGTTATTTTCATGTCTTTGTATGAGCCTCATAACATTCATTTTCATATCTACATTCATGCTTTAGATGCATTATTGTATTTGTGATTTTAAGCATTTGCATTTACATTTACACTCATTTAGGGTTTACTCTCCAAAGCGTAGGGTAGAGCTCTAGATCTACTTTCTTGTTTATTTATGATCTTGCATACACACAAGATTCTTGCACACACATTTTTAATACATTATCGACTATTTGTGGAGGTGGAAATCACCAAAACAAGGGTTTTGACTAAGGCAAAGCCCTATATAGCCACCCACAACACAATGCCCCTTCTTTTTGTGTGTAAGTTGCAGATTCGGGAGATGTACAAGACTAGAAAGGACAAAGGAGACCAAGACAAAGTGAACTACCTTTTGCAGATCTTTTGAAGACCCCCTAAGACCAGGGTGCTATAGCGGGACCAGGGCGCTAGAGGAGGACCAGGGCACTTCCTCTTGGTCCCGACAAGGACCAGGACACTGCCTCTTGGTCCCGATAATTTTTCTTAAGTTTTCAAGTGTGGACTCTAATCCTCTTATGTATCTTAGATCCTATCTTGTGGCTCTATTTGATTTCTACAACATTGTGTTTTTACCATTTCATTCCAATGGATTTAGTGTTTGCAATTTCCAAACCTAATTCAAGATTACACAATTTCAACTCAAACAAAAGTGAAAATAGGACCTCAATCAGCATTCAATCCTTTTCCTAATAGAATTGAGGTTGGATCTATGGAAGGTTCATCCTCCTTTTAATTTTTTGGTTAGTTTAGCTAATTGGTGGTCTTAACTTACGTGGTGTGACCCTAGGTCCAAATTAATCCATTGCATAAGGGTAAAAGCAATGGAAGAAGAACTAAATCAAATCCAGAAGAAAAAGACTTGGGATTCGATACCTAGACCGATGGACAAGAATGTAATAGGAACTAAGTGGGTATTTAGAAATAAGCTGAATGAGAAAGGTGTTGGAAGTGCAAAATTTTGGCTTTTAAGTGTGTCCCTCCTACATTTAAAATCCTAGGGTTTAGGGTTTTAAAAGGGTTTTACTGTTGCTAAATTTTCCCTTTGTTCTCCCGGGCCATGTTATGTTTTGTAGTTGACCTGCGTTTGTCGGTGCCCTTGCCTTAAGTCATGGTCGGGAGGGTTCTTCATCATTGCTTTACCAACCCCGTGCGTTAGGATTTTTATATCCAATCGGTAACCTAGGGTATTGGTTGCCTGAAAGATTATGTGAATCCCCCATATGATTAAGCTTAAGTCATATAATCCCCTAGGGACACCCCATCTCATCACCACTTTACCCATCATAAGCCCCCACATGCTCTAAATAGTCACTTAAGTGTTGGTCTGTGTGTCACAATTGTGCACCTGATAAGAAAATACAAAGGAAATGTGCTAGAGAAGCTTATCCCACGAGAGTATATGCAGTAGGTCCCAATCATGCGGGATAAGGATATAACATTACTCAAGTGGAAATGTTATCCCATGGTATGTCTGAAGAAGAGAAAGTAGCAACACGAGATAAGAAAGGTTTTTAAGGAGCAAAGGTAATCCTTACCCCGCGGCTTCTTCATAACAGTTCAAGGGCCACGCAGGATAAGGATAATCAAAAGAACACTAGGGACAAGTTTATCCCATGGTACCTCTAGGATGCCAATAAAGCACTACGAGATAAAATATAATTCAAAAAAGCAATAGCACGGCATAAGAGACGGTGACGGAAGTAACAAGTAAAGATGCTTATACCGTGGTGCTCTTTACTATGAAGATTGGATGCACGAGATAAGAAATAACAAAGGATGTTGAATGCATTCTTATCCTGTGAGGCTTCCCAGTAGTTCAAAATGGGTTGCGGGATAAGGTTGCAAGCTAAGGATAGAAGGATTTCTTATCCCGTGTATTCCCGTGGGGATAATAAATAGGTCATGTGATAAGGAAATACTAAGCTAATGAATTATCCCACAGGAGTAAACACATAAAGGAGAAGCATGCTCAAGAAGTAAAAGGATAGAAGACTAATGACATCGCAGGATAAGGAGGCAACTTAAAAGGCATACTTGAAGCCTTATCCTGCGAAGGAGAACTAAGATATTTGTTGTGATGCAAGATAAGGAAGGATAAAGTCGATAAAAGAAAAATAGCTAAGGCTTATCTTGCGATGAAGGGAGGGGTGTTCCTAGATGCTACGAGATAAGAAAGCAAAGTAGATACAAAGGAGTCTTATCTTGCAGAGATGGTTAAAGCTATGCAGGATGTTGCGGGTTAACTAAATGTGAAGATTTAAGACTTGGGTTATCCCTCATGGCTAAGATAGTCGGAATAGCTGAAATAACATAAAATTTTAACAAGTCCAAGGTGGCCGAAGGAATTTTAGGATAATTCCATGTCACTATTTAAAGGACATCAAAAGATGATCTTGGTCGTGTTGGCATTTGGCACTAAGTTGTCATTAATGTCAACTAGCATGATGGAGATCCACATAAGGGTGAGCATAAAGAATGAAGGTCTATCAATCTGAAGGATAAAGTACAAACCGGTCTGAAGGATGGTTGCTTGTTTATGATGAAGAGGCAGAATGTTAAAAGTTGTCTCACACCACCAGAGGTGAAGATGTGAAACCAGTACAGGATGCTCTACCAGTTAACATAAGAAGAACACTCTACTAGCAAAGGGATATACCAGTATGTTCTTGTCAAACCGAATGTGTGTTGGTGGGCCATGTCTTGATCTGTGTAATGCCATGTGGAGCAGAGGTGAAGCCTCATCGATAGGGTCAATGAAACATATAATCGCCATTAATGAAGGAGCCACAAAACATGAGATTGTACCTGACTGATTGCGGATCGAGGAAGAAGGAATGATAGAGGAAGATCAGGGTGTAGTTGGCGCCTGAATCAAGGCAAAGGAAATCTGATTCAGGAAGTTCTTATAAAGGAAACTTCTGGAACACTTTATGTGTCATTTTACTAAATGACAGAAGATTTGATTCGTGATTGCCACTCCGAGAAAAACATGCATTAGATAATGAAAACCATGTGTAGGTGCAGTCTTCAAGGATAGGTGATTGATCCAAGATAGTGGGGATTGGATCTCATAAAGATTGTGTCGGAAAGAGAAAACCCTAACTGCTCAAGTTTTTGAATTTCATTTTGGCGAGAAAATAGGTATAAGAAATGAGAGCTTTGGATAGAATAGGTGTTGATGCTATGAAGATTGAGCAGAGAAGAGAAAGAGCGATAAAGTTGCAGTGTGAGTGAGAAAGCAAACCGGTGAGAGGATTCTACTGACAGTATCATAGTCTGGCAGTTGAGCTTAACTGGTAAGGTGTGGCAAAGTAGACAACATCCTAGTGTGACACAATGTGTTGAGAGATTGTGTGTGAAAGGGACAGAAAGATAATAGAGAGTTATTTGATTCAAGAGTTGCAAAAAACATTTGCAACAAGAAGCCTTAATTGTATTCAAATAGTATTTCAATATACATCACCAAGTTGAAGCTTGGTGTAGGGGTTGGTGCTCCTTGGGTTGGTGCCCAAAATCTTTGTAAATCTGTGTTTTACCTATGAGGCTAGATTGGAGCAGTAGTCTTCAGCAACTTTTGTCACTGAGGTTTTTCCCATATTGGGTTTTCCTCATAAATCTGGTGTTGTGAGTTACTTGTGTGTGTATGGTCTCTTTGGATTTCTTTCTTGTATTATCGATTTGACTGTTTAAGTGATTAAGTAAATAACTAATATTCTCAAGTTAGATCACAAGAGGAAAAACTTAGGAACCACTGATTCACCCCCCTCTTAGTGATAATTTGTGTTTAACAATTGGTATCAGAGCATAGGTTCTCAGTTATCTTTAAACCTTGGGTAGATTCTGGACTTTGAGAACAATGGCAAGAAGTGAGTCTGCTTCCTCAAAAGCCCCCATGTTTGATGGATCCAACTATGCCTTCTGGAGCAGAAGAATCGAGACCTATATTTCATCTCTTGGTTTTGATGTGTGGATGTCGGTCAAGAATGGGTATGTCATTCCTAATACTCCTCCCTCTGATCCAGATTCAAAAAAGAAGTATGAGAATAATGCAAAGGCAAAACATGCTATCTTGAGTGGACTGTCCGATAATGAATTTGTCAAAGTCATGCACTGTATTTCAGTAAAGGAGACATGGGACAAATTGCAGAGATTGTTTGAGGGAGATTCAAAAGTCAAAGAAGCCAAGTTGCAAACACTAAGGGGTCAACTTGAAAGCATCAAAATGAAAGATGATGAAAAGATTGCAGACTATCTTCATAGATTTGATGAAACTATAAATACCATTAGAGGACTTGGAGAAGAGATTGCAGATGAAATTCTTGTCAAAAAGCTACTTAGATCTCTCACTCCCAAATATGATACTAAGGTGTCAGCCATTGAAGAAGCGAAGCATCTAAAGACTTTTACAATGGATGAGCTATTTGGCTCCTTGACAACCTATGAGATGAGAGCAACTGGTGATACTTCCTCAAGGAAAGAAGTAGCATTCAACGTCACCAAAAAGGGCAAAGAAGTTTTTACTCACAAAGAATCCAATGAAGATTCTGATGAAGAAGTAGAAAACTTTGTCAGGAAGCTCAAAAGAGGATCCAACTGGTACAAAGGAAAGCTACCACTTAAGTGCTTCAACTATGGAAAAGTAGGACACTTCACTGCAAACTATCCTCACAAAGAAACTGGTGGAGATGAGTCAAGAGAGTTCAGAAGATCTGCCAGCAAAGATAGTGAAAGGAATGACTATTGGCAGGGAAGAAGAGGCTACCGAAATCATAACAACTTATATACCTTTGAGGAGGACACAACAGATGATGAAAATGCATCAGAAGATGATGACCATGAGAACAACAGAAAAGTCAATCTCTTCATGGCACTTGATAGACCAGCTGATGAAGATGAGGATGTTGAGGCTGAAGTGGATTTGGAGAGGGAATTTATAAGTGCTCTTGAAGAATTGAGTAAAACAAGAAGAGAACTCAAGAAGGTTAAGCTTGTTGCAGTAGATGAACAAGATCTTTTGAAACAATCTCTAGAAGAGTTCGGTCAAGTCATATATGACTTGAAGCTGCAACTGGAAGAAACTATGAGGATTAGTGAAGCTTCAGCCTTTGATCTAACAAAGAAAGAAAAGGAGCAACAAGAGCTGGAAGCTAAAATAATAAGGTTCAGAAAGGAGCTTGAAGAAAGCAAGGAAGAAATAAAAATAAGGAGCAAGTATGAAGGCAGCACTGAGGCCTTAGATAAGATGTTGAGCAAACAAAAGCATTCCAAAGACACCGGTGGCTTAGGTTTTGAAGAAGGTCAAAGTTCAACCCACAAAGATAATTTCGACAAAGAAATAATGTTCACCTCTTGAATTGAAGGTGAAGGAAAGAAGAAATTCACTGTAGGCAAGGATGCCAGCAAAAAGACATATGCAAATGCTATTGGAAATTGTCACTCAAATCGGTATGCAAAAATGAACCTGACGCCACACTTCTTGCACCAAAATGCAGATTTAAGGAGATATGCCAGAATTGATCATGAAGGATTCACCCGATTTAACAACATGAAGGGAAAACCCTCCATGAGGCAATTCCATTCAGGACCAAGACAACTTAACCGATATGTTTCCAATTTTCATGGTTACTGTTATGGGTGCAATAAATTTGGACACAAAATAGCTGATTGTAGATTAAACAATAAGCCTTCTATGAATTATGAAAGTAGAAATCTATTAAATACACTCCAGGATATGAATGTTGTCTACTATCAGTGCAATGGATATGGTCATAAGAGTTTTGATTGTAGGAAGAATAAACCTACACCTTACAATAATGTTAAGGATGTTCCCTTAATCAAAATGTAAAATGCTATAACTATCAAGAATTTGGACACATAGCGAAGTCATGCAAAAACAAGAAGATCAAGAAAATGAAGGCAAATCCAGATCAAGGGCTGGTAATTGAACCTGAGCTCAATATAGCAACAGACAAGAAGAAGGAAGTCAAACCAATTTGGGTTGAGAAAGAAAAGGAACGGGCATAATCAAGTCTCTTAGTACAGATGACCTTGCATGCTGAAAGGAAAAATCTATGGGTGGTAGATAGTGGTTGTTCAAACCATATGGCTGGTGACAAAAAGAAATTCATCAAACTTGAAGACTAGAATGGTGGATCAGTAAGGTTTGGAGACAACTCCTCCATCAAAATAAAGGGAAAAGGAAGTCTAGGCATTGATGGAAAACTTAAGGCACATGATGTATATTATGTGGAAGGCCTCAAGCATAATCTACTGAGTGTGAGTCAGATGTGTGACAAAGGTTACAAATTCACCTTTGACTCAATTGAGTGTCATATAAAGAAAGACAATACCAGTAAAGTTGTGGCAAAAGGAAAGAGAACTAATGGAAATGTTTATAATATGAAGGAATGCTATGAGTTCCAATGTATGTTAGGTCAAGTAGATGAAAGTTGGTTGTGGCACAGAAGATTAGGTCATATCCACTTTGATAACTTAGTTGCAGTAAGAAAAAAGGGGTGTGTGAGGAATATTCCACCCATCATCAAACCGGTAAACACATTTTGTGATGAATGTGTACAAGGTAAGCAAACAAAAGTGAGTTTCAGGACAAAGGAGCACAACACCTCAAAACCACTTGAAATTGTGCATACAAAACTATGTGGTCCAACTCGAACAAGAGAACTTGTCGGTGAAAGATACTTTATGCTCTTCATTGATGACTACTCAAGGATGACATGGGTCACCTTTCTGCAAGATAAACCACAAGCATTTGAAAGATTCAAGATCTTTCAGAAAATGATGGAAAAGAAAAGTGGGTACAGATTAAAATGTCTAAGATCAGATAGGGGTGGAGAGTTCACATCAAATGAATTTGAAGATTATTGTGAAAAACATGGAATTAGAAGGCAATACTCTGCTCCTAAAACACCACAGCAAAATGGTGTGGTAGAAAGGAAGAACAGGACAATCAAGGAGATGGCCAAAACCATGTTAAATGAGGCTAGTCTATTGGATACATATTGGAAAGAAGTTGTTCACACTGTTGCATATACTTTGAACCGGGTTCAATTAAGAACAAACAACAAAATGACACCTTATGAGTTTTGGTATGCCTGGAAGCCGTCAGTCAAATACTTCAAAGTATTTGGAAGCAAGTGCTTCATCAAGAAAGATGTGGATGGTTTAGGAAGTTTTGACTCCAGGAGTGATGAAGGAATCTTTCTTGGTTACTCATCTAACATCAAAGCCTACAAATGCTACAATAAAAGGATAAGAAGGTTTGTTGAGAGTGTGCATGTAAAAGTTGATGAAGATATGCACAGAGGAAGTCAACCATAGGTTAACCAGTATGATGACTCTGATGATGAATATTGTGAAGCTCAGACAGATACTGAACCAGAGGTAGCATCCAAGAAGGTTCCCAATCGGTACGTACAACTGAATCACCCAAAAGAACAAATTTTGAGAAATAAGAGTGATTGTATGCAGACTAGAAGAAGACTTTCCCATAATGATGAACAAGTCAACCTATACCTCATGACTAAAGTTGAACCCAAAACTTTCAATGAGGCTAGCAAGAGACAAGAATTGATGGATTCCGTGGAAGAAGAACTGCACCAGATTGAGAAGAACAAGACTTGGGAATTAGTCCCTAAACCGGAAGACAAGAACATCATTGACACAGAGTGGGTCTACCGGAACAAGATGAATGAATAAGGTAAGATTGTGAGGCATAATGCTAGACTAGTATGCAAAGGATACTCTCGAGTAGAAGGAATTGACTTTGAAGAAACATTTGCACCAGTGGCTAGATTAGAAGCAATTAGGATGTTTCTAGCTTACTCTGCCTACAAGGGGTATAAAGTATATCAAATGGATGTAAAATCTACTTTTCTAAATGGAAATTTAGAAGAAATATACATGGAGCAACCGAAAGGATTTTTGTTGCATCATGATGAGACATTTGTGTGTCATTTAAAGAAGGCTTTGCATGGTTTAAAGCAAGCTCCCAGAGAATGGTACTCAAGATTAGATCAGTATCTGAAGGAGAAGGGATTAAAAAAGGGAAGTGCTGACAGCAATCTGTACATAAGGAAAGATGGGAATCACATGATTATTGTGGTTGTGTATGTAGATGATATCATCTTTAGAGGTAACAAGGATACTCTCTGCAAAGAGTTTGCTGATCAGATGCAGTCAGAATTTGAGATGTCAATGCTTGGTGAATTGACTTACTTCCTTGGCTTGCAGATATTACAGAAAGATAAAGGAATCTTTATCTCACAAGTCAAGTATGCAAAGGAGATGTTGAATAAATTCCAACTGGAAGATTGCAAACTGGTAAGCACCCCCATGGTGACCGACAACAAATTGAGTAAGAATGATGAATCACCGGTGGTGGATCAGACTCTGTACAGATCCATGATAGGCAGTCTACTATATCTAACTGCTTCAAGACCGGATATAGTTCAAGCAGTATGCATGGTAGCCAGATTCCAAGCTGCACCAAAGCAGTCACACATGAATGTTGTTGGCAGAATTTTTAGGTACCTACAAGGAATGCTCAGCTGTGGTTTGTGGTATCCTAAACAGGGAGATTTTATCTTGGAAGCATACACTGATGTCGATTGGGCAAGATGCATTGATGATAGAAAGAGCACAAGCGGTGGTGCATTCTTTCTAGGTGACCGGTTGGTCTCTTGGCATAGCAAGAAGTAGGATTCAGTCTCCTTATCTATTACTGAAGCTGAGTACATTGTTGTTGCTACATGCTGCTCTCAGGTGCTTTGGATGAAGCAGACTCTCAAAGATATATAGTTGGACATCACTGAACCTATTCTCATCAAGTGTGACAATTCGAGTGCAATCAACATAGCAAAGAATCCGGTCATGCATTCAAGAACAAAACATATTGCTACCAAATATCACTTTCTCCGAGAGAAGGTTGAAGGGAAGGAGGTATGGATGGACTATGTTCCTACTGGTGAACAAGTAGCGGACATTTTCACCAAACTGCTACCGGTAAGCATGTTTGAATACCTTTGACACAAGTTGGGAGTTATGTCATCTGCCTAGGAAGATTTTCTGTGACTCAGGGGGAGCTTGGTATGGGTCAAAGGGGGAGTGCGCAAGTACCCTTTGTCATTGTGTCAAAGGGGGAGAAATGTACCAGTATGGAGTGGATCGTGAGAAGTTGACATCAATGCCAAAGGGGATACTGTTGGCATTTTGGCACTAAGTTGTCATTGATGTCAACCGACATGATGGAGATCCACATAAGGGTGAGCATAAAAAATATGGAGTAGATCGTGAGAAGCTGACATCAATTCCAAAGGGGGAGATTGTTGGCATTTTGGCACTAAGTTGTCATTGATGTCAACTGGCATGATGGAGATCCACATAAGGGTGAGCATAAAGAATGAAGGTCTACCGATCTGAAGGATAAAGTACAAACTGGTTTGAAGGATGGTTGCTTGTTTATAATGAAGAGGCAGAATGTTAAAAGTTGTCTCACACCACCCGAGGTAAAGATGTGAAACTGGTACATGATGCTCTATTGATTAACAGAAGAAGAACACTCTACTGGAAAAGGGATGTACCGGTATGTGTTTTTCGGACCGACTATGTGTTGGTGGGCCATGTCTTGATCCGTGTGATGCCATGTGGAGCAGAGGTGGCAAGTGTGTTGTGGTTGGTGAAGCCTCATTGACAGGGTCGATGAAACAAATAATTGCCATTAATGAAGGAGCCACAAATCACGGGATTGCACCTGACTGATTGAGGCTTGAGGAAGAAGGAATGATAGAGGAAGATCAAGGTGTAGTTGGCGCCTGAATCAAGGTAAAGGAAATCTGATTCAGGACATTCTCATAAAGGAAACTTCTGGAACACTTTATGTGTCTTTTGACTTCATGACAGAAGATCTGATTCATGATTGCCACTCTAAGAGAAACATGCATTGGATAATGAAAATCGTGTGCAGGAACAGTCTTCAAGGATAGGTGATTAATCCAAGATAGTGGGGATTGGATCTCATGAAAATTGTGTCGGAAAGAGAAAACCCTAACCGCTCAGGTTTTTGAATTGCATTCAGGCGGGAAAACAGGTATAAGAAATGAGAGCTCTGGATATAATAGGTGTTAATGCTATGAAGATTGAGAAGAGAAAAGAAGTGAGAGCGAGCAAGGAGAAAACTTTAGAAGGTGTTCTGAGCAAGTTCCAATGTGAGTGAGCAAGCAAACCGGTGAGAGGATTCTATCGATAGTATCATAGTTTGGTAGTTGAGCCTAACTGGTAAGGTGTGGCAAAGCAGACAACATCCTAGTGTGACATGGTGTGTTGAGAGACTGTGTGTGAAAGGGAGAGAAAGATAACAAATAGTTATTTGATTCAAGAGTTGTAGAATACATTTGTAACAAGAAGCCTTAATTGTATTCAAACAGTATTTCAATATACATCGCCAAGTTGAAGCTTGGTGTAGGGGTTGGTGCTCCTTGGGTTGGTGCCCTAAAAGTGCAAGGGTTGGTGCCCAAAATCTTTGTAAATCTGTGTTTTACCTGTGAGGCTGGATTGGAGCAGTAGTCTTCAACAACTTTTCTCACCGAGGTTTTTCCCATATTGGGTTTTCCTCATAAATCTGGCGTTGTGAGTTACTTGTGTGTGTATAGTCTCTTTGGATTTCTTTCTTGTATTACCAATTTGACTATTTAAGTGATTAAGTAAATAACTGATATTCTCAAGTTAGATCACAAGAGGAAAAACTTAGGAAACACTGATTCACCCCCCTCTCAGTGGTACTCTGTGTTCAAAAGGTCGTTCATTTTCAGATTAACGGTTGAAATTCAAATCTGGCACCAATGACCAACTCTGTCCAACATGAATGAATTAATGGCATCGCCATAAAAGAGAGATTCAATGTCATTCTTCCACACCTTGCATCTAAGAGAATTCAGAGCATTTCTAGAGAGAAGAAGAAGAGAGAATTGTAGTGAACTAGTGCGCCTTCAAGCAAATTCAGCCAAGCAGAATCCAATAAGTAAATTATTTTCCTATCCTTTTGCATTGCTAGGTTGTTATAGTCATGTGTATGCAGATTCTTTTTGTGTGTGCCCTATAGTCAGTAGGTTTTGTGTCTGCACTCAATTTTCTGAGCTTTCTTTGCTTTAAGTGTTAAAATGGCCTCCCTTGCTAAGAAATTTGCTA